>NC_083226.1:149761223-150402056 GCF_032191835.1 Heteronotia binoei | reverse complement strand
TATTTTACTGTAAAGAAAACCCCACTTAATCTGAGATAAGAGCTGAAGGGACATAAACACAAACATTGGCTACATGTGGGCATAAATTACCCCTTTAAAGTGTTGGTATATCAACACTTGCTGAAAACAATAATTCTCTAAACTTTAATTTGATCAACATGCTTCTCCCCAGCCCCACTGAAAGGTCAATTTAGCATTCTGGGCAATGACTACTATGTAAACACACTACTAATTATTCTTTTTGCAGCATGGAGATTCCAATTCCAAGCCATTTTAAGGGGAATTTTCTGTAAAACAGGCATGTGATAAGGAGCTCAGCTCCCTTGCATCAGCGCTGCTGCCAGCTTATTTTCCAGCATCTTACTCATAATCATAAACGGCTTTATTTCCTGACAGGAAGAGAAACAGTGTTATAAGGGAGAAATCAATTTCTTTTAAAATTTACATATATGTCATGATTTGTCTCTTAGTCTCTAGGTCAGGGAGATTTCCTCCCTCCAAACAGATGAAACTGAAATGTAAGTTATATTGAAAATTGCTATTTATGTCCTCAATTTATTAATATTTATTTACTTTATTTATACCCAATCTTTCTCCCCAGCATGGACCCAAAGTGGCTTACGTTGTTCTCTTGCCCTCCGTTTTATCCTCACAACAACCTTGTAAAGTAAGTCCGACTGGCAAGGACATCCAACATGGACACCATGGAAGAATGGAGATTTGAATCTGGAGTGTCCAGATCCTATTCTGGCCTTCTAGCCTCTACTCCGCACTGTCTGTGCTCAGCCTTTCCATATTTGCAATTCACAAGGTGGTTTAGAGCAAAACACCCAAACAGCAAAAAGAAAAATCCAGAAAAACACACTGATGGCAGAAATAAAATGCAGCCAGATCATTGGGTAGAGGACAGCTAATTTGCTGCAGATCCAAATCCCATCGGAAATGAGCAGTTTTTAACATACCTCCTTGACCCTACTGATATTAAAGCCCAGCAGGCATCTATTGGGAATGGACATCCTCATAGTTGTTGCCACCACTGAAAAGGACCTATTTCATAAAAATAAACACTAGACTTGTTCATATAGTGGGAAGGTCAGTTTGGGCTTTGTCAAGTTCTGTTCTGTTCTCTGCAGATGCCTAAATTCTACTGGTTCTTACATTGATTTTTTACTTTGGTGTTATACTCTGACTACTATGTTGTGGGTGGAATGGAGTTTTCCTTCTAGATCTACATTTTCCAAATGCCCTCTAAGCCTTGTCATTTGACTGGGGTGAAACTAGAGGAAAGGAGAAGGCCAATCACCGCTAGGATTGCCAGATCCCTCCGGCAACTGGAGGGGGGCAGGGGTGACTTAATGGCAGTGGGGGAAGGCTTAGGCAGGTGTTATAGTGACATTGTCAGTGACATCACTTCTGGCATGCGCATAAGAGATTTTGTCATGCCAGTAGCAACATGGGGCACTCTAGTATTTGGGCAAAGATGCTATGCTAGAATTTTTTGCTCAAATACGAGAGCATCCCATATCACCAGCAACATGGTGATATTACTTCCCATATGTGACATTGCCACATTGTTGGTGACTTTGCTGTGCCACTGGCCTAAGCCTTCCCCCACTGCTGGTAACACATCCCCTCCAAAAGCTGTTGCTCCATAGTGGTTTTTTGCCCATTTGCTTGCTTATTACCTACCTTGTTGAATAGAAACACTTGTTTAATGTTCCTGGGTCCTCATGCTTCAAGACTGACCAGTCACCTGGCAACATTCTCAATGGTGGGGGGGGTTGCTCTTTGGAAGAAGGGGAGGGGGTACTTTGGACCCTCTCTGGTTTGAATCTCAGACCAGATTGGTGGCAGCTAGTTAAGGTCCTTGCCTCCTCATGGCTGAAGGGGGCAGGAGAAAAGGAGGGTATGTGAGGGACCAGAGTACTTCTGAGAGGGAATGCTTATCTTAGACAAAACCCTCTTGGCCTCCTCATACACATTACATGCTAGAAAAAAAAACTACTCAGAGGACGCTTGGATCCAACCCATTGCATATCAAATATTTGCCATGCATTAGTTTACTTCTGGCAGTTCCATAATGGACAGAATGGAGCTACATTTTCCTGTCAACACATCAGATACCCTGGTTTTGCTAAGATTTTTCCAAAAACAATCAGAGTAAAGCAGGTTTGGGAAAAAATGCAAAAATGGCAAGAGAGAAAGAGAACTAAATTGCAGAGAAATTCTTCCCTACAGGGCAAACAACCCAAATATATCACTCCATGGTGATAGGAAAACATCAGGTGCTGACTTCTGCCTGATATGCCGTTATCTGAAAAGTGAACTAGAAATTTGGTTTTACACATACAGTTCCCAAATGGAATGTATACAGTCCCTCAGGTCTGTTTTGGGTCAGGAAACAGTGTGAAGGAAAGATGAAGGCCCTTTGCCCCCTCTGCCATGGTCTTGATCCAAATCGGGTCTTGGCCAACTTTGGAATGGAATTCCCATAGGGAACTCACAGCTGCCATCTGACTGCAAATGCCCTGTGGCAGCCATGTGTAAAATGTAATGAGCATGATGATGAAACCCCTCTTGGGGTCAGTTGAAGACATTTGCACTGTGTCACAGCCTGTGACTTATATGGATGCAGCCCTGTTGCACTTAATCTCCAGTATGAATGCAGGGGAGTTCCCAGTTTTGTAACAGACTTTGGAAGCTGAGGGGGGTGGAATGCTGCTAATAATGTTGGCTCCATAAATTAGAGATATGAAAGCATCCATTAAGGTTATTGTGAGCTCACCATAAAGAATCCTTGTATATCCCATTGCTTGAGTAGTTAGCAAGTAATTTGGCATGCCACTGGGAAGTAATCCCTCATATTTAGAGGGGCAGAGGTTGCTATTCAACCTTGGAAAAATATTTCATGTGAAAATGTAATTTTTGCCTCTTTTCTCTCTCTTTGCTAAAAGGGTATCTGATGCCATAATGAATGTATTTCAACAGATGTACAGTAGTGGGGGGAGGGGACCTTCTCATCAGCCTTTGAAGAAATGCAGAATATTTGGGAAATTTTCCTATCAAGGAAATGACATAAGTACTATCCTCTTTTCAAAAGAAAGGATTCACTGAATATTATACAGAAGGCTCCTGACAGTTCGTTTTCCTTGGGGTAGCAAGATTTTCCTTTTCTTTTTTTTTAAAACATCTGATGCTGGCACAAATGATATACATAAGGGTGGAAAATCATTCTTTAGCATTTCTTTTAGAGGAAGACTTCTTTGAAATGTCATGTTTGGGCTCTCATTCTCTCATTTTAACGTTTCATGTCAAAGACACTTCACATTTATTCCAATTGGTAGCATTTTTGGGGAGGGGGGAGGGGAATAAGGTTAATCTCTCCAGATGAGAATCTGGGCAAACTTGTCATTGGCGTATCTATCTCAAGACTCTTCAATCTCACAAGCTCTCTACAATTTGCTTGGCATGAAACTGGTGTGAAAATTGGGTACCTGAACTAAAAGGGGGAATATATATATATATACACCTACTCCCATCTCCAAAGCTTTAGATAATGACAGTTAACACAGAACAAAACTGCATTGCATTCAACCAGGACTGGCCCTGCCACTAGGCAAACTAGGTGATTGTCTAAGGTGCCAGTCTTCTAGGGGCATCAAATTGGGCACTCCCCATGTGACTTGGTGATGTTATTAGTGCGGGGGGGGGGGAGCAGAAGTTAACCTTGCCTAGGGTGCCAGACAGTCTAGGGCCAGCTCTGGATTTAGCAAGAGATTTTTTAAAAAAACAAAATAAAAATAAGAACATAAGAGAAGCCATGTTGGATCAGGCCAATGGCCCATCCAGTCCAACACTCTGTATCACACAGTGCCCAAAATTTATATATATATATATATATATATATATATATATATACACACATACACACACACACACTGTGGCTAATAGCCACTGATGGACCTCTGCTCCATATTTTTATCTAACCCTCTCTTGAAGCTGGCTATGCTTGTAGCCACCACCACCTCATGTGGCAGTGAATTCCACATGTTAATCACCCTTTGGGTGAAGAAGTACCTCCTTTTATCCGTTCTAACCTGACTGCTCAGCAATTTCATTGAATGCCCATGAGTTCTTGTATTGTGAGAAAGGGAGAAAAGTACTTCTTTCTCTACCTTCTCCATCCCATGCATAATCTTGTAAACCTCTATCATGTCACCCTGCCGTCGACGTTTCTCCAAGCTAAAGAGCCCCAAGCGTTTTAACCTTTCTTCATAGGGAAAGTGTTCTAAACCTGTAATCATTCTAGTTGCCCTTTTCTGCACTTTTTCCAGTGCTATAATATCCTTTTTGAGGTGTGGTGACCAGAATTGCACACAGTATTCCAAATGAGACCGCACCATCGATTTATACAAGGGCATTATGATACTGCCTGATTTGTTTTCAGTTCCCTTTCTAATAATTCCCAGCATGGCGTTGGCCTTTTTTATTGCAATCGCACATTGTCTTGACATTTTCAGTGAGTTATCTACCACTACCCCAAGATCTCTCTCTTGGACAGTCTCTGCCAGTTCACACCCCATCAACTTGTATTTGCAGCTGGGATTCTTGGCCCCAATGTGCATTACTTTGCACTTGGCCACATTGAACCGCATCTGCCACATTGACGCCCACTCACCCAGCCTCAACAGATCCCTTTGGAGTTCCTCACAATCCTCTCTGGTTCTTACCACTCTGAACAATTTAGTGTCATCCGCAAACTTGGCCACTTCACTGCTTACTCTCAACTCCAAATCATTTATGAACAAGTTAAAGAGCATGGGACCCAGTACTGAGCCCTGTGGCACTCCAGTGCTTACCATACTCCACTGCGAAGACTGCCCATTTATACTCACTCTCTGCTTCCTATTAATTAGCCAGTTTTTGATCCACAAGAGGACCTGTCCTTTTACTCCATGACTCTCGAGCTTACTAAGGAGCCTTTGATGAGGAACTTTATCAAAAGCTTTCTGGAAGTCAAGGTAAACAATATCTATCGGGTCTCCTTTGTCTACATGTTTGTTCACCCCCTCAAAGAAATGTAACAGGTTAGTGAGGCAAGATCTTCCCTTACAGAACCCATGCTGAGTCTTCCTCAATAACTCGTGTTCATCAATGTGCCTACACATTCTGTCCTTGATAATGGTTTCTATCAACTTTCCCGGTATTGAAGTCAGACTGACTGGCCTGTAGTTACCTGAATCTCCTCTGGAACCCTTTTTAAAGATGGGGGTGACATTTGCAACCTTCCAGTGCTCAGGAACAGAGGCAGATGTCAATGAAATAAAAATATGTCACTGTATCTAATCACTTTTTCATTTCACTCTTCCTTCAAGAAGGTCAGGACGGTATGCATCATACATTCTCATCCATTTTATCCTCACAGCAAACCTGTGAGGGAGGTTAGGCTATGCAAATTTGGTTGCCCAAGGTCAGACCAGTGAGTTTCTATGACTGAGTGGGCCTGTTAAACAAAGTCTCCCTAATACTATTTCAACATGCTAACCAATATGTCATGCTCACTCTCAACGCATAAACCAATATTTCTTGCACATAAATATCAGATATGACTTTTTGGTTTGAAATTAATGTCAACAGCACACATCACACTTTTACCTGAAAATGTTTATTTTCACAGTTTGAAGATACAAAGAGATGAGAAGAATGAAGCCAATAGGTCAGAGTATTGGATAAGCAGAGAACTACTTAGCCTTACTCTGCTATTGTGACATTCTAAGCAGAATTACACTCTATCAAGTTGAGGTACTTCAATGGCATTAGAAACATGTACCTCTGATTAGGACTGCATTGCCAGTGATCAAAAAGTCCACCAACCATACAGACAGGTCACATTTCATGTACTTTTTTTAACATGGAGGAAGCCCTTCAGAATCTTAGCAGGGTGAAAGTGCTTTAGAAGGAAAGGAACCACACACCCCCCCCCCCCAAAAAAAGAGAGATTGATTCGAAGTCCAGCAGAATTTCAGAAACATTTGAACACTTTCTAAATAATGCCGTTTCAATTCACTTCAGCAACAATTTGCTGGTGGTCTTTGCTATTCTACCCAGTTAAATGCTTTTGCAAAGTGCATTGAAAGTGGATTGAAAGTGTGTTATTTAGTGTGTGGGTAAAAAGTGTGTTATTTAGTGTGTGGGTAAAAAGTGTGTTATTTAGTGTGTCCACTCCAGCTTCATGTACAGCCCTGGAGATTACTCTGAAAGTTCTCAAGTCCTTTTCAAACATTACAAACATGCACATATGCATACCAGAAACTTACCAGCCATGTGCAATGGGAGTACATTGCTACCTACAATCCTCCCAGTATGTGTTATCACCCTGTTGTGTGTACAAAGGCAACACACATATTTAGTATGTGTGTACAGCCTCAATGCATATGAATATGAACCCTGGAAGATCCTGTGGTCAGTTTGTACAAATTAAAGTTGTCCACATTATCCCTGTTCACGTAACATGGCAACAATGCCTTTTGGGAGGATCAAGGTTAGTAAGAGTTTTTGATGCATGTATTTGGTAGACTCTCTATACATGTGAGTGTAACATCTGAAAAGATCTTACCTGGAATGGCTCTTTGGCAGCCTTGGGTAGAAGGAACTGAATTCTCCATTAAATGTGCTGCATGGTGATGTATGTGGAATGTCTCTTTGATAAAGTGAACTTTAAGAAACGGTTTAGTATGTGGCATTTCCATCAGACGCTTACCGTGACCCATGTTGGATATTGAAATACATCAATGAATATTGTTTTGAAATTTCCTAATAGAAGGAAAAATCTTTTGGAGAAGCAACTTTGAATTGGAACTCTACACACCATTTACAACATCTGTTTTCACAAGACCAGCATGGGCACTTTAAGTCAGTCCACAGAAGCAGCGGTATGGCACTCTGATGCTAGAACTTATAGGAAGTCCTTTTGGGATGGCCTTTTGAATGTATTTAGAATATAGGATGAGTATATGTATTTGAGATTATATATTATTCGTTTGGCACTTTAAATTATTCATGCACTTAAAAAACTAGAAATAACAATTTGCAGTATATAAAAATTATTTATTTGTGTTAAGATTATTCATTATTATTCCATGGTTTGGTATTTTTGCTATTTGGGTAGAAGGAAGCCTGACCCCATTTGCCCAATATCTTTTCCTACATCTCCAAATTCAGGAAACCAGTGTCTCAGATAACAGATTTAAATTTATGTTAATTGCATGTGACATACTAGGTGTGTAACATGGCCACCAACCCACTGTTTGAACAGATTCCTCTTCTGAACTGTTGCAAGCTGAGTGATTAAAACCCCTTCCTATAAATAAAGGAGCATTCCTTATCTGAAAAGGGTTCATTAAGCAAATTATCTGTTGCGGTGGCTTGAAAAGCCATGTACAATTGTCGTTTTATCATCATTATTCTTTTAACCAATAATTACATGGCATATCATGTGTACCAGGGGTGGGTGGGTGTAACAGGTGTGTGATAAAACAGAACTGTTTTGTAATATCTGGCACAAATCCCAGAAATCAACCTGTTTCAGCTCTCCCTATTTAGCCAGTGCCAAGTCTGCTGGTGTTTTCCTTGTCTGCAGATCCAAATACACATTGGAAGAAGATGGAGAGGATGGAAAGAAGCAGGTCAGCTCAGGCTGTTTCTAGAGGATCTCTCTTCACCTCGAATACTCCTGGATATCTGATTTCCAAGCTCTGCTGTAGTGCTGGGAAGGTTTAAGAGCCACATGGATACTTCATAGCAAAGCAATAAGGCAATGCAAGACTAACTTCACACTTCGCTCGTTTGTCAAGGGGGTCGCTCCTTCTCAACAATACCCCAATGTTTTGGTAGGCCGGCTGCAGTCCACTTAGCATGTGAGTAGGCACGGGTGGAATGCCAGGTATGTCTACGGAGCAAAGCAGCGCAGGCAGGCTGACGCCAGGAGAGAATAGGCAGGTACCTATTGAGTTACAGGATTTCTACAAATCTAATCCATGTGTAATGTGAGACTTATTACAGAGTCGGTCTTTGCCAGGGCTAAGAAAAGTCTGAGGCGAAGAACAGTCCAAGAAACAATGATCCCAGTTAACTCATTAGGCCCCAATGTTAGCCGAGCAAAACCAAACCTTTTTTTTTAATCCTTGTAATTCACTTTATAAACAAAAGCAATTATCAGCAGCATCTTAACTTTCTTAATAAGTGTTTAATGCTTAACATGAGGAACCACTGATAAGGCCTTAGATAGCATTACCCCCACAGTAACACACATACACACAGCTTGTTGAAACAGCTCTGAAGAGATCAAAACCACAGCAAACAAATGCAGGAAAGCTCCATTTAAAAACAAAAACAAACTCATGGTATTTCCCCCCCTCCTCACCATTGACATTTCTTATATGTTAGGACCTATTTGTGTCTCTAAAGAAGGATTCTTCCTTGTTTATTTCATTAATTAGTCAGAGACATGGTTCCCATAGGCCAAAGGGGAGATAGCTCCTCCAGGGTTTCCTGTGGGTCTACTGAGGCAGACTTCTGTGGTCTAATGCTGTTCTCTTTATTAGTATTAGTAAGTTTATTAGTAGAGTTGCCTTCTACTAGCAACCCTTGCTTCCCACAACAGTGGGGAGAAAATAAACAAAAATCACTGGTGGGCTGATGCAGTAACATCACTTCTGGGGGGGCGGGGGCAGTACCTGGAAGTGATGTCAGTCCTCTGTAGGAATTGCCAGAAAATCTGTGGTTTTACCACAGAGAGTTTCTAGCAGCTCCCAGATAATGACATCATGTCTGGGTTTTCCTCAGAAATAATATTGCAACAAATATCCCACCCCACCCCCCAGTCCACAGACTGTATTAATAGCCATAGCTGATTTAGGGGGTAGAAATGAGGCTCAGAGCATCTATTTTTAGGCCTAGTGTATTTGCAGCTCCAATAATCACAGGCCTATGATCCATCCAGGACCTTAGACTGAGGCCATGAAGCCAAGAGGGAGAGAGAAAGCTCTGTGCCAAATAGGTATGAGCTGGTGTTCCATTGTGTACATGGTATGTATTTTTATTGAAATTTTATAGGAAACAGGACAGAGGAAGGAGGAAGAAAAGAAAACCAGGGGAAGAAAACCTGGCTACACTGTTCTGTGTGGCTGGATTTAAAAAAAAAAAATGATTTATTTGCTTTGAGGCATGGGGGTTCAATATGTGCTGTATTCTGGGGCCTCAACATTCTGGCTTTGCTACTACAACTGGTATAATGGAGTGGCTAACAGAAGTAGTGGACCTACAAGGATTTAGGGTTATTAGGAGACTGGGAGATGAAGATGCATCCAAATGGTGTCCCACAATGCTAAGATATCCGCTGTATAACTGTAAGAGATGTTAGTGTATTATGAAATTCTATAGGACTTCTCCAAGACACCAAAAATCAGAATCCTGAGGGAATCCTTCAGCATCTCATGATGTTAACCAATCAGAAGTGATGTCATGAAATTGAAGGATTCCATCTCTCCCTGTCCTTTTTGCCACTGCCTCATAGAGGAGAGTTGAGGGACTGAAGCCAAGGACAAGAGGTTGCTCACCAAAGCAGGCAATCTGGCTACCTTACAAAGACTTGCATGGGGCATCTAATTTTCATTTCTGCCCACTCCTCCATTATTTCCTCTTTTCCTTCCCTGGCAGCCCCCTTAGCTCCTTCTCTTTTTCTGCTTCCTTCTCTCCTTCCTTCTACCTTTATCTGTCCCTATCTTCAGCTTTTCCTCCTTCTCTCCCCTTGGCAGCCTCTCCCAAGAAAAGCCTGGCTGAGTTGTACAGCGGCCATTGCTGCTGGGCAATGGGTTCAACATTTCAGTACTACCAGGAAGAGTGGGCCCAGATCTGCAGTGGCTGCCCCCAGGCTAGGGACAGTTGTGTTGTAGCTGCCACCAACAGGCCCAGGTGTGCAGGGCTGCTGTGAAGTAAAGTTTATGGCTACTGCCACCAGGCCAGACCCAATTGCATGGTGGTCACTGATGTGGTTGCACAGGGGCCAGTGACATAGGCACAGTTGTACAGTGGCCATTGGACTGGGCCAAGCTGTAACCTTCCCATCACCACTGCCCCAGGGTTGTTCAGCGCCCCACTGCTATCAGTTTCAGTTGTGCAGTGCTTGTGGCCACTGGGATAAGTTGCATGGTGGCCATTACCAGGCTTGGTTCAGTTATGTGATGGCTGCTGCCAGGGTGGACCATGCCCAGTTGTTCTGTAGTGCCATCAGACCAAGCCAGGCTTGGTTGTATAGTGGCTGCTAGCAGACCAGGTTCACTCGCACACAGGCTGCTGCAATTCTGAGCTGGGTCCAGTTACATGGCATCTTTCACCAAGCTGGGACCAGTTTAGAGTTGCCAGGTCCAATTCAAGAAATGCCTGGGGACTTTGGGGGTGGAGCCTGGAGACTTTCCAATTCCCTAAAATAAATACATAAGTAAAAATACAACAATACAGTTCCGTTGAATACAGTCTTCGTTTCCTCTTCCTTTTTTCTGCCTACAAAGGGTTCTGCAAGCAGCTGCACTTCTACTAAATGAAAATGAACACACACATTCTCACAAAGCAGCCAAAATGAACAGTTCACAAGCCAACACTTTTGTGATCTCACTGGGGCAATTTACTCATGAGAGTTGCTGGATGTAGCAATCTGCTGTATTTCAATCAACTTCTTCAGACTAACACAGGAAAATTAAAGTACTGAACAAAGCAGTCTAGATTCTGGTTAACTTTTTACTATCCATCCAAATAATCAGATTCTGGTTAACCCTTTACTACCCATACAAACAACTTCTGAAACAAATGCCAAACAAACAGAGGGACTGTGCTGGTTTCCTTTCTCACACACTCACTGGGAAGAGCCATGCGGTTCTGACTGCTCACCCCACTCCCTTGCAGCTTTGTCCTGCTGAGATTTAAAGACATACACTTTCAAAAACACAAGCACTTATTTGCAAGCTTCTTCTAAGCCTGCTGAGATTTAAAGGTGGCTGCTGGGCCAGGGAGGAGCCTGAAAAACCAGGAGGATCCCCCACTGAGACCTGGGGACTGGCAGTCGTAGATCAGTTGCATGTTATCTCCTGATGCCAGGCTTCACTGGACACCCAGGCATATTGGCTGCTACCTAGGGGGTTTTTTTGAGCAGGAATACACAGGGACGCAGTTCCAGCTGGCTTGACATCAGGGGGTGTGGCCTAATATGCAAATGAGTCCCTGCTGGGCTTTTTCTACAAAAAAAGCATTTCTACCACCTATGGGTCATGTTGGGTCTAAATGCATGGTAGTTGCCAAGCTGGGACCAGGTCTATGGTATAAGTCTCTGTAAATCTCTGGAGGCTAACACTAGGCCTCCTTCATTTGGGGACACTGTAGGGAAAGGGATGGGACCTTTTCTAGTGCTGTTTTGACCCACAAGCTCCCCCCACCGCCACAACTTTGCAGAAACCAAAGTTTAGAAGGCTCAGCAATAGTGTTTGGGTTGCCTAGCAAGCTCCAAAATGCCTACTGAGAGCTGTGGGCATCTTTTCCTTAAAGCTACGGTTGTTTTTATCATTTGGAGGATTTTTAATCCCCCTCTTAATTTTGTTTTTAAAGTTAGATTTTTTTAAAGTTAGATTTCAGGATTTCCTTCAGATTTTTCTTTTGTTTTGTAGAGAAATCCCCGCTACCTGTCTGTAGCTCCATGTCGGAGATCTGTTGATCCATACTCTATGGTTTGGTTCAGAATTATATATGTGATGTGATCTGGGAGATCCCTAGTTTAGATCCTGTCTCTGCTAAGTCAAGTACATGCAACATGGCCTAGGTGAGTCATTCTGCCTGAGCATATCATTTATCTAGAGGTAACAATATTGTACACATGATGCCTTGTACTAAATATGCTAAGCATAAAAACAAACAGACTCAACTCCCCTTCCTAAGGTATGTAATTTTAGTACAATACCCCTCCAAGAGATATCATCGCAAACACTGTTATTCTTCTTCTTAGTGATAGATATTCTGCCATCAAAGAATAGAAGTTGGCTCCCTGCCCCAAGGAGCTTACAATCTAAAATTGGCCATAGAAGCAGTAAAGGACTTGGAGGCAGAGAGAAGTTGGGAAAATATCAAATATGCATTCCCATCTCATACGTGTAGTAGACTTAAGAAGGAAAGAATAAAATGTATTCTCATCATACATGTACATACAGTACATTTATACAAATACTGCACCTTTAATAAATTACCTGACTGACTATGTTTACTGTGTGTTAGGAATTCATATAGTTATGTTCTTGATTGCTACCCATAGCATTTTACCCTGTCATGAGCAGCCAGGGGAGAGTGCCACCATTAGTAGAGGCATAACTACCACCAGGGGAGAGTGCTACTCCCTAAGTCTCAGGTTTCCTAAACCAGACCTGGCATCCCTAGATCTAACCCAAAATTTCCTTTGGCCGTTTTCCCACTCACGTTTTACTGGCGCCACGACCATCCTGACGCCGGCGAATCTGCCTGGATTTCGCAACAGAAGCGCCGGCGCTCCCAGAAGCGCCGGCGCTTTCCGTCGCTAAGCCAGCGCAAACGTTTTCCTGCATCTTTGCGATTTCCGTTTGCGCTGGCTTAGCGACGGAAGTAGCCGGCGCTTCTGGGAGCGCCGGAGCTTCTGATGCGAAATCCAGGCAGATTCGCCGGCGTCAGGATGGTCGTGGCGCCAGTAAAACGTGAGTGGGAAAACGGCCTTTGAAATGTTTGAGATGCACTGACTTTTCCAACTTTGTCCTTCCAACACCAAACACACATATCAAAGTCACATTTTGAATATTTAAAACATTTTTCAGAGGCAACACTGAACACAGCAATACCCATTAGAGAAAATACCAAGAATCCATGTTATGTTTGTTAGTAGCAGGAAGGCTGTGCTAAATATTGGATATCATAATCTTCTCTATCACAATGTCAATGACTGCTAGTGGTACAGGAATTATTTTCTATCTAGTAGTATGCCAGTGTACTGAGAATTACATTCTCCAGTGGAAATGCACACAGCACTTATCAAAAGCCCATCCAATATGTCCAAATGTTGATTTAATTTTAAAAAATCTTATTATTGTTTATATAATCAGTGAAATTTCTTTGTTGAATTTCTTCTTGGTTGAATTTAGTATGAACCCTACGATTTTTATTTTTTAAATTTTTTTTAACAGTAAAGGTAATCCTCTGTGCAAGCACCAGTCGTTTCTGACTCTGGGGTGACATCACGTCATGATGTTTTCACAGCAGGCTTTTAACGGGGTGGTTTGCCATTGCCTTCCCCAGTCATCTACACTTTCCCCCCAGCAAGCTGGGTACTCATTTTACTGACCTCGGGAGAATGGAAGGCTAAGTCAACCTTGAGCCGTCTACCTGAACTCAGCTTTTGCCAGGATTGAACTCAGATCATGAGCAGAGAATTTGGACTTTACCACTCTGTGCCACGTATGATCTAAATTATTGTTTTGTGTATGAATCTATTTATAAATGAATCATGTCTAAAATATAAGTGTTTGTAATATTATCATATGTATATATGCATAAATAATCCCCCCCCCCAAAAAACCCTTCAGAATTTGAAATTTAGTCCTCTAGACACTGACATATTTTGCATGTTTCAGCAAGCACTGAATGTAAAATTCCATAAGCTGTCAGTCATATTACACGCCATGTATCAAATACTGTCAAATAATATATCTGCAACATTTTTACCCTGCCCTGCCTCCCAAGAAACTGGCAAACATGGTCTCCTCCATTTTGTCCTCACAAAAGCATTGAAAAATAAGTTAGACTGAGAGAATGCAACTGGCTCAAGGTCACCCAGCTTGTTTTATGTCTCCATTGTGAAATGAACCCAGGTTTCTTAATCCAAGTCCAGCGCTATAACCACTCTACCACACTAAGCCCAGTCCAAGTCTAGCACTTAAACTATTAACACTATACCCCCACACACACAATGCAAGTTTGTATGCCAACAATTCCAGTCAACTTTTAAATACCATCCATAAAGTCCTATCATATCAGAAATACAGTTTTATATTAGCTCTAAATCACTGTCAATGCTATATGTTATTGCAAATATTAAAATATTTTTTTTATTTCAGATGCCACCTGTGCAACATCAAATACTGAAATACAATATCAAATATTTGGTATATATTTTTCATACATTTGAGCACTCACAGAATGACAGTGAGAAATTTAATTGGTACAAATTGTACCTTGTACAATCCCTATACATTGTCTACATAATTTTCATTTGTGCATACAATATGTAATGTTTGTGTTGTATTTGTGTATAGCTGAATGTACAGATTACACTTCATAGATATAAAGGTTATGGTCTCTGTATGTTAACAGTGAACGTGTGTTGGCTCATGCCTATAAACAGACGTATGCACAGATATGTGGGGTATATTTGTGTGCTCACAGCATAAGGGCACTGAGGCTATCATGGCACAGCCTTGGGTATATCAAGACCCATCAAACCAGCCTTCCTTCCATTGGTTATGGTGGCATGCATATTTATTTATTTATTTTTAGATATTTATACCCAATTTTCAACCCCAGTGGGGATCCAAAGCAACTTGCAATATCATTTTCCCTTCTTCATTTTTACCCTCACAAAATAACAACACTTTGAGTGAAGTGAGACTGGGAAAGAGTGACTGGTCCAAGTTACCCAGCAAGCTATTGTGGCACAGAAGCAATATACTTTTTTATTTAAGAACATAAGAGGAGCCATGTTGGATCAGGCCAACGGCCCATCTAGTCCAACATTCTATCACACAGTGGCCAAAAAACCAGGTGCTATTTATCAAATTCAATTTGTTGGCCGCCCTTCCCTAAGAATGGGGCGGCTGACATCAAGAACATATACAATAGATGAAAGAAATTAAAATAGCATTGAATTTTTTTTAAATGTATATGTTGGTCTCCCAGACCCCTGTCTGGCTCCCTAGCCCCTACACCAGGCTGGATCCTTTTGCCTAATTCCTGGCCTTGAATTCAGCAGAAGCTTCCAGGAGCTCAGCTCCTGAACGTTTCTGAGGGCTCTGAGGGTGCAGCTGCATAACAATCCCTGGATTAGGAGAGTGGGCAGCCAGCCAGCCAGCCACCAGGATCATTGCCACACCCCCAGCAGCCTTCATTAACCCCTAGAGAAGCCTGTGCCACCCTTTCTTCACTTTTTATATGATTTTGGGCAGCGGGTGGCTTGCTGGCCTTTTGACTGAGGGGAGTGTGTGGCCGAGGAGAACCCCAGGTGAGTGAGGCCTGCTTGGGCTGGCTGGATCTCTAGCCAACCCAAAACAGGCCTCGCTCACCTAGGGTTCTCCATGTTGCATCCGGTTGCTTTTGGCTGGGGGGGCGGCATATGCTAATGAAATATGCTAATGAGCTCCGCCACCTATTTTTCTAATCCAGAGAGCAAGACACTGCACACAAATACCTTATCACATAGTGACATCTATGCCAACTTCCGCCTGGTACATAATTAGTCATGGCACAAAAATGTGAAAAGCTGTTTGCTGGGTGATTTGGCACTAGGTGAATCAATGCCTTTAATCTGTCACAAATCAAAGCAAGCCTAGCTCCTGGTTCATTTCTAGCTCTCTCCTTTAACCCCCTCCCCCCACCTTCTGGCCTTATCCCTGCTTAACCTCTGTTGTAGGTAAGGAGACACTGTTAATCAATGCTTACATTGTTTAGGCCTCTGCCAAAGGAAGAATGTGGAGGGTAATCTACTGTAATCTTCTCAGCTCTCAAAACACTTTTGATTAAAATGATAAGGCTTTTGGAGAGGAGACGCCATCTTCTATTATGTTTTTTATTTTAGAAATAAGTATATTGAACTGGAAAGAACAGAATCATCTTGCTTCATGAAAGTAAAACATACTTCCTAAAGGAATATGCATTCGTTCTGCTAAATACTTCTGTGAACTAAATAAAATACTGATATCTGCTTGCTTTTTTAAAAAAAGTCATTTTTTGTTCCAAAACAGCTGAAGGGCATGAGATAATAGAATTCCTTTTTGGTGAATTTACACACACTATGTATACAGTAATTTAAAATTAAAGAATGCCCCAAGCCGTGAACAAAAGCAGTCCACGTAGCCCAGCTTTGCTTGAGCCTGTTAGCCTTGACAGCTAAGGAGGACTAGCCACAGTCAGTAATTGGATGGGAGAGAAACCACCAGGAACAACAAGGGTTGCTATGAGAGCGGCAAACCACCTCTGCTTGTCTTTTGCCTAGACTCCCTGAGACTGGGGTCACCATGAACTGGTTGTGCCTTGATCACACCTTCTTTTTCTAGTGAACAAACTTTGCAAACAAGAAAATGATTCACTTAACAAATTTGTGAGTAATGTGGGAAACCATATAAGAAGACTGGTTGGTGGCCTTCACAGATTGTTCTAGAATCGTAGTGCCATCACTTAGGAGGCCCTATCCTGCTCCTGGAAACTGTATCTGTAAGAAGAGGTCTGTGGCTCAGTGGCAGACTACCTGCTTTGGCACTGGCAGTTAAAAGGTTACAGGCAGACCGATTCCCCACTAGCCTTATGCCGCTCTCACTCTCCTCTTCATGGGGCTTCCATTGGATTTCACACTATCTGCCCTGGGGCTGCAACTCACTCCTCTTTTCTTGTGCAGCAAACAAGATCCTCTAAAAAAACAGTTTCTGTTCGCAGCACGAAAAACGCAAAGCAAGTTGCAGCCCCAGGGCAGATAGTGTGAAATCCAACAGAAGCCCTGTGGAGGAGTGTGAGATTGGCATAAGGCTAGTGGGGAATCAGTCACAGTTAGTCCTTGGAATAAGAGAAACCAGTATCATATCTGTTCTCTTCTCTAATAGATGGCAATCAGAACAGTGATGAGGGGGAATAGGAGTGTAAAACCCTAGGAAACACACTGGAGCAGATGGCCTTAACATATACAGAGGTCCGGCTGTTTAAAGATATATAGTTCTCCCCTATTGCATTTATCCTCCTAACCCTGGGAGGTAGGTTGGGCTGGGAAAGAATGACCACACAAGTTTGCTTCAAGATTGAATGGAAATTTATACTCCTGCCTTTACAGTCCTAATCAAACACTTTGACCTCTGTACCATGCTGGTTATCAGCATGGTGTAATGCTTAAGAGGGGAACTTGCCCTGACCTGGATAGTCCAGGCAAGCCAGATCTTGTCAAATCTCAGAAGCTAAGCACAGTCAACTCTGCCAAATACTTGGATGGGATACCTCCTTGGAATTCCAGCAGTTGAGAAGTGGGGGCAAGCTTTATTCAACCACCTCCCTGAATATCTTCCAGGCAGTGCCGGATTAAACCTTGTGGAGGCCTCTTGGCAGTCAGAATCTCAGGGGGCCCTTTGCAAATTTTCTCAGTGTTGGAGCGTCAGTCCCACTGCCCACAGCTCCACTGCAGCATTCAGGCACCTTATCAAAAGCCCCTTTGACAAAGCTGTGGGGAAAAGGCAGAGAGAGGCAAACTTGGCAATGTCGCCAGCAGCACCAGGCAGGTTGGGCAAAGAGCAGCTCAGTTGCTGGCTGCATGTGCAGGCTGGGAGGGCTGCAAGCAGGGGGGAAACCAGGGAGGAAAGCTGGCTTGGGGCCCCTAAAGGTGTGGGGGTGCATAGACTGGTGCCTACTTGGCTTATTTGTTAATCTGGCCCAGTCAGGCACCCAGAGGTCACCATGACTTCCAGGTGCACACACACTATATTCACACACTCTAGCATGCACATATAAATAAAAAACCACATTTTTTTTTAAAAAAAGTGGCATACTCTAATCTGGAGAACTGGGTTGGATTCCCCTCTCCTCAGCATAAAGCCTGCTGGGTGACCGTGAGCCAGTCACAGTTCTCTCAGAACTCTCTCAGCCCCTCCTACCTCAGAAGGTGTCTGTTATGGGGACAGGGAGGGAAGGCGATTGCAAGCTGTCTTGAGACTTCTTAGGGTAGAGAGAAGTGGGGTTAACCCCCCCCCCCCATTGTATTCTGTTTTGCAAACTGGCATAAACTAGGACAGCCAGACTTCTGAACAACTGGATCTGGGTGCCTGGCAGATGGCATTGATCAAAATGTTGATGTGCTGTCCTTGATCATGCATTTCACTTCATCATTTTGTTTGGCAGTTTACCGTAAGAGCCTCATTTCTAACACTCTGAAAAATCCATGAGAGCACTTCATGGAGTGAGCCCTATCAGGGAATGGTTTCAGTTTTTGAACTTGGCTGCAAAATGCCCTATTTTTGCCTACAAATAAATTTGTTTTAAAGGGGGAAAACCTCTCTGTGCTTTGAGGAGCAGCATATTTGAATCACAGCACATTTGAGAAATTTATATGATTCAGGATAGCACTAAACATAGGTCAGCATTGTTCCATTTTTCATTGGCAACCCCCCGCCATATTTATCTATAGAATAACACCCAATTGCTAGAGAGTAGTTAACCCAGTTTAAGCCTACAATCTCACTAGCTTTCTCTGTTTAACATCAGTCTCTGGAGCTAATGTTTCAGAAAACAGGAGCCTGGGTAATTTTCAGTCCTGAGCGGAGACGGTGAGATGCTGCAGTCACGTTGACGCACAAAGGGAATATTTGCTACCTGCTGCCATTAAAATAAGTCATCCTGTCTTGCATACTGGTCAGCTTCATCCTCTAAAGTGCAGATATATGAGCTGGGAAGGTTTCCAAAAACATCTTTATGAAGCTAAAGCACTCAAGGAGATCAGACTGCATTAAGAAAAGTCACTCTGCCGAAAGCAATGCGGTCAGCATTTCAACATGTTGCAAGAGACCTATAGAATATCCAAGATTCTCATACTATATTCTTTTCTGATTTTATCTATGATACTAGCAGAACTATAGTCAGAGTAGGTCTATAGGGTGTATTGTCCCCCACTAATGTACCCAACTTTTAAAAAATAAAAAAAAATGATTTATGACATGACCACTTTTATAAGGTGAATATTACTGGCTGGAAACACTATGCCAGATCTAAGAGAAATCCAAGAATTTATTTATTATTGGTTGGCTTCAAAGTTGTCATGACACTAGCGTAACAGCAGTTCCCCGGGTGGAATGGCACTTTCATTGGCAAAGGCCAATTGCTGTCATCCCCACTGCACACTGTACATTTTCACTTTGTCCCCACATTGTTCCTGAAGGTCTTGGGAGCAGAATTTCAGGGATTTTAGTAGGCTGCAGCAAGAGGCAGGAGACAGGGAAGTCCCATCTTGCCAGCTTTTCTCAATTTCTTATGGCTTTGGATCCAACCCTATATATTTTTTTAAAATATATAAAGAATGGTGCAGAGTGGGAAGCTGCAGTACTGCAGTCCAAACTCTCTGCTCACGACCTGAGTTTGATCCCAGCGGAAGCTGGGTTCAGGTAGCCAGCTCAGGGTTGACTCAGCCTTCCATCCTTCCGAGGTCGGTAAAATGAGTACCCAACTTGCTGGGGGGGAAAGTGTAGATATCTGGGGAAGGCAATGGCAAACCACCCTGTAAAAAGTCTGCCGTGAAAGCGTCATGATGTGATGTCACCCCAGAGCCGGAAATGACTGGTTCTTCACAGGGGACCTTTCCTTTTCCTTTAGGCAGTCTGTATAGAATGCACATAGATGAAGGGTGGACCTTGCCACCACTATATTGCCCTTCTTGAATATGTGTCCATTGTGCACACTGGGAAGGGACCTTCTGTGTAGGGCTGAGCTGTACTTTATTGGACATCAGTGGGATTTAATGAAATTAGTCCTGAATAAAGCATCCAAAGGAATGGACCATCTTCTGTAGGTCAATTCAGATTTGACATGGCTGGAAATTGAATAGCAGAGATTCCATGTTGTCTATTGTCCCACCTCTGTTCATCTTTGTACATTTCCTGTATACAAATACATTCATCCCAGATTTTCATGTTCACAGTTTGTCCCATAAACAAATGCTGCATCTATATTTGTTCCATAGTGCTACTGGCTTTAAAACTGATGACTGCCATGGTTCCGGCAAAGGATGCTTGGTGAGGATCATGACAGTTCCCCATTATTAATCCCGACAGAACTGCAGTTCCCAGGATTCTTTGAAGAAACAGAATAGCTATTAAAACAGCTTAAGACTTAAACATAGACACAGCCCAAATAAGTATATTCACAGCCATGCACCATTAAATAAATAGATTTGAAAGAGTGGGGATCCACAACTGAGGAAGTGGTTATGCTATCTCATTTCTACCCTATTCCCATACTTTTTTCACACTCTTTCTTCCTCTTGCCACCCCCTTTCTTACTCTCTCCACCATGCTTGTCACTTAAGTCTCTTTCTGCCCCCAACCCCATCACTCTCTCTGTTTCTGCCTCCCCACCCAGACCTGTAGCTAAGAGTCAAAGAGGGATGGGGCCATGGGGGTCAGGGCTGGTGCATGGGAGTAGGCCAAGTAGGCAGCCACCTAGGGGTGCCACCTGGCCTAGGGGCAACATGAGGCATCCCCTCTCCCACCGCGGCCACTTCCCAACCTTGTCAAGGCTTGGAAAGCCTCGGCAAGGTCAGGAAGACAGTGGGCACACTCAGAGCCACAGGCTCTGAGCGGTCTCGCTGCCATGCCCCCCCCCCCGCTTCGGCAAAGTTGGGGGTGTGGCAGTGAGCCAGTGGCTCTGAGCACACCTGCTGTCTTTTCGACCTTGCCAAGGCTTCCCAAGCCTCAGTGAAGTCGGGGGGGAGGGGACATTGCAGCCGGGAGGCTCTTAGCATGCCTGCTGTCTTTTCAACCTCATCAAAGCTTTCCAAGCCTCTGCGAGGTCAGGGGAGGGGTGCCTGGCCCTCTCCCACTTCAGAGGGAGCTGGGAAGAGGTCTTTCTTGGATTTTCTTGGTCAAGACACTTAAACTCTAGAAGTCTCCCCTCAGGGAGCCTCTGAGATTACTGTTCCCCAATCGTCACCCTTTGCCCCCGACCTTGAAGGAAAGAGGAGAGCCATTGTAAGGGCAACCCCTGAATCCCTGCGTCGGCGCAACTGAGAGTCAGTAGCTGATGATTGACTTTGTCAAATGCAGCTGACAGGTCTAACAACATCAACACCTCCGAACCGCCTTGGTCCAAATGCTGCTGGAGACCATCCATAAGGTGACCAGTACAGTCTCCATCCCATGACCTGGGTGTAAGCTGGACTGATGGGGATCCAGGATGGAAGTGTCCTCCAGAAAACTCCACAACTGTAGAGCTACTGCCCTCTCGATGAGGGCACAAAGGCAGGCTATAAGCCTCGTAAAATAAAATAAATAAAATATGTTTTAAGAATTTTGACAATAAAATATGTTTTAAATTTTGACAAATGTATATCTGTTGTTTTCAATATTTATTTCTTACACTGTTGTTATGCATCTTTGGTTCTGAGACAATCAGGGGACATATAAGCATATATATATATATTTTATAAGCATATATATATATATTAAAAAAGAAAGAAACATCACAGGTTTGCAAAAGTATGTACCCTGGCCCTGGATGCTCCTGATATGAAGAAAAAGAAGACTGCAAATTTATACCCTGCCTTCTCTCTGAATCAGAGACTCAGAGCAGCTTACAATCTCCTATATCTTCTCGCCCCACAACAGACACCCTGTGAAGTGGGTGGGGCTGAAAGGGCTCTCACAGCAGCTGCCCTTTCAAGGACAACTCCTGTGATAGCTATGGCTAACCCAAGGCCATTCCAGCAGCTGTAAGTGGAGGATTGGGGAATCAAACCCAGTTCTCCCAGATAAGAGTCTGCACACTTAACCACTACACCAAACTGGCTCAAGGTCAAGGATACACATCACTATTAGATATCCAAGAGCAGTCAGAGACCTCAATAGCCAAAGCAACTTCACTATTGGCAACTAGAGCTCCATCTCCTCATCTCATTCTCCTGTGACATTCAGGTGGCTCACTGCCAAATATTTCACCACTATCGCAAAGTCCCTGACTCTCATAATATGTCCCATCTCCAGAGTCTTGTATTAAGATAGAAGGACAGGATATAAATGCTTGGAACAAATAATAGTTATAGATGCAACAGATTTTCAGACATAAAAGTCAGAGAGTGGCCCAGTGTCCATTAAAGTATTATTAGCAGCCCTGTTACATAAATTCCATTTTTCCCCTCCTGCTTTGCTCCAGAGTACTTAAGGACTGGTGGTTAGCAATGTATAGACAGAGTCAACGAGTCAAAGATTAATTCCTAGAAATCCATGCTTCTTCATGAATTCTTTCAGTTCATCGTTAAAATGAGGGATCAACATTATTTGCCAGCGTTCTGTAGATATTGTATGATTTATACTATTATTATGCATGTAATGCTGGATTCGTGTTATTAAAGTAAAAGTATTTTAAAAGCCCTGAACTAATTCTTCAGAAAATTAAAATTCAGACTATTGCCCCCCCCTCCCCAACACACACACCGTTAAAATTGTGGTTGCTGGATAAATTCATTGAAATTTACTATGTAAAATTAGTGACATCTAAGCATACTTTTATATTGCTGCCCCTTCTTATCTAAAGAAGGATGCAGCAGATTTTTTTTAAAGCAGAGAATAGAGTGAATGCGGAAGGGGAAATTAATGGACAAATGAAAGTTGTTTTTCATTCAACCAATAATCACCTGTGCAATATAATCTGTACTTACTCAGAATCCTACTCAAATCAATGTTCATTAATTTTATCCATTAACTCATAGGAAAGTGGAACTGTACCATGCCAGTAGACATAGCAATAACCATGAGCATAAGCTTTAGAAGGAGATCAAACAGATCCATGGAGAAGAGGTCCATCAGTGACTACTAGTCCTGATGAATAAAACAAACTTCCACATCCAGTGGCAGCAAGTCTCTGACTATTAGTGCTCCGAGGCAACACCAGAGGACAGTGATGGATTCTGTTACTGTGTTTGTTGGCCCTGCAGGGCAACTACATTCCCCTGTGTGAAACAGGATGTTGGACTAGTCACTGGTCTGATCCAGCAAGGCTCTTCTTTTGTTCTTAATCATGCCCGCACTTGAATTCCTCATAATTTCTGGTTTGGCCCTTGTGTTCTTAGGATAATAATATTTAGGAATATATATATTTAATATGAAAGATTCATGGGAAGAGAGCTCACTTTACTCTGAATCTTCTAGATCAGGAGTGGCCAATGGTAGCTCTCCAGATGTTTTTTTGCCTACAACTCCCATCAGCCCCAACCAACATGGCCAATGGCTGGGGCTGATGGGAGTTGTAGGCAAAAACATCTGGAGAGCTACCTTTAGCCACCCCTGTTCTAGATGAGGAAAATAAATCCAATACTTAGGTGTGTCAGTGGACTTTACTTCTGGGGTCACCAAGCTGCCATTGATGGACAGTTGAATATAGGATCCAGGTTGAAGTCTCATCTCAAGCCACAAATTTTCTTGGATACTTTGGGGCAAATCAATTTATTTCTAACTCCAACTTAATCAGCCAAGTAAAGAGTGGGATATCTTACTGGATCTGGGTAGATTACTTTTGTCGTATGAAAAAATGAATAGTGTGGGTATTATTTCACACAGCAAGTATTTTTTGTGGTCCCAGTTTTGAAGGAAAAAATGTGGAACACCAGTCATAGAATCATAGTCAGGAAGAGAGGTCTCTGCAATTGTTGGCACATTGAGATTTCCGTGTCACTTTGATGGAAGGGTAGAATGTGGGGGGAGGAGTTTGTCAGCATGAGGATGGAGCATGTGGATGCTGTCCCTACCCACTTCCACCTCACTCATTGATGCTTCCATAGCAGGCTGGGTTTTTTTTCCAGCACCCTTGTGGAAACAGCCTAGAATGCATCAACAGTAAGTTATGGATCAGATTTCATACAGCACTAAAGAGGTCACTTGCAAATTTACCTACTGTTCCAATTACTATCACATCTGCCCCAGCTTCCTGGTTCTTTTGTGCTGAGATGATAGAAACAGGGCTTTTTGTAGAAAAAGACCAGCAGTAACTCATTTGTATATTAGGCCACACCCACTGATACCAAGCCAGCCAGAACTGCATTCCTCTGTATTCCTGCTCAAAAAAAGCCTAGATGACAGACAGATAGATGATAGATAGACAGACAGACAGACAGACAGACAGACAGACAGACAGACAGACAGACAGACAGACAGATAGATAGATAGATAGATAGATAGATAGATAGATAGATAGATAGATAGATAGATAGATAGATAGATAGGATATTTTTTTCTGGAAAAAGAGGTGCTGGGACTCTTGAGGGAAATGAAGGAGAACATGAGTACCTGTCATGACCTTTAAATATTTTTTTTGAGAATTTTGTTTCCATGAAGAGGTTCTGGAACTGTGTTCTGCTACATTCCCCCAGGGGGAAAAGCCCTGTTAGTAAGTGTTGGTCTTGTGAGATTGTAGCCAGTGCAGAGATGCTGATTTCCCCACCCTTCCCACCTCGCACCTAAGCAAGAAAGGCAGACAATTAAATGCATGCATAGTAAGGATAAAAGGAAATGGAAATCTCAGCGAAAACTTAGCCCCCTGAAAAGTTTTATACCAGTGCTATCAAAGTAATATGTTTAATTAGCCTTATTAATATTAAAAAGAGAAAATTAAAAGCTTGCTAAGGGAGCCAGTTTCAAAGATCAATACGCCCCCCACACTAGCATTTCATTCTTCTGGTTCTAGTCATTTTTTTTTTTAAGTGGAAATGCTTTAGGTTAGCTAATCCCTTTGGCAGGAGGACGGCTATACTGAGGAGGGAAGAGCAGGTCATTTACAAAGGGATTCTAACCTAACAGAGGATTTCATAGTCCAAAACATCCAAAGACTTTCTTACTATTACCTGCTGCCCATTTAGACACTTAAAAAATCTTCTTGAGATTTTGTGTTTGTAAAACATTGCTTTATTTTCTGTTTCTTTGGCCTTTTCTTTGCCCGGCATTAAAGAATGGATTATGATGGTCAGTTTGTAATACCGTGAATGAAAGATTTAGAGCCTGTAATCTTAAGAACACCGCTTGGCGCCAGTAGACAAACAATGCACTCCCCAACATATTATCTCAGCCTGCTAAGCTTTCACTTCTTACCTGCTTTCAAAGAATCCCAGGGCACCCAAAAGGAGACTGCACTTTTTGAAGAAGGTAGTTTGTGTTCCCTAAGAGCAATGTTTAATAGGCTTCTCCGTGGCATATGAGTTCGCTACCATTTCTACACGAATGCAAATAATAAAACAAAAAATGGGATTAATTTTCAAGGGCTCAGTTATTTCATACTTGTGATTTTTTAAAAAAATAAATAAATATCCAGTATTGTGATGACAGTTTAATTCTAGGCATAGTTGCATCTGTGTAAGCCCATTGTAGTCAATGGGCTTAGAAGAGTCATTCATTCATTCGTTCATTCATTCATTCGTTCGTTCATTCATTCAATTATTTATTTATTTATTGCATTCAATTTCTATCCCACCCTCTCCTCAAGCGGACTCAGGGTGGCTAACAATCAGTACTATAATACAATTTAAAAACCAATAAAATACAATTTAAAACGTTTTATGGTGCTATACAACTTTAGTATGGTGGGATATTTCTTTTTTGCTGTTAGTGGTCCTATAATGTTCGTAACTTCTCAGTGATGTGAGGTGGCAGTTCTCTCCCGGTTAAGTGTTGAAAGTCTGTCGGAACAATTCGGTTTTGCAATCGGTTTTTCATTTTTTTTCATTTTGCATTCGGTTTTTCATTCATTCATTCATTCATTCATTCATTCATTCATTCATTCATTTTATTCAATTTATAGCCCGCCCTTTCCCAAATGGGCTCTGAGCAGGTAACAACAGTCAATATTACAAGGTTAAAATCAGATTCATATAATAATACAATATAACAATCTAAAAGCAAACTCCAGTTTTGCAGTTGGTGGTATCAGTTACCTCCACTCCTTCCATGCTCCCCAGATGGTATAAGATAAATGGCTCAACAGAGTTATTTCATCAGGGCCCCTGCAAAAATGTCCACTGTCTCAGTTGAATGCCTGGTGGAACAGCTCTGTCTTACAGGGCCTGCAGAATTGCAACAGTCCCTGCAGAGCCCTAATCTCCAATGGGAGCTTGTTCTGCCAGGTAGAAAAAGAAGAAGATATTGAATTTATATCCCGCCCTCCACTCCGAAGAGTCTCAGAGCGGCTCACAATCTCCTTTACCTTCCTCCCCCACAACAAACACCCTGTGAGGTGGGTGGGGCTGGAGAGGGCTCTCACAGCAGCTGCCCTTTCAAGGACAACTTCTGCCAGAGCTATGGCTGACCCAAGGCCATTCCAGCAGGTGCAAGTGGGGAATCAAACCCGGTTCTCCCAGATAAGAGTCCACACACTTAACCACTACACCAAACTGGCTCTCCTGTTTGGTAGGAGCCAGGACAGAAAATGCCCTGGCCTGGGTTGAAGCTAACTGGATGTAACTCTTAGGACTGCACTGTAAGTCTGGGGTAGCCAAAAATAATTTTGTCATATAAAATTATGGAGGGGTTTTTTATTCCTAGATTGTCTCATTGGTTTTTAGGAAACTACTTTGGGGTAAGACATTTAAGATGGGGAGCCTCGATGAGAAATTTACCTGAAAGCATTTGATTCACTGGTTAGGATCAGAAGCGAGTGTTATTTATTTTTAATATCCAAAATAGTACTAATAACTATTTCTACAATGTTTCATGGGATTCCATTCTATGTCTTGCTGAACTGGTTGCTTCACATGAGTTTTAAAAACTCATAAACTTATTTGAGCATAAGATGCTGCTTAGCACTGAGTCAGACCACTGATCCACTCAGTTCTGTATTGTCTGTTGCGACCAATAGTGACTCTTCAGGGTTTCAAACAGAGAAAGATCTTTTGTGACACCACCTTTTGTGAAGAGTGTCAAGGCCTTTTCGGCCTTGGTTCCAGCCTGGTGGAATCAGCTCCCTCTAGAGATCCAGGCCCTTACTGAATTGTTACCTTTTTATAGGGCCTGCAAAACGGAGCTATTCCACCAGGTCTTCGATTGAGGCAGCAGGTGTCCTATTCCATCGGCTGGCTTTATGCTATGGTACCATCTCTGCTGTAATATGAATTTTATCCTATCTCCTGTTTTAGACTCTCAGTTTATATAACATGTGCCCAACTGAGCCACTATTTATAACTTATTATAACTTATTATGATTTTATCAAATTGTATTGTTCTTATTGATTTTGTTTTAATTGTTGCCTCATACTGTTTTTCAAATGTTGTGATTCGCCCTGAGCCCATTTTGGGAAAAGGTGAAATATAAATTGTCTAAATAAATAAATATAATAAAATAAAATAAACCCAGAAATAGCTCCATCTAAATTACATGCTTCTGTAGTTATTGAAACAACCAACATTGTAATAGTAAATAATACTGATTAATTGAGGCACAGGATTTTGTTTAGCACCTGTACAGATTCCCCTGCAATGAACTGGTCATTTTCAACTCTTACAGTAGACTTTGATCTAAATTATAAAAATGTAAATGCATTTAATGCCAATGGCATTATGGATTATTGAATTCGAATTCTCACTTCTGAAGGCTAAATATACATCAAAGTGAGAGTGATGAAGGAATTGTATCACCAGATGATTGCACTTTCTACAGCTGTATTGTGTTCAAGAGGAAAAAATACACTGCTAAAAAAAGTCAGGTCTCTAACTGATGGGGAAGTGCTAATTTATTCTTAGTAAATGTGAAATGTTTAACTTTTGACTTTTGTGCAAGCGTAAATATGAGAGGTGTTAAGCAAAGAAATAAGACTCTCAAAACTGGCTTGTGCTTCTGAATTATGAAAAGTGGAGACTTCCCTGAGCAGACTCTTGAAATAGGTTTCCTGTTCACCATACATAACTCCAGGATGTTCAAAAATGAGGTAGTAAAACTGTCACAAGATATTTCTGTGGGAAAAAAACAGTTCTGCTATATTATCCCAATTGAAAACGGCTACAATTTATTACAAGAGGAGAAATCCTTTACAACTTAAGCCAGAACAAAGTTTAAACAAACTGAAAGGAGAAGCACCGCACTCTTGGTAAGAACTGTTTGTTGAATTTCCATTTCACTGTATATGAGCAGGGTAAAAGAAGTCCTGAAGTTATGAAAAGATGCCATGTCTTAAGTTTGTAAAGCTACAGTTCTACAGTGATGCTGGCTTGCAACATAACAAAAATATTTGTCTACATGCAATAAAATACAGATATTTTATTGATACAGATCCTATAAATAAATACACCTACCCAGGGCATTTTTGTAGCTGGAACTCCTTTGCATATTAGGCCACACACCCCTGATGTAGCCAATCCTCCAAGAGCTTACAGTAGGCCCTGGAAGAAGAGCCCTCTGTAAGCTCCAGGAGGATTGGCTACATCAGGGGGTGTGGCCTAATATGCAAAGGTGTTCCTGCTACACAAAAATCCCTCTGCCTATCTCATATTTAAGAAATAAATTGAGAGGTTAGTAGCCATATACCAAACCAAGCATTTTGTGTGTGTTCTAAGGGAGGGCCAAATATGGACTGAGAGGGACCCAGGAGCAATCTTTGTCTGTGGGGAACATGATGTCTCTCCAAAGCCCTTTTTGATCTCCATACCACTGAAAAACATAACAATCACCGGAGGGAAGAGGGGGAATAATTCTGTACTCTTTAGGGATTATTATTACATGTACGATAAATGTGGTACAATAAATGTGGTACACTTGTGTTTGGTGTATATTTAGGTTACTTTATTTTTGACAGGGCAAAAAGAAAGAAAGGGAGAGAGAGAAAGAGTCAGAGAGAGAGAGAGAAAAGAAGAAAGGAAGGGAGGAAGAGAGAGAGAGAGAGAGAACAGAAGTAGTGGTGTAAAAGCTATAGCATAATTTGTTTTCCGGGTCTAATCCGGGAAATTCCGGGAAATATTATTCAACACGAGTCCTCCTCCCCCCTTCCCATTGGCTTGTGAGAATATATTTGACCATTATGATCATCAGGCATATGGAGAGGATTTAAGGAGTATGTGCCTGTTTGGTCTTTTAAGCCCTGTTAAGCTGAACAAAATGATATGGCTTCTAGAAACAATTTGTAAGAACTTGCTAGGTCTTGAAGCCACATGGTTGCATTTCCAAGACAGGAACTCACTGGTTCATAAACCACTATACTAGAATTGATTTTTTTTCTCCTTATCTATTCTTCAGAGAATGTAAAATCAAACCAAGGAATTTGATGGACACCTTGCTTGCTAACTGGGCACCAATACTTGATTTTGACTGACTCAGCATTAGAAGGAGTACCTATTTATATAGCCATTGGAAATCAGTAACTGGATTCAGAGAGGCCCTTATTCATGGAAGATTTCTCCATGCGTGGAAGGGCAATTTTGGATCCAACCCAAATTATATTCAGCATTCTGAAATCACCTACAAAGAAGAAGAAAAGAGTTGTTTTTTATATCCCACTGTCTGTGCACGTGGGTTATCTTCTCATACTGGAGATCTTTAGATCTCAGTCAGTATTTTGATGGACTTGAAGACTGGTAATTGGGGGAAGGGGGCAAATAAAATGTATGTTGGCCTCATAAAAGCAGGTTCCATAGGAACTGCCATCCAGAAGTAACTGCAAAACCAAAAGGAGCTGAATGCAAAATTTGTGTGACTCTGTCCTTCAACTTAACATAAGTTGTTCCCACATCAGCTAAGAATGAAGGACAATTTCAGAGACAAGCCACAAGTTCCAACAAAACTTTTATTGTGGAAGATTCTGAAATGAGACCTTCCAAAATGAATTCATCCTACCAGCCATTTACTGAAGTTTGCCAAATATTCAATAAGACCTTCTTTTTTTGCTTGTTGGTTTGTTTATGCAGTTCTAAGGTCAAAACTATCCAAGTGCTTGGCAGGCCACAATACATGGCTGGTAGTCTATGCTCAGCTTTATAGGTCTCAGTTTGTGCAGACAATCATAAGAACATAACAGCCCTGCTGGATCTGACAAGTGGTCCATCTAGTCCAGCATCTTGTCTCACACAGTGACAAACTAGTTTCTCTGGAGGTCCATCAAGAGGGCATAGAGGCCAAGACTTTTCCCTGCTGTTGCCTTCTGGCTCTGAAATTCACAGACTTACTGCCTCTGAACATGGAGGTTCTCTTTAGTCACCATGGCAAGTCGCCTCTGATAGATCTCTCTTCCATGAATCTGTCTAATCGCCTATCAAAGCTGTCCATGCCTGTGGCCATCACATCCTCTAACAGCAAAGTCCATACTTTAATCACTCACTTTGTTAAGAAGTATTTTATTTATTTATTTGCTTATTTATTCAATTTCTATCCCACTCTTTCCATTGAAATGGGCACAAGATGCATTACAATGCACTTGCCTTGGGGCACCTTCTTTTTCTCCATCCTGAATCTACTTCCCATCAGCTTCACTGTAGGCCCTCAAGTTCTAGTGATTGGGGAGAGGTGGGGAAAAGTTCTCTTTGTCCGCTTTTTGAAAAAGAATGACTTGCTTGTCATGAAGCTTAGGAGATAGCTAAATGTGGTACAAGTGCCACTGCTTCCTTCTAAATTTATTTGCCATTCCCAGCTGTTAATTCAGAACAGACCAAATACTGAAGATAAAAGGTTCCTACAAGACAGGTGGTCTGAGCATATGTTACTCTTTCAGACACAGATCTGCCAAAAGCAGGCATCTTGTACAATGGAATGAGAGCCTCTACGCAAAAGTGTCTTTAATCAATGAACAAAAGGCATGAAATTTTCAATGCCCGATCCCTCTCCTTGTTTACAGCCAAGTCCAACACATTGAGTTTAAAGGGGCTCACTCTAACCAATGGTGCATAGGGCTGCAACATAAGCCAAGCACCTTCTGGCTTAGACCAGTGGTCGTCCACCTACTCCAGCATCCTGATGTTGCCTTCTAGAATCAGGTTTCAGAGGCCAGGCCACTGAGTATGGAGGTTCCTTTTAGTCATGGTGCCTAGTAGCCATTGATGGACCACTGCTCCATGTATCTCTATAATCCTCCTTTAAAGCCATCTATGCTTGTGGACACGTGACTATGCCCACAATGTAATTACTCAATGTAATTACTAAAGAAATGTTCCCTTTTGTCCATCCTGAACCTACTTTATTAGTTCCCCTATGTGGCACAGAGTGGTAAGCTGCAGTACTGCAGTCCAAGCTCTGTTCACGACCTGAGTTCCATTCCAGCAGAAGCTGAGTTCAGGTAGCTGGCTCAAGGTTGACTCAGTCTTCCCTCCTTCTGAGGTCAGTAAAATGAGTACCCAGCTTGCTGGGGGTAAAGTGTAGATGACTGGGGAAGGCAATGGCAAACCAACCCCTAAAAATCCTGCCATGGAAATGTTGTGATGCGGAGTCACTCCGGAGTCGAAAACAACTGATGCTTGCACAGGATCCATTCTGTATTCTCGTGAACCCACTGAGATCCAGTTTGGTGTAGTGGTTAAGAGCCATGGACGCTGATCTGGAGAACCAGGTTTGATTCCCCATACCTCCTCCCCATGAAGCCTGCTGGGTGACCTTGCGTCAGTTACAGTTTTCTCAGAGCTCTCTCAGACCCACTTCTCTCACAGGGTGTCTGTTGTGGGGAGAGGAATTGAAGGTGATTATAACCTGCTCTGAGACTCTTTGTGGTAGTGAGAACCAAATCTCCTTCTTCTTCTGAACCTGCACCTGTATCTGAATGGTGGTCATTTTGACAGGCTCAGGAGGTTCAGGAGTATATAGAAGGGATCCTCTAAAAACTGGTTATTACTGTTATGCTGTTTTATTGTTATGTTGATTTTATTATTATGTTGTGCTTCGCTCTGAGCCCCTATGGGGAATGAGCGAAATATAAATAAACAGATAATCATCATCATCATCACCACCACCACCATCCTGTGCAAGCTAGAGATGTCAAAGTCACAGGGGACCTCCCCCAATGCACAGGTGACCGCCCCGAGTGCTAGTTTATCTGCCACAAACTTCACTTTAGCCAGAATCCATCACAGGCTTTAGCTACCAAGAGTTAATATTGTTACAAACAGGGCCTTCTCTTTGAACTAGATAAGATCGTGCTGATTTTATTTCTTTTGAGTGGTTTCTTTTTGCCACATTGATCGTTGCTCTGCTAGGTGATGGGAGGAAAAGTGAGATGTCATTACCAGGAATATACTGAGAGGAATATGTCATTTTGAAAAGGTTGGGCCATTAGGCTTTTCTACTGAAATAGCAGCTGTCAGATACAAGCCCCAAAAGATCCAGAAGCAGGAGGTAACACTACAGACTATCCACAATATACTCTCAGTACTACAGAGTCAGTTCCCCTGGAGAAAATGGCAGCTTTGGAGGATGGACTTTATGACATTGTAGCCTGTTGAGAATCATAGAATCATAGAGTTAGAAGGCAGCTCCAGAGTCATCTAGTCCAACCCCCTGTACAATGCAGGGAATTGTCCCCACACCCCCCTAATGACAACCAGAACTTGGCAAACAAAAAACCCTCCAGGATCTCTGGTAAACTGGCCTGGAGAAAAATCCCGATGACAGGAAGGAAGGAAGGAAGGAAGGAAGGAAGGAAGGAAGGAAGGAAGGAAGGAAGGAAGGAAGGAAGGAAGGAAGGAAGGAAGGAAGGAAGAAGAAGAAGAAGAAGAAGAAGAAGAAGAAGAAGAAGAAGAAGAAGAAGAAGAAGAAGAAGAAGAAGAAGAAGAAGAAGAAGAAGAAGAAGAAGAAGAAGAAGAAGAAGAAGAAGAAGAAATAGTGGTGGCGGCTCCAGTGATTGGATTTATATCCCACCCTTCACTCTGTCTCAGAGCAGCTTAGGGCACTTGGCATAGTAAAATACCAAGATTTCCAGCTCTTTGTTGCTTAGAAAAATAAATGTGAGCTATCCAGTCCCATAGTCAAATTTAACGATTCAGATTTTGCTATAATAAAGCAATAATTCATACCATCGAACAAAGTGCTTCCTTTTGTGGGAGGAGACTTTTACGCATGACTCCCCTACATGCATTGGGCCTCCCCTATGTGCAAGTTATATAAAGTTGCACTATAGGTGAAAGTCTGCATCCAGATTGCCATGAACATCCATCCAGATGCAAGTCATTAACTGTGATCTGCATTGGTAATGGAAAGATGCTTTGCATGGTTTGGTGCCTTATCCATCTTGTAATATGCCTGAAAACAGGTATTCTGATCAGCTATCATAAAAACATAAGAAGACCCTTGCTGGATCAAACCAGTGGCCCATCTAGTCCAACATCCTGTCTCATGCAGTGGCCAACTAGTTCCTCTGGACAGCCAACAACAAGGCACAGAGGATGTTGCCTCCTGGCTCTGGGAACTATCAGTACAGGAAGCAGATCTTCTTCATCTTCCCTTTCCACCATCAGCCTCCTATGTTTCTCAATAAGTTAAAGCAGCTTTATATGTTTGTAGGCATGAAAATTCTCCTATATGCATTAATTACTAATGTAAGTAACACTACTGAACCACTTCATTAAAAGCTTAAAATAGCCAGGGCTTTTTTTTTTTTTTAGCAGGAATATCCAGGAATGCAGTTCCGGCTGGCTTGGGTGTGGCCTAATATGAAAATGAGTTCCTGCTGGGCTTTTTCTACAGAAAAGCCCTATGTGAAACAATGGTGATGTCATGGGGTGTGGCCTAATATCCAAATGAGTTCCTGCTGGACCTTTTTCTACCAACCCCCCCCCCCCTGGAAATATCCATATCAGGCATGTCCAACTTCGAACAGGTCATGATCTATTTTTTCCGGATAAAAGTGCTGGTGATCTACCACCATGAAAATTAAGTTTCAAAGTAGTTCCAAATTAGATTTTAACCCACCAACGTTGGGTTCCACAGCCCCCCCCCCCCACCAAACCATTTACAATGCACCTTATGTCATTTACTGGTAAGCAAAATAAACAAAAACAAAACAGAGAGATGAAGATCCAGAAAGAACTGCAAACAGTTTTTCTTAAATTTTTATTGTTATAACTTTCTTTAACTGTCTTCTTAACTTTCTTTAACTTTTATTGAATAATTTGTGTTAAATGTAGGTCAAGTATTGATCCAAGCTGATCTTGCGCAAACTTTAAAACTTTGCTCTTGCTAATTAGTGAGACATCTGAACCTGCATTTCATCCACCAGCTTTTTGAAGTTGGGTGAATATTGTGTGAGGACCAGTCTCAGGGAATCCTGGAAATGTTCATCTGTCGTGTTGGAACGCTGTGTACTCTTTGTCATTTCAGATGGGAAAACGCAGATTCACACAAATAAGTTGAACCGAAACAGGAGTGTACAGCTTCACTGCATCTTCTCAAGTTGTGAAATTTGTCTCTAGGCACTAGCTTCCAAAACGATTCTTGCTCAGCACGGGTCTCGAGAAAAATGTCATTTTTAAGGGTTACTATCTCGTTTTTAAGAGATGCCTTGTTCAATGAGTAATTTTTACTGATAGCAGCTGCAGTTTCCTTAATGTCCATATCTGCTTTGAATGGGTATGACAAGTACTCCACAACTTTTTCAATTCATGGAAGTCACAGAATCTTTTTTTCGAATTCCTGGATAACAGAGCAGATTTCTGTCACAAACTTCTCGTTCCGAAACACAAAATTTGGATATTGTCCCAGATGGTCCTGCGTATTAGGGAAATGATCAAAAGTATTGTTTGCAAGGTCAGTCATCATTAGCTCAAATTTGCTCTTGTAGGATGAAACTGTACTCATCATCTCGCCAATGCATTTGTTTTTACCTTGTAGTTCAATGTTCATTTCACTTTGTTCGCCTGTAAAGTCAGCGAGAAATGCCAGATCACATAACCACTCCTCATCTTCCAACTCTGCTTTGTCATCTCCCCTCTCCTTCAAAAACCTTCTTATTTCATTCAGCAAATCATGAAATCTTTGCAGAAATTTGTGTCTACGTAGCCACCTTACATCTGTGTGCAAAATGATTTCCGCTGCCCTTTCATCAAGAGTAAGATTGAAAAGCCATCTTTGAAGTGATCTTCCATGAACTGAATTTACAATTTTGAAAGTGATGTCCATGACAGTCTTTGGGCGTTTTCCCACAGAGCTTACCGCAGAGCGATGTCCCTCTTCACCGCGCAGCGTCTGTGCGGATTTCCCACCAACTGCTCTGCAGAACCAGGAAGTGCCGGGCCTTTCGCATCACAAATGTAAACCGCTAAAAACCAGTTTACGTTAGCGACGTAAAAGCGGCGGCTCTTCCTGGTTCTGCAAAGCAGTTGGTGGGAAATCCATGCAGATGCTGCGCGGTGAAGAGGGACGTCGCTCCGTGGTAAGCTCTGTGGGAAAACGCCCTTTGTATTGAGTCTCTTGCTTGCCAAAACTTGCTGGTGAATGATGCAGTGGTAAGAAAGGAAATCTGGAAAGTCATCATGCTGTCTGCAGAGGCCTATGAAACCGTTAACCTCACCTGTCATTGCTCTTGCTCCATCAGTAGTGATGGAAACAAGTTTATGCAATGGAAGATTGAACTTTGTCACAAAAGAATGGAAAGAGCTGAATATTTCCTGACCGGTAGTTCTCCCTTTTAAAGAAATCATTCCAAGTAGTTCTTCTTTTACACTGAAGTCTTCAAAAACCATCTGGATAAAGACTAGTAACTGGGCTTTGTCTCTTATGTCCGTAAATTCATCCAGTTGAAGTGAGAAAGCAACACAAATTGAAACATTCTCCAACAATTGTTCAGTTGTGTCTTCACACATCTTTTCTATTCGCCGCACAACAGTGTTTCTTTACAATTGCACATCTTGAACAGCAGCTATGATCGCTTTCTTATTCTTAAATCCTTCAAAAAGATTGTCTGCTGCTTCAAGAAAACAATCTTTTACAAATTCTCCTTCATTGAAAGGTTTGCATTTCTTTGCGATCAAGTTGCTGACCTTGAAGGATGCCATGGTTGCATTGACCCTTGGCTTCGCCGTCAACTGTTGCTGTGCAGCCAATTTAGATTTTAAGTTCTTTGAGCTTCAGTTTACAAATTTCACTTTTGGGTGGAAAATCAGCATCAAACTTATTGCTATGCAGAGCCTTATAAGAACGCTCCAGATTACCCTTTTTGAGCAAGGATACAGCGGCGTTACAAAGTAGACAACACTTACTTGTCTTTCACCATGATGAAGTAGTCCACTTCCCATTCATCATGAAAGTGGTAGGTTTTGCTCTTCTTTGGAACACTCATCACTGGGGTGGCTGGGGTGCTAAGTTAACACTGGCTGAATCTGGTCCAAAACTGTCACTTTCCCAAAGTATTAAAGATCAACAGGAACTGAAGACCTCTGGATGATGCCAAAACCACACATGCAGTTCTAAAAGTAAAAATAAGAATTCATCATACTGGCACCGATAATCAATTACCACCACACCAAACAAATCTACCTCTGACCCCTCCATGATCTACTGGTAGATCACGATCTACCTGTTGGACATACCTGATCTATATTAAAAAGTGGCACAAGGGGCTTCTTAGTGGGGGTTGCCATTGTGAAATATGGTGGACAACAAACAGATCAGCTGTTGTAAATCTAGCCCAAATTTGATGCTCCATACTTCAGTCATGAATATGATGACCTGTAGCTATGCAAGCATCACACTCAGCAGTGTGTGTGAGAGAGAGAGAGATCATACTATGATCATACTGGCAGAATGAGCAGAGGAACAGAGGAGATGTGCAGGGAAAGAAGAGGTAGAAGACATATATGAACAAGCAGCGCACATAGGTGCCCATAGGTATACTCAGGAAACATATCACATCTGATTAAATCCAGATCTGGGAGTTAGGGAATGCATATGGAAAACATTACACATGAAGAAGAGGACCACATAGGGATGAAGGAAGTGGCTAAAATCATCCTCCTGCACTCAGAGGAAACCTGATGTAGCAAGATCTCTACTAATCCAAGAGAAAAGGGCACAGTGTGCCTTAATTCCTACTTGGGAAAAAGAATAACAGCAATGGATAGGAGGTTATTTGAACTTCATATGCAGCACTGAGAGAAGTTGACCTTTCCCCCTCTCCCATGTCTAAATTAAAATCCTCCACCAGGCACTGCTCTTTGCCCCAAATCAATATCACTCTATTTTCCCCACAGGGCAAAGTGATTGTCAGATTTTAGGGTGAAAAATAAATTGAGAAAATGGCACTGGGGGAAAGGGGATAAACCACCCCCTCCCCAGCAAAATGACACTCATTTGATTTCCCTTCCCTGTCCTCCTGCTGCTATTAACATTTTCAAAGTGTGAACCTGGTCACAGATCTCCCACCATGATATCTAGTCTGATTAAAGCAGTCTGAAGACTCCTCTTGTTGGCTGTCCTGGCCTTCCTCTCCCTCTCTGATCTTAACAGGAGCTAGTTCTGACACAGAACACCCACTGAGCTCCATATTGGATGCTGGGCATCTATCCAAGCATGTGATTCTAGGGAAACGGGGCACTTAGGTTTTGAAGGGAGGGGCAGGGAATTCTGATAAAACCCTACAGAGTCCCCAGAAAGTTTGTTCCCAGGGATCAACAAACTCCAAGAAACAGTATAAATGTGTAGTGTAAGGGGGTATCGGCAAACGTTGCTGCCCTCTCTTCCTCTCTTCAGTGCCCTGAGCCTTTGGAATGTGGGGTTGTATACAAGCCTTTGGGTTTGCTTTGCTGGAATTGCTGGGTTTGCAACTCATTGGTTGAGCCATAATAAACAATACAGAATTGGAAAGGAGAAGATGGATGAAGGAAGACCTTTGCATCTCTGTGCACAGCAGGCCTAGCCAAAAAGATGGTTAACCCTTGAGATTAAAATGCAAAAGCAGGCTTTCAAAGAAGAATACTTTTAATGGAGTACAGTAAATGTATTTTGGATTGAGCTGCCAGAGTGGCTTAAAGAGTTCCTTAACAAAAGAAACTTGGCCATGTGGTTTAGATTGTCTTTTTAAAATGTCGATGACAAAAAATATTCAACAAACATGACATGTTCAAGACACTTTAGAAAAAAAAACCAACACCAAAATGAAAACTCCTGTGGCCTATTAGAACCATCAACTGTTTTATTTGCTATTGTTACATCTAAATTTATAGGCAATTGCTAGTTACTCAAAGTAAGGTTGAGTTTTTGGAAGGTTTTTCCCTGTAGAATATCTTTTTTAGCCTAGTCTGTTCCCCAGGTCATGTTCAGGATGCCTCAGCCTCAGAAAGCAAAACAGCCAGAAAAGTTCAGGAGCAGAACTTGAGAATTTAATTTGCAAAAGTAGCATCAAAGTAAAAGGTCTGCTTAAAAAAAGAAAAAGAATTAAGTGCTGCCCACCCAGCGGTCTCCACAAAACAGTTCAGCACAAGAGCTACGTGAGAAATGAGCCGTGATGTAGATCTGCTTTCAATTGTTGGTGTTGAAGTCTGCTGAAAATCTGGCAGATAATTCATACAAGATGGAGAGCAGATTATTCTGACATGCCAAACAGCCTTCCCACATTGTCATCCTGAGTAAAGAAGGATGGAAAATTAGGATAGGTCTATAAGGAAAGTCCTGGGTCCACAGAACAGATAAAAAGAAAATCTAGTCCTTAGCTGGTAAGTCTGGACAAGTAGCTGTATCAGTCTGTGGCTGCAAAATAAAACAGGAGTCCAGAGGCACCTGAGAGAAAACAGCACACATTTCCATGAGATTGGATTTATACCCCTCTCTTCACTAGGAATCTCAGAGTTGCTTACAATCTCCTTTCCCTTCCTCTCCCCGCAACAGACACCCTATGAGGTAGGTGGAGCTGAGGGAGTACTGACAGAAACTGCTCTTCAGAGGGACAGCTCTGTGAGCACTTGTGACTGACTCAAGGTCACATCAGCAGGTGCATGTAGAGGAGTGGGGAATCAAACCCGGTTCTCCCAGATTAGAGTCTGCTCTTCATACATCTGATGTAGTGAGCTCTAAACAGGCCTGGTGCTAGGGGTTCTACCACTTGAGGCAGACCCCTGCGCCATGCCCCTCCCCCCCCCCCGCAAGCTCCCTTTATGGAGCTCATTGTGTGAGCTCATGGCACTATGACGTCACTTCCAGTGACGTCATTGTGCAGGGTGGCAAGTGGGGGATGAGAGAGCAATGGGCGGGGCACATGAATGCTGCTGCACCACTGCTTTCCTCCTGCACTATGCTCTTTGGAGGATTCCAAGGAAGCCTCCAAACAGCTCACTGTTTAGCGGCACCTGGCCGCTTTCGGGTTGAAAGTGACCAGGTGATGCCTTCTGAAGGCACTGCCCAGCCATTTTCAACATGAAAGTGGCCGGGTGCCACTAAAACAGTACGCAAAGCAGGCTCGGAGGAGCACTCTGCATGGGCAAGGGGGAGTAAGGGGGCGCATGGTGGTGCCCCCAGGTGGGGTAGCGGCCCAGACAGCCACCTACCTTGCCGACTCCCACACACCGGTCCTGGCTCTAAATCACTAAATCTTATGCTGGAATAAATTCTGTTAGTCTTTGAAGTGCCACTGGGCTCTTGTTTCATTAGCAATAGTTGAGCGAGCGAGGCACATTTCCAGACTCAAAAGTCATAAAGACTGAGCTGGATGACCCCCATGTGAAGACAGGCTGCATCTACCCCCCATGACCTCAGTGGCAGGGGGGGAAATCAGTCTATGGTTTCCTTTGCTAGTAATTCTTATTTTATTTGCTAATTAAATTGGAACAGTGTGCTTTTGGTTTTTTTGTTTGTTTATTTGGGGGTTTTTCCTTAAGCCCAGAACCATTCCACAACATGTTTTTTGGAATATTTCCACAGCACAAACAGATGTGTATAATAAAAGAAACCAATGAAAGAAGATGATCACTGGTCTATGACCAGAAATGGGAAAACTATGGAGACAATATATGGAATGTCTTTCTGAACAGCAAAGACATTCTGATTTCTCATGCAGAAATGAGCTAACCGGACAGAACCCAGGTGGATAGCTATGTTGGTTTGAATCAACAGAACAAAGTTTGAGTCCTGTGGCACCTTTTAAGACCAACAAAATTTAATTCTGGGTATAACCTTTCATGTGCATGCACAATTCAGCAGAAGTGTCTGATAAAGTGTGCGTGCGCATGAAAACTTATACAAAGGAATAGGATTAGAACAGGTACTCTTAGCTCTGATGGCATCGGTATTGTTAGGCTCCGAAGCAGACATGCCCCTGTGCAAAAACACATGTATATCTTAAAGCAGTGATCTGAGACTAGTTCTGAGCATCATTCCTTTGAGTCTGGTGCAGATGTATAACCCTCCTTTCCATTCCATCACATGCACATGATCCCAAGAGTTATGACAGGAGAGGAGGGGGAAATGGTGTACATCTTGTCTAGTTTGGGAACAGCTGTGATACATGATGGGGGAAATCTCCTGCCCTCTTGATGGAGCCTGATGTGCCCCAGATACAGGAGCCTGGGTCAATGGCCTCACACGAAAAGCGTGATGGCAAAGCAGAGGGGTTTGCAGACAGATGGCCAAAAGCTGGTCTTCCCCTTCTCCCTAGGTGGAAGTGCTTTCTGCAAGAGGATAAACTTCTATTTTATTTGTTGAATGCTATAAACAGATGACATCGTGTTGATGGGTTTAAAAGCCATGCCAGGCCTCTTGGCCTTCCTATCCTTGGGATACTCAGATAAAGCATATCAGTTCCCCTGCTATCATGCTTGAGCCCTGTTTGGGGAGGCCTACTCCATCTGCATCACAATGAGGAGTAAATCTGAGCACAACAGAGACTTTATGCCCATGTGCTGATTGCAATGCTTACACCCATCTCCCCCTCCACACTGTTCATGTGATTCCTTATTTGAACTGATAAAAAAGAAGTACTTCTTCACCCAAAGGGTAATTAATATGTGGAATTCACTGCCACAGGAGGTGGTGGCAGCTGCAGGCATAGCAAATTTCAAGAGGGGATTGTATGAGCATATGGAGCAGAGGTCCATCAGTGGCTATTAGCCACAGCGTATTGTTGGAACTCTCTTTCTGGGGCAGTAATGCTCTGTATTCTTGGTGCTTGGGGGGGGGGGCACAGTGGGAGGACTTCTAGACCCACTGGTGGACCTCCTGATGGCATTTGGGTTTTTTGGCCATTGTGTGACACAGACTGTTAGACTGGATGGACCACTGGCCTGATCCAACATGGCTTCTCTTATGTTCTTATGATCTAACAACAGCAGCAACAAAAAAGTCCAGATCTTCCAGATTAAAAACAAAAAAGCAAAACTTGTATTTCTTATTGGACTCTGGTAGTAAAATTCAAAAACTGAATGGTGCTCAGAGAAATTGCTGGGTTGAATCCAGACTAAATTTCCCACTGGCAGAATGCACTTTTCCTGCCTCCCCCTCCCAGTGGGGAGGTGCAGAGGCCCAATGGAAGAACTTTTGCTTTGTATGCAGAAGGTCCCAGGTTCAGTCCCTGGTGTCTCCAGTTAAAGGACCAGACTGTAGGTGATGTGAAAGATCTCTGTCTGAGAACCTGCTGCTGCCAGTCTGAGTAGACAATATTGACTTTGATGAACTGGTTGTCTGATTCAGTATAAGGCAGCTTCATGTGTATGTGAGTGCACTTACTGATCTCCATGAAATGCTGCTCCTGGGGGAATAGGGGACCAAGAGGAATGACCTGAGGGGGTTCTGCAATGGGAAAGGGGCATTTGTGGAAACTGTCGCCGGATCCAACCTATTAGATATGTTTAAGTTTTTAAAAATCTGTGAAATTTTTTATAAGCATATGAGCGAAGAAGTTCTCCTCTGTAATCCCCTTGAATGGGAGTTGTCCAAGGACTTACATGAACACTTAGAGGAACATAAACACTGAATCAGACCGTCAGTCCATCAAGGTCAGTATTGTCTACTCAAACCAGCAGGAACTCTCCAGAGTCTTAAGTGGAGGTCTTTCACATATCTTCCTAGCTACCCAGTTCTTTTAACTGGAGATGCCAAAGACTGAACCTGGGACCTTCTGCATACCAAACAGAGGCTCATCACAGCAGCACATTCAGTGCAAAGGGGCAGAACTTAGAACTTACTGATGCACTCTGCCCATGGGCCCTTTTCAGTCACATCAATGGATTTTAAAATGAGTTCTACAGATGTGAATGACAGGAGGACTATACTTTTTTCTAGTACCATGATGAAGAACTGTCAGCACAGGCGATCTTTGTTGGAAAGAGGATGAAAACTAGAGCAGTCAGAAAGCTACAACATTTAACTAAATCAATGGTGGGGTCTCATTTGGAATACTGTGTACAATTCTGGTCACCGCACCTCAAAAAGGATATTATAACATTGGAAAAAGTGCAGAAAAGGGCAACTAGAATAAATAAAGGGTTGGAACACTTTCCCTATGAAGAAAGGTTAAAACGCTTGGGGCTCTTTAGCTTGGAGAAACGTCGACGGCAGGGTGACATGATAGAGGTTTACAAGATTATGCATGGGATGGAGAAAGTAGAGAAAGAGGTACTTTTCTCCCTTTCTCACAATACAAGAACTCATGGGCATTCAATGAAATTGCTGAGCAGTAGGGTTAGAACGGATAAAAGGAAGTACTTCGTCACCCAAACGGTTATTAACATGTGGAATTCACTGCCACAGGAGGTGGTGGCAGCTACAAGCATAGACAGCTTCAAGGGGGGTTTGAATAAAAATATGGAGCAGAGGTCCATCAGTGGCTATTAGCCACAGCATATTATTGGAACTGTCTGGGGCAGTGATGCTCTGTATTCTTGTTGCTTGGGGGTGGGGGGGCAAAGTGGAAGGGCTTGTAGCCCCACTTGTGAACCTCCTTTCTTTTTTGGCCACTGTGTGACACAGAGTGCTGGACTGGATGGGTCATTGGCTTGATCCAACATGGCTTCTCTTATGTTCTTAACACAGTCCGCCAGCATCAGTCAGAGGTCTGCCCAGTGTTCCACTCCCACACCCTCACAAGCAGGCTGCACAAACACAACCTTTATCCAGTCCCAGACAGTGGCTGGTGGACTGACTTAGGCCTGGTATCAATTGAAGACATGAAGTTGCCTTATACAGAATCAGACCTCTGGTGCACCAGAGCCAATATTGTCCAATCATACTAGCTCTCCAGGGTCTTAAGCAGAGGTCTTTCACCTACTGCTGGATCTTTTAACTGGGGATGCTGGGAACTGTGTGCAAACAGATGTTCTTACCACTGAGCCATGACTCCCTCCCTTGTTATGCAAGCCTGGTGGGGTCCTTCTCCATTCTTGAGATATTCTTTGAGTGCCATTTGAAGAGAAACAATTGTGATTCATTGGCAGAGCATCCACTTTGTGTGCAGAAGACCCTAGGTTCAATTCCCATCATCTCCAGTTCAAAGGACCAGGCAGCATGGGATGTAAAAGATCTCTACTGAGACCCTGGAGATCCACTGCCACTGCCAGTCAAAAAAGATAATACTGACCATGACAGACCAGGAGGCAGAAGCAAAAGAAGGCACTTCCACACATTCGATATGCATCAGCTCTTTGACATGTTTCCACTCCGATTATTGATCCCTATCTATGAATAATTTTCTGAGTTTGATGGTGGTGGTTGGGTTTTGCTTTCAAATAGCAGTCTCTATTGCAACTATACAAACTTTTTAAAAAAGAAAATATATACTATAAACCTCCTAGGAATATAAGTAGTGGAAAAGTAGTGGTAGAACTGATTTACATAAGTAAATAAACATTTCATTTCATGGTTCACAAGAGAGTCCATGTACCCTTAGTGCTATTGCCATTTTCCCCTGCCCCGAGGCTTGTGGAAGTGTCACCACAAATAGAAAATAAGCCCTGCCAGGGCTTTTTTGGTAGAAAAAGCCCAGCAGGAACTGTTTGCATATTAGGCCACCCCTCTGATGTCAATCATAGTTTTGCACTGAGCTTTTTTTTCTTTTAGAAAAAGTCCCAGCAGGAGCTCATTTGCATATTGATGCCAAGCCAACTGGAACTGCGTTCTTCTGTGTTCCTGCTCAAAAAAAACACTGAGCTCTGCAAAGTTGCCATTGCATGAATCTGCTCCCGGCTGACCAGAGAAGCAAACACTTCTTGTGAATTATTTTATCATTTGCCCTGTTGTTATCCAAAATGGCACTTTGCTCCTGACTTTAAGAGGCTTGTTCACGAGGGTGTAAATCTGTGCTGAACAATTTGCTTCAGCTCTAATTGCAAATCCCCAACTATAAAGCTTTGAGTATTGCATTTCTGCTTTCCAAACAATCCTTGAAGTTTTATTAATATAGTGTAAATCCTTTTATGGCTCTTTAAAGCTACCTCTTCATTATTTGCATGTGTTTATTTTTGTCCCAAATAAATATTTTGGCTAAAAATGGAAATGTAAAGTGGAAAGATTCCTGTTCTTTTACTACAGGTGAAGATTATACATGCACACATACACAACAAGGCCATCCTTTTACATATTGGAGGGTTTTGCAGTTAAAAGGAAAGACAAATGAGTCTACTTGTAATACTGGTGTTGGAAACTCTTCTAGCTGCTGAAACAGCCAAGAGTACCCCAGGTGTTCCATTTGAAAGTGACAGCTGTTTGGAAAACATTGCTGACCCTGTAAGGCTGAGTCCTAACACAATACATGTTTGTGTGACTCATTATAAATAGTAGAAGACACTGTCCTCCAGATATTGGACTGATATTACTTTTCTTAGAAAGAGAAAGATGAACCAAGAAGGTTACACTCCAGTTTTAGGTCAATTTCACAGATGGCACTGACGCACAGAAAGAGAGAGAGAGTTTGTGTTCCCAGTGTCAGGAATATGAATATAAAACTACAATGCACATTTGCGTTTTAACACTGTATTTATATTGAACCCAAAACAAATTCTTAACAATTCAGACAGCTGAATCAGAGTCCAAGATGTGCTACTGCTCCTGGAAGAAGAAGAAGTCCTCCTCCTAGCTGGAAAATTTCTCTTCCTCCCCCCCCCCAGTTAAAACAGTTCCTTCCATCTTGCTGGGGGGGGGGAGTGTAAATGACTGGGGAAGGCAGTGGCAAACCACCCCGTAAAAAGTCTGACATGAAAACATCATGAAAGTTACATCACCCCAGAGTTGGAAATAACTGGTGCCAGCACAGGGGACTACCTTTCCTTTTTCCCATGAATAAAAGGCCCAGTTTGGTTCCTGTGCATTGTATGCAAAATTAGAACATTAAAAAAAATGAAGGCCCATTGTATACATTATTAGAATGTAAAAAAATGAATGCCCATCATCTTAATTTTTAAAAAAAAAACTTTATTTTTTTTAACTTTTAAAATTGTAATTTATTTATAGCAGCATTGACCCACCCAACCATTCCATGAACAGATCGCAGAGGTTTTCTTCTTGATTTTTTGTTCTTGCAGTCCCTTCTCCCCACTCCAGGTAAGAATGCCCAAGGCAGTGAGAGCCACATGGAGGAAAACGTGTGCAGATTTTTTTGGGGGGGGGAGGGGCTGTAGTAAAAAAGGACTATGGAGTAAAACTGCTCCTTCTTTCTTCTCCACAAGGGTGGCTTCACTAAGGAAAGCAGTTGATTTCATCCCTTTCTCACCATTAACAATATTTACAAAAAATTAACAACAAACATGTGGATCCACCTCAGTCCTGAAATGTTGCATATCAATGTATATATGAGATTGGGTGAGGATGCTAATGGCACAAACAGCACCTAATCCTGCCATCTGCTCTGTGGCACTGCTGTGTGTGTGTTTCCCCCTCTTCCTTTCCTTTGGATCTCAGCGAGAAGGAGGTGTTGGCAATAAATGAAGAGACCTCCAGAATACTTTCACTCTTCAGAAGCAGCCATAGGGAGGAGCCAACTGGAACAGGGGCCATGGTGCTGCTGACAAGATATAGGTAAACTCTGCTCCCCACACCATTTTCACAATAGAAAGCACACACATATAAGCCCAAAGTTGTCCACTTTCCAACTGGCATTAACAACTGATTGGGGGAAGGGGCAATTTCAAAGGAAGAAGAATTAAATTAAAACCTGCCCTTCCCAAGCTTTATGAACCTGTTCTCAATTTACCCTCTTCCATCAGTAGTTACTTTTAAAGAAACCTAAAGATGTCAGAGGTCTAACTGTGGATCTTTCAGATCTTACCTAGTTCATTGTTAAGGGATGTACCATTTCTTCTATTTTATTAGTTGATGTTATTGATAGTCCACCTTTCTCACAGAGACTCAAGGTGGATTACATAAAGTAAGTCAGTACAAGCAACAGGATAAGGAGTCATCTAATAAACAGTGTAATAGGACTAGGATTTAAGAGGTCTGAAACATGTAGTAGTATATTGCAAGTATGTATTATGTGTTGCTATCCACAGTCCATGAAAACCTATGCAGAGTCACTCCAGTCTAGCCAGCTGATTTCAGTGGACTTAGACTAAAGTAACACAGAACAGGATTGCACTAATAACGGCAAAAGTATGCATTGTATATTGTTCTCTGATCCTTTTACTGATTTTATATATATATATATATATATTGCAGTTACTGTTGCAAACACACATGTGCACGATAAATTTTAAGTGAATATGGAGAAGAGTGTAATATTGCGTCTGCTGCATTGTGTGGATCTGCCTTTCTTCATCTTAACATTTCCATCTTTTTGTTTCGTTTTGCGAATTTCCTGATTTTTTAAAAAAGATGGCTGCCCATTTTGGTTTACGTAATGGAAAACTAGTTATTTTGTGAAAATCCAAATTGGAAGTCCTAGTGGAGAGAAGATTAACCAAACAATAGTCTTGGCAAAGATTGCTGCTTTTCTAATTGCACACGCTTGTCTAGCGCTCTGGGAAAGCAATTAGAAAACAAAGCAAAGAAACTACGGATTCGGAGTAAACATGCAACACTTTCCAACAGCTTATTGCTAGTATAAAACAGATTAGCTCCGTGGCCTCTGCAACAAATGATGGTCTTGACATAGGTCACAGACAAAAAACATTGCAAAAACAAGTATAAGAAAGACAGTTAAGGCCTGAATGGTAGAGTGAAGATTTAGTTACCTGTACCCCGTTTCCCCCAATTCCAGCTTGTGCTTATGGGAAGAGCAGAACTGTACAGAAGAAGCTGAGAAGATAGATTAGGTAGTACAGATATGCCTGTGTCTCCAACTGGTGAAAGCCCCACTTTACCAAACTCCAAATGCAGTTCTATGCTAGACCACCTGGCTCATGGGACGCAGCATTAGGGCTTTAACTTAGAACTGCAAATATCATAGGAATCCATAGAATGGATATTTAATTAATTTCAGTCTGATAGCTTATCTTGAAAAACATTGCTGACAATGCTCAGATAGAACAATATAAGAACACTTTTGCTGTCCTTGTACAGTATTCCATCACACAAAAACTGGTACTAGTCTAAAGGGTAGTCATGCTGGTCTGCAGTAGAATGAGCAGCTAGATTCAAGTCCAGTAGCACCTTAAAGACCAAGATTTTGGGGGTTTAAGCTTTTGGGAGTCAAAGCTTATTATCTGAGTTTTGACTCTTGAAAGTTTATATACCGGAAACCTTGTTGGTCTCTAAGGTGCTACTGTATTCAAATCTAGCTGTTCTACTGCAGACCGACATGGCTGCCTTCTGAAATTAGCTTCATGGAAGGCGCCACATTCAGCTGCATGGGGTGGAAAGTGCTCTGGGACAGAAGGAGAATGGGAGTAGATGTGCTGCCCCCCTTCCTCCATGTGATCACCTGTTCATCCACAGGCGCAGCCACATGGAGGAAGTGGTCACACAAACTCTCCCTCCCAATTATCAATTACATTTAGAAAGCAGCATCACTCATCATGGGGAAGGGTCTACAGGGAGTCATTTCCTTGGTGTGCTCAGGCCTCAGATTCAGCAGGAGCTCACAGGAGCAGAGCTCCTGAACCTTTCTGTCAGTTCCCCCTTTTCCTCCCCACCTACCTTGTCCATTGAATAGCAGGTACAGCTGCATAACAATCCCTGGATTAGGAAAGCAGCCAGCCAGCCACCAGAAGCTTTGCCACGCTCCCAGCAGCCCTCATTAACCCCTGGAGAAGCCCATGCCACCCTTTCTCCACTTCTTATGTGATTTGGGGTGGCAGGTGGCTTGCTGGCCTTCTGACTGGGGGTGGGGGTGGCCCAAGAGAGCCCCAGGTGAGCAAGGCCTGCTTGGGCTGGCTGGATCTCTAGCCAGGCCAAGCAGGCCTCGCTTGCCCGGGGCTCTCTGTTCTTGCGTCAGGTTGCTTTTGGCTGGTGGGGGTGGTGTGGCATATGCTAATGAGCTCCACCACCTATTTTTCTACAAAAACAACCCCTGGGTGTGGTCATTCTCTGTAGATGACCAAGTGATCATAAAGAGGAATGTGTTGGATTGTTGTCTGTTGAAGGCTAGTCTGTTCCTATTCATGGTTTCATATTGGTCAGCTGAAGTGTGCAAAAAGGATCGCCAACACAGGGTGGGAAAATTCCTGGAGAGTTAGGGGTGAAGCCTGGGAAGGGAAGAGTTTGGGGAAGGAGCTCAGCAAGGGATAATGCCTTAGAATCCACCCTCCAAAGCAACCATTTTCTCCAGGGGAACTGTTACCTGGAGATTGCCTGTAACTACGGGTCCAATCTGGAGGTTGGCAAACCTACTTGCAAATCATCACAGTGTCAAAGTTTGCCTGCTGGCTTCTACAGCCAGAAGAATTTCACTGCACAAACTGAGCTACAAGAAAAACAGACTCCACAGCTCATCCCTTTTGCTCAAAAAAACTTAATGCTTGTGAACCTTGCAGGAAAGATCTGGTTCAATATGAGCTCAACTGGTATGTTGTAAGTAGCCTATGGAAATAAGCCAAATGTAGATTTTTAAACATCTAAATGTCTATGCACTTGTGAACCACTTTTAAAGGCGAGGTAATTAGTTCTGCAAGTTTCTAAAATGTAGCTACTATAGACCACAAGGGTTTTATATGGCTCATATATGAGAAAGCCAAATGAGGATATTAAAAACAAACACATGTTCCCCCCCCCAAAAAAAAACATACACACACATTAACAATACTTCCCAGTCCTAGATGACACTGGGGAATCAACCCTCCTCCTTCTGCACACAGAACTTAAACTAAAGGCAAACTGGTAACAGATGATCTTTGTTAGAGGCGTTAATATAAGGTTAATTGCTCAGGTCATGGAGGCCTCTGCAAGCAGACGCTGGCACTTCCTAGTTACCTACAGCTGTATATGCTATTAAGTGTCTGACTATGTACAGGAGCCAAATGAACTGAGTTCTGGTCAGGGGCCTTGCCAGCTGTGTTAGTCAACAAAAGTATAAAATATATAAATTGAGGTGGAGGGGGGGGGGATTTCCACCATCCCAGAGTTGGTACTTCAACAAAATCTTCATGTTTTTCATCAACAATATAAATGCTTCCAAAGATCTGAAAGGACTGGAGGAACTGCAAACTGAGCTACTGATGAGAATATATTGAGCAACATCAGATTTCAGCAACAAGGTAGACAGGGAATGGCAGTTAGACCCAGCTGGGGTCATGTGCCCAGTGCTCACTAAACTCAGACCTGGCTTCCATGAAGAAACTAGGAGGGAGGAGAAGTGTCTGCATTGTATCAATATAGCTTTGTTGACCAGGCAAAAGTCTTTCATCCAGAGCTGGCCAATCCTTGGGTTCCTACTGGTTGCCAATCAAAGCCAGAGGTCACAGTTACATATCCCAGTACTGTTGTATGTCTGAAGAGATCCTTGAGGCTTGCATAAATGTGTAGCACATTCCATGCTAAACAGTCTAGATTTGCACATAGATTTTTTTACTTTATACTGTAGACGCTCACATAGCAGGCCAGCCAACATATATCTTTCATAATACCAATGCCATAATTAAGGTTACCAACCTCAAGATGGGCGTGGAGTTCTCCCAAAATTACAACTAGACTTGCCAACCATGGCAGGCAACTTCCTGATCCTGCTGCTTCTCTTCTACTCTCAGCTGATCTCACATTGGAGAAAATGGGGGGAGGATGGAGTCACAGATGGGGCCATGCCATTTCTGATTACTGAGACTAGGTGCTCTAGAAATACCCCCAATACCTATTTTAAAAAAAAACAGAGGTTGAGGAAACTCCTACAATGTTGCATTATATAGTGATATCACATCTGGTTCACTCAGAAGTGACATCACCACTTTGTGTAAGGTTTCTGCTCCCCAAAGGTCCTGAGATTGCCAGGTGCAGGCCTAGCAACTAGGGCTGCCAACACTGGGTTGGGAAATTCTTGAAAGGGCCAACATCTGGACATAGAGGTTAAAGCCTCCTCATGATGTTGCCTCCTGGGACTGGTATTCAGAGGTTTTTTGCCTTTGAATGCGGGCATTCCCTTTAGTCATCATGGGCATGAACCAGCTCACAAACTAAAGTTTGTGGCAAGTTTTGGATGGTACATAAACTGGTTTGCGGCTGGTGAACCAGAGCAATCTTTCTGTAAACTTGCAAGCAGTTTTGCGTCGCAGATGTAAACCGCTAATGTAAACCGCAGATGTAAACCACTAAAAACCAGTTTACATCTGCGACACAAAAGCCGCGGCTCTTCCTGGTTGTGCGCAGCAGTTGGTGGGAAATCCGTGCAGACGCTGCGCGGTGAAGAGGGGCTTCTCTCCGGAGTAAGGTCAGTGGGAAAACGCCATAGTCTCTTAAAATTCTTGTTAATTTGTCCATTTCACTCCATGTCATAACTTTTACAATCCAATCTCATTTTTCTGGTATTTTTGCTTGCTTTCACAACTGCGCATACAATGTCCTAGCAGCTGAAAGCAAGCACCAGATTATAGTTCTATCTTTTTTTGGAAATTTTTCCATTTGTAATCCCAACAGAAAAGTCTCTGCAACTTTCTTAAATTCGTATCCCAAGATCCTAGAAATTTCTTGTTGAATCATCTGCCAATACTTTTTTGCTCTTTCACAAGTCCAACATCTATCTGGCATCTTATTGTTCATCTTTGCCAACTTTTTAGGAGTCATATACCATCTGTACATCATTTTAAAACAGTTCTCTTTAATACTATGACACTTCGAAAGCTTTATAGAATTCTTCCACAAATATTCCCAAGTTTCCATCTGTATTTCTTTATTTACATTAATTGCCCACTTAATCATTTGAGATTTCACTACTTCATCTTCCGTAAACCATTTTAAAAGTAATTTATATAATTTTGAAATTAATTTTTCATTGTCTCCAAGCAGAACTTTTTCCATTTCTGTTTGCTTTCTTCTTATTCCTTCAGTTTTAATATTTCCCACCAAGCTCTTTATTTGTTGCATTTGGAACCAATCATATTTATTATTCAACTCTTCAGCAGTTTTCAATTTTGCCACTTTGTATTTTTAATAGTTGATTGTATGACAACCACTTTTCTTCACCCGTCTCAGCTGTTATTTTTATTACTTCTGCTGGCACTATCCATAACGGTTTTCTCTCATCCCCATACTTCTTATATTTCATCCAAGTATTTAGCAAATTATTTCTTATATAATGGTGAGAGAAAAAAAACATCCATCTTTTTTCCCATAGTACATATAAGCGTGCCAGCCAAATTTATTTCCATGACCTTCCAACGCTAAAAGTTTTTTGTTTAACAGCATCACCCATTCTTTTATCCACACTAGACAAACTGCTTCATGATATAATTTTAAATCTGAAATCCTCCTCTCTCTTTTGAATCTATTAAGATTTTCATTTTGATCCTTGGTTTCTTCCCAGCCCACACAAACTCTGAAATTTTCCTTTGCCATTTATTAAATTGTTTACTGTCTTTCACAATTGGAATAGTTTGAAACAAATACATTATTCTTGGGAAAATATTCATCTTAATTGCAGTTATTCTGCCAAGCAATGACAAATTAAGTTTATTCCATTTTATCATATCTTCATCCATTTTACGCCATAGCTTCTCGTAATTGTTTTTAAACAAGTCAATATTCTTCATTGTTATCTCCACACCCAAATATTTTACCTTAGAGGTAACTTCACATCCCGTTATCTTCTGCAGTTCCTTTTGTTTGCTTACTTTCATATTTTTACATAGAAGTTTTGATTTTTCTTTATTAATACACAGTCCTGCCCATATTCCCCATATTCTTGTATTTTAGCTAACAACAAAGGTGTGACTTGTATGGGATTTTCATTTATAAACATTATAGCATCTACAAATGCTCTGTATTTATAAGTAAATCCTTTTACTTTTAATCCTTCTGTTTCTTTATCTTCTTGGATTTGCATCAGTAAGATTTCAAGAGTCATTATAAACAACAGTGGGGAAAGCGGACAGCCTTGTCTTATACCTTTGCTAATTATCATGTCTTCTGTAAGATCTGTATTTATACATAACCTTTCACGTTGTTCAGTATATATTGCTTTTATCATCCTTATAAAGTTTTCCCCCAACTCTATTTTCTCCATTACTGCAAACATAAAGTCCCAATTTAAATTATCAAACGCTTTCTCTGCATCTGCAAAGAATAATGCTACTTCCTTTTCTGGATGTCTTTCATAATATTCTACAATATTTACAGCAGTTCTAATATTGTCTCTTATTTGCCTTTTGGGGAGAAACCCCGCTTAATCTTCCTTTATATAATTTATCAAATATTGTTTAAGCCGTTCTGCCAAGTTTCTTGTATATATTTTATAGTCATTATTTAATAGTGAGATTGGTCTATATATTTTTACATTCGTGACATCTCTATCTTCCTTTGGAATCAATGAAATAACAGCTTCCTTCCATGTATTTGGTATTTTCCCTTTTATTCTTATCATGTTTATCAATTTCTGAAGTTTCAGAATTAACTCCTCTTTGAAGGTTTTAAAAAAATTTAGCTGTATATCCATCTGGCCCAGGTGCTTTTCCATTTTTCTTTGCATTAATTGCTGCTTCAATTTCTGTTTTTTTCAATTGGATCATTTAAGACTTTTCCCATATTTTCTGTTAAGGGTGCTATTTTAATCTTTTGTAAATACTCTCCCATTTTTTCTTTCTTTATTTTAACACCCTTAAAAAATTTAGCATAATACTTTAAAAATTCTCTGTTTATTCCTTCTTGATCTACCACCTCTCTTCCCTCCACCACAATTTTATTAATAATTTTACTTTCTCTCTTTTTCTTCAATTGCCAGGCCAAATATTTTCCAGGTTTATTTGCTCCCTCGAAAGATTTCTGCTGCAACCTTTTCAGATTCCATTCCAGTTCTTTATTTAACAAATGTCTCATTTGTGTTTGTAATATTGTAATCTCCCTCATAATTTTCTTTTTCCTTGGCCTTTTTCTCAGTTCCCCTTCTTTTTTCTTTATTTCATTTTGGATGTCCAGCATCTGTTTTTCTTTTTGCCCTCTTGTCTTTATTATTCAATGTAATCAATATTCCTCTCATTATTGCTTTATAAGCATCCCAACTGTCTGAAATTCTATATCTTCTTTATGGTTTATTTGGAAGAAAGCTTTAATTGCATTTTCTAGAGATGTCACTATTTCTTTATTCTGTAGTAAATCTTCATTCAATCTCCATTCTGGAAAAAGTTTTATGTCTTGCTGAAAAAAAGGTATAGTCCCTCACTTCAGGATTAAATTTCCTCCATATATCCTCCGAATTTTCTTGTTTGACCAATTAAAAAAAGACTTTGGCAGTTTTCCTTCATTATTTTTCCACCCCAGACCTATCCTGTGTGTTCTTAATTGTTCCATTAAAGTCCCCCATTATCAAAAGTTAATCATATGTCACTTCATCAAATTGTTGTATAATGTCTTTTAAAAAGCATTCTTTGCTCCATTTGGTGCATACAGTCCCAATAACAACTCTTTTTTGCATTTAATATTATTTCTACCGCTACAAATCTTCCATCTTTATCTTTCAATACTAGTTTCGTGTCCAATTCTTGTTTAATATAAAAAATCACTCCCCTTTTCTTCTGTTCAGCCAATGAATGAAATTCTAGTCCCAATTGTTTATTCCATAAAAATTTATAATCCTTTTGTTTGATATGTACTTCTTGTAAACAAACTATATTACAATTTTGCTTTTTAATCCAATGAAATGTTACCTTTCTTTTTTGTGGTGAATTTAGTCCATTTACATTTCAAGATAATAATTTGTAATCCATCATGGTGCAAATTCTTTATGTTCTTCATAAAATCTACGCAGTTCCTGTGTGCTTGTAATTGTAATCCTTTTTCCTTGTAGCTCAAAGCTCAAACCTTCAGGTATTATCCATCTATACCTCATTTCATTGTCCCATAATTTTTCTGTCAATTTCTTATATGCTCTTCTGTCATTTATCACTTGTCTTGGCAACTCCTTCATAATTCTTACTCTGCTGCCTCCCACTATCAATGTCTTTTCAAAGTTTTTATTCATGATTTTTCCCACCATTTCTTCTGTCATATATCTTACAACCACATCTCTTGGTAAAAAAAATTTTTTTGCATATAGTGAGTTCACTCTATATATATAGTCAGACATGTTTCTAGTCCCTTCAGGATCTTCCTCCAAAAATTCTTCAATTATTTTTATTATATATTCTTTCAAATCAGTTTCTTCATCCTGGGTCTCCATCTGGGTCTCTGGGTCTCCATCAATTTGCAGTCATGAATTGCCACTTTTTCTTGTATTTTTAACAAGGTGGAATCATGTACTTTCACTCTCCCTTCCACCTCTTGCACTTTTTTTTTGATGTCACCACAGTCTCATTTCTGAGATCCTCTATATCTTTTTTTTTAGCTCTTCAGTATCTTTTCTAATTTCTTTTTTGGAAGCAGTTATCATCTCCTTCATCCCTTTCATTATCCTGGCTTCCATTGCATCTAATTGGTCCTGCATTTTCTCCAGTGAAGCAGTCCTTGCATGGGTTTGCTTATGGTCTGACATGTAAAAACACCGAAAATTTTGACCTCACCAAATTAATTTTCAGCTAGCAGATTTAAAAGAGTGAGGCTTGCTCTTTTCAATAAGCCTAATTTTGCTGTCCTCAGAGCCTCCTGGGCTCAGATATTAATTTTTAAAGTTTTTATTTTTTCCAAAATGGCGGTCATGACTTTCTGCCTCACTTTAAAAAAAATTCCTTTTTCCTCTAGAGGCTTCTAAAATAGTTATTAACAGTAATGTCCAATAGTATTTACCTTATAATCATCACCAGCGAGCCCACCAGCGAGCCTGCAGCAGACGTGGACTACTGCACCCTTCTTAAATCTTCATTCGCGAAGTCAAGCCGAGAGAGAGAGAGATAATCATCACCTCTGTCAGCTCCACCAATTTTTAATGTCCTGAACACTTTAAAAAAAATATTTAATTTTTAGCCTCCTAGCAATAGCCGCCGATGTTTTTCTATGATATTATTGTCCTAGAGCAGGCTGGCTGCTTCAATGATTTCCTTTTTCCATCCGATACTTCCTGCTTTGCTTGCCACCAAATCCCGTTTTCGCTAGTAGAGAGATCTCACGATGCTTGATGTATTTCCTGTGTTGGCTGTGGGAGCTGCAAGTCTACGATGATGGGGCTTTTTCTCCAAAACCGCAAGTAGACCAAACAATAAATTCCTTTCCACTTTTTAGCACTGTCCTTTAAATTTACAAAGTCCAAATTTCACCCCTCCTCCCCTTCTTCTTCCAAGCTTTCTAGATTTCAATTTCCCACCTTCTGATTTTATTTTGTTTAACTTTAATTAGTCCAAGAATGAAAGATAGCAATCTGTACCTTTTCTGTAGTTTTCCAGATCAACACCGGTCTTATATAGCTTTAGATGTTTAGCAGTATCAAAGAAGGTTAGGATCCTGTCGAGCTTATGTCAAATAAATGACTCTGGAAACTTCTGCAGATGATGAAAATGCAACTCGTCTCCGGAGATCCCTCAAAGGAGCCCCCCCCCCCCGGGACTCCTTTTTAGCCAAGGTAAATCTCCTCAAAGTTTCCTGTGCATATCTTGGACTGATCTCTGACTGAGAAAAGTAGGCAGTAGGCATTAGATTGCCTTCCTCTACCCCGAACAGAAGTTCCAGCCTGCTCCCCTTCTGAGAAGCAGTTCAGCTTGGCATTTTCCAACCCCAGAAGTCCTTGTCTTCTCAGTTTCAAGAGGGTTTTCCCCTCCTCTGCCTGTCTGCCTTTCTGTTTTCTTCCCATTTTCTCTTCCTGCCTTCCTGTCCTCTTCCCGTGTTTTCTTCCCATTTTCTTTGTGTTACCTTCCTATTTCCATTTCACAGAGTTTGCAAAATCCCCCCCTTGCTTGGGTTTGTTGTGATTCTGTGCTCTGAGAGCAGTCCTTTCTGGGTTCTTCTGGGCATTCTGCATACTGAATTGTTTATGCTGGGCATGCAACCCCCCTTGCTTGAATCACGAGTCTCTACTTTACACCAGTCCTGTTGAGTTGGCATTGCAACGATAGCACTGGGTTCTATTGTGCCCTGGTACGTTGCACTGGTTCTCCTGGGCTTGCAATCCCTCCATCCCAATAGGAATCTGATTTTGTACAGACATCTGTCCTATTGAGCTGGCATTGTCATGACAATGGATTTTGCTGGGCACTCTGTACATTGCACTAGTTTTGATGTCAAGTCTGCAGCTCATTTTCTTGCTAATCAGCTTCTCCTGTTAACTCAAGGCTGTCTGTATGAGGTTCCTCTCCTTCTGAGGATTCATCACTATCGCTGAGCCATGGCTGATCTACAACACCTACACTGGTATGGTTACTCCTCTATAGCTTCTCTAAAATATAGTTGCTTTGCCATTTAATGATGTTGTAACAAATAATTTAAGCATCTCTGAAGAAACATATAGTAAGATGCATGCACACATTTTAAAAAATAGAGCTGCAGAAGACAGAATAAGCAGCAGGAAGCTCAGTAGGTGAGCAGATGATACCTTTGGCATCCAAAGTCTGTGGAAGTACAAGTTAATACTTATTTGATCCCAAGTAAATCACTTCCATGGCTTCTTCTAGCTGGCTTTTATGCACCAGGTCTAACCAATTATTATATCACTTCCATTACAGTCTCCTATAGAAGTAGAAAAGAGCAAGAGTCCAGTAGCACTTAAAAAACTAACAAAATTTGTGGCAAGGCATGAGCTTTCATGAGTTACCGCTCACTTCTTCAGATATCCGAATCTCACACCCTACCACAAATTTTGTTATTCTTTAAGGTGCTACTGGACTCTTGTTCTTTTCTACTGCTGTAGATGGACTAACACAGCTACTCAGGGGTAGAATTCTAGCAGGAACTCCTTTGCATATTAGGCCACACATCCCTGATGTAGCCAATCCTCCAAGAGCTTACAAAAAAGAGCCTTGTAAACTCTTGGCAGATTGGCTATATTAGGGGTATGTGATGTAATATGCAAAGGAGCTCCTGTTAGAATTCCACCTCTGCAGTTACCCATCTTGACCTGTCTCCTGTAGAATTACTGTCAATTGCCAAGTGGTCAGAAACAAATGATCTTGCCTTCTCCCCTGTCTCTAACAGTGGCTTCATCAGTAGATGATTCCTCCCCCCTCCATAACATGGAAGTGTTATTTATTTATTTATTTATTTTGATTTCTACCCCACCCTTTCTGCTAGCAGGCTCAGGGTGGGTTACACCATAGAAGACTAACAATAAAACCAATTATATTACTAAAAAATCATTACCCTTTAAAATATTAGCCCTTAAAAACAAGATGGTGTTCTGCTATGTCTGGAGATAAAGCTGTTGTTGAAGGAATGAGAAGGAAGAAGAAGAAGAAGAAGATATTGGATTTATATCCCGCCCTCCACTCCGAAGAGTCTCAGAGCGGCTCACAATCTCCTTTATCTCCCTCCCCCACAACAGACACCCTGTGAGGTAGGTGGGGCTGGAGAGGGCTCTCACAGCAGCTGCCCTTTCAAGGACAGCCTCTGCCAGAGCTATGGCTGACCCAAGGCCATTCCAGCAGGTGCAAGTGGAGGAGTGGGGAATCAAACCCGGTTCTCCCAGATAAGAGTCCGCACACTTAACCACTACACCAAACTGGCTCTCCTCAATTGATAGCCCTCACTGGGATTTACAGTAGGTTCAGGACAGCCAGATGGAAGTTCTTCCCACAGAGAAGTATTAATTTATGAAATCTGCTACCAGAGAATATGGTGGGGCCACTACATTTGGTAGCTTGCCCAAATTTTTGGAGTCAAACTACACAGCATGTTCACAACCCCTTTTTCAAACTTTAAAAAGCAGCCATTGGGATAGAGTAAATCAGATTACAACTGCAATGCTAGGCAAGAGACAACTAACACTCTCCCTTCCATACACCATATTCCTGGTCTCAGCCATCATATCAACCCTTGGGTGCAGTTAAACCTGGTAAGGAAAGTAGTCATGTATCCTTACTGGGGCTATTTGCAGCCTAAGAAACCCTGCTGTGTTTACAAACATGGTACAATTTGAAAGAGTTGCAAAACAATCCTTCCCCAGAGCCACAGCCCAGATCTAAACTGTCCCTCTGTGGCTACTCTTAAGGGTCAAAAAAAAAAATCTATTGGGAGACCAGAAGTGCATTTCTTCCAGAGTCCACTGATAACCACTCCTGATAATCCTACCAAGATCCCCTGTCAGACCCCTTCTATGGAACATCTAACTGTATTTGAGACTATGGCTGAATTCATACCTCTCAAAAGAGCACACTGCAGGGATAGCCCTGTAGCAGTCCTTTGCAACTGGATTGTCTCAGCTGTTCAGGAAAATCCAGTTGTGAATGACTTCTAGATGATGATGATGATAATAATAATAACAACAACAACAACAACAACTTTTTATTTGTATCCCGCCCTCCCCGCAAGCAGGCTCAGGGCAGCTCACAACATGTAAATACAGTGTACAATAAAACCATGTGCAATAATCAATTATAAATTCCAGTTTTAGACTCATATACAATTTCAGTTATAAAATCATCCTTAAAATCATTAAAATTACATTAGACTTAAGATTATGGTGCTATAATTAAGATCTTTCATAAAATCCAGTGATCACAATGATAGTGTCCCATGATGTGTGAAGAAGAAGATTAAGATGATATTGGGTTTATATCCTGCCCTCCACTCTGAATTTCAGAGTCTCAGAGCGGCTCACAATCTTTTTTATCTTCCTTCCCCACAACCCCCCTGTGAGGTGAGTGGAGCTGAGAGGGCTCTCACAGCAGCTGCCCTTTCAAGGACAACCTCTGCCAGAGCTATGGCTGACCCAAGGCCATTCCAGCAGGTGCAAGTAGAGGAGTGGGGAATCAAACCCAGTTCTCCCAGATAAGAGTCCACACACTTAACCACCACACCAAACTGGCTCTCTTCATCCAGTGTGGATGAAGCCTAGCAGTTTCATAGCCAGTTTTTTGTGTGGGGCAGCAGTGGCACTACAATCCCATGGGAAAGCTTATTTTCACAATTACTCAGCACCTAAAAAATATTCTTGATATTGCAACCACAAGGAATATTTGTGGCTGTATCTATGCACAGCCTAGTGGATACTCTTCTTTCTGGGTCATGATGAGCATTTATGCTGATGAGGGGAGAAAGGGCAGTCACTGCTTGTGGGCAAGGAAAACTGTCTGCCCGTCAGTCATAGATGGAGACTTCATTCAGAGAAAGTGGTGCACATTGGTGTGTGACTCTGAGCAAGCAACCCCGTGAGGGGGGGGGGAACATTCATACAGCTCCAGTAATTATAATAATTGCCACCATAGTAATCTCTCATCAACATGTGTACTGGAGATTCATCAAATGGGGAAGAGATACATCTCAAACCATAATAGTATTGGGATTTTTCCCATTTTTTGATATTATCATAAGCACCTGTAATTAGTGAGGCACTGTACAATAATGAAAGCCCCCAGCCTTTGCTAACCCTCGCTATCCGTGGCGTAATCGATAATACTCGCCACCTTTACCAGCTGCTGTTGATTGCTCAGCCTTGCCAGGGTTTAGAAAAAAACATCAGAGGCAAATGAAAGCAGTCAGTTCCACCCAAAGAACATAATATTGTTCATCCCAGCAAATAAGTCTCTCCTTTCCCTAGGTTAGATGACTCTCATTAAGTCAATCATCATTAACCTGGCTTGACCAGCAAGAACAGCAATCTCTCTCTTTTTTTCCTCCTGTAGGCACTGAGTCTAGACAGCGCTATTATGTTCAACACCCTGTAGCTTGAAATGTAACGACTTAGATTGCTTGGATAATAACTGTGGCCGGCCAGCTAGCCATTTTGCAGTGGCTGTAGCTGCTCGCTTCTTGGGGTAGACAAATCATATTAAATCTCTCTGCCAGCATTCCATCATGAAACCTATTCAGCTGGAGGGCCAGATCTTTTTTCCTGGAGCAGCTGTAAGGATATAGCATGAAAGCAAACTTGAAGCTAGCCACGGCCAGAATTTGTTCGACTGCTATTTATGGCTTCTCCCCTCACCACCACCCATAGCAGCATCACATAATTTATATCAGTCCTTAACAAAAGAACATAAAGAATTGTAGCAGCAGTAGTAGCAGGCAGCAAAATACCAATGAGAGGAGGATGTAGAAAGGAAGATAGACAATGACAGACAGACAGACAATATGGGTGCTGAATTAAAGAGTTTCCCGGGCCCCCACCAAACTGCTTTACTGGATCTGGCTGAAGGTTCATTGATCTGCTTCTAACCTGAAGTTGGATCACAAAGAAAAATTCCACTAAGGAAGGATGGAGGGGATTTCTGTTTATTCTCATGGCTGCTGCTGCCTTCCAACTCCTTCCTCATGCTGCACATGGAGGGGAGAATCCACCATTCTTGTGGGGAGGCAAGGAAATCCTGTTCTGCTCTCCAAAGTTCCTTCAGTTCATGGTGATCTGAGCCATTGGCTCCAGAGGTCTGCAGCAAGTTTGTGTGCAACCAGTACCTAATGAATATAACCATGTTGTGATTCTTGTTTCTACCATGTGATAATCAGAACTGTGTGTGCAGGGAGTCTTTTTCTGTTCATAGGAATGTTAGTTAATTATATAGAAACTGCATAAGCTACCTTTCCATATAAAAAGCATGCAATGAAAAAGATTTAACCAGGGGTGCCACATTTCCCACTTTCCCATTCCCTAAAAATAAATAAAAATACAGCAGTGCAGTTCTCCTGAATACAGTCTTCATTTCCTCCTCCGCTTTTTCTTTTTTGCCTTTTTTGTTCCCCATCAGCTGCACTTCGACTAAATGAAAGTGAATGCACACTCACAAAGGAGCCCAAAATAAACAGTTTGCATGAGCACACTTTCATGAGCTCCCTGGGGCAATGGTATAGATAGCTTTACTGGCTGTAGTTGCTGAATGTAACAATCTGCTGTATTTCAGCTAATTTAAGGACAGAGAGGTCTAAGAGGTGGAGTTCTCCTCTATTCCAAGAGTGTCAGACATGCAGTCTGGGAGCCAAATGAAGCCCCAGGAGGGCTCCTATCAGGCCCCTGAGCAACTGGCTGTTGTCTGCTTCCTTCTCCCTCTCTCTTACTACTTTCTGCATCACAGCTTGTTTTGCCAGCCTTGCTCAATTGCACAGGAGCTACAGAGCAAAACCTCTATTTTCTCCATTGGCTGACCAGCACAGGAAGCAATTTATGTACAAAAGCTCACAATGCTCAGCCATTTCATGTTTTCCCTTGGGTCTTAGACTGAAAGCACTGACCATGGCATTTCTGTAATGAATGTCAATAAATCAAAATTTGGTTTGCAACTTACAGACATACACTTGAACAATGCCTGCATAACATATTCAAGATTGCTACAGCACAGGCATTGTCTCCAGATTTTGATGCAACAATTCAGAGCAAGAGCTGTCAGTTATCAGAAATTATTAGATAAACAAAATATTGCAAGAGTGCTAATCTTTAAAGCATATTTTAAGTGTTAAAAAATCTCTAAGTGTGTTTGTCTATGTCCTTTATAAAGTTTATATCTCCACTACCTGACATTACATTTTATGACACATATGGTCTGGCCTGACAAGGTCTCATTTATGTCAGATCTGGCCCTCATAACAAATGAGTTTGACACCCCTTTATTAAACAATAAGGCTAAAATAATAGACTAGATGAAACAAGCTTTAACAAACAGCAGAAACTCATATCAGTTTCATGCAGGAGTGGAATTCTAGCAGGTGCTCCTTTGCATATTAGGCCACGCACCCTTGATGTAGCCAATCCTCCAAGAGTTTACAAGGCTATTTTTATAAGCTCTTGAAGGATTGGCTAAATCAGTGGTGTGTGGCCTCATATGCAAAGGAGCTCCTGCTAGAATTCCACTCCTGGTTTCATGCAATGGTATCTCTGGGAAATTCATATAGGTGCCTTGTTAGCCTATTTAGAGAGGGCAACCACATAGGGTTGTTAGCTCTGGATTAGGAAATACTGAGAGATTTTGGAGATAGAGCCTGATAAAGACAGATGTTGGGGAGGAGAAGGACTTCAGTAGGGCATAAAGCCATTCCAAAGTGGCCATTTTCTCCAGGTGAACTGATCTTTGTCACTTGCAGATTAATTGTAATCCCAGGAGATCTCCACTTGCTACCTGGATGCTGGAAACCCTAGCACCAGACCATCACTGGAAAGGCCCTCTCTTTGGGCACCATCCACTTAATTTCACATGCTGGCAGGATCCTGAGAAGGTTCTCTAATACAAAGAAGGTCTGCTGCAGGTTTTTCTGGGCCCTGCTATTGCAAATCATTTTCTCACCACTTTTGTTGTTGTTCAATCGCACAGTCGAGTCCGACTCTTTGCGACCCCATGGACAAAGTCATGCCAGGCCCTCCTGTCTTCCACTATCCTCTGAAGTCTGCTCAAATTTGTGTTTGTTACATCACTAACACTGTCCAGCCATCTCATCTTTTGCCGTCCCCTTCTTCTTCTGCCTTCTGTCTTTCCTAGCATCAGGATCTTCTCCAGGGAGTCCTCCCTTCTCATTTGGTGGCCAAAGTATTTGAGCTTCAGCTTCAGCATCTGACCTTCCAGGGAACAGTCTGGGTTGATTTCCCTTAGGACTGAATGATTTGATCTTCTTGCAGTCCAAGGGTCTCTCAAGAGTCTTCTCCAGCACCACATCTCAAAAACATCTATTCTTCTGCGCTCAGCCTTCCTTATGGTCCAGCTCTCACAGCCATACATTGCTACTGGGAATACCATCGCTTTGACTATATGGACTTTTGTTGGCAGGGTGATGTCTCTATTTTTTATTATACTTCCCAGGTCTGCCATAGCTGTCCTCCCAAGGAGCAAACGTCTTTTAATTTCATGGCTACAGTCACCATCTGCAGTGATTTTGGATTCCAGAAATGTGAAGTCTGTCACTACTTCCATGTCTTCTATTTGCCAAGATGTGATGGGGCCAGATGCCATGATCTTAGTTTTTTTTGATGTTGAGTTTCAAGCCTACTTTTGTTCTCACCACTACCTAGATCTTAAAGAAGCATGAATGGTTTGGGCCAGTATAAAATGGGCAATTGTCCCTGAGATTCCTGTGATGGAATTAGTCCCTCCGAGGCAATACCCCATTGTCTGGAGGAGGAAGCACAGCAGGCAGGCCTTTTGCATTCTACTTCCTTCTCTGCTACTAGGTCTGGTGCCTCCAGTTAGCAGTCTTTCAACAAGGGTCATGGAAACATGCCACACTCTGACATCAGTACTGGATCAAAATATCAATGATCAGGCAGTTTCTTATGGGAAATAGAAATCCTTCAAATATTGTTGTCCCAAGCCAAGTTAATGGTTATGGAGAACCAATGGGGTACAGTGTTAGACTGTACCCATGAAATACTGTTCAGATTACAAGATAACCTTGGAAATGACTCTTTTAGCCTGATCCACTTTACAGAGTTGTTATGAGACTGAAATGCCATTTGAAGCTCCTGAGATGAAAGGCAGGATAGAAATGTGGTGTGTGAATACAGAACCCTTGTATTTTTTTTAGTGCCTTGCTTTTCTCTACCTATAATAACTGCACTATACTACCAGTTGAACTGAATGAGGACAATGATCTGCAGGACAAGGCTGTGCAGAACTAACACATGCTACACCCTATCCTGGATTGTGCTGCTTTCTACTACAGGTAAGAATTTTAGGTTTAAATGTTTGACCACTTAAAACTCCCTGCACACTGAAAGATATTATTATTATTATTATTATTATTATTATTATTATTATTATTATTATTATTATTATTATTATTATTATTATTATTATTATTATTATTATTATTATTATTATTATTATTATTTACTTCATTTATACCCCATCTTTTCCCTCCAGTGTTCTTGTCTCCTCCATTCTACCCTCATACCAATGCTGGGAGGTAAATTAGGCTGAGAGCATATGACTAGCCCAAAGGCTTCCAGTGAGCTTCCAGAGTGGGAGAGTGGGGATTCAAGCCTGGGTCTCCCAGATGCTAGTCCAACACTCTAACCAATACATCATACTGGCTCTTACATATGTCATAGAGAGAAGGTCCTATAGGGAGAAGTCAGCATGGTGTAGTGGTTAAGAGCAGTGGACTCTACTCTGGAGAACTAGGCCTGCCAAGCTCCCGCCGGGGATGGGGGATCCCCCACCCAGGAAGGCCCCAACCCACTGGCAGGGAGCAGGCTGCTAGGGGGATCCCCACTCCCCAAGAGCCCTGTCAGTGCTTGTCATCCCCAGCACAATGATGTCACCCAGAAGTGACATCATCACACCAGGGACGTCATGCTGGGGATACTCTAGGACTAGTCCTAAAAACTCTATGATACCATAGAGCATGAATCCTAGAGCCTATCCGGTGTGACACTCTAGGAATTTCAGAAAAACTCTGTGGTACCATAGAGTTTTATCATGAGTCCTAGAGCATCCCTGAAGGAACATCACTTCTGGGTGACGTCATCGCGCCATATGGATGAAGAACAAGTCCCTCGCCACAGTGGCGAAGGGCAGAGGGCGTTGGCAACCCTATGGAGAACCAGGCTTGATTCCCCATTCCTCCTCTGCATGAAGCCTGATGGATGACCACGGGCCAGTCACAGTTCTCTCAGAACTCCTTCAGCCTTACCTACCTCACAAAGGAGAGGAAGGGAAAGTGATTGTAAGCTGTTTTGAGACTCCTTAAGGTAAAGAAAAGCAGGGCATAAAAACCGACTCTTCTTCCTAGTCTTTGCCCTGTAATCCCTGTTTATGGGGCAAGGGACCATTTGAACCTGTTAGTTTCCCCAGACTCTTGTCTAAAGCGATACCTCAAAGGGATACTTTTAAAGTCTGTTGTAACAAAATAAAACTAAAAGTCCAGTGGCACCTTAGAGACTAACAATGTTGATTTCAATATGAGCTTTCATAAAACACCACCGCCTTCTTCAGATATGAGGAAATCAACATATGACTCTTTTAAGCCCTGTCCTGGATAGCCCAGGCCAACCCAATCTCATCAGATCTCAGAAGCTAAGCAGAATCAGCTCTGGTAAGAACTTGGATGGGAGATCCCCTTGGAATACCAGAGCCAGGAGGCAGGGGCAGGCTTTATTCAGCCACCTCTCTGAATATTCTCTGTGCTCCCAGTAGTCAGTCACCAGAGGTTGCCATGACTTCCAGGTGCACACACACACACACACACACAAAAAAAATACCCCCAAACCTATGGATTTTTAATGGAGAATATTACAAAGGGAGAGTTAAAAAAGAGAGTAAATTCTGTCATGAATCTTTCATGTGAAAATTCTATGTAGGCAGAAAAAAAGAGGCAGAAAAGTTAGAAGTGAATCCCATCATAGAACTTCAAAGTGTGGACTCTGTGTGTCTGAAATTAGAATTAGCAGTTACATATAGTGAATAATGACAGAGGCAGAAGCTCCAACAGATAGGCAAGTTGATAAACTCAAGTGAAAATTAACTGATACTGGTACAAAGTTATTGTCTGGTAAAATGTGTTAAGAACATCCGGTCAAAATGTCTATAGTGTAGATGCTGTAGAGCTGTTACAGATTATAGTGAGTAAGGGAATCCAAGTCTCTGTTTGAACCAGGATGGCATCCTGATGAGTTCTAATTCAACAGCTTCATGTTTAAAGTATTCTTGGAGAAGAGTGACATTAATCCTGGAAGATTAAAATGTTCTTGTGCTAACTTTTGAGAATTGTGATTTCTTATCTACAGTTTGTTCATTGATTCCCTTATGCATAGACCACCACATTTGTCCATAGTAGACAGAAGAAGGGCATTCTTGGCACAGATTGGCAAATAGCTTCTGTCACACATTTGCACTCCTTACGGGTCTACTCAAAGCCTGCTTTCTGAGTGTAAGCAGGTGGGTGATCAACAGTCACTTAATCTATTTTTTTCTTTCTTCTTTTACAAAAAAACAAATCTTGCAATACTGATGAGTTTACAGTAATTTATGTCAGAGAAATAATATCTTCACTCTCACATTTCATTTCTCTCACTTTCAGTAAGATCAAACGTCCCCCCCCCAAAAAAAATCTCACAATACTGATATTCAATCTTTCAGCCTACCATGGGTATATAAATCCAAACTTTTATTTTATAAAGAAAGTGTCAAATTTTTAATTGCTCCCCAGCAAGAATTTTTCAGTATGTCTAATGCACACTGGGGGATGTGCTAGGGATATCGGAAAGGAACGTTTTCTTCATATGTGGGAGCAATTCATCATTTTATATGTTTGAACAGTGATTTTTGCAGCAAAGTCACAACAGTGTCTGCACCTCCTGTTCATACCACAAATTGGTTAGCTGGTTGATATCAATGGCCAGGTTGGAAAGAAATCCCATTACCAAAACTAAAGCAGATAAAAAAGGAAACATGATTATATGTAGCTGCCTTATACTGAGCCAGACTTGTAGGCTGAAAATAGACGGGCATTCTGGGGCAGCTGGGAGGCAGCTGAAAGCAGGTCAGCTCAAAAAGAGCCATCACGGAGCCTCCAGATGGTTCCCCGTGAAGCAGCCACATCCCATCTGTGAGGCGGCTGGACATCTCCGCATGGAAGGCGCCCTAGAAGGTGGATTCCCTTTTTTCCTTTGGGGGGGTCAGCGCTGGTGCGCATCAGCTTAATGGGGGGAAAAACTGGAACAGCTTGGGGCAGCTTGGTAACTCCAGACCACCAAGTCGCCCCACGTGTGCACTTCCCCATCTAGACGGCGGGGAGGCGACTGAAGGCCGGCTCAAATATTTGCTACCACTTTGGAAGTGGTAGAATTTTGACCCAGTCAAAGGAGCCTGGAGGACGGGGTGAGGACGGGAGGAGGATGCCTGGCAGATGTTGCTGTCTGCAGGGATTTTTTAGGTCGACTTCAGAGGCGTCTCTGAGTCGACCCAAAGTGCAGCAACTCCCCAGGGTCTATCTACAATACTTTATATCCTGCCTTTCTGCCCTTGCAAGGGCCACCAAAGCAGCTAACAATTTAAAAGAACATAAGAAGAGCTCTGCTGGATCAGTGATCCCACTGGTCCCACATCCCATCTCACACAGTGACCAACCAGTTCCACTGAAGGACCAACAACAGGGCATAGAGGCTGAGGGTTTCCCCTGTGTTGCCTTCTGGATCTGGGATTCAGAGTAGTAGGCTGATTCCACACTCACCTTCGTTCAGGGCAGGCTTTCAATTCTGCATGGAGCAAGCTGGTGATTTCACACCAGTTGCTCCGCACCACCATTTTACGCAGGGCAAACCTGCAATTTGCCACGCTGCAGTGTAAACTGAAAAAACAGGTTTATACTGTGGTGGGGCAAATCACGGGTATGCCCCGCGCGAAATGGTGGCATGGAGCAACTGGTGCGAAATCACCAGCTTGCTCCATGCAGAAACAGGAGCCTGCCCCAGACCAAGGTGAGTACAGAATCAGCCATAGTGTCTCTTTAATGTGGAGGTTCCCCTCAGTCACCACAGCTAGTAGCCACTAATAGACCTATACTTCATGGATCTATCCAATCACCATTTAAAAACATATAAGTTCAAATTACATTACAAAACCATTAGATCAACCCCCCTCCCAAACATTTATCATTAAAACTATTTTTTTAAGAATTAAAATGAATATTAAAGATAAAAAACCATTGGAAGGAGGGATCACTGAGGGAATGCCAGATGAAATTTAAAAAGTCTTCATGCCCTACCACTGAGCCATGGCCTCTCCCCTAGTTGAGAAGGGGCCTACCCTTTGACTTGTCACTAAAGAAGACCTCAGTGAATAAATGATACAAGATAGTGTTTCTTAGAGTCCTAAATGTTTATTCAATTTAAATAACTGTGGGTAGGAAGAATGAACATGATTGATGATGATGAGAGATGAGAGATGTGAGAGAGGTGTGTGTGTGTATGTGTGTGTGTGTGAGAGAGAGAGAGAGAGAGAGAGATGTTATCATGAGAAAACTGGTGATGATTTATTACGAACTCAAATTTAAAAAAAAAACAGACTAAACAAAACAGAGTAGTTTCTGGTTTCAGACCAGCCACATCAGTCTGTAGGATCTCCAATGAAAAAGAATCATTGATACATTGAATACTTACAAAGTTATAATGCTGTACTAAGCAAAGTTGCACCTTTTGAAGTTCGTGGCTTTAGGACAGTGTATCTCTATTTAGGATTGCCCTGTTAGGCGGAATTATGTGTTATGTGAACTTCCAAAACTTTGGAACTCCTTCTCCAGAGAAATTCTTCTGTCTTACTCTGTCATTGTCTTCTTACAGCAAGTGCATCCTTTTTGAAATTTTGTATGGCATTTCCTCACTAATTCTTATTAGCCTTCCTCCTTGTTTGTGTGTTTTATGTTCATATGTTTTATATAGTTGTTTTAAATATTTTATACCTATTTGTATTTTAAGGGTTTTAAATATTTGAAATGCTTTAATGTTCATCACCTTTGGACCCTGAATAGGTTGGAAAGATGGTACAAAGATGTTCTAAATAAATGGGCAGATAAAATGGGTAAATGTAAAGGTAGGAAGTCAAAAGAGCAAATTATCTATGAAGAGTGGATATACACCATTAGCAGCTGGTAAAGCAACATGAACAGTGTCCATGAGGTTCTCAAGAAAAACACAGGCATTGTCAATTCTGAGAGAACATAAGTATGTTGGACAAGACATTGCATAGGCCTCTTTTTTGGACTTCTAACATTTGTGAGACCCAACATGGAATGAACTGACATAGTAAAGGAAGCCACAGTCCTCAGTCTGCAGATCCCGAGCAAGACTCTTAAAGATAGGATGTTTTGGAGGTCTTTAATTCATAGGTTTGACAGAAGACAAGGTTAAAAGCTTAGGGGTGCTCTTGGATCCTTCTTTAACAATGGAGGCCCAAGTAGCTGCCACTGTTAATGGCAGCTACTTGGCAAAGCAGTTGGTCCCCTTTCTGGAACGTGCTGACTTGGCAACAGTGTTCCATGCAACTGTCACCTCGAGACTTGATTACTGCAATGCTCTCAACATGGGGCTGCCCTTGTCCCAAATCCGGTGAGTTCAGCTAGTGCAGAATGCTGCAGCCAGGCTGTTAGTGGGAGTTCTTACATGGGAACACATTCAGACTGTGCTGAAAGCGCTGCACTGGCTACCGATAGGGTATCAGATTCGCTTCAAGATGTTGGTCATTACCTTTAAAGTCTTATATGGCCAGGGTTCTGCATACCTTAAGGACTGCCTTTCCCTGCATATGCTCCAGCGAGCACTTCAGTCAGGGTCTCAAAACCTGTTGACAGTCCCCAGCATCAGAGGGCCTGCAAAATGGCACTCTTCCACCAGGCATTCACATGATGGTAACAACTGCAGCAATGGGACTGGCCCATGAGAACACCACCAATGGCCTATTTTTCCACGCTACTGTGACCCTGAGACCTCTACAGTTAACCACTAGAATTCAATCGCTGCCTGAAACTATTATAGTAGCACCTGCAAAATGTTTTAACCAATTGTTTTTATGTTTTATTGTTGGTTATTTTACCAGTCACACTAATCTGTTTGTGTTGACCCGTGGTTTGTGAGCCGCCCTGAGCCTGCCTTTGGCGGGGAGGGCAGGATATAAATTAAACAAACGAATTAATTAATTAATGTCAGGAACAACTTGACAACACCTGACACGAGGGCTCCCAACATCCTACTGGGTTGAGGGTTTCCCCTGATCTTGGGGCCTCCAACCACTGGTACAGGATTGGCCAGTGGGGGAGCCCTGCCCCTTGCAGAGCCCTAACAGCACCTGGAAGTGATGTCATCACACCTGGCACATCATGCAGGGAAGCTCTAGCATTTTGGTATAAAACTCTATGAAAGCTCCCCCGCTGGCAGCCAGGTAGGACCTGACAACCCCACCTAACACACAGCATTTGTGAATTCTATTTTGATGATAAAAGTGGCTGGCTTGATTGTTTGGGGTCCTTTGCAGAGGGGGTGGGGGTCTGGTCTACATAAAGAGATTATAAAAGAATACTGTAAATTTATCTTCCATGTGTTTGTATAGATTATTTCAGAGGATATTCTAAATATTTTAATCTATTGAGCTTGATGATCAAAACTCTTAATACTAGATTTTGGCATTTTATAATGTTTCTTATGCAGCCCCATGGTGCAGAGTGGTAAAGCTGCAGCACTGCAGTCTGAGCTCTCTGCTCACAACCTGAGTTTGATCCCAGCGGAAGCTGGATTTAGGTAGCTAGTTCAAGGTTGACTCAGCCTTCCATCCTTCCAAGGTTGGTAAAATGAGTACTTAGTATGCTGGGAAGAGCTCCATGGCGCAGAATGGTAAAGCTGCAGTACTACAGTCGGAGCCCTCTGCTCACGACCTGAGTTCGATCCCAGTGAAAGCTGGTTCAGGTTGACTTAGCCTTCCATCCTTCTGAGGTCGGTAAAATGAGTACCCAGCTTTGCTGGGGGGAAAGTGTAGATGACTGGGGAAGGCAATGGCCAACCACCCTGTAAAAAGTCTGCTGTGAAAATGTTGTGAAAGCAACGTTACCCCAAAGTCGAAAATGACTGGTGCTTGCACAGGGGACTACCTTTACTTTTTTGCATGTGAGGGGGGGGGGAAGTGTAGATGACTGGGGAAGGCAATGGCAACCACCCCATAAAATGCTGTGTGTTAGATTAAAACATTGTGATGTGACGTCACCCCAGAGTCAGAAACAACTCATGCTTGCACAGGGTTTACCTTTAATGTTCCTTTAAAAATAGTCTGAAAATCTAATATGGCTAAGCAAAAATGTAGCTAGGAGACTAAGAAAAATTGTGGCAGGGTATGAGCTTCCATGAGTCACCTGAAGAAGGTGGCAGTCAGATACCTGAAGAAGGGAGCAGTGATTCATGAAAGTTCATAACCCGTCATATATTTTGCTTGTCATTAAGGTGCTGCTGAACTCTTTCTCCTTTCTACTGCTACAGGCAGACTAACATGGCTGCCTATCTTAATGTAACTGGGATAAATTAAAGAAAGCCCAGCAATTAAAATAATATTGTTTTGGCATGCATTTTTTAATACTTGTTTAAACCTATTATATAAATGTTATACAACATTCTAACAAATGGTGCCTGGAGTGCTCCCCTGTTGCTAATGAAGTCAGAAATACATTCTCAGCAGCTACATAATGTATTTCAAGCCTCTTGCAAAATAGTTGCATGGATCTCCTGAACAGAATAAACAAGGACCCTTGAACACTAACATGTAATATCTGCCTCTCTGCTATTTCAGTAATAAAGAGGCGACTCCAAATAAATCCCAACCTTCATTCAGAGAAACCTATTTCAAGGGGAAATATGCTGCCTCTAATTCTAAACAAACTATCCATATAATAAAGAAAAAAATGGCTTTTGCTTCGGCATTTTTTAAAAAAATATTACGTACTTTAAACAGCACAAATTGATAAACTCAATAGGTACAACTTCCATAGTTTCTAACTGAACCTAACAACTAGAATAATAACACTGGGGGCTTGCTCTTTGCATTGAGAGCCAGTTTGATGTAGTGGTTAAGTGCGCAGACTCTTCCTCCATTTACACCTGCTGGAATGGCCTTGGGTTAGCCATAGCTATCGCAGGAGTTGTTCTTGAAAGGGCAGCTGCTGTGAGAGCCCTCTCAGCCCCACCCACCTCACAGGGTGTCTGTTGTGGGGGGGAGACGATATCAGAGATTGTAAGCCAGTCTGAGTCACTGATTCAGAGAGAAGGGCGGGGTATAAATCTGCAGTCTTCTTCTTCTTAAATGGAAGGCTAATTTAGGAACCCTTCATATATTACCAGAACAGTGCAGGAGTCACTGTTACACATTATACCTACAGTAATGTTTGCTGACACCATGTAGATGAGAGCAGCACCAAGCATGTGGGCCTTCCCAACTAATCACTGCCCAGTCATGAGGGAAGGCAATCATCAGCTGGGAATGCAGTTGGCCCTGCCTGTATGGTTCCTTCTTTCAATGCAGTGATCTGCGAAGGACCCAAGAAACAGCAGATTTAGTATTGTTAGTAGGGATGGGCACATGGTTCAACTAACCCATGAACTGAACCATGAACCCATACAAATCACAAACCTATACAAAAGGGGAGCTTGGCTCACCACTTAAACTCCTGCTGTTTGGTTTAAATGTCTGGGAGACATTGGTTTAACCCTCTGCTTTCTGGTCTTCATGAAGCATCTCAAACTGCATCAAAATTCATTGAAGTTTGTGGTGGTGCTTTAGTTTGTGAACATTACTGCATGAACAGGACAAAATTCATGATGAACTTTAGTTCATAAGTCAGTTCATGCCCTTCCCTAATTGTAAGTACAGCAATTTTTCATTGATATTTGGGGTGATGAACATAGAAATGTTCCAACTGAGCCTGCAACATTTCCAAACTAAGCAGATGTCTACAACTTCAGGTCATTGATCCACCTAAGTTTAGCATTTTCTGTTATGACTAATAGCATCTCCCCAAGATTTCAGGCAAAAGAAGGGTTAGTTTCTATACCCTACTTCAGGTATGTCCAACAGGTAGATCGTGATCAACCAGTTGTCAGGTTCTGTTCATTTATAATGTTAATAAAAGCTGTTACTAACCTTATTGATCAATGCCTAGGAACGCTCACTAACATAGAAGCTGGGGTAGCAAGGAGGGAGGGGGGAAAAGTAGAGAGTAGCTTCCCAGGAATATCAAAGGTTGCCAAGGTCTCTTTGAAGTAGACAGTATGTGCCAGATTCTCACCTCCTCTCCAGAGGCACCAAGGACATTGCCTCTGGGAAATGTAACCACCAACTGAAGAGATAAGGGGGGGTGGGGAGTGTTGGGAAAAATCTCACATGCAAAAGCAACCTTTTGTTTTGGGAAATGAGGGGTAGAAGTGATTGCTTTGATGTAGATGGTTAAATGCCAATGATTCGAACTGATCTCCATCAGTTCCAATGCCTGCCATGCTGGAGTAACTCTGAAGTATCCAATAAATGCAACTTTGTTTCACAATACCAAGTCTGCTTACTTGTGAGCTTCAATGAACCCATGCCTGACACCAGTAGATCACGGAGGGGTCAGAGGTAGGTCACCAGCCCCACATGGTCTCATGGTTTGCTGGACAGGTGTTTGGGGTTTTTTGATGATTGTTTGGTGTGGTGGTATTTGATTATTGGTGCCAGTGTGATGAATTCTTATTTTTACTTTTAGAACTGCATGTGTGGTTTTGGCATCATCCAGAGGTCTTCAGTTCCTGTTGATCTTTAATACTTTGGGAAAGTGACAGTTTTGGACCAGATTCAGCCAGTGTTAACTTAGCACCCCAGCCACCGCAGTGATGAGTGTTCCAAAGAAGAGCAAAACCTACCACTTTCATGATGAATGGGAAATGGACTACTTCTTTATCATGGTGAAAGACAAGTGTTGTTGTCTACTTTGTAACGCCGCTATATCCTTGCCCAAAAAGGGTAATCTGGAGCATTCTTATAAGGCTCTGCATAGCAATAAGTTTGATGATGATTTTCCACCCAAAAATGAAATTTGTAAACTGAAGCTCAAAGAACTAAAATCTAAATTGGCTGCACAGCAACAATTGATGGCAAAGCCAAGGTCACATTTGGTCAATGCAACCATGGCATCCTTCAAGGTCAGCAACCTGACCACAAAGAAATGCAAACCTTTCAATGAAGGAGAATTTGTAAAAGATTGTTTTCTTGAAGCAGCAGACAATCTTTTTGAAGGATTTAAGAATAAGAAAGAGATCATAGCTGCTGTTCAAGATGTACAATTGTAAAGAAACACCGTTGTGTGGTGAATAAAAAAGATGTGTGATGACACAACTGAACAATCATTGGAGGATGTTTCAGTTTGTGTTGCTTTCTCACTCCAACTGGATGAATCTACAGACATAAGAGACATAGCCCTGTTACTAGTCCTTATCCGGATGGTTTTTGAAGACTTCAGTGTAAAAGAGGAACTACTTGGAATGATTTCTTTAAAAGGGAGAACTACCAGTCAGGAAATATTCAGCTCTTTCCACTCTTTTGTGACAAAGTGAAATCTTCCATTGCATAAACTTGTTTCCATCACTACTGATGGAGCAAGAGCAATGACAGGTGCGGTTAACGGTTTCCTAGGCCTCTGCAGACAGCATGATGACTTTCCAGATTTTCTTTCCTACCATTGCATCATTCACCAGCAAGTTTTGGCAAGCAAGAGACTCAATACAAAGACTTTCATGGACATCACTTTCAAAATTGTAAATTCAGTTCGTGGAAGATCACTTCAAAGATGGCTTTTCAATCTTACTCTTGATGAAGGGGCAGCGGAAATCATTTTGCATACAGATGTAAGGTGGCTAAGTAGACACAAATTTCTGCAAAGATTCCGTGATTTGCTGAATGAAATAAGGTTTTTGAAGGAGAGGGGAGATGACAAAGCAGAGTTGGAAGATGAGGAGTGGTTATGTGATCTGGCATTTCTTGCCGACTTTACAGGCGAATGAAGTGAAATGAACTTTGAACTACAAGGTAAAAACAAATGCATTGGTGAGATGATGAGTACAGTTTCATCCTACAAGAGCAAATTTGAGCTAATGATGACTGACCTTGCAAACAACACTTTTGATCATTTCCCTAATACGCAGGACCATCTGAGACAATATCCAAATTTTGTTTTTCGGAACGAGAAGTATGTGACAGAAATCTGCTCTGTTATCCAGGAATTCGAAAAAAGATTCTGTGACTTCCATGAATTGAAAAAGTTGTGGAGTACTTGTCATACCCATTCAAAGCAGATATGGACATTAAGGAAACTGCAGCTACTATCAGTAAAAATTACTCGTTGAACAAGGCATCTCTTGAAGATGAGATAGTAACCCTTAAAAATGACATTTTTCTCGAGACCCGTGCTGAGCAAGAATCGTTTTGGAAGCTAGTGCCTAGAGACAAATTTCCCAACTTGAGAAGATGCAGTGAAGCTTTACACTCCTGTTTCAGTTCAACTTATTTGTGTGAATCTGCGTTTTCCCATCTGAAATGACAAAGAGTACACAGCATTCCAACATGACAGATGAACATCTCCAGGATTCCCTGAGACTGGCCCTCACCCAACTTCAAAAAGCTGGTGGATGAAATGCAGGTTCAGACATCTCACTAATTAGCAAGAGCAAAGTTTTAAAGATTGCGCAAGATCAGCCTGGATCAATACTTGACCTACATTTAAAACAAATTACTCAATAAAAGTAAAGAAAGTTATTAAGACAGGTAAAGAAAGTTATAACAAACAAAAATTAAGAAAAACTGTTTGCAGTTCTTTCTGGATCTTCGTCTCTCTGTTTTGTTTTTGCTTATTTTGCTTACCAGTAAATGACAGAAGGTGCATTGTAAATGGGGGGGGGGCGCTGTGGAACCCAACGTTGGTGGGTTAAAATCTAATTTGAAACTAATTTGAAACTTAAATTTCATGGTGGTAGGTCACCAGCACTTTTGTTTGGAAAAAATAGATCACAACCTGCTTGAAGTTGGACATGCCTGCCCTACTTTGCTGTACCTTGAAAAGGAAAGGTCCCCTGTGCAAGCACTAGTCGTTTCTGACTCTGGGGTGATGTTAACTTCACAACGTTTTCATGGCAGACTTTTTTACGGGGTAGTTTGCCATTGCCTTCCCCAGTCTTTTACACTTCCCCCCCAGCAAAGCTGGGTAATTTTACCGACATCGGAAAGATGGAAAGCTGAGTCAACCTTGGGCCGGCTACCTAAATCCAGCTTCCACCGGAATTGAACTCAGGTCATGAGCAGAGTTCAGACCACAGTACTGCAGTACTGCTGCTTTACCACTCTGCGCCACAGGGCCGCTGCTGTACCTTAAGAAGCCTCAAAAGCAGCACACAATCACCATCTCTTTTTTTACCCACAATAGGCACCTTGTTTCGTAGGTGGAGATTACTGACAGAACTGTGAATGGCCCAAAGTCCCACAGTAGGCTTCATGTAGAGGGTGGGGAATCAAACCCAGATTAGAGGCTGCTGCTCTTAACCACTACACTATGGTAGCTCTTGCACCGTTAAGGAAGTTTTCCAACACCTCTTACGTTAGATAATTCAACTAGAGTTGCCAGGGATTGAACTTTGGATCTTTTAGTTCAGGGGTCCCCAACCCCCGGTCCGTGGCCTGTTAGCAAGTGGGCTGCGAAGTGAGGCAGAGCAGCCCTGCCAACCCTTTTCCCAAAAGAGGCAAAGCGGCCTTGTCACCCCTTTTGCCCGCCTGGAACCTGGGTGGACAAAAAAGGCAGGGTGGTCTAGCTCTGAAGCACCACCTCTTTCATCTGCCTGGGTTCCGGGTGAGCGGAAAGGGTATTGTGGCAGTAACGTTCACCTACCCCTCATTTAAAGATCCCCATGGGGCAGGGATGGGGTGGGGGGGCAGCCTGGGGGGCAAAAACCCCAGCACCTCCCCACCAGTCCGTGGAAGAACTGTCTTCCACAAAACCGGTCTCTGGTGCCAAAAAGGTTGGGAACCACTGTTTTAGTTGCACAGCATGTACCAGAGCTCCTGCATCCTAAGCATGAGGTATATCAGTTGGGATTCAGCCTGGGCACTATTTGAGCAGAGCAGTTCATATTGTATTTTCTGAACCTCTCTGCTTACTAGTCTTAGTATTTTTTTTAAAAAAAGACTCTCATGATACCGGGGCAACTTTTTCTTTACTTCCTTGACTTGGCATTTTCTGCTTGCCATGGGAGAATGGCATGCCATCTCTCAGCTCCAGGGCAACTTGTGTGAAAACGGAGAGAGGCACCGAGATCAAATGGGCTCTCCTCTTGGAACAAGCCATAGTGCAAAATCAGTCTCAGGGACATGATTTTTACAGCTGCCATAGAGACTCAACACACCTTTTTGATTTGTTCTTTTCTTCATGCAAATGCATTAAGAGAGCCAGTTTGGTGTAGTGGTTAAGTGCTTGGACTCTTATCTGGGAGAACTGGGTTTGATTCCCCACTCTTCTACTTGCACCTGCTGGAATGGCCTTGGGTTAGCCATAGCTCTGGCAGAGGTTGTCCTTGAAAGGGCAGCCGCTGTGAGAACCCTCTCAGCCACACCCACCTCACAGGGTGTCTGTTGTGGGGGGAGAAGATATAGGAGATTGTAAGCCGTTCTGAGTCTCTGATTCAGAGAGAAGGGTGGGGTATAAATCTGCAATTCTTCTTCTTCGCTCTATAATGGTTCTATTGTAATTTGAAATGGATGAGTGGTGATAGATTGTTATAGCACTATAGCACCCTCGTTTGCGGGGGTGGGGGAGTCATCCAATGGCATGGCAGGAAAAATGCTGGAAAAATGGTGCTGGCAAAGGACTGGTGGTGGGGATATGGCACTGAAGTGGTTGGAACTTTTCGTAGGATGAAAAAAAGGCATGCACCATTCCTCAGATGCTTGAACTGCATTCATTCTAGAAGACTGGAGCATAACAAGTTACAGAAAGGGCATACTGAGGATGGGAGAAACCTGGGAAGAGGACTATTGCAGCATGGCATTTGTGGAAGCTCAAAAAAATTGTACTAGTTTGGAAGGTAGGCTGAAGAAAAGCTTCCATGTGGAAGCAGCCTTTTTGTCACCCATTAGTACCTATTCCACATTATAAAATAGAAGTATTTCATTCAATTTTCAGCATTAGGATTATAGAAATTGGGAGTTAACTACCATCCACCTACAATATGCAGGCTTATGATGGATATGCATTTCATTATCACACTATGTTCTTGTATGATAATTTCCCTGTGACAGCTAGCATTTTATTAACACAATTGAAGCATGAATGTTGGCATTACAGCTTCATGGAAAAACACGACTGCACTTTTTGCTTTCCAGGGATAGTAGCACAGGACACTTTTGTGATGCATAGAAATAACCAGTAAAATCCCTGTAGCTTAGTTCCTTAACTTACTTGCAGGTAAGGTCTGTGCTCGATATCAATGGATTTGGCAAATTTTCCATTTCAGCTGGGATTTTTTAATTTGCCATTTTATACCATTTTATGCCAGGGATACATTGCTTGCCATTTTGATTTCTATTACTTTTTTTTACTGGCACTCCGGTGGCTGTTGGGAGAATTTAAAAAAAAAATCAGCAATGACATTACATCACTTCTAAGGGAAGCCCGAAAATTATGTCATGTCTCTACAGGAATCTCCAAAAACTCTGTGTTTACCATGGTTTCCAGCAGTTCCTAGAAGATGTGACATCATAGCCTCTGTTGACTATCCCCATGTCCCCCCCACCTTTCTTCCACTGGTTGGTAGGCCAGGTTTGTCCACCCTTGCTTGAATGTAGAACTGTACAATTTGTGATCCACTAAACTGAATTCAGCCCACCAACTATGTATGTATGGAGCAGCAAATAAATACTAGGATGATGGCCCATGTCTATCCTGCAGCTGATAGACAGGAGAGGGCAAAACAAATAAGAGGATTTTGAGTCATCTTTCAGTAGGGTTGCCAAATCCCTCTGCTGCTGCAAAGTACATGCAGCATGATGATGTCACCCTGAAATGATATCATTGTACCAGACATGTTGCACTGGAGACGCTCTAGGATTCACAGTAAAACCCTATGGTACCGTAAAGTCTTATTGCAAATTCTAGAGCGTCCCTGGCATGACATGCCCAACATGATGATGTCACTTCTGGGTGCTGTCATCACATAGGGGATGTCATGTGATGATGGGACTCTTTGGGGGCGGGGATTCCCTGGTGGCCTGCTCCTTGCTGGCAAGTTGGGCCCCTCAAAACCAGGAGATCCCCTGCCCCCAGTGGGAGTTTGATAGCCCTATCTCTCATTTTCATACCATGGAGGATGAGACCTACAAAGTTTAATTCTAAAGACTGTTCATCAAGCTGGCTGTCAGAGATGGAGTACTTCAACTATAGGCTTTGAAGGCTGTAACTGCATGTTCTGAGGACATAGGCTAAAGTCACCTTTGTGCCTTCGACTGAGGTAATGCACTATGATTGACTTTGTGGTGATTCAAGCCAAAGACAGCTTGAAACCACAGTGTGGTCTGCCAGAGTATCTAAAGCTTAAGCCTTCCTTCCTGACGTGGAGCTGTGAACCTCAGGTTCTGAAGCTGGGGCCTTCAGCTGCAACAAGGGACTGGGAACCTGATAGGTCAAAATTAATGAGTGGTGATTATATTAAGCTCATTGAGTCAAACATTGCACAGGCTTCCTCTAACCTTTTGGGAAATGACCTTCGTGTGCAAATCTGGATGTCGATCTTTTACAGATCCTCTCTGCCCAACTATGTACTCAGCTAGGAATATTGAAGAAAAATGGCAGTTAACAGTCAGGAAAAGAGCCAAAGTCTCTGTCATGAAATATGGTCCAGAATGTTCCATATGCAGGATTCCATGAAGATAAATATCCTCATATAATTCCTTGGAGAATTCAAAGATTGCAGCTAATGGGAAATCAATCAGATGAATACCCTTGAATATGTGCAAGTTTTACCCGAGTGATTTAAATTTGTAAAGAAGTGCTTTTGTAGAAGACAAGTTAAGAGGCTTATTCATCTCATTCGGGTATCATTAGTATTTCTTTGAAAAGTCTGTGTCTCTGGAAGTTTTCAGAAGATATATAGTGAAGTCCACAAAAATGGGGAAGGTTGAGAGTTGATCATATGAATATGGTCGATCCAGAAAAAAGGAAAACTGTCATTTTTAAAGACAAATTGTTATTCCTAAGAATTTATCTACCTATTCAACAGGAATCAGAATTATTTAGGGTTGCCAGACCCACAATCAGGACAGGGTTTTTCCCAACTTCAGGGGCTCCAATCTGCCACTGGCCAGCTGGCTGGTGGGGGAAGCCCTACCTCTGAACAGTCCCCTCCTGTGTCAACATTGTTGGCATGATGACATCACCCATAGGTGATGCCATCATGCTTAGCACATCACACATCAACTCTCTAGCATTTTGGCCATAGTTACCATAGAGTTTTTGAACCAAATGCTAGAGTGCTGATGCATGATGTGTCCAGTTTGATGACATTATCTCCAGGTGACATCTTTGCACCCTGTACACAAAGCATGCATGAGAAGACATTCTGGAATGGACCCAGGAGCCCCCTGCTGGAAGACAGGTAAGACTTGGCAACCCTAGATCTGATAGATGTGTATATTCTGTTCCTTTAAGACAGTCATGCCTGATGTGGCACCTTTAGGCACCGTGGTACCCAGAAATGTCTTTCCAGATACCTATTTGCTTCTTGACTCTGGGGTATAAAATCCAAAGGGTCTTGAATGGATGTGGGGGGGGGGAGCAGAAAGCTTTGGGGTAAGGGTTGCTAATGCTAGCCTTGAGGTCAGTCCTGGCAATCTCCAAGAATTACCACTGATCTCCAAACTACAGAGATCAGTGCCCTGGGAGAAAATGGCTGTTTTGGAGGGTAGACTCTATGAACAGCCCTGGCTCAAAGGTAGGCTTCCCGACCCCAGGATTTCCAGCCTCTTCCCCCGCTCCCCAAAAAAATGGAAACGGGGGAAGGGCGGAAATGGCACCAAGGAGCGGGCAATGCCGCTGCACTGCTGCCACCTCTTCTCCATAGCTGTTCCTCCGAAATGGGCTCAGCCTGAGCCCATCTCGGAGGAGCAGCTACGGAGAAGCGTGGCGAGCCCCAAATCTGGGTCCTTCTAGGACCCCAAGCAGCAATGCTGGAGGAGCAAGAGCAGGCCGGACTTGCGCCCTGCCCCTCCACTCCCTGCAGGGGCGAAGGCAGCCTGCGTGGGCAAGGGGGGCGCGCTTCGCTTCTCCGCCCAGCCCCTCTGCTGGGCCTATAGCTGCGCGGGCAGCAAGGGGCATGCTGGGCGGGCCTTGGAGGAGAAGGAGGTGGCAGCGGCGCTGAGCTGAGCCGTGGCAGGAGGAGAAGGAGGCGGCATGGCTGCGGCAGAGGTGTGCTGGCCTTCCGAGCCAAGGACTGGGTAAGGCCGGGGGCAATGCGGAAGGCGGGAGGGGAGCTGCGCTGGTAGCCAGAGGGAGAGGCCCTCCTCACCTTCCCTGCTGGCCGGTAGGGTTGCCAATCCCCAGGTGGGGGCAGGGGATCCCCCGGTTTGGAGGCCCTCTCCCCCTTCAGGGTCGTCACAGCCTTGATCTTGGCTCCACCCCTAATGCCTCCTGGCTTCACCCCCAAAGTCTCCTGGCTCCACCCCCAAAGTCCCCAGATATTTCTTGAATTGGACTTGGCAACCCTACCCAAAGGACATCTTTCTTACCTCAGCCAGGGCCAGGGCTTTTTCCAGCCTTGGCCTCGACCTGGTGGAATAAGCTCCCAATAGAGATCTGGGCCCTATCTGACTTGCTACCATCTCATATTGAAGAAGAAGATATTGGATTTCTATCCCATCCTCCACTCCGAAGAGTCTCAGAGCGGCTTACAATCTCCTATATCTTCTCCCCCCACAACAAACACCCTGTGAGGTGGGTGGGGCTGGAGAGGGCTCTCACAGCAGCTGCCCTTTCAAGGACAACCTCTGCCAGAGCTATGGCGGACCCAAGGCCATGCTAGCAGGTGCAAGTGGAGGAGTGGGGAATCAAACCCGGTTCTCCCAGATAAGAGTCCGCACACTTAACCATTACACCAAACTGGCTCATAGGGCCTGTAAGACAGAGCTATTCTGCTGGGCCTTCTGTTGAGGCAGTGGGCATAAGCCTCTTAACTTGTCTTCTACAAAGGCACTTGGGGAGGGACGGTGGCTCAGTGGTAGAGCATCTGCTTGGGAAGCAGAAGTTCCAGGTTCAATCCCTGGCATCTCCATAAAAGGGTCCAGGCAAATAGGTGTGAAAAACCTCAGCTTGAGACCCTGAAGAACCTCTGCCAGTCTGAGAAGACAATACTGACTTTGATGGACCAAAGGTCTGATTCAGTATAAGGCAGCTTCATATGTTCATATGTTCACTTATTTACGAATTTAAATCACTCGGGTAAAACTTGCACATGTTCAAGGGTATTCATCCCATTAGCTGCAATCTTTGAATTCCCCAAGGAATTCTGTCTACTTTGGCCTCCCTTGCTGTGGCATTATCTTTATTATTACCATCTTATTGTTGTGTTCTTTGGGCCGATAGCTGTATTTATATGTTGAATGTACCCAACTGAAATTGCCGCCCATGTTGATTATTGTTGTTTTAACCGTTTTACTATATTGTTATTTATGGTTTTAATCTGTAAGTATTAATTGTTTAAATTATGTTATTTTCTGCCCTGAGCCTGCTCACAGGAAAGGACAGAATATAAGTCAACTAAAATAAATAAACTGGGAGATCTCCAGGCCTCTCTTAGAAGTTGGCAGCCCTAGGAATTGATAATAACAGAGGAAACTGAGATGGAGACCATTAGCTAAAATTTCAGCAAAAGACCAAGGTAACTATTACACATTTGTCAATTGGATTCATTGGCTAAAGTCAGTGATTGGCAAAACTGATGACCTGACAGACTCAAATCAGCTTAGAGATGCACCAAGTGGAATGTACTGTGCTGCCATGACTATGTTTCACAGCCCACAAAATGCTCTCTTGCTTCAGATCAGATGCACACCGTATGTTCCTTCCAGCCTTGGTAGGCCCCTTACAAAGTGACAGCACACTCTGAGCCCTCTGCATACTGCTCTTCCACCCTCTCTCTGCACATAGCAGAGATCATGACCCAGGAAATCTGCTTCACAGAGGGATGACTCACTGTGCAGTTACTCAGCTATTTCGAGAGATGCGAGCTGGGAAGTCCTGAATTCAATTCAGTCATTAACTCAGCAGGTGGCTTTAGTGGTTCACCACTATCTGATTCTCAGTTCTCCCCCTTCCTCCACCTCCCCACCCCCCCAAATTAGTAATATGGGAATAAGAATACTGATTTATCTTCCTAAAATGTTGCAAGATTTCTGGGATAATATATGTGGCTGCTTGGAAAATCAATAAATACAAATATTACTTTAGCACTATTCCCCCCACCCTTTTAAACATCATTTTAGATTATGTATGCTTTATGTGACAGTGATACAGTCTCAATTTTTTTCATAATTGTTGTCTTTCTGGAAGCTTTTAAAAGACAGTATTGTTAAAAATCTAAACACCTTTCCTTAGGAAAAAAAAATTGGCTGGTATGATTTAAATGTCACTGTGCACTCACGCTGTACAGCTGGAAATAATAACTGTCTTCAATTACCTCATCTTTGATGCTTGCCAAAAAGTACATGCAATAGCATGTTTAATTCATCATGTTTTGTTTGTACATTAATAAAAGGAAATTGCACAGACAGGAACTGCAAAGCACTGTGTTGCTCGAATAATGACTGTATAACAGGGCTCCAGCATTTGGGTTTCATAGCTTCTTTCCAAGGTACACAGTTTAAAGGTTAACAGACTGAATAATCACTATGCAGTGGTCAGTGACCAGGGAACAGCTTTGCAATACGGACTGTAAGTTTAAATCACTTGAATATCTCTGTTGGGTGTCCTTGATTCCAACAGATGTAAAGATGCTTATTGGGAGAAGGGATACAGGTGATCAAGAGTTTGCATTCCTTGAATACAAATTTATTTACTGAGCAAATTATCTATCTTCTCCACCTCTAGCTTCCAAAATATCATAAAACCAAGCCACTTTGCAGAGTTTCCAAATCAAAATGATAATTACAAAAATCCCCAAATACTGAGTAACTATTTATTTATGAATTGCCTAGTCCCTGCAATGTAAGGGCTAGGTGATGTACAACCATTAAAAACAAAATTTAAACCAAAAAGATAGCTACATTATTTCAAATTTTGTCAGATATTACTTAGTTACCCCACTTTGGACTGTGTTGCTGACTCATGGGCACATGAAAAGACACCTGAAGAAAAGATGGAGGAAAAAAGAAAGAACGGAGTGCCGACGATGATGGAATTTCCAGGCATATGCCTGACAGAAAGTCATCATGCCTGCTAGAAGGAGTTTATAAGGTATGACTCTGCCTTCATATTGTAGATTTGGGAGGGCAACTGAGAGACAGCAGTCTGCCTGGGACCACTAAGAGCTGAATGGTCCCAGTTGGTGTGAGAGCCAGACTGGTGTAATGGTTAAGTGTGCAAACACTTATATGGGAGAACTGGGTTTGATTCTCCACTCTTCCACATGAACCTGCTATTGTGACCTTGAATCAGACACAAGGGCTGCTAACAGATAGGCAGTCTGGGGCACAGGGGAGGCATCCCAAATCAGGCAGGCTGAAACCGTCCACACACTCGAGCGCAAGGTGCCCCTATCCCACCCACGGGGTGCCTTGGCATGGTCAGATGGCTGGAGTGCATCATTCTCTTGGCACGGTTTGGGTTTCTTTTTTTCCATACATTTTTAGTGGTCATGCACACATGCACTCATGTGCTCTGGGCAGTTTTTTTTTTTTTTTAAGAATACCTGTGAGCATCTAGAGTGGATTGGCGGATCCACACCACCAATCTGCCTTGCTTACATGCTTCCATGTCCAGACCCGGGAGAGGCGACTGGCATGTGGCTCAAAAATTTGCTACCACTTCAAAAGTGGTAGCATTTTGAGCCACTCTAAAGATGCCAGTATCATAATGCCAGTATCATAATGCCCGTGTATAAATCGATGCCAGTATCATAATGCCCCTGTATAAATCGATGGTGCGGTCTCATTTGGAGTACTGTGTGCAGTTCTGGTCGCCGCACCTCAAAAAGGATATTATAGCATTGGAAAAAGTCCAGAAAAGGGCAACTAGAATGATTAAAGGGCTGGAACACTTTCCCTATGAAGAAAGGTTGAAACGCTTGGGACTCTTTAGCTTGGAGAAACGTCGACTGCGGGATGACATGATAGAGGTTTACAAGATAATGCATGGGATGGAGAAAGTAGAGAAAGAAGTACTTTTCTCTCTTTCTCACAATACAAGAACTCGTGGGCATTCGATGAAATTGCTGAGCAGACAGGTTAAAATAGATAAAAGGAAGTACTTCTTCACCCAAAGGGTGATTAACATGTGGAATTCACTGCCACAGGAGGTGGTGGCAGCCACAAACATAGCCACCTTCAAGAGGGGTTTAGATAAAAATATGGAGCAGAGGTCCATCAGTGGCTATTAGCCACAGTATGTATATATATATATATATGTATATGTATAAATTTGCCACTGTGTGACACAGAGTGTTGGACTGGATGGGCCATTGGCCTGATCTAACATGACTTCTCTTATGTTCTTATGATGCCAGAGGATGGGGTGAGTATGGGAAGCGGGCAGCAGATGTGTGTTTTTGGATGGGTTTTTCTAGTTGGCTTCTGAGGCATCTCTGGGTCACCTTAAACTTCCTGTCTGTTAGCAGCCAAGTTCTCTCAGAGCTGTTCTGCTCAAGAGTAGCTATGGGAGAGCACTCTCAGTTCCGCCTACCTCAAGGTGTTTGTTGCGGGGAGGGGGAGGGAAAAGAGATTGTAAACTGCTCTGAGACTCCAAATAAATTCGATCTCTTCTTCCTCTCTTCTAAGGGAACAGTTAAAATGTCTCAGGGTAACCCTGACACAGCTTCAGTTTACCCATCTGTAAAACAGGAGCAAGGGTGACTTGTTTCCTCTAGGTCCCAAACATCCTCATTCACTGCAGCTATGGGATCTGTCACTGAACAACATCTAAAATATTATTTTAATGTCTTTTTTTTAAAAATGCCATGTTTTATAGTTGTAAGCCACCTGGGGCAGGACTCTGAAGAAGCAGCATAGAAATATTGTAAATAAATAAATAAAAATCCCAGGGAAGGAAAAGATCAACAGGAGTGCTTGTGCCTTATTGTGAGATTTAGCCAGTCATGTCACTATTCCCCCCTCCAAGGGTGTCTACAAGGAGCTCACGTGTTAAGATCAGTGTTTGTGCCTTGAATTTCATGTGACTAATGTGAAGGTCATACTACTTAACTGTTGCAAATTTTTTGCCAACACAGTCTTTGACATAATAAAATGAAATATAAGCCCACAACGCTTGAAAATTCCTTCAGTCAATGGGTCGTGTTTCATTCTATGAGAAGTTTCACATCTTGAAAGTGTGTCATTCTCCAAAGCAATTGTTAGCCAGGAAAGGTGGGGATGGGAAGGGAGAAAGAGATTGTAAACTGCTCTGAGACTCCAAATGAAGGGCAAGGTATAAATTTGATCTCTTCTTCTTCTCTTCTAAGGGAACAGTTAAAATGTCTGAACAAGGGTGACTTGTTTTATATTTGTAAGCCACCTGGAGCAGGACTCTGAAGAAGCAGCACAGAAATATTGTAAATAAATAAATAAAAATCCCAGGGAAGGAAAAGATCAATAGGAGTGCTTGTGCCTTATTGTCTACAAGGAGCTCATGTGTTAAGATCAGTGTGACACTTATAGAGGTGTTGCATGATGTGCAACTATGCAGAATCTAAGAAAGCAGCAAACATGATGTTTGAGCAGAACATGTTCAGAAAGAAGTGATCCAAAGTTTTCATTGGATATAGAATACCTGGTTTTTTGCCATCAACTCACAACCGACTTCAGCCCCATCTGGTCTTTAGCATGAGACATTCAGAGGTAATTTGCCACTGCCTGCCTCTGCATTGTGACCCTGCACTTCCTTGGTGGTTTCGCATCCAAATACTGACCAGGACTGACCCTGCTTAGCTTCTGAGATCTGATGAGATGAGGGTAGCCTGGGCCATCCAATTCAGGAGGGAATGCATCCCTTAAATTGTTATTACGCATTACGCCCAGTGTCTTTTGCTGTGATACTCTGATGTACAGAATCTGAGAATGCTGATTTGATTCTGATACTAATTCATTTGTTTACAATATTTAGTTATTTGTTAAATTGGATTTTAACCCTCCCTCCCCTGTAAAAACGGGCTCAGGGCAGTGTATAGCACAGAATAAATTCATATAATACATAATTAAAAACAGTAAAATATAAAAATAAACAGTAAGCAGCTGTCCTGATGGTTGCTTCTCTGATCCCAAGCCCTCTTGAAGGTTGTGGAATCATGGATCTCTCTTGTAATGTGTGGTTTCACTTCTGCCCCCAACCTCTATAGAGTTCTTCATTGATTCTTCTTTCAGAACTTCTCATGGTGCATGTGACCAGGATCCCAAGAGCTATTTTAGACTGATCCAAAGGTTTAAAACTGACCCAGGGTTTGAAAACTTGCTTCCCATTGAACAGCAGACTTCAATCCCACCTTCCTATGCCATGCCATTAAGAATGATTTTTGGCAAATGCCATCAGTTTGAGAAAGTTTTTCCTTGTAGCTTAGGGTGGATGGACTTCTTCCAAAACATGTCAAAAGCACCCCTGGCCATGTGAAGTTAATTGAGCCGTTCCCAGCTGATCCAATTCCTCATGCTGTGGTTCAAATGAATTCTTCCCATGCTCTTTGTAAGCTTGTTCTTAAGACAATAGGACCGTCCTGGATCTCTTGCATACAGAACAGTTGCATTCATATCTGCTATTGTGATTGTGGCAACAAAGCTTTGTCATAAATAATGTAGACAATAACAAAGAACAGAAAAGAGATTAATCCCGCGCTCTTCTGATTGGTTAGGTAAGCAAGGGAAGAAAGGAAGGTAGTGTGTGTGTATGTTCGTGTGTGAGAGAAAGACTGCATTATTTTTGAATCTCTCTTTAGTTTCTGCTCTTTCATTACTCTCCTTGTCTCATCAGAGCCACCACTGGCTTCCCCCAGACAACACAGGAGAATAGAGCAGATAGCAAAACCTCTCTTGTCTTAACATCTCTGGCCTCTCCTCTGAACTCTCTCTCTCTCTCTCTCTCTGTCTTCTGGGAATAATTCAATCTATGTGACTGAAAAGAAAGATGGACACAAAAACCTGAAATGGATTTCTTTGTGGAGGGAAAGGAAAAACTGTTTTGTGGCTGACTTATTGGTGGGGATAGATATAAGAGGGTGGCCAACCTCCAGGTAGTGGCTGAAGATCTCCCAGTATTATATCTGATCTCAAAACGATAGAGATTGGTTCACCTGGAGAAAATGGCCACTTTGGAAGATGGATTCTGTGGTGTTATACCACATTGACGCCCCTCCCCAAACCCTGCCCTCTTCAGGCTCCACCCCCCAAATCTCCAGGTATTTCCCAACCCAGAGCTGGCAAATCTAAAACAGAAAGTTGTGGGGGGAATTCACTGTTGCGAAAAGCTGCTGGGAAGAAAAGGAGGCTGGAACCTAGAGTGGGTGTTTGTGGAGAAGAGCTGAGATCCCTCATTGCATAATATGAATGAAAAGGAAATGAGGGAAAGTGCTTTATTTCTGTTCAGAAAAGAAGTTCCATGTCTCATTCTTGTTCAAGGACTGCCTGTTTGATTATTTGTTCTAAAACTTTTCCAGGTATAGACATCAAGCTGACAGGTCAGTAGTTACCTGGATCCTCTTTTTTCCCTTTCTTGAAGATGAGGACAACATTTGTCCACCTCTAGTCTTATGGCACCTTATCTGTTCTCTGAGAATTCTCAAAAATAATGAACAGAGCTCAGAAATTATGTCTACAAATTCTTTTATATAGTCATCCTGCAACTATATAAAACAGAATTGTTTAGGAGAGCATTCATATAAAGGAAATAGGTCAGAGACAGGGAAGTGTGAACTACTTCATATACTCCTTATGTGACAGTGTATACTACTACATAAGTATGTATACCACTACATACAGTATGTGCTATCTCTTTGCTGTATGTATTATCCTAACTCCTGCATTATGTTCTGCTTATATAATATCAGGTTCTGATTGTTCAACCTATCATGTCTAATACTTTTGTTTTTATTCAGATTTCTATAATCTTACTACAATTGCACTGCTTATTAAGTGTCACATCCTACTGATTTACATTGACTTACAATATGTAATCCATCAATATTCTCCTTGACATATAAATTTAAATAAATAAGTTTATAAAAATGAATTAATTGTGGGTGTGGGAAGAATGAGGATTAACTACAGTGGTTGGTAAAAGAAATGTACTGTTGGTACGTTTAAAAGGGATCTTTGCTCACATATTCTTGAAGTCTCACACTAGTGTGGTGCAATGGTGAGGAGTAGCAGACTCTAATCTGTAGAACTGGGTTTGATTACCCACTCCCCCTCCACATGAAGTCTGCTGGATAACCTTGGGCCAGTCACAGCTCTCTCTGAACTCTCTCAGCCTCATCTACCTCACAAGGTGCCTATTGCAGGGAGAGGAGAGGAAAGGAATTATAAACCTCTTTCAAATTCCTTAGGGTAAAGAAAAGTGAGGTTTAAAAAGCAACTCTTCTTCTTCACACCTAGAAGTGAAAGCTGATTCAATGGCTGAGCATTGAATGTCCATAAAGCCCTTGGCAGGTCACTATGATTTGTTGTTGCTTTAAGAACTGTTGTACTATTACCCAAATCAGCCCCTGTGTCAAGACTGTCACATAAGGAGTGTTCCCTACACATGTAAAACTAGAACACAATTCCTGCAGACATGGGGTTATTATTTATGGCCATGGGTCTGAGGAGCTTTCTTTATTAATATCCGCTAGTTTTGTCTCCTCCCCCCCCCACCATTTCTGGAGTTTTTTGTTGTAGGATTTTATTATTGATTCTGTAAGCCTCCTCAAGAACTTGTTATGATGCAGCAAAAACAGTGTGCGTTTGTGTGTGAATGCATGGACACGAAAGAAATGTAAGCATAATGATTAATTCTGAAATCAAAAGAATACCAACTGCTTTGTGATCTGGCAGTTTTACATAGAGGATCAGAAACTAACAGTGTAATCCTAAACCATGTTACACCCTTCTAAAACAAATAAATTATATGGCCATATAAAGGTGTCACTCTGCTTAGGACTGCACTGTAAATTACTATCTTTCCCATTCTGTATGATGCATTGCTTACCAAAGGATTCCTCGCTTACTCTTCCCTCATATACTCTTGTTTTGTCTGTTGCTGTACAACCAACATCTGTGATCATGAAAGAAGAAAGAAGTTCATTTGATTTATTTCACAAGAATTTTGCACCAGCAAGTAACCACCATTACAATGACTTGTATTTAACTGCCTATTCATGGAAGGTATGCAAAAATTCCCCACTGTCTTGTCAGTTCCTGACATCTTTTCTGACTTCCCAAAAGATAACTCCTAGGGTTGCAGTACAAATCCAGAAGAGCAGCCGTGAGGGTTGCATTATGGGGATGCAGTGGGAGGAGAATGAGAGAAGAATGGAAGGCTTAATGGGTGGATCGAGTGAGATCAGCACCTGGTGAAAAAGTGAGACTACAGAAAATTGGAAAAATCATATGCATTCCAGGGACAGGTGGATTTCTGTGGTAGTAATGAAGAGACATTGGGAGAAGATAGGAAGTCAAAGTCCCATGGTATATCCTTCTGAATTGGAAAACCTTACACATGGATGTAATTCTAGTGATTACTGCTATTTCACCACTGGTGTTTAAATATCTTTTTTTTTTTTTGTTCTCACCTGCCTTTGGTAGATTGTATTTGATTACATTTGTGTTCTGCTACTCTACACATCTCAATATGGATTGTTTTATTTGCTGTGTTTGGACAAGTCTCAGGAAAACTGAGGAACAAGTGCTGTGATAAATAAATAAAAAGCAGTGCACATTTTATTCTTCCATTCCATGCAGAGATTACAGAGAAAAGTTCAAGTTTTGGCACAGCTTTCAGTAATCTTAATTAGAAATAAATTATTGGTATTAGCAATTGTAAGGGGAATGTTTAGTAAAAACAAGTGTATAGCAGCCTGCATCTGTAAATAATTTTTTTTCTGATTTTATTTCAAAATTCAGCAGCAGTAACTTTAGTAAAGTATTACCGAAGTTCATTTTGTTTTCTTTCAAGACCAAGGGCTTGCACACAGTGCAGTTGAGCCAACGAAAATAGTGTCTGCTAAATGTTATATTGAACATGTTCTCTGTCAAAGGCCAAGTGGATTAAATCACATTGATGTAGTCTGAAACACCCGCAGTCTATTGAAAATAAAGGTAGCTTGAAAGTCGATATGCTAAAGATGGACGTTTAACACACAGCTTTTTTATATGCCCCTCCTTCCCCATAATTGAGGAGAGAATGAAGTAAGGCACTTTGGGTTCCCATTGGGGAGGAAGGTGGGATATAATGAAATAAATTAAATATAATATTTTACTTTGGTTTCACTATGAACTGGGAAGTACATGGAAATATTCATGATACTAAATGTTTACATTGGGTTTGATACAAAAGTTCCCTTTTGTTCCTATACTTTAAACAATTCCTTCTGTTAATGGAAAGACAAGTTATGCCAATAAAGGTTTTTTGGAATTGGAAGGACTTTTTCTGCTTGATTTTTTTTTAATGAACAGAAGGAGTCTTCCATGAACAAAAGTAATCCTCCATGAGCTGAAGGAAGCTTCTGTGATTGGGAGCTCTCAGATACCTGAAGGAAACATCCATGGGCAGAAGTCCTCCATGAAGTGAAGGAAACTTCTACGAGTAGGTGGAGTCTTCCATGGGTCTTCACTGAGCAGAAGGAAACATCCATGAGCAGAAAGAATTTTCTATGAGTGAAAGGAACTTTTCCTGAGCAGAATTCCTTTGGCTCCAATCCAGTGATTTCATCTGTATTACACAACAGCAAACTGGTAACCAGCTTTTTCATCTACAGCATCATGTATGTTAGGGATGTCTAACTAGCAGTCAGGGAGTGTAATGTGCTAGATCAGAATGTTCCAGCCTGAGTTGGTCTCCCAGTAGTGCAGGTAAGACAGTTCAAATAGATCCAGAAATGTAACAAAGTTTCAATTATTTAAGGAACTGTGGGTTAATTATTTTCAAATGGCTATCCAAACAAGAAGTGGGACTGCTTGCTTCGCTTTCATGAGCTCTTAGAGAGGTAACAGGGCATATTTGGCTGTTCTCACAGCCTTAGTTCACTTAGCACTGACATTTCTTTGCTCATAAACTGTTGCAGGCTTTCATGCACTACATGCCTACGAGATAATGCTTGAGTAGTGTTACCGCTATCTAACCTACTAAATGTGTTCTATTGCTTATTATGTCTTTAAAAAAACCCCATTAATTATTGCTTATAGATTAGGGATGCTCAAAAGCTCACCAGTTTGGTTCATGCCCTGTTTGCCAGTGGTGAGCAGGGAACTGAGTTTTCAACAACCAGTTTCATAGTTAAAGTCTGTCTCTGGAGTCCCCATCGTGATGCCTGTAAGCAGCATGACACCTGTCAGCAACAATCCTGGTGCTCCCCAAGTATTTTTAGAAAATGAGTGGGGTCAGGTGGGGCTTTTGCCCAGCAAGGCTTCTGATTGGCCACTGGAGATTTGATTGGCTGTGCAGACTTCTTAAAATGTTGCATTGGCAGCAGCTGTCACCGCAGCACAAGGATTTTCACTGTGTGACCGTAGGTAAGCTGCAGCAGACATTTTGTGGCATGCTTCGCCTTCTGTGGCAGCCTTCTTGTGATCGTGTCCATCATGCTGTGTCAGAATATCAAAGCTGCCTGCCTGGTCTGTCTATTCTTTAGACCTTGATGGGTTCCATCATGGTATTTCTTCCAAACTTTGCACAATTGGGTTTTTGCATGTGCATGTTTCACATGGGCTGAACAAGTTCTATTACCCTTCCCCCATTCATGGTGCATAACAGCTTTGCTCAGCAAGCATCTAAATAGGCAACTAAATCACTTACAAGGCCATACAGGCCTGTAAAGATCAATAGCAGCACCTTGAATTGGGCCTGGAAGCTAATTGGCAGCTTCATCCAGGTGGAACAAGACTGACAAGGAAGCACTCCCAACAACATGAAATTTTGTTCCCACAAGGGAATCTGAAATGAACATGCCAGTGGAAATTTTTGTGAAGGCTGTCTCTACTGTCTCTTTCATAAATCCAAAAGGGACATACTGAATGCTTGGGTTGCCAGGTCCAGCTCAGGAAATATCTGGGGAGCAGGGACACTTTCCCATTACCTAAAATGGGAAAGTCAGTTTGGTGTAGTGGTTAAGTGCACGGACTCTTCTCTGGAGAACTGGGTTTGATTCCCCACTCCTCCACTTGCACCTGCTAGCATGGCCTTGGGTCAGCCATAGCTCTGGCAGAGGTTGTCCTTGAAAGGGGAGCTGCTGTGAGAGCCCTCTCCAGCCCCACCCACCTCACAGGGTGTCTGTTGTGGGGGAGGAAGGTAAAGGAGATTGTGAACCGCTCTGAGACTCTTCGGAGTGGAGGGCGGGATATAAATCCAATATCTAAAAATAAATAAAAATACAGCAGTGCAGTTCTCCCTGAACACAGTCTTCATTTTCTTCTCCTCTTTTTTGCCTTTTTTTGTTCCCCATTAGCTTCACTTCCACTAAATGAAAGTGAATACAAACTCACAAAGCAGCCCCCAAAAACACAGTTTGCATGCCTCCACTTTTGTGAACTCCCTGGGGCAATGGTATAGATAGCTTTACTCTCTGGCGTTGCTGAACATCACAATCTGCTGTATTTCAACCAACTTAAGAAGAGTTTTCCTCTATCTCATAGTTCTAGTTAACGCTTTACTATCCCATTTACTACAAACAGCTTATGAAAGGAATGCAAAACAAAAGAGGGACTGGGCTTTCTCTCTTCCTCTCACATACATGGTTTTGCCTACTCATCCCACTCCTATGCAGCTCCAGTCTCACTGAGATTTAAATGCACACACACACCCCTTCCAAAAAACAAATTGTTTGCAAGTTTCTAAACCTACCTGAGATCTAAAGGCAGATTGTGGCTATTGGGGTAGGGCTTCCCCCTGCTGAGTGGCTGGTTGGTGGCAGGGGAAAAAAGGAAAGGTCCCCTGTGCAAGCACCAGTCGTTTCCGACTCTGGGGTGGGTTGCTTTCACAATGTTTTCATGGCAGACTTTTTATGGGGTGTTTTGCCATTGCCTTCTCCAGTCATCTACACTTTCCCCCAGCAAGCTGGGTACTCATTTTACTGACCTCAGATGGATGGAAGGCTGAGTCAACCTTGAGCCGGCTACCTGAAAACCCAGCTTCCACCGAGGATCGAACTCAGGTCATGAGCAGAGCGTAGGACTGCAGTACTACAACTTTAACACTCTGAGCCACAGGGCTGCATTGGTGGCAGGGAGGAGCTTGCAAAACTGAGGGATCTCCCATCCGGACCTAGGGACTGGAAAGCCTACTGACCCCTGACCAGAATATCAGGTAGTCCAAGTAAGGGACCATACAGTTTTTGAAGGATGGACAGTTCCTCAGTGTACTTATCTGGACTTTGCTCTGGTTTCCAAAAGACAGCTTAGAAAATACTGAATTAACACACACCCTGCCTGCTTTTCTGTGAAAAATTCTACTGTGTTGAGAGGGCATATTTTGATGTAAAAATCACAACCTGTGGCAATTTGTTACAGCTTTACTTGAAATATAAAACCCAAGTACAATAGACTCTGCTTTGGTGTGCAGCTGAATGTATAATTTGCAAGCAAGTCTTTCAACAACATTTCAGATTGCAAACACAGTGGAAACTTTTCTATGACCAAAGGTATTGTATGCATTTATTTGTTCTTGAAATCCTTAGAACCCTAAATCCAAATGGGCCTGGGCCAAACATAATGCCGAAGGTACAAGATGGAACCAAATGTTTCCTCCCAGTGGGAAATACATATATAAAGAATTTTAATTTCAACTTAATTAGACTTTCCATTTGAGCATTAAACATTTGACATTCACTAAAGAACACACAAACAGTAAGTTCTTGGCATGAAACAAGTTTGCTTGGATCCTGTTCTCTTTCAGACATAAATAAACAGTTGCTAGGAAAAGCTCTGTGGACTTAAATGAAAAGGATGAAGCTCTAAAACACATATACCAGTAAAGTAATACGTGTATAGATTTCCTAAAAATAGCTGGTTCTAAGATTCAGACACATTATTTGATTTCTCAGTATTTTATTATTCAAACTCTGATAACTAAGAGCAAATCAATATATTAAATTCTCAACATAGCTAGATCTGTGGATACTTAAAACCAGACAAGACAGATCATGCTATAAAGCTGGAAAAAGGCCCAGGTTTGCAAACAAACAAACAAACAAAAGGAGAAATATTTAAAAATACATTGAGGGATTAAAAAACCCAAAATAATAGAACCAGCATCTGTAATCCTGACCCTGAGAGAGAGAGATTTTAGAGAGTGTTAGACACTCTATGTGAGTGGAGAAGGGGCATCACAGTTGGCTTATGGGTTGGAAGGAGAATAGAAAGCAGAAAAAGGGGAGGTGCTATGAGGGTTTCCAGGGAACAGAAGAAGAAAATGGTGGGGAAAGGGGAAATGAGATGTCCTGAGCAAGTCAATTGCTTGTATTCCCTGTTTTATTCTTTCATATATTCATGGATACTTTCATCCATAGTTACATTTCTTAACTTTTCGCTGTTGATTTTGTAAATCTGATTGCAATCCATCTGTGTGTTCTAAGATTTGTATATGAAATTTGTATGGGTAATAAACATGTACAATGTGCATCATTTAATATGCAATCCTATGCAGAGTTACCCCAGTCTAGGGTTGTTTCTGCATGAAGGTTTTTGCTTTGCTTTGAAATCCAAACTGGATTGAGTTGTTTGGTCTGTTTTCTAGATTTTTTTCCTACTTTGCTGTGATCATTCCCAAAACTGATTTTGGGAAGATTGCAGTCAAAACATCTTTGTACATAGTGTAAAGGTGTGCATTTTTGAAGATTACACATACACTTACCTTGGCCCATCATGGCTGCCATCTTTCTTCCCCTCTGCACCATCAGAGGGCTTTGGAGGTGATTTTTATGAATTAACTATGAAGTTATTTCCAAGAGCTACTACATCCTCTGTATTCCAGTTTACATTTAAAAATTAAGTCTCTAGGGAGCACAACAGTGAAATGGAGACCCAGGGAGGCTGAGGTAAGGAGTGTATGGGGAAAACTTCCATATGGACACTCCATTGCTACTGCTAGATGGAGAAATGTCATCATGCAGAGGCAACCTAAGTATATTCACATTAATGCACTCAGCAGTAACTCTGCATAGGTCTGATAATACTGATTGAGCCAGTTTGGTGTAGTGGCTTAACTGTGTTTGATTCCCCACTCCTCCACCTGTACCTGCTGGTATGACCTTGGGCCAGTCGTAACTCTCTCAGAGCTATTCCTCTCAAGAGCAGTTCTCAGAGAGCTCTTCTAGCCCCACCTACCTCACAGGGTGTTTGTTGTGAGGAGGGGAAGGGAATAGAGATTGTAAACTGTTCTGAGACTCTGAGTGAAGGGCGGGGTATAAATACAATCTCCTCCTCCCCCTCCCTCTCTTCTTCATTGGCTGATACAGAAATAATGTCGAAGAATGCATATATTTTAAGGGGAAGAATAAATACAAGGAAAAACAATGGCCTGAAAATTTTTAAATTATGGAATCAGCGTGCACAAGGGAGAAATGAAATGAAAACATGAACTTGGGGGTGTCATTCAGCAATAATGAGAGGGATGATCTCTCATGGTAATTTATAGTTGACTATGTGAAGGTACTCTCTTGAAAAGCATGGAACTCACACAGTGGCATGATATGACTGATGTGGAAATTCTGTCAGTAGCATTTGAACTGTGATAGCTCATTTGCACATGAAAGGCATCACTGGAAGTTACCACTCCTCAAATGAAGAAAATTGTAGCCCTAAATGAATAACTTCTGTTAGGATTTGGGTTCACATATTCCAGCATCCAGTCTGTGCCACCTCAGTGGTTTCCCTGCCACCGTGGCACTACAGACTCTTCTGCTGAATATTTGATGCCTGGTGGTAAGAGCTTCAAGAAACATAAGAGTCTAAAGGATAAAGAGTACAAACTGTGTGAGGAAGACTGGTCTGTCAATAAGCTTCGGGTCACTGAAATATTACAATGCCATGGGATGAACCCACAAAAAACTGACTCTCGCTACCCTCTTACATCTCTGTGAGAAAATATTGCAAAGGTAAGATAATGTGCATTAGGTAGCAAAGCATGAATAATGTTCTACACATCAATATCCCATCCTTTCAGATAGGTTTATGAGTACAACAGCTGTTTATCTGTCTTTGCTCTTTCTGGATCATAAACACATTCCATTCTTGCTTTGAAGGCCAAAATATCAGATTTCTTAAGTACATAAAACATTACTCTTTTTTAAAAAAATCACTCAGTGTCATATGTGAGCGAGCCAGGAGACAGCCAATGCTTGCAAATAATCTTTTCTGCTTGCAACGGAATGTGTAGACAAACTCCTTTTTACCTGAAGCAAAAGGAAAGTGCCATCCACCCTGCAAAGAGGAACAACAATAACAAAATTATTGGGGTTTTCAGAGTGAACATAGCTAAGAGCAGTGTTCCCTCTAAGCTGAGTTAGTGTGAGCTAGCTCACAGTTTTTGAGTCTCCAGATCACACATTTTTGTCTTAGCTCAGGAAGGATGACCCCAGAGCACACTAATTTATGTAGTAGCTCACAACTTTAATGCCAGTAGCTCACAAAGCAGAATTTTTGCTCACAAGACTCTGTAACTTAGGAGAGCATTGGGTGACACCATGAGGTTTTAAGAAGTGGTTTTGCCATTGCCTACCTCTGCATCATGACCCTGGTAGTTCTTGGAGGTCTCTGATGCAAATACTTGCCAGGGCCAACCCTGCTTAGTTTTTGAGATCTGATGAGATTAGGCTAGCCTGAGCTATCCAGAGCAAGGCAGGAAGTATCTTACACCAATGAAAAAGTCCTTTTGTATAAAACTTTTGATCTGGTTAATACCCCCTATGAAAGCTGCACATGAATGCATGAAGCTGCCTTACTGGCTGGTTCATCTTGCTCATACTATTGATTCATTGAGTTCATCTACTCTAACAGCAGTGCTCCAGAGTCTCAGCAGAGAAAGCACATGCTGCCTAAAATGTTTGAACTGGAGGTATTGGGACTGAACCTGGAGCTTCCTGCATGGAAAGCAGATGCTTTGCCACTGAGCCTAAGCTCATAACCTGCAACGAAGTTTTTTTTAACTCAGTCAAATATTCTTCAGTCTCATGGGAAGTTCTAGTCATGAAATCAACAACAGGAAAAGATGAGAATCTGGCATGTTCAAGTATTGGACCATACTGTAAATGGTGATTGAATATGCAAACTTTCCTACTGGTCCCCATCATGCTATTGCCTGCTGCTCCCTAGAATCCTTCTTCTGGGGAGGGGGGATGTCTTCAGTGTGGGATACAGCAGGGAATCGGCAAAAGACACATCCCTTTTCACCAGCAAAGTGTTCATCTACCGCAGGAACACATGGACGTGTGTGTGGCTGTGTGGGTGTATCTTATGACCCCACCCACTAACTATAAACATATATTTGTAGATTTTTTATATAATTGTATTCTTTTTCTGGATGTTATAGTTTGATAATAAAACCAGGCATGTGCCTTTTATAAGGCAAATGAGACTTGGTTCCAAAGTATTTATTTGCTACTGTTTTCTTTTTTATTAGTTGCTGAATGACTCAATGAAACCCTAGCCATTTCTTGTAACAAAGTTTGTCATTCTGCAGTTCAATTGGCTTACTCAGTAATTACAAGTGCTAAGCTATGTTGTGCAGTTTAGGTCCCACCACTGAAATGAATGGAGAATGACCCTCCATATACATGTACATGTGGAATTGTACAATTAAAGCACTGAAGTATATGGAGAATTTTGGGCAAGGAGGATGTTCTTTAATATCTGATTAGCACATTCACATAGTTAGCCAACAGTGTTAAGCAGCCAAAAAAAAAAAAAAAAAGCACTATACCGAATTTGGATTTACCATTGGTTTATAATGGTGATTGTACTCCATCAATTAATTGTACCAAGTGAATACTGGCCACTTACCTGATTCCATACTTGGAAGGTATTTCCATCTACTGACAAAGGAATATATCTGAAATGGTAGATATTGAACTACCATAGAGATTTTTAGTTTGGAGATGGAAGTATTGGCTTAGTTACATTGTTTGGGATCAGCGTCTCTTGGTGATATCTACATGTGCTACACCAGGGGTGGCCAATGGTAGCTCTTCAGATTTTTTTGCCTACAACTCCCATCAGCCCCAGCCATTGGCCATGCTGGCTGGGGCTGATGGGAGTTGTAGGCAAAAAACATTTGGAGAGCTACCATTGGCCATCCCTGTGCTACACAATTTTGATGAAGACTCACTATATTACTAGTGTTTGGGAAACCCTTCTACATTATTTGAAGTCATCTTCCTGCTAGTTTTGTGCTCAGAAGATTTTCTTCACTTTGGTTGAGGCAGACTGTGTTGTTATTTATTCCATTAGGCTGATTATTTTGTGACTTGTTACATGATTCTGTGATTGTGTATTTTATTCTTTATTAATTATAATAGCATTTGTCTTCTAATTGTTCAGGAATTTATTCTTTTCATTAGTTTACTAATTTCCCTACTCTGTCAGTTTCTTTTCATACATGTAAAAGAACCTGTTAGCAGGAAAAAAAGTTTCCAAATGCATACCAATAAACACACACACACAACATTTAGGGAAAAGATAATTTAAAAGGGGTGACCCCCCTCCCTTTCAGTGTTCTCATAGGCACAAAATCTTTTCATAGGTTTGTGTACATTTTAGGGAAGATGGACCACATTTCATTTGTAAGGTGATTCCTCCCCCCCCCTCCTTACAACTGATAAGATTCCTAATTATAAGCAAGTGACCACCAAGTGGTGATTTGGAAGTGATAAACTCCAGGTTTCAAATCTCAGCTCCACTCCCCTCCACATCTCAGTGGGTGGTCTTAGCCTATTCATGGCTCCAACATGTCTTCATTTCATGGTCTATCACTCTCTTTGATCTGCAGAACACTTGTCTCATTCAGCATCTCATTAATGTAATTTACATATCTTTTACAGAAATGTAATAATGACCTGTCTCTTTAATTGTTGGACCATCCCTGTTTCACAAATTAAGAATCACAAAGCAAACTCTGGCACTGAAGTGAGCAATGGCATCTAAAGGTTTCTGAGTTTATACCATGTCTATCCAGATCTCCCCCACCATGTCCTCAGAGCACTTGCTCTTCTTGAATAGTGCATTTCTCAGCTGTCAAATACCAGAGAGGAAAAGGCAGACTCTCAGACCATAGGGAAAGATACACTGAAGGCATATTACACTGGTTTAATAGCCATTCCTGTTACCTAGCGTATTCTGGGGGTTGTAATTCTATGAGAGTCGAGTGAGAGTTCATTTTAACAGGAAATTCTCAGTACCCTAACTATAGTTCCCAGGATACTTTGGGGGCACCCATTTGTACTATAAATATACCTTTTAATTTGTTCTTCCCATGAAGATCACAATTAGACATTTCCATACTATTTATTTATTATTTATTTACTAAACTTATATCTCACCCTCCCCACCGAAGCAGGCTCAGGGCGGCTTACACAGCCATAAAATCACATAGAACCAATTTAAAATAGAGACAAAAGAGGTACATTAAAAACATTAAGATATCTCTGGTGCTATAATGTATTATGAATCAACTTGACATCTGTTCCTCCCCCCCCCCCCCGTTTAATTGTTGAGCAAAAACAATTAATATGCATTTTCTCTCTCTGCTACCTTGAAGAATGTTAAGGTAGGAAGTAGGCACTGTCATTCACAATCTTTCACATGAACATATAGTACCATTCATGTGTAATTTCAGGTCTTTAGAAATGAATGTAACAGAACCTAGCCTGTAAATCTGTTACAAACACATAACAAGGACTAAACATGCATGCAGATGATTTAACTCATGCAGTTGAGTTCATCTTCACATACGGCATGATATTAAACATATTATGAAGGAATTGCACAGAGATTCTAAGAAAGATTTATCCACATTACAGAGGCAGCACTACGGCTGAGACAAATTTCCAAGGAGAATCAGTGAATTCATGACAGAGACATCAAAATGCACACAGAAGAGATCATTTAAAAATTGAGTCAAGTCACAGGCTACCAAGTAAGTCAAAACTACTGTTAATACATTCACGGAATTAAAGCACATTTTTTCTTATTCACACTTTGATTCTTGCCCATTAGGGTTCCCAGCACTGCCTTGATAAATGCTGGGAGCTTTAGAGGGTAGTACCTGGAAAAGGCAGAGTTTTTTGAGAATATGATACCACTTCTGGTTGATGCTCTAGGCTGCCTCCCCTAGTCTCAGTGGTCTTTACCATTGAGACTAGAGGAAAGCCCTGGAGTATCACGATGCAAAAGCCACTTTTCCTCCTGCCCCTTAACTCTTCACATGCAGGAAATTGGAGCTATGGGGAGGCAATTTCCCACCCAAGGTGGGTGAATGGGAGACGTACTACCCATTCACCCAAAGGCAGAAATACTTTTTCACACTCATATTTTATATACACAACAAGCACCTACACAAACTCTCTTTCATACATAAACATACTGGATGCTGCACTGCTTTCCCTGCACCTGCTGACCTAGCTGTTCCTCATCTCTCATTCATCGCTGGCTAGACTGGGCAATGTAGACTCAGCACTTGCAACCCATTTTTCCTTGCTGGATAGAAGCATGACAGCATCAGTGATCTGTGTGAGTCTCAGCTAGCTAGTCAGGCCAGCCCAGGATCTCCTCTCGCATAGGAGAGTACCTATGCTGTACCTGTTCTCCAGTCCATGCCTGGCACTGCACTGAGCAGGCTTCTCCTCACTATCACTTTGGAATAAATGGATTTTTCCCTTATTAATTTGTTTGTTTGTTTATAAACCTATATCTTTCTTCCATTAAGCCTCTTCTGTATTCTGGTTTAATTGGGTGAATGTAGAGTTTGCTGTAGCATTCAGTACCTGCAGCTCACTTCAACCTTTGCCCTCCACAGTACCAGAGGAGGAATGAGCTCTACTTTCAGGTAGATAGCCAGCAAACCCCCAAAAAGTGTGTGTGGGGAGGGAAGAAACCAGGTGACAGATAATGGCTTTATCGTCACACAAAACCCCTACTTGTTTTGCCATACAAGCTTCATCAAGAGAGAGCAGAGAGTTCACTTGTACTGTACCTTGAGTAAGAGAACTAAGTTGCTGTAGAAAAGTTCTGCACAAAGTGAACTCTGCTCCCCACAACGAAGTTTGTGTGGCGAAACGCGTAGGGGTTTTGTATGATGATAAAGCTGTTGTCTGTCACTTGGCATCTTTTCCTTTTTCAGTTTGCTGGCGCATTGCTTGGTGTAACTCTGTTTTTCTTTCTCTTCAGGTAGGTAACTATCAGGCCAGCCTGATCTCATCAGATGTCAGAAGCTAAACAGGGTCAGCTTGGTTAGTTCATGAATGGGAGACCACCAAGGAAGTCCAGGGTCACTATGGAGAGGCAGGCAATGGCAAACCACCTCTGAATGTCTTTTGCCCTGAAAACCCTATGGGGTCAAATCGGCCACAACTTGATGAAACATTACACGTACACACACGCATGCACAGAAAGAGAGAGAGAGAGCCATATTGGCCTGCAGTAGAAGAGCAAGATTTGAATTCAGTACAGACCCACAGAATGGGGGGGCATAAGCTTTCAAGACCTAAAGCTCCCTTTCCCAGACACCAGTGGATGAGATATGCATGATTACATTATAGCGATTTTTTGTGCACATTGACAAAACACAACACCTCACTCGGAAATCAGCCACACTGTTCAATTCCATCAAGACTGCTTTTGTGCAAAGTTTTATCAATGCCCACTGGTAGCATAGATGGGAGTGGGGAGACAAGAGTGAAACAAAAGAACATAATGTGGCATATGGCACTTCCAGAACACTATACAAAATGTGGATATTTTTTAAAAGGCAAGAGGTGTGTATGGCAAAATTGTTCTTCACAATCTACTCTGAGCACATGCTCCTTATTAACACCAGAAGGATAACTCACCTGAATGCATTTTCCTCTGATATTTCTGTCTGAACAAACTAGGCCTTTTTTTCCCATGGGGACCTCTGGTTTTGACAGTATGTCCCTGATGCACAAAGGCAAACATGACGGGGAGAGAAGAACATGTGAGGAAGAAAACAACCCTAATGGTTGCACCATCATGAGCATTACAAAATTTATCCCTGTATCTATCTGCAGAAAAGCTATTAAGATCCTTCCCTACAAACCTGTTGCAAGGGGAGACTATGCCATAATAGGATATCTGAAAATAGATTCAGGTGGGGTAGCCATGTTGGTCTAAGTGGCCCTTCCTGACAGCAACCCCCCATCCACTATAGGTAAGACTGGATGAATCTGTTTCAATGTATCTGAAGAAGTGTGCATGCACATGATGAAAGTTTATACCATGAATAAAACTTGGTTGGTCTTAAAGGTGCCACTGGGCTCAAACTTTCTTTTGATATCTGAAAGAGTGAGAAACACTCATTTGCCTTCCATACATGTGTATCTGGGTGCCAGATTGCTGCCCAAATTAATTATTTAATGTTTAATTATCATTTTGACCAGATTCATTGCAAGGAGGATTGTCTATCCGAAATAGTATGCGTTGGAGTACTAAATTATTAACGTAGGGTTTTGGACCATAGAAGCACAAAGTACTGCATGTGCAAATAACTTGGAAACAGCATTAATATCAGAAAAGAGCATCAGAATAATGGTTGAAACAAACTCCAAACTCCCTCAACAGGAGCCTGTGACCCAGGCTTCCTTGGTTTCCTCATTACCACCTCATCTCTGCTGTCACTACCAACCCATTCATTTGAAGTGACCATTATCTCCAATGTGCTAACTACACATTGTGTGAACTCCACTCCCTGGCACCTCTAGGCCTGTCTCTAATGATTCTATTCATTTCAAGTGGCTGCTCCCATATGCTCTTATCTCCCTGTATTTAGACCAGCATTTTGGCCTTCATTCTCATTTGACCCCTCCCCCAGGTGACTGGTGTTATACTGTCCTACACAGACGAGAACTGAAGAGCAATCTTTGTTTTTCCCTGCTTCTATCAACTACTGGGGAGTGGGGAGAACACAGCCCAGTAAGCATGTGTTAGCAGTTGTCTACATTTGGGAAAGATCAGTGAAGGAGATGCCTGTTCCTGCTACTTGAAGGTTTGAGAGACAGAAAGCTTGAGAAGATCAACACAATATTCATTCTGATCACATGCCTCTGCCTGAAAGACAGATACTCAGTCTGTTTTGCTACACACGAATATGAGAAAAGTGACAACAGAAGTTCGCCATCTGAAATGGAAGGAAGCAAATAGGACAAATCTCTGTGTGAAACTTTGCGAATTGGACCTAGTATGAAAGTATTTGCACTGCTGTTGTCTGGAGGATTTTGTTTTACTGGGGCAACAAAGCTATCTTTGTTCTGATCTGATTTTATATATGATTAAGAGGACCATAATAAACCTAAATAAATACTACTAGAACATAACTAAGAGACAACAGGGAATAATGCTTCTGACAGAGGGCGGGACCATAAGGGAAATATTGTCTTCATTATTTGCCTTCATTATTGCCGTTATTACTTGCCTTGTCAACAATGACTCTTCACACTTTTCAGTGCCCTGATCTGGATAGCCCAGGTTAATCTGATCTCATCAAATTCTGGGCTAGCCCTGGTCAACATTTGGATGGGAGACCACCGAGGAAGTCCAGGGTTGCTATGCAGAGGCAGGCAATGGCAGACCACCTCTGAATGTCTCTTGACTTGAAAACCCTATGGGGTTGCCATAAGTCAGCTGTGACTTGGACCGATTTCCCACTAGCCTTACCTCGCTCTCACCCTCCTCCTCTCTGCAGGGCTTCCATTGAATATCACACTATCACACTATTGAATATCACAGGGCTTCCATTGAATATCACACTATTATTTCTATCCCGCCCTGAGCCTGTTGAGGTGGGGAGGGCGGGATAGAAATAAAATTTATTATTATATATTATTATTATTATTATCTGCACCGGGGCTTCAACTAGCTTTGTCTTTTTTGCATGGCAAACAGAAACTGGTTTCTAGAGGCTCTTGTTTGCTGTGCAAAAGAGGCAGAGTGAGTTGCAGCCTCAGGGCAGCTTGTGGGAAATCCAACAGAAGTTCCACTGAGAAGAGGAGAGTGAGAGCAAGGTAAGATTAGTGGGAAATCGGTCACGGTGGCACTTCACACACACACAATCTATTATGCCTTTTCCTTCTTTTTTAAAAGAACTGTGTGAGAGCCTACTTGCTACTGGTTACTTATGTATAGTATGTTAAAATTAAAGCATCCATGATATTTTACTTTGAGGCACTAATTTGTGTCTTTCCACATTAACACTGTTGTTTTTCTTTGTTCACTGTTCAAACAGGCAAGTTGATTCATAAACTAGTTGAGCTGTAATACACAGTTTGTAAATGAACTGAAACACCTAAAAGCAATATTTCTAGGTCCACAAATAAGACTAAAAATAAGACACCTCTAATATAAATAGAAACTAAAGCACTGTGTACAGCAGTCTTCAAGCCGTGTTCTGAACAAACTAAGGTAATGTGATCTTAGAACAACTCCACAAATTAGCACTTTCCCAACATCATAAAAGTGGGACTGCCTCTAAATTGGAAATTTTATTTTATTACACTAAAAATAACTGTGATAAAATGGCAAAGTGGGCTACATGATCTTGGATCTAAATCAATATGACAGAAGTATATCAGGAGAGCCCTGCTGGATCAGACTAGTGGTCCATCTAGTCCAGCATTCCATCTCACATAGTAGCCAATCAGTTCCTCTGGAGGGCCAATAACAGGACATAGAGGCTGAGATCTTCCCCTGATGTTGCCTCCTGGCCCTGGAATTCAAAGATTTAGTGCCTCTGAATATTCTCAGTCACCATGACTAATATGATAGACCCCCCCATGAATCATAATCCTCTTTTAAAGCTGTCTATGCCTGTGGCTGTCACTATATCACCTCATGTGCCAATGTGACTAGCACACTGATCTTCACTAATGGCCAGTAAGCTCCATTCAGACATTCCTCTTTGAAATATTAGGGTCTCCTGGACTCCAAACAGAAATCAAGACAGCCAGCATGGTGCAGTGGTTAAGAGTGTCAGACTGGGTGGCCTAGGCTCGAATCCCCACTCATACCTTGAAATCTTGCTAGATGACCTTGGATCATTCACACATTCTCATCCTAACCAACCTCACAGGGCTGTTGTGATGATAAAATGGAAGAAGAAGAAGAGAGAGAAGAGATTGGATTTATACCCCGCCCTTCACTATCCAAAGGAGTCTCAGAGCAACTTACCATCTCCTTTCCCTTCCCTTCCCCACAACAGATACCCTGTGAGGTAGATGAGGCTAAGAGAGCTCTTCCAGAACTGCCCTTCATCAGAACAGCATCGAGAGAACTTGTGACTGACCCAAGGTCACATCAGCAGGTACACGTGGAGGAGTGGGGAATCAAATCCAGTTCTTCCATGGAGGTGAGGAGAATGATGTAAGCCACTTTGGATCTCCATTGTGGGAAAAGGCAGTATATAAATTAAACAAAATAAAAGACAGCAGCACAAAGTGAGCTTTTTAACTAACTCCTTCTAATATGACTGAAAATATGACTTCTTGCAGATGTGGACCTGCCAGTCACCAAACTCTGAGGCAACAATATTATACCAAACTGTGAGAGGCTTCCCAGAATACGATTATTATCCAGTTTGTGCAGAATGCAGCGGTACCTGTCTTGATTGGAGTAAATTGCTGGAGATATACATACATACATACATACATACATATATATATATATATATATATATATATATATTTCAAGCTAAGAACTTCACTGGCTTCTTGTTCTCTTCTTGGTTGAGTTCAGTTGACCTGTTTTCAATGATAAGTAGCTTGGGCTCAGGATACTTTTTTCCCTTATGTCCTTTGAGTCTTCTGATCCAAAGTGTCCTGTTAAGTATGCTCTTATGTGCCAGCCAGGTGGAGAGGTCAAGAACACACAGGTCATACTGCAGTGGACTGGGAAGCTAAAACAAACCTTGGAAAAAACATCATAACAGACCCAAGTTGAAGGATGGAGCCTAGCAGGTCAAAGGGCACAGAATTCCAAGGGCAATGTGCTACAATTTTATATGTTTACAGAGTGCCTAGGCTACAACCAAACATTTATCCCAAAGTTTTGGACAAACCTCCACATCAGAATCACAAATTTAGAGAAAGTGCTTTGAAAACTGGGGAAAGTTTGTCAAGGAACAAAGTGAATTCTGGGTTCATGTAATGTTATAACAAGAAAAGGAGAGACAGATGTGAATGTCCACTGGAGAATTTGGGGATAGGAATGTAGTCAGAGTTCTAGCTACAATTCTGAAAGATTAGTATTAGTTAAATCTGTATCCTTTCTTCCTCCAAGAAGATCAGAGCAATCTTTTAAACTCTGATGTATAATCAGACTGCAATTTAGTGAATTGCTTGATACTACCCAATTAGTTTGTGGAGGAGCAAAGATCTGAACTTTTGCTGATAGCCTAGGCTTGCAATATGATACTAATCTAGAGGTAGAGTACATTTCTTTTAACAACAGGCAGGATAGATGAAGTGACAGAGGAAGGATTTTGTTTGTCTCAAGACATACCCCCTAATCTTCAGTCTTTGCAACTGCTAGATCTGCCCTCCAGAAATCTTGATTATACTTACCCCATAGGACTCCACAAAAACCTATTTAGGAACCAAATAAGCTTTGTGTCATGACTTAACAGGTTGTAGATAAAAAAGATTGTATTCAAGGAAAAACCATGTAGATAATTTCACAGCTGTTTTCATAAAAAATCTCACATGCTAGTGCATAGAGAAAGGGGATATGATTTATAAATGGCTGGAACCCTCACCCTGCTCATTTGAATGATGAGACCCTAGTGCGGGCATTTCAGAGACTTACAATGGACTGTACATTTGTCCCTTTTAGACTCGTTTCCATCAATGTCACCTGTGTAAGCCATTACCTTCCAGAATATTCTGTGGCTCCCTCCTTCCCTTGTCTTCCTACTCGCTCTTTACCTCCTCTCCTTCACCTTACCCATTGTTTCCTTCACTCTTATTTATTGGGTGAATTAGCCAGACTAGCATGGTGTCCAATACAATGCTATGCTTGGATGTAGGAAACCCAAATTCAGATCGCCGATCAATTATGACACTCTCTAGCTGGTTCTTATCTAACAACTTAATCAGTCTCAGGACCAAACTACACACTAGATATATAATAAATAAAACCAGCAAATTGTGGGCAGTCTACTGAAGTCTCAGAAGCCACAGAAGTAGATGAATGATTTTTCCAGCAGAGAAGGCAGGACATCAACTCCCTTGCCCCTTGAATGGATAGGAAAACCAGTGGAAATGATTCTGAACTGCAAAATAATTGTGAAAATATAAAGCAAAATTGTTGAAGTATGAACTGTGTTGGCTTTGAACAATATCCAGAAGTTGCAGACTTGCGTTTTCTTGGAGTAGAGTTTGGTCTGTAGGTTGTAGAATTGTTTTATTTTAAGTGTGTGATACAGCCTTGTCTCCATGTGTGTTTGTCTGTGTGTGTGCATGCCCATGAATAATTCTGCTGAATTTGTTTTGCATATCAGCCTTATCAGGGGGATGGCATATCAATAAGAAATGGGAACATAACGTCCACTGGAGTCCAAGCTGATAGCTCTTCCATCATAAGAAGAAAATAGAGACCCTGTGGTTTGACTTTTATTACCGTTCAATTATTTAAGCCTCTTTGGCAAAGCATTATGCTGAAAGTTCTTCCAGTGCAGATGGGCCATTAGAAAAAGTTTGTTTATTTTTAGACTTCCTGAACATCCTCTCTCTCTGCAAAGGGCTGGAGCTGAGAGGCAGCTTTGCCTTCTGTAGAGAAATGTGTTTTACTTTGGAGGTTTGAACTGTACAAAACTTTCACCTTGAGTTTTTAAAAGTTTTTCCCCTCCCTTAGCAGAGAACAGGTGGGGGTGGGATTAGTTGCTCTCCAGTCTCACTCAGCCAGGACTTAGAAATGGTAATAGCTTTCTGGCTAAATACAATGAAGTGGTCCTCTCATACCTTCTGCTAAAAAAAGTCAATGCATGGGGGGGGGGGGGAGAATTTTTAGGAAGTTTAAGATGCTGTATGGTTTCTTCCTGGAGATTTCAGAAAAGGCTTCTTTGGCCCACAAATGGAGAGATAATAAAATCCCTTGTCACAGAAGAAGGGTCTCTCTTTTGCTGATTCCATACAGGGAGAAGGAGAACTCACTTAGACTCCTGCTGAAGATGGCCATTGCCACCAGGGGAGGGGAGGGAGACTGCAGGCTCCAAGGCAAGACTCCAAGGTAATGGTAACCTTCTAGAATCACTGTAACTTTTAGGTTAAGAAGCCTACCTTAGAATAACATCAGCAGGGAATGTACAAAGTGAGGAACAGAGGAACTGTGTGTTTACACTTTTTCTTTTTGATCTCTTACTCAATCTGTCACTATGCTAAGAGTATGTATTGTGGGCATTTTCTTCCAATAAATGTTTTATGTAACTTTTAATGCTAGTGGCTGTTTTCTGTATCACCGATACTTCCACTGTTCAAATGCACTATTTTAAGAGAAGCACCGGAGGGCAGTCAATTGACAAGTGGCTAATCCCCTGTGGTGCGTAAGTGGAGTATGCTGTTAGCAGGAGACACAGGGATGCGGCAAGGCCTCAGAATGATAGCATTGGGAAGGAAAGCTGGGAACCCTGACCCTCATAGGGGGTAATTTCTATAAAGGCCTTGTGATGGTAGTGCTTGCACTGAAACTGAGAGAGAGAGAGAGGCCCCTCTACGTTTCGAAAACTGGGTTGGTGGCACATGCCAAGCAGAGACTTAGGAGGCCACTGGTGCCCAGATGTTTCAAAGGCCAAGACAGAACAGAGCCTGCCGTCAGTGGAGTTGTTCCACCATACCATCAAACTGCAAATCTGCCACTAGACTTTCGTGCAGACAATGGCTGGCAACAATAACCATTTTATCAAACATCTTACCCTGGACCTGCATCTGATGTGTGATTAAGTGCTCCTTACTATTTGGTGAGATGATAAAACAGTTTGTCGTGTGGTTGTGCCATGGTTAGACACCTCTGGACAATGCACAAAGCAAATATTAGCAATGAAACATGAAAAGGGTTTGTGATTCTGCCTCAAATGTCACTTCTGGAAATGAACCAAAGATGCTTCTTCAAGTTCTAGCATGAAATGAAGCATTGTTTTTCAAACTGTGTTCTCAGGAATAGTAGGAAATTTCATTTTACAAAACCTGTTTATGGTTACATGCACCCCGATATTAATATTTACTCACTCTGGGGTGGGAGAGAGATTATTGTACAACACACAAACTATATCACATTCAGTGCCAGTAAAATGGGGTACTGAAGGACAGTTCAGGCTATTTTCCTGCACTAGATAAAAATTAATTCTCCTCCCACCCACTTCAAATGCATTTGCATAGCATGCAGTGGGAAATGTGTTTCCTCCTTAGGAAGTTCCAAATGGCTTTTCTTGTAGAGAAAAAAGTAGGGCCAAGAAGCCTGTTTTGCACTCCATTGTATGGAATGAGTGGAAATGGAGAGGTCACAAATGCCTTGGACCACATTGCTCCCAGGGATCAATGCTGTTTTCCCTAAAGGATAGCCTGGAGCCCTTGGAACCCCGCAGCTTCAGACAGTTACTTATGTGGCCTTTGGGGCTGGACTGACCCAGATGATATCGTAACAGGCCTTGAATTCAGCAGTAGCTCACAGGAGCACAGCTCCTGAACCTTTCTGAGGGTTCCCCCTCTTCCTCCCCACCTACCTACATTGAATAATAGGTGCAGTGGCATAACAATCCCTGGATGAGCTCCACCACCTATTTTTCTACAAAATGACCCCTGTATTGTAATATGATTGGGAAGGCGAATGTCTGGATTCTGCACAAAATGTAGTTAACCACTGCCAGTTATTGCCCCAAATATTGCTCAAAACATAATAAACCACTGCCATTTGTTGCCAGAAATACTTGAGCTACATGCTTTAAGGCATAGACACTTCAATTTAATTATTTTTTTTTAAAAAAAGACTGGTGGATCTAAGAGATAAGGGTACAAATGGGGAAAGAAATCACTTTTATTTATTCTTACCTTTCCTTCCTTATATCAAACAGTTTGGGGCTTTATTTTAATATAATTAATACATCAATGAATGGGTCAAAAGGCTGATGACCAATCAACTGAAAATGTTTAAATCATTCAGTGCTCCTGGTAAAAATGCTACAGCCCCTTCAGAGCTTCCTACTTGTTTGCAGCCCTGCGATAATAGGCAAATAGGAAATGATCTCCCTCTAGCTCCAGATATGAATACAGACACATTAGCCATCTCCGAGAAGGAGAATCACACGCTCAGCTTCCTTTCAGCACTTCTTGAAACATGCAAAGCCACCCACATTGGGAAAGATGGATGGTCCATATTGCAATCATCTTTAAAGCAACAGAGCTTTGAGGAAGTCTGCCTCCCTCCCCCCGCCCCCCAATGTGTGATGATCCTGCCTCAGATGGTGGTATTAGCACATTACAAGGTCCATCAATGGAACCAGCTTGATGGAGCCAGCTTTTTAAAAAGTGTGTTGGGTTTAAGAGAATATGTGCGTAGGGCCCCTTTGCCTCAAACTAGCCAATAAAGCTATATAGATCTTTGCTGTATCAAAACTGGAATCAAAGTACCAGTTCTCTTCCCCATTCAATTCTTTTTGCTGTGGGTCTTCTAGCAAATACCTACAATATCCAAGGTCAGGCTATTGTTGCAGGCTTTCAAAGGTCCCAAGCAGGGATGGACATGGACCAAAAAAAGGTGGTTTGGTTTGAGGTCCATGGCAGCCAAACTGAACCAAACCAGCCTCAAATGGACCAAACCGATCTGGCAAGTTTGGGATTCAGCAGAATCGGGGAGGGGATCTCCCAGGAAATGGACTTTTCTTCCCCCTTTCTCTTAGCTGTGGTGAGCTGCAGCCAGGGGAAAGTGGTGAGATCACCCAGGAAAAGGCTTCCCTTCTCCCATTCTCCTGGTAGTGGCCATCTACAGCCAGCAGAAAGTTGGGGGCAAAGTGCCCCACAAAGGCACTTCGCCCTTTCCGTTTAAGCCCTTCCCTCTACTCCTTATGGCTTTTCATGGAAGCACAGAGCAAAGCTCTGAGCCATTTAAACCAAACAGCTGAGCAGCAGGGAGCTCCTAGCCCCTTAGAGAGCCAGTTTGGTGTAGTGGTTAAGTGTGCAGACTCTTATCTGGGAGAACCGGGTTTGATTCCCCACTCCTTCACTTGCACCTGCTGGATTGGCCTTGGGTCAGCCATAGCTCTGGCAGAGACTGTCCTTGAAAGGGCAGCTGCTATGAGAGTCCTCTCAGCCCCACCCACCTCACAGGATGTTTGTTGTGGGGAAGGAAGATAACGGAGATTGTGAGCTGCTCTGAGACTTTGAGATTCGGAGTGGAGGGTGGGATATAAATCCAATATGATCATCATCTTAGCTGTTTCTCCTGAAGAGCAGAAAGAAAGGGTTTGCATCAAAATTTGTGTTAATTTGTCCTGGTTCTTCAGTTTACAAACTCCAGTTCATGAGCTTCAAACAGGCCAGAATTTGGGATGAACTTTAGTTCATCAGCTGGTTTGCGCCCATCCCTATGCATAAAGAAACCCCTTTTTTGTTCTGTTTGAGAATATCCCCATTTTATAGATGGATCAGCTGCATCTAGAGATGACATAAATGAAAATTCAATAGTGCCCAACAATTCCATGATCTTAAGCAGAGTTACCCCTCCCCTGTTCACTGAAGTTTAGAAAGGTTTAGAATGACACGGTAAAAAAGGCACACATTTAGATTCTTGGCTGAACTGAATCGTGGATCAGACAATGGATCTGAGCCCATGAGCACAGAAGAAAAATGGGGCCATCTATAGGCAATATGTCGTGTTCAGTATGCTTGTGGGACTCTCTAATTTTGTTTTTAAAATACTCATACTTAAAAAAAAAAACCCACCGCTCCCTTGGCCATGGGGCCAACTGGCACCTATGAGCAGGGGCTGCCTTTGCCACCCATGGGGCAATGATGCCAGATGCAAGCATCCTAGCATCAGGTAGCTGTTGGGGGAGGAGCTAGCAGGTGATATAGACTGGCTCCTCTTGGATCTCCTCCTCTTTGTGCCTTGTGCTCGGCCCACCCTCCAAACCTGTATGCTGTGTAGGCTGTGCTGGTTGCCAAGTTGGGGCTGGGAAGGAATGTTTACTCCTCCCCTGTGATTGGCTAGGCAGGGGTGTGTTTTTTTTGCCCACCCTGCACGGTGTGCAGAAGAATGCTGCGTCGGAACTGGTGGAGCCCTTAGCTAGCTTGGTCACTCTAGGAGCAGGGGGTAGATTGGTGGAAAGAGGTAAAGCGGATATGGTGCGAGCACCACAGGAAACCAACCGTGTTTGAGGGGAAAGGGGGTCCCTCAGGATCCACCTGTGGGCTGCATGGCTTGGGATGGGGAATGGGGGTGGGACACCTCAGGAACTGCTCTGGCAGGGGCTCTGCCTTCGGTGGGCTTCAAAGCCCAGGGAGGTGGGGCCCTTAACAGGGCACCTTCTAGGTTGCCTAGCTGGTCACGGGCAAGCCAGGGACATGGCTCGCACCTGGGGCAGGGGTGCTTGCCCAACTTGGGGGCAAGAAGGTAGTCAGAGGGCTGACACCTGCCATGCCTAAATTGCTTGTCCTTGCCACAGTAATGGAAATAAGTAATAAAGTGGCCATTAATTATTGCACTGCTTCTTCTGGCGTCCCGATGCTGTAGCGCGCAGTTGGTGCTGGAACTGCTGTCACGCCCTTAACGACGGTTTGCAGTCCAGGCAGCGGGTTGAACCGGGGTGCCCGCGCACCTGTCGCACACACACATATGCTTACCTTGACCCGCGTTTACTCCGAAGTCAATCCAATCTCGTGAAAGTGGGATTTAGGGCCAGGCGCGCGCGCACCCACTTTTCATAGGAGTCAGTCGGATTAACCTCAGTGGGACTTGCTTCCAGTGTTCCCTCTAAACTGAGTTCGCGAGAGCTAGCTCACAGATTTTTAGCCTCCTCCAGCACACAGATTTTGTCTTAGCTCAGGAAGGAGGACTCCAGAGCACACTAATTTATGCAGGAGATCACAAATTTAATGCCAATAGCTCACGAAGTAGTATTTTTGCTTACAAGACTCTGCAGCTTTGAGGGAACATTTCTTGCTTCCCCAGTAATCCGGCAAATGACCGGGTTGCTGGCATCTGCCGGGAGACTCCAGCGTCTCGGGGTGGCCAGACACACCTGGCTAGAGGAGCAGAGGCTCCAGGAGGGTTGGGGTTTCCTTGTATTTCCAGGACTGGTTTCTACGCTGCGAGAATCTAGCTTTTCAAAAAGAGCTCATCCCTCCCATTCTTTCTCTCTCTCTCTCTCCCACCCCCCCCCCCCGCCCCACACCCAGCAAATGTTCCAAGCCCCACTAGGAGGGAAAATGCGCTTTCTGCTTCTGCGAGTTCGCATTGGCCAAGCCAGCCTGGCTACAGACCCGATGGGAACCTTCTGAAGATGCCAAGCCCTGCTCAGAACCCTTGCAGGACCGAGGATGGCATGTCCTTTTCTTCGAAGGCGTCTTTGGCAGCGGCAGGACAAACGCCAGAATTGCCGGGTCCGGCGGGGACTTGAAGGCAGAAGAAACCAGGGAGGAAGGATTCCCCCGCTCATTTGGTACCCTTAAAAAAACGCTTCCCGATAAAATGCAGCAAAAGAAGCGTCGCTCGCCAACGACATTTAACCACGGTGTTAATCAATACAAAATTCAAAGAGAATGCCCTTTCCTAGTACGCTCCCATCGGGAAAACCTAGGAACCTAGCGAATTCCCATCGCTTGAAGGGAACTTGGAACCTTATTTTCAAAGGCAACTTCAGATTTAGGAAGCCGTGGCTTCAGATTCAGGTCGGCGATGAACCGAAACGCAACCTTTGGGAATGAAAGAAAGGTTACTCTTTTTTGCTGTTGTTGTTTTTCAAAGCATTAACCAGGAGGCAAAACAATCTCTGGAAAATCCCTTTCCCCCCCTTAAAATTGCTTCCATTTCTTTTGTTTCGCATTCCACACACTCTGACTAGCCTTCTTGCATTCAGGATATAAAAGTCCCCCCCACACACACACACCACCACCCTAGTACAGCCATCCTTCTTCTAGAGCTAACCGTTATCAGGGATGCCCCTACAAGTTGGAGCGGTCTCGAGGTGGAGAGAAAGCGACTGCGGGATCTACAGGGTTAAACCCCCTCTTTTCCCCTCCCCCCCCCACATCCATGGCAGGGAGAATCACACCAAGCGCGCTCCCCCCCTCTCCCGCTCCTGCCGCACAGATACGCCGAGAGTGAGGGAAGTCATTAACTGCAACCTTCCAGTCTCTTTACTCCGGAGTAGCCAGGTGGATTTCAATGGGACTACTTCGGAGTAAACGGCTTGTGGTTTATCCCTCTCGAGCCCGGAAATCTGTGCTTTTCCCTCTCTTTTCCAAGAAAGAAAGAAAGAAAGAAAGAAAGAAAGAAAGAAAGAAAGAAAGAAAGAAAGAAAGAAAGAAAGAAAGAAAGAAAGAAAGAAAGAAAGAAAGAAAGAAAGAAAGAAAGAGATTTTACAACGTGTCTCCAAAAATGCACACATGAATCTTTTCCTCATTAACAAGAGGATTTTGCTCAGAATTCATTTTTACCTGTTTTCCTCATGCCGCGTTCTGTGTGCGTTTCTCCATTCAAACTGGTTTCGACGGCATCTGTTGGCCGACAGACAAACCGGTAGCGAAGAAGGGGAACCAAATCCCTCCCTTGATCCGAGCCCTCCTTCCTCATCCTGGCTGGCTGGCTGGGGCGGGGACGGATTCTTGAACATCGAGCTTCAATTTTATTCTCCTCTCCAAGAAGTATTTAAACAGAAAAGGGAAATGTTGTCTGGCGGGGGGGAGGCGAATTAGAAGCAGACACTAATTTCCGAACAACGGGATAGGCTGGAAAAATCAGTAAGAGTCTCCTAGCTGTATACTCCCTTCGAGGTTGGTTAAGCCAAAAAGAATGCAGACATTTGGGGAGGGGGGCGAGAGATCACAAGGGACTTGCAGAGAAAAAGCCCTATCTATTCAAATCTTGAACCCCCGCCGATTTTTATATTATGATCGGGCGTCTTATAAAAGTTATACGAGTTTCCCCCTTTCTTTTTGCTGCCCGTAAAACCCTTTCATTCATGTGGCCCACGAGGGAACCTCATTAGTCTAGGGCGCTTAATTATGTTTGTAGAAATGGAAAAATTAAAGGTCACCAGAACTGAGCATGGAAGGGGAGGAGGGTTCTTCTGACAGCACGCCGGGAGGCGAGCGTTCCGCTTTTGGACACAAGGGGTCGCTGTTGTGACCGACTGGCTGCAAAAGCCATCGCCTCCGTTTCCCAGACGCGGCGAAACAAATCAGGTTTTTTAAAAAAGGGGGGGGGTGGAATCCCACAAATACACGTCGAATATGTGCATCGAATATACTCCAAATGAATGCTGATACACAGGTGTCTAGATTGTGCAACACCATCTTAAAGGCAATTCCGGGCTATTAGCATCAGTCGGAGCACGGCAGCTGATTTCAGTGGCATGGTCTCTCACTATTTCTATATATGCTTCTATGCCATTCTGAATAATATAGTTATATGGATGTAGAAAGAATACGCAGACAGGCGGACAACGTATCACGTATCTAGGAACAGAAGTCTTAAAGGCAAGAGAGACTTGTTGAAAGAGGGAGAACCGAGTGCACTTAGTTGCAAATTCGCTTTCAGAGAGTTAAAAGGATGCTAATTTTTCTTCCGCCTGCGAAATTATGCACTATTTAAATCATTGGTATCTTGACCCAATTACGTCTTCTAGGTGGGACGGCAGGGGAGAAAGCCAAACACAGCCACGGGAAGAAAAACCCTCCATCCATCTCTGTTCGGCAAACGTCAGGTTCTCTCCCCAGCAGCCAGTCCGTGATTATGGAATTTCTCTTTGTGCATCTTATTAGTCAGGGGGCGAGAAGCGATCGGAGACGGGGGCCAATCTTGATGCTGGGTTAGACCCGACCAGTCAAAACAACCTCTCTCTTTCACTTTTCCATCCGCCTTCTCACTGCTGCCCAATTTAGGATTGCTACCATCGGCAATTATTCGTGGTAATTGCTTATAGTTTAGTAGATCTAAATACTACAGGGGGGTCTTTCTTTCTTTCTTTCTTTCTTTCTTTCTTTCTTTCTTTCTTTCTTTCTTTCTTTCTTTCTTTCTTTCTTTCTTTCTTTCTTTCTTTCTTTCTTTCTTTCTCTCTCTTCGCCCCCATTGCTGCGGTATAAACTGTAACATATACCAGCCCGGTTTGTTTACCCCCCTCCGCATTACCTTCTGACCTTATCTAAGGATCATTCCAAGACAGTCAACGGACTTATCTCTTACAGGAACGTTGAATTCCTTCTTTTATTATTAAGCAAACTGAAAGGGCGTATTTACTTCTCCTTCTTGTAGTGCGCAAATGAAAACAACTTAAAAAAAAAAAAGTCGTCGTCAGCTAAGGATATTTCCCTTGAATTCAGGAGCATCTGTAACCAAACAACTGAACTTCAAAGCAAGAACTCTACGTTTCCATATCTGAACCAATTTTGTCACATAAAGGGAGAAGGCCTGATAAATATGCTTTGGATCTCCTTTCCCAAAAGTATAAAGGAACATAGAAATCCCCTTCGTCTTCAACCATGGCGTTCAGGGTATGATTTGTTTTCCTTAGAGGAAGTCTAGGGCATCCGTTTAGTACAAGGCATTACCCACAAAGCAGATATTCTGAGCAAGTCCCGCAGAAATGAATCGGGGCTGAGCGAGTGTGTCGCTGGAGAACTTCTCCCTCTAGATTGTTGCTATCGCTCCACCCTATAAAGAGATCGCCGTTTGATACATGTCAAATATGTGGCGATGTTACACTACAGTTCTAAAATTCAAGGCGATGCAATCCGGTGGGAGACAATGGGACCCGGCTCTTTCGCTTCTGTGTTCAGCTGTGCATTATAGCAACGTCGTCTTGACGCTGGGGAAAGTTGCATGCCATTCGCACGAGGCCCAGGCACGAGTAGTTTCCCTTGCAAACCAGCCAAAGCAGCGAGATCCACAACCCGGTTAAGGCGAGATTCTAAACCTTCCTGGTGACTAAGGAGTTAGGGTTATGTATTACCTCTGAAGAAATACTGTCCAGTTAAATCCATGGACAGCAGCATGTACGAGGTTTTCAGTTTTGTAAGTGGGCACAAAGCTTAAATTAGTTTTAGATCCAGCGGTTTTTATTCCAGGCATATTCCGAACATTCCAGGCCTTTCATGATAACTTAACTGAGCGAGCGACCCACCCGGACCCACAGAGACAGGGCGGCGGGGAGCGCTTTGCCGCGCGCAATTACTCCACTAGCAGTAGTAGTGTTCGCAGGAGAAGACTCCAGTACTGTAATCGTTCGAGGAGGGTCGTCGTGTTGTTGTTGGGAAAAGATACAACCGAGTGAAGCAAGTTCAACCCCACGTGGCTCTAAGCCAGTCTCTTTCTCTCTAGCTTCGGTGGGGCTTTCTAAGCCCATGTGCACAGGGTCGGGGCGACCGGCAATGGGCCGCGGCTACACTCATGCTTTCCTGAACATCAGAGAAGGAAACTTAAAAGAAGGTTAGGGGGAAGGGGGGGGGGATCGTGGGGAACGTGGAAGCCAGTTATAGACAGTAGCAGTCTGAATATCTCCGACAACTGGAGACTTCCTCGCGCTTTTTTTTTTTTTTAAAAAATCTTCACCTCAAATATATTTATTTATTTATTTATTTATTTATTTATTTATTTATTTCAATTTATATCCCGCTCTCCCCACCGAGGCAGGCTCAGGGCAGCTCCCTATATATATATATATGTATGTATGTATGTATGTATGTATGTATGTATGTATGTATAAGCCCAGCGTGTAAATATACCAGCAGCTAAGCCTTTATTGCCCCCCTTTCGTGGCATCCTACAGATTGCATTTCTCTTTAATCCCTTCCCCCTCCTCCCGGGTCTCCCCCCCCCCACTCCCAACCCTGTTGAGAGTCGCCTGATCAATTTCTCCGGGTCGTGGCGGGGAGGGAGATTTCAGGAGGGGGGGGGTGGAGCGGGGAAGGAGGTGGAAGAGAAACGCTCGAAAGAAATCAACCTCTGATTTCTCCTTTGCAAGGAAAAAAAATGCACTTAAAAAAGAGAGAGAGAGAGAGAAAGGAGAATAGCCCAAGACAGCGGCCGGCTGTGTAATCCAATGAAGAGGGGAGGAGTATCCGAGCCCAGGATGCCTGGTGGGGGCCAAGAACCCCCCCGCCCGCCCCTAAGATTGGAGGAGGAGGAGGGGAGGCCGAGGGAATCAAAGGAGGAGTGGAAAAGTTGCCTCTGCTGCTGCTGCTGCGGCCCCGGCCCGGTCTTTCTGGCTGGGCGCAGGTTTCTGCAGCCTCCCCCCCTCCCTTTCTCTCCTCCCCCCCGCGCCAAGCGCGAGCTCCAGCCACCGAAATATGATAATCAGAACAGCTGCTTCTGTGTTCCGGGCCGGCCAATCGGAGGCGAGGAGGTTTGACGTCCCCGCGGCCGACGCCGACCAATGGCGAGCCGGCGGAGTTGGAGCAGAGAAGTTTGAGTAAGAGATAAGGAAGAGGCTGGCGGCCGCGGCGCGCGGAGTCCCACACCGTGCCGCGCTCGCTGGCTTGCCTTGGCTCGCCTCGCCCCGGGGGCGTGGGCTTGGGGCTCCCGGTCCGCACCGAGACGGAGACCGAGGAGGGGGAGATCGCCGATGGGATCCGGCCGGCTGGACTGCTGCTCCGAGCCCGCGAGCCACGCGGCGCCTTCCCCACCCTCCCCTTGACAGCATCTCTCTCGCTCTTCCTCTTCAAGAAGCAACAGCCTTGATTCTATTTTTTTTTTCTTTTTTCCCCTCTCCCCTTTTCCTTTGGGGGGGACGCGCCTTTGAAACCGTGCACCATTTCACTGTGGACAATATATCCTCTTGCGGATATGGGAGACATGGGAGACCCACCGAAAAGTAAGGAAGGAGAATTTTTTTCCCCTTTTCCCGGGGTTTATTCAATTATGACAGAATTGCTTGGAAAAATAAATCTCCCTAAATTCTAGCTCAGCTTGGGGAGACCGAGAAGGCAGGCGGCTTTTGCGCACACCCACCCCACCCCCCGCCAGCTTCTGGGGCTGGGGGGTCCCGCGACGGTTGCTTAGGTGTGAAAGGGGAGAAAAGAAGGGGGTGGGGGTAGGACGAAAGGGGATCGGGCATCAGAACTGGGCGGGGGGGGGGGGAATGGTCTCCCAGGAAGGGCAAACCGGCCCGTGCCAAGATATATTGGGAAGCAAGTCACCTTGCAAAAAGCACTGAGTTTCCCCCTTCAACGTGCTGAGGATCTCAGTAGGCTGGGCATCGCTTTCCACTGCCACTCTTTGACTGGGAAGAACCGTGCTCGAGCAATTGCTGTGGAAGGCGACGGGCTTTCCGTCCAAGCAAAGCGGCTTCGGTTCCAGCAGGAGCACGCTGCCTTCGCCTCTCCAGGGTGACCTGGGCGATAGACCGCTTGCTGGGACAAGCGCAACCGGCCCTCTGGCCGCAGCCAAGGAAATTGAGAAACCTGAATGAAACTGACAGATCGAGACCCGGAAGGTTCCCGGGTCAAATGGAAGCTTCGGCTTTTGCAATGCCTCCCTCGCGCCTCCCCCCCCCCCCCCTAGTCTTTTCAGATCAAAGTCTTGAGTTAGAAAACTAACAATAATAACGCGCAGGTTTCGACTCCCCCCCCCACGAAAAAAGAAATCAAAAGGGGGTGTTTAGATTGCGAGGAAGGCGTGTGAAATACGCACACTACGTTTATACCCATCTGCATTTGAATTTACGTTCCGCCTCCTTTCTAAATGAGGGAAACCTTTGATGGCACACTCCAATTACCATTCTAAATGCTGCTCTCTGTCCTTCTCTCTCTCTCTCGCACGCACCCACTCTCTCTCTCTTTTTCTCCTTCTCCACACCGCCTCCCCCCCCCACACACACACACAGCAACAACAACAACAGCAGCCAACGCGCTCCCAAAGATTACCAGCCCTACCGCGGGTGATCGACACTAATAAAGTGTGTTTATCACCGTAGGAGAGCAAACGGTTCGTCAATCATGTCTTGTATTATTTGCCTTTCAGAAAAACGCCTGATTTCCCTATGCGTCGGTTGCGGCAATCAAATCCACGATCAGTATATTCTGCGAGTTTCCCCGGATTTGGAATGGCACGCGGCGTGTTTGAAGTGCGCGGAATGTAATCAGTATTTGGACGAGACGTGTACGTGCTTTGTTAGGGACGGGAAAACCTACTGTAAAAGAGACTATATCAGGTAGGCGCCTTACCTTGTTTTCCCCTTCCCCCTCGCACTCTTTACTCTCTTGTGGTAGTTAGGCAAAAAATAATAATACTCAGGCTGGGGGGTGGGAAGAGGACCATCAAGGCTTCTGTATTGTGACTGCGTGTGGAGAATTTTGCATTATTTACAGCAGTAACAACCGCGATATTCGTTATTGTTATTGCATTTTCTTTGTTTTGGCTCCAAGTGGGAAGGACAACTGAAATGCATGAATTTCAGGGAAAGGCTCCCAAGGAAATATGAGTTGCGAATTGCGATTAGGGGGGTCAAACGTGTTCCAGGGAGTTCTGCATCTTCTTCCTTTGAACAGCCCAATCCAGTGTATGTTTACTCAAAAGTCTCACTGTGAGGTTTGCTCCTAGAGTGCTGTGCATGGGGTTACAGTTTGACCAGTGTATAGCTTCTGGTGGAATCAGTGAGGTCCTGGACTCCAGGGACGGGGAAGTCAGTCTTCCTCTTGGGCGCCCAGAATTTCGCCGAACCTTCCTTTTAGAGAAGGGCTGAGCGGGCACCTCTGCTCAAACGGGTTGCTGGAGGCGAGGTTTTTCAGTGGCCTCGACGAAGGTGTTCTATTGAAGCTTCTTTTCCCAGAATCGGGGAGCTGATCAGACTGTGCTGCTGGTTTTCGCCCCCCCCCCCCCCAAGGCCTAAAAGCAAACCATTGGGACAGAACTTCCACTGAAATCAGTAGGTCTGCCTTCCAAGTCTTCAAAACCTCTTAAAAACCTGGATTTAAAAGCGGCCTTATCTTAAAAGATCAGCGAGCTGGAAGAAAAGGAGTACAGGATTTATTTATTTATTTTTTTGGGGGGGAGAAAGGGTTGGGGAGGGGAGGTAACAACCGACTGGCGCTGACGCTGGATCGCAGCAGCCTTTCTTTCTCCCCCGACCCCGCCACCCTTCATCCCCATTTAACTCTAGTGAACGTCGGTGTAGCTGAAATCTAGTGGGTGGCCGGGCCCCAGGGCCTGCTGGCGGTACGGCCTCCCGGCTGGGTGTATATATGAGTTCATTTTTTTAAAAGGCTATATTACAGCAAAGGGGGTTGGAAGGTGGGCATTGGTCTCCCTGAAATAGGCCGTTCCCCGCGAAGAGACCCTTCCCAAGAAAAAGGAATAGCCCCCGCTTTGACCCTTCCTTAAATCCTTTAGGAAAAGGTTAAGGTTGTAGTATATTGTTAGTCGCAATACTTATTTAGGCTCTGCTTCCAGTAGGACTGTAAACTCAAAATAAGAGACTTTTTTTTTAAGGAGCCTGACATTTAATCTTTTTAAATATTAACCCTTTGGGCGCTCTCGGACGGCTTCGCCTTTTCTTATCTTATCTGTCTTGATGAATTGGACAGAGGAGATCAAATTGCCCCCTCATCTGTTGACGAACAATCGGTACATTTAGATAATGGAACGGCTTCCTTCCGAGCCTGGAAATCTGGGCGCTGATAAAAAATAATAATAATAGCACCATTGGCCGTTCCTGACATTCTAGCGAGGGGACCACCCCCCCCCCCGGTCTCTCTCTCTTTTTTTTTAACCGGGGGAGGAAGTGGAAAGAGGCGCTTTTATTTTCTTCCTGCAGGGAGGGAGGGGAGAGAGGATCGCAGCGGTGCTAGGCTACTGTGCAGTGTGGATTTGAACTCTGCCGAGCAGGGAGGGGGAAAGTTGAACAAACTCACCAACGAGGACACAATCCGCGGGGGCGATTTTCCGCGGTTAGATCTCCGCAAACGAATAGCCAGGGAACCATTCCATTCGGGTGTCCCTGGGCACGTTTGGGTGCATGTTTGGTTATGCTGCCCTAAAAAGGATCTCTCTCACACACGCAGCAAACCCCCGAGTCTTTGTAAATCACCCCGAGGAAACAGGGCAGCTCTCTTCGGAAGGGTCCTTGGAGGGAAAGGAATGGGCCTTTCCTCTGGAGGAGGCAAAAGTTGGTTTCTCCGAGGGGAAGCGCTGCCTTTGCAAAAGAGAAAATGCGGGGCGCCGGGGGTGGGAGCGTGTGTGTGTGCGGAGAGTCCTCGGAAAGTCATGCGGGGAGCGAAGAAGGAAATCCGCCTGCGTTTGTCCCAGAGAACCGGCGTCGCGCCGGCCTCCGTTTCCGAGCCGCGGGATCTCTTGGCGCAGCCGGTTTTTCCGAATCAAGAATCCATTTCGGCCGGAAGACTGCTCCAAAGGAGCGTTTGCGGAAGGGGAGAGGGCCTTCTCCACCCAAAAAAGAAAATATCTGGGAGACGCTGGGTGTTACTGCTTGTTTACTGACGGCTCCCTCCCCAGCTCCTTTCGACTTGATGATAGTCAGCTTACTCGCGAGTAAATCCAAGGGACAAGGGAGGCGTTTCTTTCCGAAAACATTTGCTTGAGATTCCCGTACTTGAGCCCCGATACTGAATCTACCGATTGGAAAGTAAACCTTAGTATTGATTTTTAGTGGCTTCCGTGTACATAAAGTTAGGTTACAGCCTGGCTTCACTGATTTCCATAGGACTTCTTGGCCCACGAGAATAGTGTTCGGATCGGGGTATCAGCGAGTTATTTGGCCCCGATTTGGCTGAAGATTGGAAGAGTTCTGTTGTTTGCGGTTGCCTCCGATATTTGCAGAAAAGCTGATAACGCAGGTCTTCATTCACTGACTTTAGTTAATTCCCCCCCTGCTCCCTTTTCAAAGGGAATACAGCCGTGTGTGTGTGTTTGTGTGTGTGTTTATGCCTAAATTGTGGATCGAAGCGAGAACCCAAAGTTTAGCCGAGAACACCCCCATCGTTGTAAGGATAGGATGATAAAGGAATGAAGCAGGCAGATCTCGATTTCTGTATCTCTCCGAACTTTTGTTTAGTGTTTCTCAATAGGAAACTCAATAGAACATTCGAAATTCGGCGGCGAATTTGGGGCTTGTTTATTTTTAATATAAAGTTGCCGCTGTCTCAAAGAAACCTTGCCATTCACGATCCATCTGTTCTGACCAATCCCGTGGGTGTTAGTAGAATAACTCTAGAGGAAATCGGGTGTGTCCAGCAGTTAAAGGGATTCAGCGGTTTCTGGAAAGGGGGTGATAACGAAGCGGAACTGATAACACCGTTGCGATTTCTTTGGTGGCCACGTGTCGAAGAGAAATTCTCTTCTGCAAAAAGCCTGCTCGCTTCAACCCCTGTGAACTTATCTTTGGGTGTACCGCGGTGAGCTCGCACAGGATTGCATAAACAAACATGCATCGGATTGGGCTGAAAGGCAGAGACGCCAAGAATGGCCAAGGAGTTTGTCATTGATGCAGACCCAGGGAGAAGGAGCACAGGCTCCAGTGCAAACACGGGATATCATGACTTGTAAGACTATTTACAAGGAAGTGCGCTAGAACACGGCGGCATTCTGTCACATCGGGAGATGATAGATAGATAGATAGATAGATAGATAGATAGATAGATAGATAGATAGATAGATAGATAGATAGATAGATAGATAGATAGATAGATAGATAGATAGATAGATAGATAGATAGATAGATAGATAGATAGAGATGCTGCTCCAGCTAGCCCGTGTCTATATTGTTAACCAAGGTAGCTGAGGAACTGCGGAAATCCTAGTTCCAGAATCCAGTCAATAGGGCAGATTCTCTCCCCTTCGTTTCCCTTTGCCTGGGCTAGAAAGAGGAAGGGAGGAGGAAAAGGGAACAAGTATGGGGACTGAAGGGGGAAGAGAGTCCTTTCCAAAACTGTTATGTCCGGATCCTCCTCCCTCCCCGCACCCCCCCCCCCCCCCCACTCTCTATCTATCCCTGGCCTGGGGTCCCAGAGTGTCAAGTACTCTTTGCAAAAGGGAGCTGGACGCCTTCGAAACCCCTTCGGATCCCGCCGGGTTTCCGAACTTCTGGCTCCGCTAAAGGTTGGTTTAATGAGCCGAAGAGCAGCAGTCAGATCAGCGCGCAGGCGAAGCCGAGCTGGGCCGGCGGGTCTCAGGCTGAGAGGCGGCTGGGGGGAAAGGCGCGCCGGGCTGGTTTCGAAGGGGCGGCCTGGAGTGAACTCTCTTCTCTCTCTCTCTCTCTGCTCTTTTCTCTCTCTCCTTCTCCTCCTGCGGCGGCGGGGCCCGGCTCAGGTTATACGGCATCAAGTGCGCCAAGTGCAACATCGGCTTCAGCAAGAACGACTTCGTCATGCGGGCCCGCTCCAAAGTGTACCACATCGAGTGCTTTCGCTGCGTGGCCTGCAGCCGCCAGCTCATCCCGGGCGACGAGTTCGCGCTGCGGGAGGACGGCCTCTTCTGCCGGGCGGACCACGACGTGGTGGAAAGGGCCAGCCTCGGCGCCGGCGATCCCCTCAGCCCCCTACACCCCGCCCGGCCTCTGCAGATGGCAGGTACTGCCCGGCCCCGGAGGGAGGGAGAGACGGAGGGATGGGGGGGGGCTTCAGCTTCCCGTACCCGGGGGGCCTGGGCGGGGTCGCGAGAGGGGGGTGGGGGGACACCTCGAGCTGTTCCCCCGGCAGTTAGATTTCTCCAGCGGTCAGAGACCAGATCTCCACTGTGGCAAAGAATAATGTAGGGGGTTAAAAACACTGTAAATACCCCCAAGGCCAGGATTTTAAGCAGTCCCCCCCCCCATCCTTTTGACTTCTGGGGAGGACAAGTAAAACCCGTGCCTCCGCAGAAATCGACTAGATCCAACAGGAATTAGATGACTCTGGATTGTGGCCTCTCCTTTAGGAGGTCTTAACTACAGAGATGGATAGGGAGGGCTTTATAAACGTGTGGACTTGCCTCTTCCATTTCAGTCACAGAGACCCGATTGCATGTAGGTTCGCCCTGAAGTAAATTTCACACTGCGTAAGGGGCCCTACTCCTGAGAAATCGCCTAGAATTGTAGCCCTAGACGGCCTTCATTTTGCTTGGATGTCGGTCCAGTACATATCAAGGGGAACTCCCCTTCTATCTAAGGCCTGCTTAGGGACTCGGTCCTTAAATACTCATTTTCCATAGATCTATCGGCTGGCAAAAATATTCTTACACCCTGAACCAAAAACCTTACCTGGATCTCAATCCTAGGCATGTTTACTCTGAAAGAAATCCCACTGACTTCAGGGAGATTTACTTCCCGGGAAGTGTAGGCCAAGAGCCTTGGCAAAACATTTGACTGAAATCAGAGGAAGTGAGCTAAGGTATTTGGGTCGAAGCTGCTAAATTGTATTAACTCCAATTGTAACCGCGTGAAATGTCTCTCTTAACCTACTGGGGTATTTCCTTCTGAGAAAACATATTTGGCAGTGAGTTAGGTATGTAGAGGTGCTTTCGGATCCTGAAGACTTGTAGAAATAATTCCACCTTGTGGAGTGGTCTTCTAGGAGCCCGGACCAACTGGGCACAGCCTTTTGAAACAGGGGCAACTGGGACTGGCTGAAATGTCCCAAGAGTGTGTGGTATAAAAGGGAGAGAGAGTCATGGCTGCATGTGCTTTATCCCTCAACGACCTCCGGAGAGGATGACTGAAATTTACCTGGAGGCTTAATAGAGACAGACACATTCTCACGTTTTGTGGGCGTGACTGTGTGCGCAAGGCTAAAAGCTATATGCCTTGAACTGCAGGTTTATCACCCAGATCATATATTTACTCATATCGAGCCTTGCAAGAAGTGGGGGTGGGGCGGCAGAGAAATTAGAGGCTGGTGTGGCCAGTCCTGCCTTTTTTCATTTCTGGGACCAAGGTGGTAGTCCGGTGCATGAGCACACGAGTGTACCCAGAGTGTTTAGGATCCCACCGCATATATGGGCTATTTTATCAGCCCGTTTCTAAAGGGAGGGAGGCGATCCCCTTTCAAAGACTGGAAAGTGGAAATAGAGGAGAAATCGGAAGGAAAGGATGAAGAGGCTTCCTTTCTCCGGCAGAGGCTCTGCTGCACTCGGTTTCCACGACGTTTTCAGAATTTTGGCCTAGTTTGAATTAAGCATGGGGAGAAAGGGGGTGTGTGGGGGGGGAAGGAGCAGATTTCCGAAAGGAGAGAGACTAATAACTACAGGCGAGCACTTCAAGCTGTAATTTAAAACTGTCAACAAGCTAATCTTCTGTAATTGGTCTTCAAAGGGATCCTTCCTTCTCCCCCATGGCCTTCTGTGATCTGGGTGAGAATTTCAGCGCGGGAACTTTGGAATCGACGCTAGGCATTCCCGCCACCCCCCCCCCCCCCCCCGTTATTTTGTCGCACCTTTCCAGCAACCTCTCAGTCCTCTCTCGGCTTAGGGTCCCCCTTCTCCCATCTCACAAGGATAAACAAGACAGGCTTGGAGCCCAGAGCCTCTAGCTCTTCTTAGGCCTGAGAATTCTGTCCTCATTCCGTCTGCTTTGGAAAGGGCAGTGGTGACGTCAGGGTATGCGCTCGGATTCCCAGTCCGAAATCTCCTCCACTGGTTTGAAATGATAGGTTTAGTTCCTGCAGAATCCCGAATTCCCCAGTGGAAGGAAAGCCTCCTGAATCCCTTCAGCAAGCCAACTTCTCCTTTCTCCAACACCGCCTCTGCAATCTATTGTACCCGTTCGAGGAGGCGGGTTTACTTCTGAGTAGACATGGTCACGATCCGACAGTGAAATGTCAGTGTTGTGCGCAGCTTTTACTTGCTGGCAACAATAGCAACCTAATAAGGGTGTGTGTGTGTGTGAAAAGGAAGACCAGGGAGCCCACGATGTTAAGCCCCTCCTGGGTTAATGCTTATTATACAACCGCATCAGTGTTTAAGCTGAGTTAGTGTGAGCTAGCTCACAGATTTTTAGCCTCCAGCTCACACTTTTTTTTGTCTTAGCTCAGGAAAAATGGCCCCAGAGCACACTAATTTATTCTGTAGCGCGCAACTTCAGTGCCTGCAGCTCACAAAGTAGAACTGTTGCTCGCGAGACTCTGGATCTTAGAGGGAACATGGATCCGCACCCCTTGATCCTAGACATATTTACTCAAAAGTAAATGCCATTCGTTTCAGCTGGGCTTGATAAAACTATGCAGATTGATAAAGTGGTGAAATCGGACACAGGCAGCTCCCCCCCCCTTCCCGTTGCTCTAATGCGAGACTTAGGGGTAGGTACCCCCAAGAAAAGTGGTGAACAGCAGGGCCAGGACTCTCCCAGCGAAATCAACACAAGAAGTGATGATAGCCACTAACTGCAATGGCTGCCGAACAGAATAATGGAATCCATGAGGGAGCTCCTGTGCCCAGAGCCAGCTGCGAGTCCACTGGCACCAAGATTCCCCCGGTATACGCTTTCCATTCAAAGTCCCCTTGCTCTTTGACTCTGGAAAACTTACATCCCGGGAACCTTGTTGGTCTCTACGGCTCTACTGGACTCCAATCTAACTGTTCTGTTGCAGACCGGCAATATGACTATGCTCTGAAACGATCTTCTGTGCTCCCGGACAGGGTTCTTGAAGACTGGTAGTAAGACTTGCCAGCATCAAAAGGTCTGGTCTCTCTCCAGGCCCCGCTTGGAGGCCTTTTAAGAACAGCTGGTTGGTGGACCGGATGAAGCTTTGGTCCAGCAAGGGGGTTCTGTTCTTCTTTATATGCGCACAAGCACAGCTCAGATTGCAGTCCAACACTCCGATCTCTGGCCTCCTCGAAAAATATCTCCCATTGCTCTTAAAAGGAACTTTCCTTCCAAGTAGGTTTAGGCTGAAAATAGTGTTCCCTCTAAGCTGAGTTAGTGTGAGCTAGCTCACAGTTTTTTAGCCTCTGGCTCATACATTTTTTTTCTTAGATCAGGAAAAATGGCCCCAGAGCAAACTGATTTATGCTGCAACTCACAACTTTAATGCCAGTAGCTCACAAAGTAGAAGTTTTGCTCTCCAGACTCCACCGCTTAAAGGAAGCATTGTCTGAAAGCCTTTGGGCACTTGGACAGCCCCTGCTAGCACGACCGGAAACTAAGCAGGGTTCGGGCTTGGCTAACATTTCAATGGGAGACCACCAAGGAAATCCAGGGTCTCCTGGCAGAGGCGGGCAGGGCGAACCTCGCCTCTAAACGTCTCTTGCCTTGAAAACCCTGTGGGGGCCTTCATAAGTCGGCTGTGACTTGATGGCACTTCACACCACCACCGATTCTCCTTTAATACGCTTGGACTTACTTCTGAGAAACTATAGGCAGGGTTGCTTTACAGTCAGTTGCTGGCATATTTTTGAGGGGCAACCAGAAAGAAAGAAAAGCAAGAAACCAGATAGGACCAAAGACAGATAGAAACTTAGTTCGGGTTTTCGCAACTCTAGTGTTTTGGTTTTGTCGGTAATATTTAGGATAGAACTCCCCCCCCCCTTCCTGCCTAGGTATGTCCCCGAAACAGTCTGTTCCTTGTAGGAAATTTGATTGAAACCCCCCCATCGCCTCATGTTTTAAGCAGGTTTTCTAAAATGTCATGAGCCCCGTGGCGCAGAGTGGTAAAGCTGCAGTACTGCAGTCAGAGCCCTCTGCTCACAATCTGAGTTCGATTCCAGCGGAAGCTGGTTCAGGTAGCCGGCTCGAGGTTGACTCAGCCTTCCATCCTTCCGAGGTCGGTAAAATGAGTACCCAGCTTGCTGGGGAGAAAGGGTAAGGACCGGGGAAGGCAATTGCAAACCACCCCGTAAAAAAGGTCTGCCATGAAAACGTTGCGAAAGCAGCGTCACCTTAGAGTCGGAAACGACTGGTGCTTGCACAGAGGAACTTCCCTTTCCTAAAATGTAGATTAGGAAAGAGGGAAGGAAGTGTGCGGAAGGACGTAGGGATGGAAAGGTTAGAGTTTAGAGCAACGGATGAGCGAAACTGAGGGAGAGTTTCGACTTAGACGGTGGGCATACTCGTGATTTTTTGGTTTGCACTGTGCCCATTCGCCTGGGCGGGGTAAGCGAGGGGTGGGGGAGAGATGGACCAGGTTCGATTCCCTTCCAGCTCTTTGAGGGAGGAAGTGGCGTCATCGACGGAGGGTGGACAGAGCTAGCCCACTCCCCTCTTCTTTCCAGACTACGTCTGGTGATCATTCCACGGGGGTGGGGGCTGCTAACTCAGTGGTGGACACATCTGCCTAGCATGCCGAAGGTCCCAGGCTGAGCCTCCAGCATCTCCAGCTAAAAAAGGGAGCAGATGTCGAAAGACCTCTACCTGAAAGCCTAAGAGAGCAGGCTGGACAATATCTACCCACCGTCTGGCTCACCGAAAGGCTGGAACCCAATGCGAACCCAGCTCCCAGAATCCTCAACGTGCAATTCGGACAGTTTGTTGGTTTGCTGAAGGAACTCCTCAGATGTGCGCCCTGGGGAGGGATCGCAGCAATCCCTTGCAAGTTAAATGAGCCCTATCCTAAGCAGTGGGAGTCCCTACCCAAAGGCCAGGGGGGGCTGCATAGATGCCTCCCAGTGAAGTGCGCCGCCTTTTGCTTTCAGGCGCTTTTACCCCGCGACCTTGATGCTGGCTGTCGGTTGGGCCTCCTCCAGGGAGCTGAAGACGTTGGGGGATCTTGCCTTCTTGCCCTTCCCCGCCACTGACAGGGCTCCTGCCCCTTCCTCCTCTCCCCTCCCCTTCCTTTACAGCAGAACCTATCTCCGCCAGGCAGCCGGCTCTCAGGCCGCACGTCCATAAGCAGCCGGAGAAGACCACCCGCGTGCGGACCGTCCTCAACGAGAAGCAGCTCCACACCTTGCGGACCTGCTACGCCGCCAACCCCAGGCCCGACGCCCTCATGAAAGAGCAGCTGGTGGAAATGACCGGCCTCAGTCCCCGGGTCATCAGGGTCTGGTTCCAGAACAAGCGCTGCAAGGACAAAAAACGGAGCATCATGATGAAGCAACTGCAACAGCAGCAGCCCAACGACAAGACCGTGAGTGGCTTCAGGCACCTCCTCCTCCTGGCCCTTAGGGGGCGCTCCTCCTAGCGGAGCCTTGCTTGCATTGCTTGGCGCACACCCTGGCATTAGGGTGGTTTTGTTTTTGTTTTTTGCAGGGGGGGGAGGGTTTGCCCGAAGGTTTCAGCCTTTGCCTTTGAGGTTTCAGCCGCCTGCTCACCTTTCAAGTGGGCGTGTGACGGATTTGCTGGCAACGATGCCACGAGCGCGAGGGAGTGCCCATCAATGGCGCTTTCGGCTCAGACAGAGGGGAGGGGAGGCAGGTTGGGTGCCACCCAGGAAGTTAGCCACTCCTGCGCTTTTCACCGCAGTCTGTCAAGCAGGATCGAGGCTCACCGGGCAAAGCCTCACCTGCGGAACCCTTGTTCCTGGCAGCGATGAAAAGCGCCAAGCAGCCACCCTGCCAGGGAGGGGAAGGGGGGGGGGTCTCCTACTAGCGAACGAGGCGAAGGGCTGTTTCTAGGTTTTGCTTGCAAGGTTTGTAGGGGACTAAGAGAAGTTCATCGCTGCCTACTTCTTTCTGGCTAAAGACAGCGGGCTCCTTCCCCGGGAGGTGGTCGTCACTTCGTCCAGCAGTGACGACCACCTCCCGGGGCATACTGAGACCCCAATCCTCCAGCCATTTCTCTGGCGAGCAAGTCCTGCTGCGAAGAGTATGGGTCTCTTCTAGAATCTCTGGTTTTATGCATTTCATCTCCTAGGTTCTAACGATCTTCCTTTAAGAGACGCGGCTGCGGCTGCAGGAGAAAACAGGAAAATAAGGGGGGGGGGAGAGAGAATGGCAGATTATGCGTATAAGGGGAGGGGGGCTCACTAAAACACGTCTCTCCTGGAGTCACACTGCAGTAAAGCTAGTTTAAGAAACAGAGCCGAAGCCAGTGAGTTTAAGAAGTGTCCCGAAATCCATGGCACTTCTCTCATCTTGGATACCAGCTCCACTTCATAGTGGAACGCTGGCTCTCAGCTATGAACTCTAATAGGGGAGGCACTTTTAAAGAAAAAGAGTAGCGATTGTCATGGATTCATACTTGAAAGTAATTCCCACCCCCCGCTGAGATCAGTGGAACTTCATGCCCTGTGTCTAACGTCCAGTCTTAGCAGTCTGGCCAGTAAGTCCCCTGAATATTGTGGCATTTACGCGCCAGTCAATTTGCACAAGATCGCAGCCTTAGGGGAGCTACGTCCTGTTTTGACCTGGTTCCACTCGATGTCAGCAAGGCGCCAAGGAGCCCGGTTTGACGCCCGCGGGAGCCCCCCGATTCTTCCGTCGCAACGGAAGCCGCCATCTAAAGCTGCAGCCACTTTGGAGATAGCTGAAAGCCCTTTACTTCGGAGTGAATCCCGAAACGGAAGGGGGGGGGGTGTTTGGCCAGCAAACACTGGGGCCTCGGACGGCGCCTTGCCCTGGAAATCAGGCGACCTTCACGGCTTTCAGCGAAGCCCGCGAGAAAAGTTGTTAGGTCTGGCTGCGACGGCGCTGCTGGCGTCTGGGGGACCCGATTTTAGCCGCCCTTGCTTCACCCCCACCCCTTTCCTCTCCTCTGCAGTCGCGTAGGAAGCAGTTTGCTGGGCTCAGTACATAAATCTGGAGGAGGAAGGAAACCACTGCCGGCTGCCCACCTCGTGCAGTGGCATTTAAAAAGGTTTGGTTGTGCCAAGGTGGGATGTGCTGCGTACACCTCCGTTGCAAGTCGCTCAATGGCCTAAGTGTGGGAGCTGTTTAGGGTGGCGCCGCCACCCTTTCAAAACACCCGAAGAGTTTGTGTTTAAAGAGAGGCATTTTAAAGTGTCTTTCTGCTGGCCAGAACGACAATCCGCCGCCCCCCCGCCCCCCCCCCCCCGAAGCCTTGTATAAGTGGGTTGACAGTGAAGTCCGATCCCAAATGCATTTTCTTGAAAGTAAATTCCACGGAGACTCTTGGTGTTCCTTCAGTGTCAAGGCAATGTCAGCGACTTGAAGAGGGCCGAGCCCCCCCCCCCCCTCCCTATCCTTATATGTACAAGCTAGTCTGGTGGGAGTCCCGGGATCGAACCCCGCTTAGTCCTCTCAAAGTCAACAGAACTAAATCGGTTGGCACCTCAGCGCTTTGGGTTAACAGCAACCCACCCCCCACCCCGGGGGCGTGACAGTCGTGATGGTATGCGGGACTTTGGAGGAGGGAGTCAGCGGCCAACCCCAGTGCGTGTTTCCTCGGAAGTAAAAATCCCGCTGTGTAAATGGCGCTTGTGCCCAAATAAGGTCCGGCTGAAGATTCAGAAAGCTCTTTCTCCCAGCAGCCTTCCAGAAAGTCTAAACTCCAGTGTAGCTTGAAAGCCTCGATGGGTTGCCTGCTAAGACTCGAGAGTCCCGGTCCCTCAACACCCTCCCGCCGTGGCTTTTGCCATCAGTGAGTCTTTAGATGCGAGAGAACAGAACAGAGGGCGGGGGGGGGGGAGTGCTGGTCACCTCCCCAGGCGAAGGAAATGTAACCTGTAACGCCCAGGCGACTTACTGCAAGAGAAGAGCCACCCATTGTTGTGCCTGTAGTTCACCATTTCGGATCTTCTGCTTTTACCACCTTACTCCAAAATAGATCTTACTGTCCAGCCCTTCAGGGGAGAGGAGTCAGGATCATAAACTTTTAAAAAAATGGTAAACCCGTTTTAATGGAAGTAATTTAATTCCATCACCAACACCCCACCCTCGCCAAGTTCCCCTGAAACCAAGGGGTCTGCTCAGCAGCAGTTACCGCCAATGTTCCCTCTAAGCTGAGATAGTGTGAGCTAACTCACAGTTTTTTAGCCTCCAGCTCACACGATTTTGTCTTAGCTCAGGAAAAATGTCTCCAGAGCAAACAACTTCAAGGCCAGTAGGCAGCTCACAAACTAGAATTTCCGCTCACGAGGCTGCACAGCTTAGAGGGAGCATTGGTTACCACCCATCAGGACAAAGTCTTTCTGCTCCTAACTATGTTCACTCCAAAAAACCCCAATAGTTTTGTTGTTCCTTTTCGCAGGGTTTACGGGGGGGGGGGCTGCTAATCGAGGACAGGGGATCGCAGCCTTGACCCCCCCCCGCCCCACTTTTCAGCTCGATTGGCCGGCAGCCGGCCGCGAGCCTCAGGGGTCTGCGGCCCCCCTAGGCTAAGATCGCGACTCATTGCCCCCTTGGCTGGACTGGGGCGCCGCGTGTCTGGAACCGAGCTCTCGCCCGGGGTGCCTTTCAGCCACGGAGGGAGCCTTTGGGACAACAGAGCGAGGGAGCGAGAGAAAGAAAGAAAAGGGCCCAGATTAGCCGAGTCAATAAAGGCGGCCCGTTTGAGAAGGGCCGGCAGAGAAGGGTGTTGACTGCCGCCGCCGTCTCGCTCGCTCGCTCGTTCACTTGCGCCGCCTCGTTCTCCGCAGAACATCCAGGGGATGACGGGCACTCCGATGGTGGCGGCGAGCCCCGAGAGGCACGACGGGGGCTTGCAGGCCAACCCGGTGGAGGTGCAGAGTTACCAGCCCCCCTGGAAAGTCCTCAGCGACTTCGCCTTGCAGAGTGACATCGATCAGCCGGCTTTTCAGCAACTCGTGAGTGTCCTCAATGGCCCCAGTGGGTGGCCGGGCTGGAAAGGGCGGGGGCGGCTGGGGGGCGGCGGCGCGCTGGCGGGTCCTGCAGAGGAGGGTTGGAGGACCCCCGGTTAGACCCCCCCTCCTCCAGCCCCCCTCGCACCCGGAGCTTCCCCACCAGCGCTTTCTGCCTAGAAGGAAGGCATCTCTGTGGGGGGTGGAGGTGGGTGAGATGGACGTCCTGCGTTTGGGAAGACGCCGCTCTCTTTTTCGACAGCCTGGCAAACTCCCATATATAAGTTTCCCCCAGATTCCCTACACGGAACCGATTTTCCCGTCGGGATGGGGAAAGACACAACAGGCACGTGACAGGATGCTAGCTCTGGATGCGAGACACAAATATAGCCATCTGTGCGATGAAAGCATTTTTTTTTTAAAAAAAGTTCTGTGCTTAGATGTTCATTTTATAACAAGGATTCAAATTAGAAGATCGCCGCCCCCCCCAAAACAAACAAAAAAAACATTTTAAAATTTTTATAAACCTTAAAGAAAACAAAAACCCAGCTGTTTTTTTTTCTATTTTAAACTAACACAGAAAGGAAGAAGAAAAGTGGGAGCCAAGGTTATGTCCATTAATTAGCTAGCTGGATTAATGTTTTAAAAACCCTTTGATCCACTGAAGTTATGGTGAACATTAATTTATATACCTATAAAAACTCTAGAATGAAAAGGCACCCTCCCTTTTTTTGCTCACTCTGAAGAGAATGCCTTCTATGAGATGCTTGCATTATCACCTAAAAGCCCCCTTCACGGTTATTTTTCTTACCCATATGCAGGGCTTTATTTTGTAGCAGGAACTCCCTTGCATATTAGGCCACACCCCCTGATGTAGCCAATCCTCCAAGAGCTTACAGGGCTCTTAGTACAGGGCCTACTGTACGCTCCAGGAGGATTGGCTACATTAAGGGGTGTGTGGCCTAATATGCAAAGGAATTCCTGCTACAAAAAAAGCCTTGCCCATATGTATATCTGTGCAGATTTAGGAGGCAATCCTAAACAGGTCTACTTTAAAATTAGTCTGTTATACCATGGGGTTTGCCACTCCCCACCCCCTTCCCGAAAGTACCTATCAGACTGCAACCTCAATTGATCAAAATCCATGGAAAGATCTGCTTGGATTCCTATAACTGATTGAAAACCAGAATTCTTCCTAATAATTTCTATAACTCTTCCATACTTGGCTGCAATTCTCAGCAAGGCTTGTCTGCCACTGAGTCAAGTGGGATTTAAAGCACAAAATGCTTTTAAATTCTGAGAAAGTTGGGGGGGGGGGTTATCCTCCTGTTCACCCTTTGAAAGAAGGTAGAGCTCCACCAAAGGCTTTCCCAGCTTGATTTGTGACCTAGAGACAATAGAATGTGGGCTTCCTGTGGCCAAGCCCGGCAACTGAACTTCTGCCTCCCTCTCTAAGTTTATGCCTGAGAACTATTTGAGATATCCAGGATATCCAGATTGTTATCACTGTGTTAATTCAACCAACCAATCCAGTCGTGCCCCAACATGACACATGGATTGCACTGTCCAAACTGTTGACTTGGAGTACATGGTGGTCTGGCTCCAATCAAGGTCCCCCTCTGTCCAGAGAATTTTTAACAAATGCATTCCTGAATACGCCCAAATGTATCCAATATTACATAAAACCTACCCCTATTTTTCATCCCATGCACACATTTTGCATATGTACATTACATTGTTGTGTTGTAATGTTGGCCTTGGGACAGTGTTCAAATGTATAATTTAGCTCCGTTGTCTACATCTTTTTTTTAAAATACTGTACTTTTTAGTACATATTTCTAAACTTCCATTGCTAAATAGATTTTTTTTTTTAAAAAAAATGTGATTTATAGAGTTACATGCAAATACTACATAGTATTTAATGGGCTAGCTTCCTCCCAAAAAGCTAACAGGAATTTACCAATCAATTCTGTTCTTAACTCCCTTATGCCTACATCATTTGGCAGCTCATATGGGACCATATCATCTGCAATACTTAGGCCCAACCAGGTGATTTAAGGACAGAAGTTCAACCTTAACTCAATTTCCTGGCCTAAGTGTGTTTAAACCAGATCTTTAAAATAATAAGGTATGTTATGTATGGTTTTTCAGTGATTAACATTTTTAATAGCAATGACAGAACATCAAGTGAAAGTTGTTTCCCAAATGTAGCAGGATAAAGGGGTTTGGAAAAGAACAAAAACTATCTTCATTTTGATAATGTTGGCTGTTTCTCATTTAATTTAATTTAATTTAAAATTGGTATTCTCATTACATAATGTCACTTGATAACTTGGTTCATTGCAACTGTAGTCCTAAGAATGATTACTAGGAGTAAAGTTGTACTGAATTTAATAGAACGTACTTCTGATTAAACATGTTTGTCATCCCAAGCCATTTGGGTGTATTATGAAGAACATTCAAATGGTACCTTCATGGTGGTAAAGCATCATCAATTCAGCTATATATCATTTATGTCCTTCAGTGTTATTTCCAAGTCACCTATGGTGGATGCCCTAACAACTATTGGTAGGACTGGCCCTGTATGTTTGGGAATGTTTTGTTAGTTGGCCAACTTTATCCTACATGCTGCATGTCACTCAGGTAGAATGATCATACTCCATGGTCTTTCAGTGCCGCTTTTAACTATGACTTTGGATAGATGAGGAAGCGAGTCTAAGAAATATATGACTAATGGTTTTAGGGTGAGATGTAGGAAGTGCCTTCAAGTCACAGCTGACTCATGGTGACCCTGTAGAATTTTAAAGCCAAAAGACATTTGGTGGCGGTTTGCTATTGTCTACAACTTCCATGGTAGTCTCCCAGGGCTCTGCTTAGCATCCAAGATCTGACAAGATTGGTCCATCCAGGTTAGGGCAAAGATGAGATATGCCCTTTTTTTTTGTCAGAATTAACAAAGCATGATAGCAAAGGCAAAAGTGGGGTGCAAATTTCATGTGTGATGATGTCTTAGATGAATTGCAGTCAATTTTCTAGGGAGGATTATTGGGGTGGGGTGGGTACTAGTCATACCTAACTGGGCCATCCAAACAAGTCATTAAGCAGTTTGGGGCATAGGGCTGTCAAAGAAGCCCTGCATGATTCAAGAGGTGACCATGATCTCTTGTGTTGCTGCAGAGGATACTGGGGCCCAGCTTGGTTGTAGCATTGCAATGGATGGTAGGATGTCCTTTTGGATCAGGCACTCCAGATGCTTTAAGGTGTGAAATATCTTGGGCTGATCCTGATACCAGCGACCCATTGTTCTCTTCTTCTCACTGGGAAACATTTGGCCTAATGTAGACTAGAGACAGGTGTTTTGTTTATTGGCTTATTTTTAAGAACAGAAGGCAAAACAGAAGTAGACTTTTAGTGAATACACTCATCCTTCATGTGATCTCTGACTAATAGCTTTTGCTATGTTGTTGTTTAAAAAAATCCAAAAACCCTGCAGAATCTGTTTGACAAAGAGACCATGAGTGACAAAAGAAATATGGGAAGTGATTTCTCCCCTCTGAAGTCACTTTTGTCTCTTGGGAACTATAGTCTCTTCCCAGCCTTCTCCTGGAATGAATCACTTTTCCCCGGATCCAGTAACTCCTTTTCAAACCGTATCTGCCTGTAAGGAATTTTTTAGTTCAATTCAGTAGAGGAGATGGCTCTGCTGTGTGCTAAGAGATGCATGCTTTGAACATTCCTTGTCACCGAAATGTATAGGGAAGCCTATTCATAAACTGGCAGGATGCGCACAAAACACTCAGGGGCCTGGCACAGAAAGAAGTTCCTTCGATCTCAATGGAACTTAAAACTCAAGTGTGTGCTTAGCATTGGCATGCAAGGCTGTCCACTCCTGCAACCCACCTGAGACCATCTGCAACCCACCTAGAAGCATTACCAAAGAGGCCTGATCTTATAAAGCAAACACCACAACAAAGATCACATTTTACTGTGGTCTGGATTACAAGCAATAGGGGGAAACCGTGAACAATAGGAAAATGTTGCATTGTTCGCAGCCCACCTGAGCCAATGTGTGAAGCAGGAGAGGGGCCATGACTTAGTGGAGAGCATCTGCTTTGCACGCAGAGTGACCCAGCACCTTCAGTTAGAAGAAGCAGGTAGCAGGCAATGTGGAATACCTGAGACACTGGAGAGTGGCTGCCAATACTAGTTAGTCAATACTAGCTACAGTACTCTGTATAAGACAGCTTCATGTGTGGGCACTTAACAGTTAATGTGATACGCATCACACATGCGTACATTTGATGCTATATAAAGTTATTCAGAATTAAATCTGAGAGGACTTAGAAACGTGCAGAAGATCACAACCTTAGTTGGAAATGATAAAACATATTACAAGTAACACTGGCATCCGTGGGATTTAATTCTAAAGATGGTATTCAGGTCCAGGACGTTAACTTTGGAAGAAAATCTGAAACCAAAGCAAGGCCCTGGTTAGTACTTGGATGAGAGATCAGGAACAAACCAGGCAGATCCTGGTCTTGAGACTGTAACAAACTATGAAAATGAATGAACCAGACAGATCTTTCTACAAACCTGGGGAAGGGAGGAAGCTCCAGGTTTGCAGAAAAACCTAAAAATAAATAAATATGGGGTTAAAAGAAACAAAATGGTAAAAAGGAGCACCTGCAGTTTTAAGAAATGGAAGTCCTTAGTGGCCATTGCTAAATAACTGCAGCATTCTGGGTTTGGGGTTTGCCAATAAAAGATGGGGAGGGAGCAAGGCCCTTTCCAGGATTGCTTTTTTCTGCAAACCTGGAGCATCCTCCCTTCCCCAGGTTTGCAGAAAAACCTAAAAATAAATAAATATGGGGTTAAAAGAAACAAAATGGTAAAAAGGAGCACCTGCAGTTTTAAGAAATGGAAGTCCTTAGTGGCCATTGCTAAATAACTGCAGCATTCTGGGTTTGGGGTTTGCCAATAAAAGATGGGGAGGGAGCAAGGCCCTTTCCAGGATTGCTTTGGATTTTCAGGCAGAACTCAGTCCATTTCTGCACTAGACCTTTAATCCTGGTTCATCCTGCCCCAAACTGATTTTCTACAATAGAATCATAGAACCATACATTCATAGAGCTGGTTTCTATGATTCCATTATTGAAGTGTAGAATGTCAGTTTGGAGACAGGGCAGCAACCTCTGGATGGCTTGATACAGTCTGATTTGCTTGACTCACCTAGGTCTGGCTGCTTGCCTATGAAAGCCAGTGAGGTGTAGTAGTCAGAGCTTCAGAGCAGGGGCTGGGAGTCCCAGGTCCAATCATCCATCTGTCATGGAAGATCACTAGGTGATGGTATGTCAGTCACATACTTTCTGCCTATCTAACTCACAGAGGCTAAAAAGGCAGAATGGAGAATTATGCAAGCTGCTTTGGTTCCCACTGTGGAGAAAGGCAAGCTATAAAATAAGTAAATAAATAATAATATAGCTGAAGATGGGAGGCAGATATATGGTAGGTTGATGAACTGCTGAGGAGAGAATGAGGAAGGAAAGAGAAAAGGGTGTGGGGTTTGTCAGGAGGAGGGAAAGGGAAAATAATGTGGGAAAGTGAGGTGCCTTCCCACAAGCCCTTAAGTCCCTACTATGCAAGTGGCCTTGGCCCAGTGGCCAGCACCACACAACTATGCACTAGCTTTCCTAGGCAGAGGCAGGTAGGGGGAGAGAAAGCTGAAGACAGACGGGCAGGTTAAGGGAGGAGAGAAGTAATCAGGAAAGGGGTAGGAGGGCTTTGGGGCCTTTCAGGGAAAGAGGAAATAGGGGAGGAGAAAATGAGATACCCCTACAAGTCCTTAGGAAGTCCTACTTGTAATTTGCTATAGTCTTAATTTACAATGTTTTGGATTCAACTAGCTTCTCTAGTGATGAAAAGTGGACCACCCAAGTGGTCCTGTGGGTCATAGGACCTTCCTAAATGAAAATTAGGTGGGTCAAAAGCTACAGTAATAAAGAGAATTAGGAGATATTGCAACATGTTGACCAGAATGTTCATCTGAAATGTAAAAATTGGGATTATTCATCTATTTGCAATACCATGTTTAACAAAATCCCATACAATAATTCTAGAATAAGATGTTGTCTTGTGTGAATTACATGCAGCATGCTAATAGGCATTTTTTTCAGAATTGTTCCCACTGTGCTCAATCATACTTCTCTTTTTCCCCTGTCGAGTCACAGCTGATTTACAGAGACCCCCATGGGATTTTTCAAGGCAAGAGATGTTCAGAGGTGGTTTGCCATTGCCTGCCTCTGCATATCAATTCTGGATGTCTTTGGTGGTCTCCCATCCAAATACTAACCAGGGTTGACCCTGCTTAGCTTCTGAGATCTGATGAGATAGGACTAGGGCTTTCAAGGTCTGGGTAATCACACTACCTTGCCTATAAATTAACTCAGGGTTACATCCCTAGAGAAATATCCATTGGTCTTGACCTAGACAAGGATGAGTATGGAGGACACACTACTCATGGTTTCAAAGACCTGTCAGAGGTGGAGTATAAAAGTTTCTCTCAGATCCTCAACTAAACAAAATAATGGTTTAGGGCCAACTCTTGTTCCCATCTGCCAGTGCTTTCCCACTACCAGACTGGATACTGTTACTCATATTACTGGTCACCAGTTAGATGGTTGGCTTGTATTGGGGGAGAAATTTCAACTGTCTCTCCTTCTTGCACCAACTAAACACTGGGGGGCAGGGGCTACATCAATAAGTTCCTTTTAGCTCTTTTTTAAAGCTGATTTTTAAGAACATAAGAAGAACTCTGCTGGATCAGACCAGTGGTCCAGCATCCTGTCTCACACAGTGTCCAGTCAGTTCCTCTGGACAGCCAACAACTGGAGATAGAGGCTGAGGTCTTCCTTTAATGTTGTTTCCTGCCTCTGGAATTCAGAGGATTAGTACCCCTCAGTCACCATGGCTAGTAGCCATTGACACACTTATCCTACATGAATGTATCTAATTGCCCTTTAGAACTCTTTATTCCTGTGGCCGTACCTACATCCTCTGCCAGTGAATTCCACATTTTAATCACTTTGTATAAAGTAGCATTTCTTTTTGTCCATCCTGAATCTACTGCTCAATGAGTGCTCAACAGCTTTGTTGGATGCCCTTGAGTTCTAGTATTTTGGGAGAAGGAGAAAAATTTCTCTCTATCAACTCTCTCCACCCCACACATAATTTTACAAACCTTAATACTAATAATAAAAATTTATTTATATCCCACCCTCCCCGCCGAAGCGGGCTCAGGGTGGCTAACAACATATTCATATAATTATAGGAACCTTAATCATGTCCCTCCTTTAGTCATCTCTTTTCTATTCAAACTGGCAGAAACTAGCATCAGAATGCCACCATTGCTGCCAGATCAATTCAAATTATGAATTTTAAATACATTAACTGGTTTAAAGTTTTCATTGTTAAATTTAAAATTTTTATATTTATTACTGTATATGTATGAAATGTTGTTAGCCGCCCTGAGCCTGCCTAGGCGGGGAGGGCGGGATACAAATAAAATTTTACTTACTTTTCTAAACTAAAAAGTCCCAGGCTCTTCAGCCTTTCCTCATAGGGAGGGTGCTCCAACTCTCCTCTGTACTTTTTCCAGCTTTGTAATGTCTAGTTTGAGACACAGAGACCAGAACTGTACACAGTATTCTAAATGAAGCCACACTATAGATCTATACAGAGGCATTACAATACTGCCTGTTTTATTATCAATCCCTTTCCTAATAATTTGCATTTTTTTTTACTGCTGCAGCACACTGGGTTGACACATTAATTGAGCTATATGTACCCAAGATCTTTCCCCCTCTCAATCTTAGCAAGTTCAGTCCCCATTAGCCTATACTTGAAGTTGGGATGTTTTGTCCCAGTGTGCATTTCCTTACACTTACCGACATTGAACTTCATTTGCCACATTGTCACCCAGTTTGTGGAGGTCCTCTTGGAGTTCTCCACAATCAACCTTGTGTTTTTACCATCCTGAATAATTTTGTGTCCTCTGAAAACTTGGCCATTATACTACTCAAAGCTAATTCTAGATCATTTATGAATAAGTTAATATTTTCTGCTTAATCAGCCATTTGGTCAGTGAAGCCTAGTGTTGTGTACTTTGGCTCTCCAAGGTTTAGGACAGGGGTGGCCAAACTTGCTTAATGTAAGAGTCATATAGAATAAACATCATATTTTTGAGAGCCATAAGACATGAATGTCAGATGATTGAGAGCCATAAAGAAGGGAGGGAGGGTGGCAAATAGACGAGGGAGAGAGAGGTGGAAAGAAAGCAATGTTATCTTTAAATACATTCTCCAAGCCACTGGCTTGCTTGCCTTGGAGAAGTGATTTAAAGAGGGAAATGTGACTCCTGAAGCCCCTACCGCCCCATCATCTGACATCATCCAAGTCAGATGATGGGGCGGTAGGGGCTTCAGGAGCCACACAATATGTGTGAAAGAGCCACATGTGGCTCCCAAGCCACAGTTTGGCCACCCTTGGTTTAGGAGATCTGTCAGAGTCCTGCTGTCTAGATCCTTTCCCCTGGAGATGCTGGATACAGAACATCAGAATGTATGTAACCATAAATAATTATAAATCCTCATATGGAAGATGCTAAAAATCTGTTACTTACCACGACTGCTGCTGGATTGTGGGAATGTTCTCCATAGTAATGCCAGCACATCTTCCTGGAGACATCATCTTCTATGATGAGTTCTCAGTGGATTGGGGTGAATCCATTAAAAAGGGGTTGTTCTTTAACTGTTCTCTGTTGTGTTCTATTGAAACATGCCTTACGTATACTATTGAATTTAAGCAACAAACATAGCAAGCTTTTGATAGATAGGCTAAACTTTGCTGTTAAGTTTTTGGATTTTACAATCACACCTGATTGTGAAAAGCTCCCTTCAGACATGTCTTCATGAAGCCATCTTAGGCAAGCTGCTGTTCTCTCTGCAATGTGGTGGTAATGATACCAGCCTGCTTTACAGGGTTGTTGTATCTTTGTTATAATGAATGTGAAGTGCTCTGGATAGTCCAAAAATTACTATATACGATATATTACCAGCCACCAAATTTGTACTCCACAAAATCCAAGGCTGTTTCCCTTCAGAATGCGTTGATTTTCAAGGTGTTGGATTCATCCATTGTTGTATCTCCATGTGTTATTATTGCAAAATGTAATGGATCAATGATGGCCAGGGTCTAGTCCCATCTGTTCAGAGGGATTGTAGACTCATATTTTTCAAACAGAAACTCACAGTGCTTCATGGCAAATTGCTCTTGAAATGGAGAGCAAGCTAGGCATGACACCAGAAATCTCTGAACAGTTCTTTTGTTAATTTTTTGTTTCATTTTTGAAATGGTAGCTATGGGAACAATGGACTGTGACTGTTAACCCTTTGTGTTCTTTGGCCTCTCAGAGGAAATGTGTGGGAATCATTTTTTTTGGGAGGGGGAGTCCTTTGGGCAGATGGCAAAGGAGCAGTGATTTCAATCAGGGCAATAACTAATTCAACTCTCCCAGGCCATATCCCTAATTTAACAACACCCTCCCCCAGTGCATGCTCCTTAAAAACACAGCAGGAGACCACAACTGGTGGGCACAGTTGTGGTATGAGAGAAGGGACACTATGTTGACAATCAAAAAGAGTTCTTTGGATTTTGTCTAATGTCTAGTCCTCCCCACAAATTAGGAATGTTCTACTTAGATCTTTCAACACTGATCTTTTTGCACTGTGATGTAATTCTTTGAAATTGTGACAGTCTACAATCAACACCAAAGTTTAAGAAGGATGATATAACAGTGCTTCTAAATAGTAAGACTAGATTTTAGCGGTAGATTTTATATACATCATAAGCCAGAGAACAATGAATCCATTTCTTTTTCTTTCTTGTAAATGCTTTTTTTTCTCTTTCTCTTTTAAAAAAAATGTTTGGCAGGTTAATTTTTCAGAAGGAGGCCCAGGCTCCAATTCCACCGGAAGTGAGGTAGCGTCCATGTCCTCTCAGCTCCCGGATACACCCAACAGCATGGTAGCCAGTCCTATTGAGGCATGAGGAACAATTCCTTGCGATGTTGTGGTCCTTAAGTCTTTTCGCCCCCTGCTGGAGAGAGTGGGAAAGCTACCACGTTTGGGGACTCGAGAAAAAAAATGTTTAGAAAAAGAAAGAATGAAAAAAAATATTTAATACAACCTTGTTCATGAACCTAAGCAAAGACAACTCCATGAACTGTCTGGGGAGTTTTTTGTTTTTATTTTTTTTCCTTTTGCAATGATAAGGTAGCAACACTGTGAAGACAATCATGGGATCTTACTAGAATAATATTCAAAGAGCAAAGGAAAATGCTTTTTTAAAAAAGAAAAAATACCCAAGCAAAAGGATCGGAGGAGGATCAAGGAAAAAAACAAACAGACAGACGTTTGAAAAACGTGCAAGATCCACTCCCGAAGATCTCCCACCTTTCCCCAGCTGGTTTCCTTCAATGACTGCACATCCTCGAGAGAAAGCCTTGTTTCCATCCTTAACCCCCTCGGTGCTGTTTGTCAGCTGGCCTTTCCCCTTGCCAAAAACAAAACATATTAGGGAGGAAAGAAAAAAAAACACGTTGGAAAGGAGTTCTTATAGGTTGCTTCCCCCGAGATCAAGAAAGGACAATCCGTAGCCCCTCCAGACGAACGAGCCATTGAAAGGAGGAGGAGCTGCGAGTGGTTTGAAAAATTCTGTGTTTTTTGTTTTGGGGTTTTTGTTTTTTTGTTTTGTTTAAATCCCAGTTGACTTTAACCAGGGAGGGGGTTGTGGTCTCCAATAGCATGTACTGTAGCTTCTTCCTCCTCCCCTCCTTTTTGGGGTGAGGTGGTTGATTGAGATCCGTCCTCTGTCCCGAAGGGGGGGGGTTCGAGGGGGGTTGTTATTGTTAAAGGAGGAAATCGTGTGTGTGTGTGTGTTGGGGGAGGGAGTGTTTTAAATCTCAGTTTGAAGACTTCATTTGCAACCAGGTATACCTCTTTTTGGCCACGCACACAAATGGTGTCTCTCGGGGTTGTGTCTTTTTTTTTGACTGGCGTCCGCTTAATAACATTCCCTCTCCCCCCTCCCCAAGATGTGTATAGTTCTGTTTTTTCTTTTTTTCTTTTTTTAAGAAAGAAAATGGACTGTTTCTCTCTCCCCCCACCCTCTCTTTCTCGCTCTCTGGAAATGAGAAGCGGGAAAAAAATAACTTTTGTTTGCTCTCTCGCATTGCAAAAATTATAAAATAATTTATTATTTATTATCTGAAGACTTGCTACTTTGTCATGTCCTGATTTGCTTTTTTTTTTTTAATGATGGGGGCAGTGGGCGGGGATGTTTGTTTGTTTATTTGCTGCTTAGTTTTCCTCTTGTTGCGAGGACTTGCATTCCTTGCGCAGGGAAACTTCCCAGGAAATTGTACCCAGAAGAAGAAGGGAGGGGGCCGAATGAAGAAATCTTTTGACCGCGGTCTTTGCAAATTATGTTCAGTTATATATGTGGGGCTGCTACTTTGATTTTGGAGGTCGGTCCTTTAAAAAAAACAATAATATCCCCTCTCCTTAAGTATTATGCGAAATAAAAGCGCCGTATGTAGAATGACTATTATCTTCAGGCCTATTTCAATAATTACACGTTTGGTATACAGAAACAATAAAGCAATTCAGAATAACGATCCAAGCGCCATCTTTGATATATATAATATACCATAATACTATATATATATATATATATATATATATATATATATATATATATATATATATATATATATATATATATATATATATATATATATATATATATATATATATATATATATATATATATATATATATAGTATATTTACAAGTTAGCTGCTAAATACTTGTAATAAAATATTGCCTGAGAAAAGGAGGGTGTAGTACTTTATTACACGTATGAACCATCAGCTTGTAAAGTTCGATTCCTTTTCTTTCCAGGGTTAAATATGGTATCTCAGGCTCCTTTTTTAACAACAACAACAACAAAAAGCTTAATGCTGGACCTAGGCGGCCTTTACAATGCACTTCCAGGACATTTCCCCGGAAGTAAGGTCCATTGAGTAGACCTGAGCAGGATTCTTGAGCAGATCTTGTTCTTCTTTCTGCTACTTTGGGAGTGAGGCTGTTGCAGACCCACCGTGCATCTGAAGTCCTAAGAAATCCAGGGTCGCTTTCCAAACGACAACCCCAAATCCTCCTAGATGGGCACCGGAGAAGGGGCGTGTGTGTTTTCTTTTCAGGGTGCCCCCCCCCCGGGGCTGCGTGGCGGGCGCTATAAATAGACGCTTGTCTGTGCTCAGCGGCAAACCTCTTAAGGGGGTGGGGGGAGAGATTTGCGTGGAGGATCTGACTCACTGGGAGTAAACCTACTGACAAAGATGGGCTTGTTTCCGAGTAGACCCGCTTCCACAGCCCCCCGACTCGGTGTAGGCTAGTTTTACAAAGCTAGCTGGATATAGATATTGGAAAGAGAGGGGGGAGGGAGGGTATTGCTCTCTCTCTACCGAAGTTGTTTCTGTGACCTCTGTTTTTATTTGGGAAGGGAAGAGAGGAAGAAAAGAAGGCTGGGGGAGGGGGAGAATGTATTTTGTTTAGCAAGTGAAGGATGACTGCTATTCATCAAAGTCTGTTGTCAAGAGCTTTGGGAATGGCCGGAGGGGAGATTCTGGCTGGAGGCGACTTGCCGATCAGGGCTCGTTGTTTTTCTTTCGACTTCCGTTTTTCTTTTAGGTGGTGGTGGTGGGGGGGTGTTGACTGGTGAAAGCGAGGCAGGGCAGAGAAAGGAGGCGAGGGGGGAGCGGGGGTTGTAGCTGCGTCGGCGCAAAGGTGCGATCCCTCTCTGATAGAGGCTCTATCCCCCAAGGGAGAGGCTGGAGGAGTTCCTCCGGCTGTTCGCGGCTCGGTGAATTGGACTCGGCTGGGAGCGTCTCCTCTCGGATGGCGCCTGGCCCCGAAAAAAACTCTTTCCTGGGAGGGAGTAAGCGCCGTGGGACAGACCTCAGCCGGCTGGTTGAGGAGAGCCGGGTCAGATTCCCATCCCTTGCGTCGCTTTACCTGAAGGCTGATCAACATGGCTGTTAAGCCAAATTTGGCTACTATCGCACACACTAAATAATGCACTTTCAATCCACTTTCAATGCACTCACCAACTGCTGGATTTTACGGTATGAACTGGCAAAATCCAGTTGGAAAGTGCACTGAAAGTGGATTGAAAGCGCGTTTTTTGGTGTGTGTGATGCCAGAGTGTCCCAGGCAGTCATCCCTATAAACAGCTAAACTAGTTACATTTCACAGCTGGGACAGGGGCAGGTTCCTTAACGCGCTTGAAACCCGTTGCTTTGTAATATCTGTCATCATGGGGAGTGTTCAAGTGGGTAGCCGTGTTGGTCTGAAGCAGCAGAACAAAAATCGAGTCCCTGGCGCCTTTAACAAAAGTGTTGATCAAGGACTAGCTTTAGTGTGCAGGCACACTTCCTCAAATCCAATGAAAAGGAAATTAGCAATCCATATATATTAGCAATTGATAATATATGTGTGTGTGTGTGTGTGTGTGTGTGTGTGTGTGTGTGTGTGTGTGTGTGAAGGAACGGTGGCTCAGTGGTAGAGCATCTGCTTGGGAAGCAGAAGGTCCCAGGTTCAATCCCTGGCATCTCCAAAAAAGGGTCCAGGCAAATAGGTGTGAAAAACCTCAGCTTGAGACCCTGGAGAGCCGCTGCCAGTCTGAGAAGACAACACTGACTTTGATGGACCAAGGGTCTGATTCAGTATAAGGCAGCTTCATATATGTTCATATATATGCATGTATGTAGAAGGTGAGAGAAGTAAATTAGCATACAGCATAATGAAGATATTGAACAGATTCAAGAACCAAACAGGAACAACAAATTTATGTGATATGGTCACCATTTGTTTGGGTTTAATTCTGGGGGGGGGGGGGGGGGAACGTAGTGAAGGAAATAAATATGTCAAAATTGGAGCTTCATGGTCAGATGTGCCCTTAACTGGGGACTGCTGATGGTCATTAACTGAGACCCTCCATCTCTCTCCTCTCAAGCATGGAGGCAACCGTGCAGCATCTTTGAATTAGGGCGGTTGACGGGGTAGAGTTATCTCCCCTGCCCCCAAACCGGAGAAGTACATTCCAATCTACCATTCCAAATCCCATTACATTCTTTTATTCATTATTGTTACATCATAATCTACTATTCTAATCTATTATTCCAAATAAAAGATAAAATAAAGAGGAGATATGCCCTTTCTTGGTGATTGGTGAGAATACAGATATAAGGGCTGAATGAGGTTAGTAGATGTAGTGAGATAAGAAACCAATGTCCCTGTTAAGTCCTGGGGATTCCATTGTTCTGAGTGTTGTGATTACTTGCAGTTTAGCAATTTCCCTTTCTAATCTGTTCTTGAAGTTTCTTTGCAATAAAACAACTTCTTCGAGGTCACCCACTAAATAGTTTGCGAGAGTTGGTGAAAATTACATTCTTCATAGTTGCCTAGGAGTTTTATACCAGACAGCAAAGTAGGTTAATCCCCAGAACCTTTCCCCAAGATCTCTGAGGCATCCGAGCAAGCAGATCCATTGTGGGTCCCACTTCACTGACAGTCAAGCACCCCCACCTAAAAGGGTCTTCCTTTGATGTACCTTCTGTAGGGTTGTTTTTTTGGGGTGGGGGTGGGGGTGGGGGTGAGTGTTTTCCAGCCCTTTCGGGAGGAAAATAGGATACAAGAGAAGTTCTTTCTTTTCTTTTTTTTAAAAAGGAGTGTTAAAAGACAGGTGACATGGGGTTGATGTGGCCGGGACTTCTCTGGATTTCGTTCACATTCTAGCGGCTGCAGAGTAGGGCGTGGATCGGGACTACGAGCACCTCCGGGTACATTTTCTCGAACAGAGCCGTGAAAGTAGCCCGCCAAGAACATTTCTTTAAAAAGTTTTAACTGGGTAAGTGGCGGGACTTTAATTTCTGACTTAAAAAAAAACTCACTTAAACTGGACTTTTAAAATGCATACTCTAAAAGCATTTCTTACTCGCCTGCAGGACGTGCCTGCACAAGTGCAGATACTTGAACCCTGACCCCAAGGGGCTTGAGGATCGCATTGATTGGGTTGGGGAGGGAGAAATATGCTTCATCTTTTTTTAAAAAAAAAATGCCTGATAGAAGTACGTTGATTTGCTTGACAGTTCCGACTAAGCCCCTCCCCGCCGCCTTTGTTGATCCTGCAGAGTAAATTGCAAGCCAAACAGCTCGGACCCTAGGGTCCTGTCCTTACCTGGGAGTAAATCTCATTGAACTCAGCGGCACTTACTTCTGAGTAAACATACCGAGGATTGGGGCTGCACGAAAGAGAAACAAACCAAGGTTTAAAAGTTATCTTAATATCTCTCTCTTCCACCCCGTGCTTGATTAGAAAGCGGATACATGATAGCCTTCGCTTTAGAAATATTTCAGTAAATATGGAAATCTGCACGAAATAATCGGGTGTCACAAAGTGTATTAATGCGGGTTCTAAGGTAGCATGATTTGGGATTGGGGAGGTCTGCTTTCCTAATACATTGGTGAGGAGTCTCCACTGAACAGGCCATCCAGGCTTGCTTCGGTGTCTCTCCGCTCACAAAGCCCATTTATGGAGCGCTCTAGAACAGCAAACTAGCTATGGGCACGATCCAGTCAATGCACGCTGACCCAGTACTAACTGCCAACAGGGATTACTTCCGAGTAAACACGGACAGGAAAGGGTTGCATGTCTAATTGGGTCCGATGCATCTTTTACTCGTAAGTAAAACCGAATGAAATTCAGTGGGCTTATTCCAGTGCATGAAACTGTGGCCTTAAAAACGTCCCGCTTGGGGATGGATCGTGCCCGTGGCTGCGATCCTGAGAGCATTTTTCTTGGTTTGTACATTTTGTCGTGTATGGGGGGGGGGGGTTAAATAATGGCCATGCATCAGCCACGTTTGAAAATCAAATGGATCATACACAGCATGGCATTGGTGTTAGGATGAAGGACTGTAACCAATGTTCCCCTCTAAGCAGTGGAGTCTAGTGAGCAAATATTTTACGTTGTGAGCTCCTGGCATTAAAGTTGTGAGCTCTTGTAGAAATGAGTTTGCTCTGGGGCCATTCTTCCGGAGCTAAGACAAAAATGTGTGAGCCGGAGGCTAAACTAGCTAGCTCACACTAGCGCAGCTGCGAGGGAACACTGGCTGGAACACGTTTCTTAATGTAATTGTGGATCGGTGACTTTCTCACAGGCTCCTTGGCAAGAAAGGTGGCCATCTCCCGAAGACGCCCTGGTGTGTTAGTCAACCAGTCCTCCTCCCTCTTCCTATTAAACCCCCACAAAGCAGGAGGAATTCACTGCTCTGTTGAAGCCTCGACCCATTGCCCTCTTCGCCCCACTTACACCAGAGCAGCCTTAGAAAAGAGCAAGGGGTACACTCCAGAGGCCCCCCCGAGGCTAACAATGTGTAGGAGCTTTGGTGAGTCGCTGCTTCCTTCTTTAGAGCAGCCTGCTTGACTTTTCTGCAACTGCGCGGGTCCAAAGCAGTGTAGGAGTCGTGTCGAGAGAGGCTTCTTCCTTTTATCTGGTCCTGTGGTCCACATCGCTTTCAAACGGGTGCACAGGCGGATTTGGACTGACGGCTTCAGGGCAAATAGGGACTCCGTCTGAGTCGCCCTACTCCATCGAATGCTGCTTTCACACATCTTAGATAATGTGTTTGCAGTGTCCTTTAATCAATAGGAGTTTTGCGGCTGGAGCAGAAAAAGTCACTTGCAAAATGATTAACGCGCATTATTCAGCATGTATGAAAGCTGCATTCGTCTCCCGACCAAATCCCCTTGCAACTTGTAACCGGCGTCCAGCTCCTCCGTCTTTTCAACCGTGTAAAGATGTGTCTTTGCAAGAAATGCAAACTATCTCCCTACTGTACCGAATGTACAAGGATGGGATTGTGAGTAGGCCTTTTAGACTGGCTCCATCCTGTTGAAGGGAATGGGACTTGTAAAGAAGTTGCGATAGCCTCGTGAAATGGCATTCTTATAATGCTGCCCTAACATCACAGTCCCCAGGATTTCCTGGCAGGCACTCCGGTTTTGGAACCGGTTTCAAATCGATTTGCGATGCAGGCAATGCTTCCCCAGCTTCTTTGCTTTTGTCTTGTGCAAGATCTCTAGATACTCGGGGGCTCTTCTACGCATGTGTCTGCAGTGGCATATCTCTGTATTAATCTCAATAGAGGTAGGAATTAAGGGGTGGGGTAATATTGCAAGTGACGCCCCAACAACCGGTGAAACGTAGGCTCCCTTTGACCTGCACGTATTGGAGGACTTCCTTTCTTCCATCTGAAAGCACACACCCCAGCGAGTGGGGCGCTGTCATTTCCGCTTCCTGTTTGAGATGGCAGGTGGTGCGGAGTGTCATAGTGGAATTATTCATTCACACCCGCCCCTGTAGAATTTCTTAGCCAATTTCAGGCCGAAGAACCGATTTTCTTCTTGTCAGTCCAGGGGCGCGTGTGAACTGAAGCACTTTAGGAGACAAGTAGGGCAATCCTAAACAAGAGCTGTCATTTTTGCAACCCCATCGGTTTCAATAGATTTAGAAGGATGTTCCTCTGTTTAGGGCTGCATGGCCAAAACATCAACCCGAGAGTTGTTCGGCTTGCTGAAGTGAGCTGAAGGCAGGAACTGTCCTGCTGCCCAGTCTGCTCTCCCTCTTCCGGGTCTGTTGTTGTCATGCAATGGCTGCGGTTTCTGCCCCAGTGAATCCAGGGCGTCTCCACAAGCTGGGAAAACTCCCTTACCAGGGACATGTTTGGGATCACGTACAGAACGATCCTGTTCAGAATTTACTTATGTAGAAGTCAGTCCTACGGAATTCAGTGGAACCGACACCCCAGAAATTGCGCGCAAAATGGCAGACTTAATGCGGATTAGTTACCCCATAGCTCATTTTAGTGTTACTGATGTAACAAACACGAATTTGAGCAGACTTCGGAGGATGGTGGAAGACGGGAGGGCCTAGCGTGACTTTGTCCTTGCGGTCTCAAAGAGTTGGACTCCACTGTGCAACTGAACAGCAACAAGAAGCTCATGTTAAGGTCCTGTTGCGTCTGATACTGCCCTTCCCCCATTTATAGATGGGTTACCAGGCATCCTACTCTTCCTCTGCATCTGGGAACCAGACAGCAGTAAATGCCCCCTTTATTGATTAATCCGAATTAAATTAGGTTGTTTTGTGTATTGGCCGTCTGCTTTTACGCAGGGTCTCCGGTCTTTTATGCAGGTCTTTCATTCATCTGAAGGGACTATGTTTTATTTACAGCATCCCCACCGATTAAATTCGGTATTGCTTTAAATGTGGCTTCTTCTGAATGGTCCAGTTCCATAGGGGAAACGATAGACGCGTGTTTACTCAGCATGCTTACTCCATGGCGCTTCAATGGGTCTTAATCCCCAAGTAACAATGCATACAGCAGCAGTTTTATTCGGAAGCGAGTCGGATGGAAAGCTTTACTCACAAGTAGACTAACAGAAAAACTAACCAAATGCGTAAAAAGCCAGCAAGTGCATTGGTAGGAGTCATTAACACTCGGGCCTAGCTGCTTTCTCAACGTCGAGAAAGGTTCGTATCCCTTGCAGCTCGCAATCTGCATGTGTTAAAGAGGAGAATCTCTACCTCCCACCCCCAAGATTAGAATTCGATGCTTTGTCTGCAAATGAAAGGAGGACGGGGGGGGGGGGGGGTCGACTACATTTGCAAAGCACGTATCAGTCAGGAAGAGTTCATCGCCCAAGGGGAAAGTCCCGGTTTTGGGGAATCAAGAACTCGGTGGGTCGACTCGCTACCCGCAGATCTGAAGAGCCCAGCTGGAAGAGGTCTTGAATGGAAAGCTGATGGTCTCGACAAAAGGCAGAGTCTGCGCTCTGAGTTTTACGCCAATAAAACTTTGAGTAGTAGATCCGTCCTCCTGGTAAACCAAAGCGGCTGTGAGGGAATTTTGGAAAGTGCTGGGCGTTTATTCCTGCCGATCATTGGCCGCCTCCAGCCCTAAAATAGCTTTGCTTGAAGTAAACTTGCCTGATTAAGGTGCTACTCTGGACTCTACCTCACAGATTATTTAGCACATGATGCTGAAGCCAAAGCATTTCGTTTAAACAAGCTGGTGCATCCTGCGGAAAAACAGTTTCCCCTTGTTCATTTTTGCTTCTCATACCTATTTGTATTTCAACCTCCCCTAAGAATGATGCTTTAAAAAGTAATCTAATTTCAACCTACCGCTAGCGCGATTCAATGCACATTTCCTCAAAAATAACCCCCTCTTTGTTCAACAGGGTTTATCCCCATGAAACTTTGCCTCACTGTCGGGTACAAAGAAAACTGGCAAGGATTTCACTCCTGCTGATTTAGGCGAGTGGTATTCAAGCGAATACTTAAGTGCCAGTGAAATCAATGGAATGTAACTTTGGCTGGACCCTATTCTTTTTGGTGCCCTGTGATATATTGGCCCAAGAAGAATGCAGCAATTCCAACAATTTCTGAAATTATACCCTGATTTCTTTCTCTTGGGGAGTGGGAGGGGAGGGATTGGCTACAAATTTAAGAGAAGTCCAAGTGAGCACGTGACACGAAGGCTTTTTGTTTTCTTTAATGTACTTGTTTTGTTGTTCTTCTTACTTTCATTTGGGGATAAAGAAACAGGATTATCTTTTTAAAATGGAAACAGCGTAAAAGTTTCCATCACAAAGGCCGGGAACTATTCAAAGGGACACGATCCTTGGCCGCTGGTTTACTCGGAAGGAAGAGCCATGCTGTTCAATGGCTCTTCTTTTAGAACAGAACCCTGGATTGAGGGGGGGGGGATGAAAAATTCAATAAACTGTGCCGGGCAATCCGGTGCGTGGAGACAGCGACTTGTTCTCAAACGACAGGACACCCCACCGCCCCCTGCCTGGCGGTGTTGGGCGCGAGCACCCAGGGCTACCTTGGACTCCAGCCGGAGATCCGGCTTAGCGCTTGCCTTTTTCTGGCGTGTTGTTTTCTCGATAACAAAGCCGGCCCGCTGGAGCTGCTGTTGGCTTTCAGGCGCCACAAACCTCAGCCCAAGGGGGGGGGGGGATGTCCCAGGCGCGGAGCGGGGGATCTCTCTTCACCTCCGGAAGACTTCAGGCGTGGAGACAGAAGGCGGCTCGCAGGGGAGCCAGGGAGGAGGGGAGGGGGGGGGAGGGAGGGGGGGCGGGAAAGAAGGGAGCGGGACACTGCGATGGCTCTGCAGGGGGGCCCACTGCCTCCTCATTCCTCCCACCCACCCAGGTGAGGTTAGCCTGGGCAAAGGGAGCTGTAAGGCTGGAGAGATAAGCAGCGGCTGTTTTGTTTGCACAAGCTCAGGACGTTTGCAGAGGAATTCCCTTTGGGTGGGAGTGGCGGGGAGAGAGAGAGAGAGAGAGGTGTGTGCCGCTTGATGTCTGTTCCTCAGGGGGATTGGATAGTACGGACGGAGCTAGTTAGATGCCTCTCTCGATCGTCTCGTTGTTGCGGTCTTTCAGCAGATGGGTTTTCCTCCCGGGGAAGACCGAAGGAAAGAAGCATTGGCGACTTTGGAACCCAGGAGCTTGTTACCGGACCCCCAAGTTTATTCAGAATGTGGGCATGTATACGAAAAGCTTACCATTCTGAATTAAAACTGTGTTGGTCTTAACGGTGCTACTACTGGAGTCCTCCTTTGTTCTATTGCTTCAGATCAACACCGCTGCCCACCTGGATCTAGTTGCTGCGCATGTTGGCGTTTGGGATGGGAATGGATCCGAATTGGGGTTGGGTGCGTGGGGGGAAATGGAGGCTTTCGCGCAAGCAGATGCCCATTGGCGTGGGAATCAAGTCCACTGAACGCCGCGAGGCTGAATAGGATCGCGCGTGGTTACAACCGCCGCTTCGCCCCCGCTTCCTTTTAGAAGTCGGTGGAAACGATCCGATCTAGCATCCCGGCGCCGAGTAGCTTTAAAGCAAGAGCCCCGCGGCACTGAAAGGCAGTGCGATCCTCTCCGGGGCGACTCTAACATATGTACATTGATTTCAATGGGCTTAGACTGGAGTAAGGACTCCAAGTGGAGTTTTTAAGGTACCGCTAAATTTCTTGGGTGGTTTATTTCAGCAACGTCTGAAATGTGCGGTTATGTCAAAATATTCCCAGTATGTATTGGGCGTCCCCCCCTCTAGCCTTATCATCATCATCATCTACTTATGAATGGGCCATAACGACACCAACGAAGGAGAGGTCTCTCCCCCCCACAAACATAAGCTTTGCGATAACTTTCAGCCTCTAAAATCTTCACTGGGCGAGTGTGTGTGTGAGGATGCTGGACTGGACAGACCACCGGTCTGATATCTCTCCCATCTACATTGTCCAGCCTGGCTGCCAAATGACCACAGCCTCAGCTTCTTCTGGATTTGGCGAGAGGGCAGCTCTTCTCCGAAGGGCGACCAACCCTGCAGCGAGCTGTTCCCCGACGGTCAAAGGCAGCCAAAGGGCGTCCATTGCGCATGTTGTTGTCAGCGTCTCCCGGCGAGGCGAGCGCGCCTGGTTTGGCTCTGCTGGGCTCTTTCCCCGCAGAGCAGAGCTGCCAGGAGGGAAGCGTCTGTCGTGGAGAGGCGGCGGGGGGGGGGGGGGGGGGGGAGCTCGGTTCTGCCAGTCCCGCTGTCACTGCCGGATCCTCCTCTCCCTTCCTCGGGTGCCTCTCCTGGGGGAAGCGAGCGGAAGAGGGCAATCCGCCGGGTGGGTCCGGCTTGGCTGAGCTCAAAGACTAATTCAAACAGTCCCGGCTTGGGCTTGTTGTGAGGTCCGAAGTCTAGACAGGGCCGGTGACTCGGCGGCTTCTTATCTCTCCTTGGGATCGGCTCGGAGAGGTTTCCTTCAAGCCTCCCACCCGCCACCCGCCACCCCAGCTCTAGCTCTCCCAGGCCAGGAGCCGCCACACCTCGCCGAAGGGACCACACACTCCCCCCACCTGGAGAGGCTCTAGGGCAGCAGCCGCCTTGTTTGGAGAAGGGTTCGAAACAGGCGTCCCTCCTTTCCCCCTCCCCCTCTGCCCCGGAGGCTCCTCTCCTTCCCTCCCGAGGGCAATTGATGGCCTTGCTGGGAAGGACCCCGGAGGCAGGACCACACCTGGCAGAGGAGAGAGCAGAACAGAATCGGGGCGTTCTCAGGACTCATCGCCGTCCCATAAACCGTTTTTATTTGTTCTTCTGGTTACTTCTAAGACGTTTTTTAATCTTTAGCACCCTGGAGTCGCTGGTTTCTCCCTACCTTCTGGGACAGGGCCGTAAACAGGGTTGGATGAACAGTTAGGCCAAGTAGGCCAAATGACCTGTGGGGTCATTTAAGGGTCCCCCCCATTTCCCCCCTGCTTGCAGCCCTCAGAGCTGCCATGCACAGCCAGCAACTGAGCCACTCTTTGCCCAGTTTGCTGCTGCGGCTGCTGCTGGTGTTGTTGCCTCTCTCTGCCTCTCCCCTGCAGTTGTGTCAAAGGGGCTTTTGAGAAGGTGCCTCCAGGCTGCAGTGGGGCGGGGCTCGGACTCTGAGATAATTTGCGAGGGGCCCAAGAGTTTGACTGCCTAGGGGCCTCCACAGGTTTTAATCCGGCACTGGTCGTAAACCCTGGATCTGGAAGGATTGTGCAGATTTACTAGCAAGGAGGCGGTCTGAAATCCGGAGGGGTTCAATCGCCCTTCTTTCTTCCATGCCTCTATTCCTTCTCCCCATCTGGGGAAAAAGGAAAGTCCCCCCCCCCCTTAATCAAACACCAACTCGAGGCCTCTTCCTTCTTTCTCCCCCTTTCTCTCTTCGTTCCTTTGCTTCAAGTAACGCCCCCCCCCTTCCCTTTTTCTTTTTGCTGAGGAACAGAAACGTCAGCTCCTCCTTTTGGCGTCGTTTAAACTGCGATCGAAGCCATTCAATTAAGACCGAGGATGTCCGGTCAGACAAGAGATCTTCTCTGGTAACTGGAAATTGCCTTTCTCTGGCTGAACCGCTCCATCCTGAGGCTGAGGATATTGCAGGCGGCTGAGGGAGGCGGAGGAAGAGGAGATCAATAATCATATATTTGCTTCTCCCCCCTCCCTCATCGCCCCTTTTAAAGAAGAAGTAGAGTCTTCTAGTTAGACAAGACCTTGCAAACATCTGACCTTCCGAGTTATCTGTACAGAATAAGAGTGCCAGCTCCGGGTTGGAGAATACCTGGATATTTGGGGGTGGACACTAGGGAGGATAGGGTGGGACCTCAGCAGGATACAATGCCACCCTCCAAAGCAGCTATTTTCTCCAGGGCAACTGATCTCTCTGTAGTCTGGAGATGAATTATAGTAGCAGGACAGCTCAGCTCCAGGTGTCATCTGGTAACCCTATTTCAGCAGGTATTAAGTGTAAGGTTGCAAGTTAACCCTTAGGATTCTGGAAGGCATGGCCCTGGACTGTTGGGGAAACACCAGTAGCAAACTTTGAGTTTCATTAAAAAGTGGCCAATACTCATTTATGGAGGAAAGGGACCCTTGGACACTCCACCCCCACCCCAAGTCAACCCTTTCACACTCAGGTTGTAAGTAGTGATCTGATATCATCTGCGGAGAAACAAGAAGTTTCTTTGGGTTTAGCTTGATGGGATTTTCACCTTGGACTGGCTTTCTGAGGGACGGATGAACATAAGAGAAGCCATGTTGGATCAGGCCAATGGTCCATCCAGTCCAACACTCTGTCACACAGTGGCCAAAAAACCCAAATGCTATCAGGAGATCCACCAGTGGTGCTAGAAGCCCTCCCACTGTGCCTCCCCCCACCTCCAAGCACCAAAAATATAGAGCATCACTGTCCCAGACAGGGAGTTCCAACAATACACTGTGCTCCATATGCTTATCCAGCCCCGTCTTGAAGCTGTATATGCTGGCAGCTGCCACCACCTCCTGTGGCAGTGAATTCCATGTATTAATCATCATTTGAAGAAGATGGACACTGTAGCATTTCCCAAGGAACCTTATAAACTGCACATGCAATCCCCCTTGCCCATAGGTGCTTTTTTTGAAATAGAAGATGGGTATTCTTTTGTGTCTCTGGTTCATAGAGTTGCCAATTCCCTGGAGAAACCCCCTCCCCCAATAATAGAAGCTTAATGACCTGTTATTTAGCAGGTCATGCTTATTTATTTCCCTGCTCAGGAAAAGCTTCACTTGCCCATTTCTCTGCAAGGACCCTCTGTTAAACAGGCATGGCATTTTTTTCTAGTTGGCAACCCTCTTTGGTTCATCTGCCTTAGCTGAAATAAACAGGCTCTACTTGTGTCTAGGGAACAAGCATGTGCATGAGTATAACTAGGGGTGCCAGCTCTGGGTTGGGACATATCTTAAACTTGGGGGAGGAGTGGAGCCTGGGGAAGGTGGAAAGAAACCTCAGTGGGTTACAGTGTCCTTGAGTCTGCCCTCCAAAGCAGCCATTTTCTGTAGGGAAACTGATTTTGGTCATCTGGAGATCAATTGTAAAAGCAAATCTCCAGGTACCACCTGAAAGTTGGCAGCCTTAACTACATCACAAACACAATTGAATTAGAACATATAAAAAGACTACAATGGACCCTGTAGAGCCTCTTCTTAAATCCCTGCCCCCAAGGTCAAGTGACACACACACACAGAGTGACAGCCTCCCTAACTAGTCTTTTAATATGACATTGGCAGAGGAAGTAAACCATCAAACATTTTATTTTTTGTTTTAAAAAATTCAATACCCTCTGAGTTTTCTGTAAAATACAAACCTTTTGCAACAACAAAACGTGGGATCAATTGACCCTTTCAATAATGCAGTGGTGTTACTCAGCACACACGCACACTGTTTGCTGGAAAAATAAAATGAGCAAGGGTGGAGATCCAGCGTAAAAGTGAAGCTCTGCTCTTGCTACAGAAACCTTGTGCTAACAGGATTTTGAGGGCTGCCAGATAATTCAGCTAGGACTAGCCCTGAACAAGCCATGGAGGGAAGGGCCTCACAGACAGAGCACAAATTGCATGGGTGCCTTCCTCTCCTTGGTTCTGCACTATTCATGCTGACTCAGGTGTGAACCAGTAGCAATTGGCACAGTTCCCAGGCAGGTCATGCTGAAACCCCAAACAGCAAATGCAACAGCTCAAGAGATAAATTGTTTATCTTGCCCTGAAAGGCACAAGGCCTCCAAGGCATAAAGAAATACAGTGGGGTTGTGTTGAGACAGATGAAGGATGCTGTGCTATGTTCAGGTACATTTAAAGTAGGGCTGCATCCAACAGGCAGGTTTAGCTGATTAATTGGTAGAGACCACTCTTTTAGCAGGTGAAACTGAAGATTAAGGCCAGACTTCTTACTTTGAGAGAGGGGATTAGTTTGGTTTAGAGTGTTACTGTTCTAAAATATTAAGATTGAGCAGGAAAGTTCATCTCCCTCCCACTCCCATAAGTGTTGTCTAGGGCGGGGGAGGAGATAGATTGCATGTCTTTTCCCCTACCAAAGCTAAAGGAGGTGGGTGGAATTAGTATATGAGCAGCAATGTAAGGAAGAGGCATAATCCTAATTGCCTAATACCACAGCCCCAATTCACATTTTGAACAAATTTTAAGACATTGGGAGTCACATGTCATTTTGTTAAGCCCTTGTAAACAATTAAATGGGCCTATGGAAAACAAGTGGTGTTATACAACCTTAGGCTAGGCTGAATGAGACAAATAATGTATGGTTGCACCAAAGTCTGCTGGGTTGGAGAGCAACCAATGGGTGTTTTCCCTTGGTTCTGCTTCCGAAAAGGAGCATCTTTCAGCATACATAGAATTACTTTTCTTGCCTGAAATCTGGGAAAACCTCAACCAGCCCCTCCCTCCTCATCTTGAATAAAAAGACCTGAGTATCCAGAGCAAATGGATTAGTAGCCAGGGTGACATGGACACAATTCATTAGCAAGTTCTGCACATGTGTCATTGGAAAGAACAAGTGTTGTGCAAAACCATAGGAGTCTATTCAACTCCATCATTTCTTTTTTGAGAAGGTAAGCACAGCACAGATGAAATACAAGCTTTTCTGCATTAGGCAGAACAAGTATCTTGTCAAGCATCTACAGTTTTGACCAAGGTATGTTCACTTGAAGGTGTGAACATTGTTAAACTGTGTCGTTTCTTATAGTAATATATGGCTGTGGAGAGGGAACCACCAAAGTCTTTAAACTCCATGGATTATTTTTGCAGGCACAATATTTTCTGCAAAACAAAACAACCTTTAAAGATCCAGAGGGTGATCTAGTTGAAATTAAGGATTTGAGATGTATTGATTTCAATGGGAGAATTATGCGTATGCTTATACCTCTAGTTTGCCTTTAGTCTTCAGTGTAAAAAATAGCCCTTTTTCTAAGAATAGGCATTGAATTAATATCTGATGAAGGGTCATGGAAAGCAGCTCCACTCTAACATCTGTGAGCTACCTAGAATGTATGTGTATGCATGGACAAGTGCTCATATGTGGGGCTCTCTCTGTCTAGTCAGGTACCCTGAAAAAGCCATGTTCCTGGGAGAGCTGTACTTAATCTTTGTGCACTTCGGGTCTATGCATACCTTCTAATGAACATATGTCAACTGAAGGGGGTTGGATGGGCAGAGCTGATTGCTAAAGTCCCATGAGTCCCATTTTATTGCGTGTGTTTGAAACATGTAAAGGGCTATCACCAAAATATTCAATTGCACAGCAAGTCCAGGGTTTGGACCTTCAAAGGAGGAAATTTGTCTACCCCTGTTGCAGAAACTTCCAAACAATTTATTCTTGTAACCATGAGACTATTCATTGTATGAGGGGCTCATGCCTTGGTTCCTATTGAGTTTGCAAAATCTTATAATGTAAATTCTAGGTACATCATTTTTTTAAAAGTATGCTATAAAATCCATAGCTTTCCTCTCTGGGTGAGAAGTCAACTGGACTCCTTCTCAAACCGACTGATTAAAAAAAAAAAAAAACCCTCCTTGCCCTTTCTTCAAACTTGTGAGGATATTTGAAATGGTATAAATAGTTTTTCACTCCCCACCCCCATCCCCAAGAAAGTTTCTTTAACAGTACCTCTGGCTCCCACTTTATTTCCTTTTCTCATGGGTAAAACTTGCTGTTTATTTTGATTTGTCACAAATACTAGGTGTTGTTTGAAAAGTGTTAAACTTAGCAGGCCTGTACAGATAAAGCTAGACGGGTCACTGGGTATGATAAAGAGTAAGATATGGTGGGAATTAACCTGAAACGCTTATGGAGGGTTTCCCTCCTCCTTTTCTGCAGCCCATCAGTTAAGGACACTGTAAATACAGGACACAGTTTATAATTAAGATGACCTTTGAAAATAAATCCATATTTGGAGGCCCAACATTTATTTGAAATGTTTCATAATGAAATCTAAACAAGACTTATCCATTCCTGCAAATAGCAGAGGACGCTGTGGAAGTCATGCGGTGGCATTCACTGACCTGCTTGTGTGAATTAGAGACTGACTCGACCATACAGACAAACAAGACAGGGTAACACAATTCCAGGGGTGACAGGCATGTCAAAAGTCAATGGGAAGTCTGCTTCCTGGTACTGTTTACAACAATAGTTATTCTCCACCCCCACCCACCTCACTGCTCTTGAACTGCAAACTGTGTGTTCCAAAATCTTCTGGTACATCAGTGTGTGTTCTGGGGCACCTTCCTAACTTGGGAAGTAAGACACAATTGCCCTTTGCCCATGCTAGCCTGCTCTGTCTAGAGTACCAGATCTGCGACTGACCATCAGTCCAAATCCGTCATGAAGACATATGTTGAAACCAGTGTTCCCTCTAAGCTGAGTTAGTGTGAGTTAGTTTTTTAGTCTCCAGCTCACACATTTTTGTCTTAGCTCAAGAAAAATGGCCCCAGAGCAAACTAATTTATACAGTAGCTCACAACTTTAATGCCAGTAGCTTACAAAGTAGAATTTTTGCTCACAAGGCTCCACAGCTTAGAGGGAGTATTGGTTGAAACTACATGTTACAGTCAGTTCTGCAATCATTTTGAAAAAAAATTTCCTTGCCTTATTCATGTGTTACTTTTGCTGTTTCCCGGTAGGAAAAATGTCAGCCTCAAGTCATTCTTACCCCTGCAAGGGAAAATGTATATTGCTTTAGTTAGTGGAGGTAAAAGTGATCTGAAACCACCTTTTTCAACTGGAAAAATGACTAGATAAGGGCTAAAGAACTCTCTCCTCCCCCATACCATTCCACTCCCCCCCCCCCCCCAAATAGCCCCAGTGGCTTCATTTGGCAAAAAGTAACAAGACTAAACACCTATCCACATTCCTTTCTCCAAGGAACACAGAGCAACAATTGTGGTTTTCCATTCTATTTTGCCCTCCTCTCCCAACAACCTTTGAGGTAAGTTAGGCCAAGAGAATGTGATTGGCCCAAGGTCACCCAGTGGACTTGATGACTGAGTGGGAATTTGAATGCACTGCAACCTTCTTCTCTTTCACCACTTTCTCCCATGATGTGGCCATTTTCCCTCTGCAAACATGGCTGGCAGAAACGCAGTGGAGGAAGAGATTGCAGAAGGAAGTTGGTTGTGGGAGAAGGGCTAAATACACTACTCGCACTTGCCACTTCTCTGTTACAAACTGCACTTTTCCAGGTCACTTTACAGCTGCTTGTGGTGATTCAAGAGCTAATGTCTAATGTGCTATCTTGAACTCATATGAGGTGGTGGTGGGGAGGGGGGGGACTGTCAAAAAGCCTTCTGCTCTACAGGAGAAGACAAGGACACTAGTCCTTGACAGAATCATAGAGTTGGAAGGGACCTCCAGGGTCATCTAGTCCAACCCCCTGCACAATGCAGGAAACTCACAAATACCTCCCCCTAAATTCACAGGATCTTCATTGCTGTCAGATGGTTATCTAGCCTCTGTTTAAAAACCTCCAAGGATGGAGAACTCACCACTTCCTGATGAAGCCTGTTCCACTGAGGAATCGCTCTAACTGTCAGGAAGTTCTTCCTAATGTTGAGCCAGAAACTCTTTTGATTTAATTTCAACCCATTGGTTCTGGTCCTACCTTCTGGGGCCACAGAAAACAATTCCATATCATTCTGTATGTGGCAGCCCTTCACGTACTTGAAGATGGTGATCATATCACCTCTCAGCTACCTCCTCTCAGAGGCGTTCATTGGATCTTCCTCTCTTGGTAACTTGACTTCACAGTTGATCCCCAAAAGTTCCAGTTTGCAACTTTTCACCAGGAGGAAATGAAAGTCTGAAAATCATTTGGTAACCCTCATTCATGCACACTTTCAGCAGAGCTGAAACAAGTATTCTCCAATTTTCCTATGTGAAGGATTCTCCAGTTGTTTTGTTCAAATGTTGAATGGGAAATTTCAAAGCAAAATTCAAATCTGTATGTGGATTGTGATTTCTAAAAGATTCTGGGCATCCTTTGAATGTTTTGATTTTGATAGCCTACAGACAAGAAATCTTTAAAGATGTCAGCTGCTAAATAGTAACTGCCAGTTCATGACATCTATCAAATACTATAAGCTTGTTAAAAAATTACCATGTCAGCTATCAAATACTATCTAATGTTAAATATTATTGCATACCAATCAAATACTGTTATATACAATATACCAGCAGTTTTCAAACTTATCTCCAGGGTTCTTCGGAAGCTTTTTCAGGGCTCTTCAATGAGAAGAACAGTTGATGGATATTTTGGCCACCACCACAGATCTTATTGGTTGCTAAAATGTTTGTTTCTTGTCTTTCTAGAAATTGTCCACAGTATATCACAATGTTACAGTTGTCCACAGTATTTCCCTTTTCTCCAACAAGAATTGAAGGTGTCCATAAAAAAGTTTACCGAATATAACACTCAACTGCAAATATCCAATTACAATTCAAAGTACAAATGGTTGTTGTAATGTTAAGATCATTAATATAAATAGCAGAAAACAGATCAACAGTTCACAAGAGCAGAGAAAAAAACAGCTGTTAGAATGGGGGGGGGGGGGATGATCCAAGAGACAGTACCAGATAACCAACTGGTTTTAATCACCCAACTGAAATATAATCATACATGGCCAAGGACCTGTGAAGGCTTGTAGGAAGCACCCATCTTCCTCTGTATCCCCTTTCCCCACACCATTCATCTCTTTGCCTCTTTCTGGCATTTCTCCATATTACCCACTTACTAACTAACCCTGTTCAGCTATATTTATTTATTTGCTGTATTTATATACCCTGCCTTTCCCCACAGTGGAGATCCAAAGTAGCTTACATCATTCTCCTCTTCTCCATTTTATTGTCACAAAATTCCTGAGTTAGGTTAGGCTGAGAAAGTATGACTGGCCCAAGGACACCGATCTTTCATGGCAAAGTGGGAATTTGAACCTGAGTATCATAAAACCTAAGAGCCCCATGGTGCAGAGTGGTAAACTCATGACCTGAGTTCAATCCTGACAGAAGCTGGGTTCAGGTAGCTGGCTTGAGGTTGGTTCAGCCTTCCAGCCTTCTGAGATCGGTAAAATGAGTTCCCAGCTTGCTGGGGGGAAGGTGTAGAGGACTAGGGAAGACAATGGCAAACCACCCCATTAAAAAGTCTGCCGTGAAAACATTGTGAAAGCAACGTCACCCCAGAGTTGGAAACGACTGGTGCTTGCACCTTTACCTTTTTATCATAGACCCTAGTCTGAAATTGTTAGCTTGGCTGCTGTCGAACAGCAACAAGCAGTCACTTCTGTGTGAGTCATGCAAGTCACATGGTATCAAATCACCCAGTGGCTCCTACCAGACCTAGTCTGGATGAGTTCTTTCTCAAGGGTTAAAAGTGCCTTAGAAAGGGCCCCTTGCCTCCCCCTGCATTTTACTGATAGAAACCAGGGATTGAAGATTGGCAATACTGCTATGGTTGCCTAGTAACAGCCACTGAGAGTTTAATTTATTAGAAGCTACAGACACTCTTTTTTATAATTTGGAGGGTTTTAATTCCTCAAATGGGTTTTTGTTTGTTTGTAGATTTCAGCTTTTTCAGCAAACCTGGGGCTTTCCTTGGGTTTGTGAAAATATCTGTCTCATCAGTCTATGAATCTAAACTCTGGATTTAAGTATCCATAGATATGGCTATGTTGAGAAATCAATACACTGATAACACCCAGAGAACATTAAAGCCGTCTGAGACCATCAAGCGATATTTGAAAAGGAGATGGTTCAGGTGAAATTTTAAGAGCAAACTTGATTCTGCTTCCTTTAACAATGAACACCTTTCCATCTTTTTTTTTTTTTTAATCATGGGTCAGGACTCGAGTCAGATGTTTATCAGGGCATATAGTGTGTTTATGCCAGGATATAAAAGTGTGTTTTAATACTTATGCACATTAAAATTTCTTGCATGGTCCAAGGTTTCAGGGTGAAGGCTTCTAGCCCAATCTGCTTGATGTGATGGCTTTATACTCGCAAGCAGAGTTTGACCTCAAAGTGAACTGAAACCTGTGGCAGGCACCCTCCACATACACACTTGTGTACTTGCAGGCTGGGCCAGCCCTAGGCTGTCTGGCACCCTAGGCAAGGCTAACTTCTGATACCCACCTCCCTGCACTGATAATATCACTGAGTCACATGAGGGTGCCCAGTGCCCCCAGAAGGCGGGCACCCTAGGCAATCACTTAGTTTGCCTAGCAGCAGGGCCAGCCCAGTTTGCAGATAATGTAGCTAGCTAGTATCCATTTTGTATTTGCTTTAGTGAAGATGGTTCTTTTTAGAAGATGCCATATCTTTAGCTTTAAAAAGGTAACACCTTTCAGCTCTTACCTTTGTCCAAAACTGCTAGTGACACTAATGAATACAACCCATGAGCTGTAAGTCACAAACTCAAATTGTAACTTCATCCTTGTGAAGCCCTCATAGCTAGTTGATGCTGATTTTAGAATAAGAGTTTGACCAGACTTGAGGGGTAGATTATTCCAGCCTCTGTGGCAGAGGTGAGAGAACGTGGTGGCTCTCAAGAATTAAAAAAATCACTGCTTTCTGAATTAGGCCTGGTCTACACATGCTTTCCTGTAGGGAAGAAAAATCTCTGTACATAGAAAAGTAGAACACTAAGGATAACCCAAGATGAGGACTTCCCCCACTAATCTGCTAGTTCTTTAATTGCATGGAGTTTTCTCATAGGTGAGCATTCAGATATGCAGCTCTCTGATCTGCAGTCTGAAGGAGTTTTGTGCTCAGAATTCTATAGCCTCCTTCTGCTACACAGAGCAGAGTTTATGCACACACTCTAAACTACAGTTTAGGGAAGAGGCCCCCACCCTTTTAAAGCCTATGGGCATCTCTGAGATTCTCACACAGGGTGGTGGACTCAACCAAAAAATGGCCACCACAGAAGGCACATGCACACATACACTCACAGAGAGGAAACTCAAATGCAGGGGACAAGAGGAGTAATTTTTTAAAAAAAATATATATACACCGGGAAAGAGGAGAAAGAGAGAGCACATACAACCAATACTCTGGTGCCAGCTGCTGCTGAAACAATGTTATTTTAACCCGCACAGCCAATCAGAAGTCTTTCTAAGCAGGATCCCCACCTGACCATGCCCACTTTCTAGAAACATGTGACGGCCCCTGGAAATATGTCAGTGAGCACTTTGGCTCCTATGGACACCACATCGGGGGAACCCCTGGTTTTGGGCTTCAAATTATGGGCTTCTAAGTACAAAGAATTGCTAAATGTTAGAATTATTATGAAGTCTCTAAAAACTTGGTATAGCTTAGGGCCTCAGCATGCCTTATCCGTCCATGCTGCTGAATGTGGAGAGACCAGGTCTAAGGTTCAGTGTTAATGTAATGCTTTCTGGCAATGTGGTTGGATGAATCTGGCATCTCCTTTCAACTGAGCTCTCAGTGATAATGAATGCAATCCAGTATGAGTATGCCAGAGATCTGTAGCCTAAGCATTGCCCTGATGTGTTAATTTTTCATACACAGTGAAATTCCATACAGCAGAATTCGATGCACTGTGTGGCCAGTTTAAACAAAATGCTGGCTGCATCATAATGCCACATGAGTTTTCCCATCTTATCCACATCACATTGTAGGCTGAACCTAATTCCTGTGAGACATTTAAAGTATGCACAGGGGAGCTCTGTAGAAATACTGGGTCGGTCCAATTCTGCACATGGCAGAGCCTTCCCCTGTAAGACATTTCTCATTTGCAGGAGGAAGGATGCCATATCAAACGATCAAACTTACTGTTAATACCTGCCTTTGGAGTGAAACTGTTGTGAGGCACATTGAGCTGCCAGGTAGGGAGTGGGGGTAGGCATCTAAGTAAACATCTGAACAAAATAATACAATCTGGTATCTGTAATGTCTGTGGCTCTGCTGTTTGCACTGCAAAACCGGCTTTTGATCCTCTTAGACAAATTTGCTCCCTCGAATTTGCATGAAAATGTATGCCTTCCCAAGATAAACATTCCGTGTCATCAGACCTCCTGAGCCAATCAGCAGGCCACTAAAGAACAATTTGTTTGGGGGAAAGTAATTAGAAACATGAGCCAATCTGCCAAAAGATCGAAGGGCTGGAGAACAAAACAGCCAGTGGCCTTCTGGTTTGTAACTCTCCCAACAGAGGCAATTGTATAAATTGGTGTACGAAGAACAACTTATAAATCAGTGGGTTTTATGCAAGTGGCCTGCATACTGATTTAGAGGGAAGTTGAAAATCATTCTTCAGTTAAATAAACAAGGAAAATCTGATCAAACACCATGGATGCCTGGGCTCTTTAATTTAGATTTCAGGGTCAGCCCAGTCCAAAATGGGAAGGGGGGGGGGATTCTGTCAAAGTGCTTGGATTAAAGCCAGTTTATGGGTCTGTCTTCTGGGCACTTTCACAATTGATGCTAAGAACTCCTTTTTGCTTTGAATGAATTCTCACCCACCCCCCACCCCAAAACTGCTGAATATTGTCAAGAAGCAAAATGCTTGCCATTATGATGGCTGGCATTATGCAGAGGTAGGATTTATGAGACCGGGGGGGGGGGCAGTGGTCCTCTGTGTATTAAGTTAGTAAGGGTCAATTGAAGATTTTGCCTTCAGTGGTGCCATGACTTCAAATGCAGTCCATCCACAGGAATGACCACAATCATTAATTTACACAAAAGAACCAGGACAAATGCTACAAGATCAATGACTGGGTCTTCCCATTTTGATTCAGAGGTAAATGACAGCTCCCAGACCCTCAAACTTGGACCAGACTAGAGCAGCTTCAAAGGAAAAGAAAAAAGCCAATGTGCAGCTTTACTAATATAGTAAAAATAAGGAAAGTAAAATAAAATAAAGTCCTGGAAGGGCTAAAAGAGAGAATGATAATGTGTATATTGATTTGGGTCAGCAAAAGCATCTACTGGGTTTATTCAACAAGAAGACTAGCATCCCCACTCCCGTGGTCTACCAAGAAAAAGAGTGGGAGTCATTTTACACTTGCATACAAGTTACAAGTATGTACAGCAGCAAAAATCCTTTTTGTGCATAACATTAGGGGGGCATCTTCCTTTTGGGTAAATACTGATATATGTATGAGAGGAAGATAATGCTCTTCTCTCCTTACACTATAGCTCTATTCCAAATAGGACCGTCATCACCAGGCTTTTTTTTGGTAGAAAAAAAGCCCAGAAGGAACTCATTTGCATTTTAGGCCACACCCCCTGATGTCACTGTTGTTCCACACCATTGTTTTTCTACCAAAAGCCCAGCAGGAACTTGCATATTAAGCCACACCCCCTGACACCAAGCCAGCTGGAACTGCATTCATGCGTGTTCCTGCTCCAAAAAAGCCTTGGCCATGACAACTGCAGTTCACACAAACACACACATACAGAGGGCAAGTGCTTTTTACATTGTGTACTAACTAAAATTAATCTCCAGTATCTTTACTACACTGACTGCCATGTTTTCTCACTGCTCTCAGCAGCAGAATGCCTCAATATGATACTTCTTTTCCCTTGAAAGTCAATGGTACAACCTGATATCAATACGATTTCAAATCTGTATACCTGCCAAGCATCCCACACGAGAATGCTGGCAAGACAAGACCCTAGGATCATGGCTTGAAACTTCCTACCATGACTTTTAAAAAATCCTGCCTGATGAAGAATTCTGGAGAACGTGGAAGCTTGCATGCTATTTTGTGTAATTTTAGTGGGTCCTAATAAAATATATTAGATGGCTTCTATTTTCACACACACACACACACACACACACACACAATCTAAGTTTGAGTCCAACAGCACCTTAAAGTCCAAGAGGTTTCCAGAATATAAACTTATGAAAATTAAAGCTTATACCATGGAAATCTTCTTGACCTTTAAGGAACTACTGCACTCAAATCTTGCACTTTTATTGCAGACCAGTTACCAACCTGAAACTATACATATGACCTATTGGATATTTGCTTCCTTGCAAACAGAGATACATTCTTAATGATACACATTGGTCATTGAAGAACACAGTTTCTGCCACAAAGATACAGGCAATGTAGGCCACTGGCACACCTGACTCGCTTACGTATGATATCGATTCACAGTAGAAGTTTACTTTTAAATCCTGCTTAACAGAACAGTTCTCCTCCAAGCAAGGATACATACTTCAATATTCCTTTCATGCATCTGACAAGGCAAGTTGTCTATGGAAACTCATACAATAATTAGCCAGTCTTGGAAGTACTGTAAGACTCTTGGTTATTTTTGCTGCCACAGGCTTAATGTATTCTTGCTTTATTTAGACGTTTTCCAACCCACTTTTCTGTCAAGACTGCTAACAGTTCAAAGTTTTATAACAACAATGTGAAAACATAGTCAGACAATGTCACTGTCTAAAAAACAGAAGAATCAAATGGTGTGTGTGTGTGGGGGGGGGGGGATATGAAAAGAAGAAAAAAACAACCCCAGTCTATAATGTGGCTAAAAAGCAAGAGAAGTACTGGTACCCAAACAATGTATGCACCATTGCAAATTTGATTTGAATTGGACTTTATGTAATTTGGGCCACCCCAGACAAGGGGATTTCTCCCGTAACAATTCACCTAACTTCTGAAGGATGGGATACTCAAAGGCTTCTGATAAAGATATTAACTGTCCAGCAGGTTCATATGGAGCAAACATTCTCTAAGATGCTTAAAGTTAATGCGGCTAATCTTCTAAAACCTGTTCCTTTGACACTCTCAGACTTGGGTCAAGAGGTCAAAATTACATGTCTCTCTATTTCTAAATGCAGAAGAATAAAGCTTGAGAAAGGAAAGCATTCCCCTCCTTTGGAATCCGCTGTGTGAAGTAATTGCTTCATGTACAAGGCTTTCTGGATTCTTTTTCTCACTAGAGAAAAACTAGTGACTACACTAGAAAAATTGAGGTATTTCTCTTGAGAAAAAAAAAAGTCAGCATTTTGAAATCATAAGGTGGGGGCTTAGTTCATCTTCTAGCAAAGAAGTGGCATCATAACTGAATAGTATTTGCCCTGGATGCTGTAAAGTCTAAACAGAGAAAGGTGCTACTACCAACAAGGACTTGACCTTCAAAGATTGGGAGGTTCATACATAAGAAGTATCCTGGTCATGAAAGGCTATATCACTTGGATTAAAGCCAACTAGATCTATCACACAAAGAGACCATTCAAGACTAATGTGGCATTACTGTCAAGGCAACTGAGTGAAATGCAACAGACAATTACCTGTTTAGGACAGGTGTTGCAGCAGAGGGTTGTCACAAACCTTACAAATCCCTCCATTTATATGCAATCAACAATGCAGGAAAGTCTATCCATCTTTACTCTTCACCCCTCATACATACAACTCCTATAATAATTTTCTGTATATCTGAAAGCACTTGGGGTTTATAATACCTCCTCTTTCTTCCATATGATTGACTCCATATTTTTAGATATTTTGGGACTGGAGGGGGACAATCATAAGGTAAAAAAATGAGAGAAATGCTGAGGATTTTTGTGACCGAGGAAAAATTTTTTTTTTAAATCTCCAGCAGAGAGAACAGCAGAAAAATGGAGGAGAGGCTTTCTCAGTGCAGTCTTAAGTGCTGACTGCTGACCTTAAGTTTAGGGATGGGCATGAACCGCATTTTTGTATTTCAGTTTCATTCATGGTTCATGGCTGAACCACGAACTGATACACCAGTTAGAGATTTAACCTGTTTCATATCAGTTTGTGAGCCATATAAAGATTAAACCCCTGCTTTCTGCTCCCTTTGAAAAGCAGTGTGGAGCAGATATAAGGGGTTTAAGTGGGTCCAAGCCATTTCACCCCCTGCTTTCTGTTCACTGCTGCTTTTGGTAATGAGCAGGTATCAGAGGTTTAAATGGTTCCAAGCCATTTCATCCCCTGCTTTCTGCTCACTGTCACTTTTGTGGTGAGCAGAAAAGAGGGGGTGAAATGGTTTGGAGCAATTTTAACCCCCTGATTTCTGCTCCCCACTGCTTTTTAAGGGGAGTAGAAAGCAGGGTGTTAAGTGGCTCAGAGGTATTTAAACTCCCTCATTCTGCTTGCCACAAACTGTATCTAAATTTGAGGAAGTTTGTGGTGGTTTGTGATCATTGCTTTGCGAGCCATGAACTGGCCAAAATTCATGATGAACTTTAGATCGTGAGCCAGTTTATGCCCATCCCTACTTAAGCTGACCAGTGCTTTCTCTTCCCTTTCTCTTATCTGCAAGGCTCCATCTCCATTTCCATTTTTGATTATTCCAAGTTCAAAGTAACAACAGAGGAGTGAGATGACAACTGAGACTCTCAAAACCTGATTACTTTTAAAAATATCATTCAGCATGAAAAACAGGCAATAAATAAAATAAACCAAATCAGCTGCAGTCTCTGTTCATGTTTGGCATACACATTTATGCCGTCTGATAGACATCTCGTTAGTACTGCAATAAGCAGATAGATCTCTCTCTCTCTCGGCTTGGCTTCGCGAACGAAGATTTAAGAAGGGTGCAATAGTCCACGTCTGCTGCAGGCTCGCTGGTGGATGACAAGACCAATGTGGGACAGGCAGGTCCGGCCACAGTGGCTGCAGGGAAAAGTCTGATTTAGGGTTGGTGCTGTAGCAGTGCGATTCTTTTGTTGTTATTTTTTGACCGCAAGTAAGGATGCCCGTTGACCGCGGCTAGCCAACTGGGGTGGAGGAGACGAGCTTTGTTTAGGCCACTTTTTCTAGGCCCCTCTCCGTGTGGAGCAAGCAGTGCTGTCCCTAGATAAGGCTGCTTGGTCGTTCAGGGTGCTGCCGAAAAATGCTTTCGTCTCCGAGTTAGCATCAGGCGACCAATACCCTGAACCGCCTACATGCAGGATCGGGACTGCGGCTTCCAGTGGCACCTTCCACCTGCCGTTTCGCCCCTTGCCCATCGCTGCAGGACTTGATGCGTTGTGGGTTGTGTATGTGGATATGCCCTTCAGGCCTGCGCAGAGGAATTTTTTAGGTGAAGCCCAGTGTGCGCGGTACTGGCTCCACCCTTTCACCTGGGGGTCATCTGCCATGGCCCAGTAAGCCGGGACGCCGGCAGCGAGTCCTCCAGGTGGTAGGTGTTGCATTAACGAGCTCTATCTGCTCGGGTTTGATGTTAGAGTTTTCCTTCTCTTAGGCTGGCAAGGTTGGTGGGCCCAGCTTGCCCATCCGGTTATACCGCCGGACAATTCGGTCACACCATGACGTAGCAAACTCTGTGAAAAATGGGAGGGGGGCAGCGAGAAGGTGTTGCTACGGATGCAGTAATGCAGGAGAGGCCATTGCAGTGACCATCTGCCAGGCATAGCCAGACAGTGACCACGCGGCATTCACTACACCGGGAGAGGAGAGGCTATGTATTGCGCATACACTTTCCCTGGGGGGGTAGGATACCCAGAGGGAGCCCACCCCCCCACCCCAAGCAGATAGATAAGTCATGTTAAATGGATTACAGCCAATTGGGTGACACCAGTAAAATGACTCAAGGCACAGATTTTCAAGAATGATGTGCCAAGCAAACCATGAAAACTTTGCATCTTCATTGTTTGGGAATGCATCAACACATTTTTGTATTTAGCTTGTATCTTAAATCTCTGGCCTACTGGCTTCAGCTTGCCAATAAAATAATAATCTCTGCACAAGACTTTTTCAATAGCTTTTAAGCCACACCAGAAACGGATCATATTTCTGATTTTTTTTTTAAAAAACATAGAACATTGAAATCATTTTGGAGTATTAGTGGCTGAAGGATTAGCCATTTAAAGTTTCCCTGGATGCAAACATGTCAAGCAACGTCTTGGGATCAGCAGCCCATAGGCTTTTAAAAGACGAGTTACATCATTTTGAAATATATGACTTTGCTCTCTTTGGCCCTTCTGGAACATTTGTTTGAAAACATTTACAAAAAATGCATACAAGGAATGACACCCCCCTTTTTTTTGGTTAAATTGATCTCAGACTGATTCCCCACTAGCCTTGTTCCAGTCTCACACACTTCTTCGTGGGGCTTCTGTCCGATTTCACACAAGCTGCCCTGGGGCTGCAACTCACTCCGCCTCTTTCGTGCTGCAAGAAGAAACTGGTTTTTAGAGGATCTTGCTTGCTGCATGAAAGAGGTGGAGCAAGTTGCAGCCCTGGCTGGGGCAGCTTGTACGAAATCAGAAAGAAGTCCCACAGAGAAGAGGAGCATGAGACCGGGACAAGGCTAGTGGGGAATCAGTCTCAGTTTGGTAACTGTGTCAAATGCTAATAAATGTTAATTTTTACAGGCAAACAACATTGTTGAGAGGAGGCTATTATACACTCAGTGTATGCATTTGGGACTACTGGCTGTTTTAGTTGTGGAACTGTGGTTGTTTTAGTTGTAGCATCCTCCCTGTGCAATGTTATTTAGACTTTAGCTGAACACACAAAAACTGCCTTATTCTAGCCCTGCTCATTTCTAACAGTAAATCTATATACATCCTGAATGTACATGTACAAAGGAAGGGCAGGAAGGGATGCATCAGTGTTTAGTTCTCTTGGCCCCTTCTTACACAGCTAGGAAAATACTGATTGCCACTTTGGGGTCAGGAAGCAATTTTCTCCAGGCCAGGGATCCTGGAGGTTTTCACCATCTTCTAGGTATGGAGAAATACTGTGCATGGGTTGTGTGTGTGTGTGTGTGTGTGTGTGTGTGTGTGTGTGAAAGGGAGGTATTTCTGAATTTCTTGCATTGTGCAGGGGGTTGGACTAGATGACCCCAGAAGTAACTTCTAACTGTATGATTTTATGGTGTTTTTTTTTGTAAGAAAGAGTCAATGCTCTTATAAAGATACACATATATAAAGAAAGTGTACAATGTGCAAGGAATCTGTGTAGTCACATGTCAGAAGAACACATTTACATTTACACATTTACATGTATGTGTGTACATCTGTTCGTAAGAAAAGCAGATGTAAAACCCCCAAACCATCAGTGATGTCAACCAGAAGCCTGGCAGAACATCTCTGCCTTACATGCCCTGCAAAACTTTAATAAGTCAGACAGGACATAGATATCACTTGGCAGAGAATTCCACAAGGCTGTGGGGTGCCTCAGGAAGCAGTGCTTTCCCCGATGTTGTTTAATATCTACATAAGAACATAAGAGTAGCCATGTTAGATCAGGCCAATGGCCCATCCAGTCCAACACTCTGTGTCACACAGTGGCAAAAATTTTTTATATATACACACACACTGTGGCTAATAGCCACTGATGGACCTCTGCTCCATATTTTTATCTAAACCCCACTTGAAGCTGGCTATGCTTGTGGCTGCCACCACCTCCTGTGGCAGTGAATTCCACATGTTAATCACCCTTTAGGTGAAGAAGTACTTCCTTTTATCCGTTTTAACCTGTCTGCTCAGCAATTTCATCGAATGCCCACGATTTCTTGTATTGTGAGAAAGGGAGAAAAGTACTTCTTTCTCTACTTTCTCCATACCATGCATTATCTTGTAAACCTCTATCATGTCACCCCGCAGTCGACGTTTCTCCAAGCTAAAGAGTCCCAAGCGTTTCAACCTTTCTTCATAGGGAAAGTTTTCCAGCCCTTCAATCATTCTAGTTACATGCACCCCCTTGCCCAGATTGTCAGGAGATTCAGGCTGGGTTGCCATCAGTATGCAGATGACACTCAGCTTTATCTGCTGATGGATGGCCGGCCTGCCTCTGCCCCAGAAAAACTGGCCCCAGAGTTACATGCTGTGGCGGGGTGGCTCAGGCTGAGTCGTCTGAAGCTGAACCCAATGAAAACAGAAGTCCTTTGTCTGAGTCGTGGTGGCCTGGGAAGGGAAATCCCTTTACCAGCCTTTGATGGGGCGCCACTGATATCGGCGCCTAAAGTCAAGAGCTTGGGGGTGCTACTGGAGCCCACATTGGCTATGGATGCCCAGATAGCAGCCACTGCGAGATCTGCCTTTTTCCATCTTAGGCGGGCATGACAGCCGGCACCCTTCCTAGAGCACAGCGATTTAGGAACAGTGATTCATGCTACGGTCACCTCGAGACTAGACTACTGTAATGCCCTCAACATGGGGCTGCTCATGTCTTGAATCCGGAAGCTGCAGCTGGTGCAGAATGCTGGAGCCAGGCTGTTACTGGGTCTCTCTATTCGGGATCATGTGCAGCCGGGGCTGCGGAGACTGCACTGGCTGCCAATAGTATTCCGGATTTGCTACAAGGTGCTGGTTTAAAGCCCTATATGGCCGAGGTCCTGTCTACCTTAGGGACTGTCTCTCCCCACATATTCCCCAGAGGGTACTGAGATCTGGAACACAAAATCTATTAGAAATCCCTGGGCCAAGGGAGCCGAGATTGAAGGATACCAGAGAATGAGCCTTCTCTATTGCTGCCCCCCACTGGTGGAACCAACTCCCTGATGATGTTAGAGCATTGTGGGACCTTGTCCAATTCTGCAAGGCCTGCAAAACAACACTTTTTTGAATGGCCTTCAACTAAAGTACACAGCTGCTTAACATCATGGTATGGAATTTAGCACCAAAACTGTTTTTAAAATCTGTTCAATATTTAAAGTGTAATTGTTAATTTTAATTGATCTTACTGTAATCGTTTTTATTGCTTTATGTTTTTATTGTTTTATTGTGGATATTTAATGGTATTGTTAGCCGCCCTGAGCCTGCTTCGGCAGGGAGGGCGGGATATAAATGCGAAAAATAAATAATAAATAATCTTATACTGGAGCCAACCAGTTCCTCTAGAAGGCCAACAAAAAGGCATACAGGCTGAGGCCTTACCTGATGTTGCCACTTTCCTCTGGTATTCAGAGGTTTACTGCCTCCGAACATGGAGAAACATAGTTTACTGCCTCTGAACAGGATTAGTGAGACTGACCATTGGTCTATGAAGGTTAGTACTGTCTACTCTGATAGATGGGACTTCTAGTTTCTCAGGTAGAAGTCTTTTGCTGATCCCTTTAACTGGCAATACTGGGGACTAGAGCTGGGTGTGAACTTTCCCATGACCCTAAATTCAGGATTAAAATCATTTGGGTCATGGTTTGCAAGTTGAGGTCCTTGTGACCTCACCTAAATGACCCTCCACATGATTTTTGGAGGTTCGGGCATCTTGTGGGCATGTCAGCAGCATTCAGGGTGGACATGCTGGCCCTGATCAATTACAATCATCAAAGCAATGGAGAGGTAGTCTGTAGCCCTGGAAACACCAATAGTTGCCCTCCAAAGCAGGCAGCGCTGGTGTAATGGACTGCATTTTTAAGAAGCCCAGATATTCTGTTCTGTACATGCAGCTGAAGGACTGTCAGGGGTTAATGCTTCACAGAAGCCAGAGAGCCTTGAGTGACAGGCTGTTCTAAGCAATCTGACTGTTTAGCATCATCTGAGCAGAGAAAGACTTCTGAACTGCATGTTGAGGAGAGAGATTCAGTCACATTACTTTAAGGTAGTTTAGGGAGAAATTCTAAGTAAGTCTACTCAGAAATAAGTCCTATGTTATTCAATAGGATTTACTCCCAGGAAAGTGCTTTTAGGACTGTGCTACAAGATGCATGCACAGCATCAAATACAGATGGCTTTAAGAGAGCTGTCTCTCCAATAAGACAGCTCCCATTCTGTTCCCACAGACATATATCCTCAGCTCACACGCAGCTATTGTTTTCTGTTGGCAGCAGGTGTGCAGTGTGCTAGAGGCAGAGGCACAGAGGGAAGTCATTCCTCCTGTGAACAGTGGGGCTGAGAGCACTTGGTGCTTACTCAGGACTCTGAGACACCTGCCCATCTGATCAGGCTGAGGAGAGTGGCTTTGCTTCATTGGTTTCTTGGCTGAGGACCCCTCCCCCAATTGGGCTTTGTGACTAGCATTTTCCTGGAGGCACCTGGTTTGGGGAGCTGTAACTCAGCCCTCCTAAATCCAGTCCTCACCAAACTTGGAGGGCAGGTAGAGGAGAGTCAGCTGGAGACTCATTGCCAGTTTGGCATCTCTGGCCTGCAGGGAACCATTCTACTGCATCACGAACCTAAAAAAAATGAACTGTAAATGGGAGCCATAAACCAAAATGAACCTCCATTTTCAGGGTTTGGGTCCATACCTACTGGGGACTGAACTGGGCACCTTCTACATGCAGTTTGGTGTAGTGGTTAAGTGTGTGGACTTTTATATGGAAGAACTGGGTTTGATTCCCCACTCCTCCAACTGCAGCTGCTGGAATGGCCTTGGGTCAGCCATAGCTATCACAGAGTTGTCCTTGAAAGGGCAGCTTCTGTGAGAGCTGTCTCAACCCCACCCACCTCACAGGGTGTCTGTTGTGGGGGGAGGAAGGTAAAGGAGAATGTGAGCTACTCTGAGATTCAGAGTGGAGGGTGGGATATAAATTCAATATCTTCTTTTTCTTCTTCAAAACAGATGTTCTACTGAAGTCTGCATAGTGGGAGTCACTCCCATGATTTTTTTTAAAGGATTGCACTGCTATTTGTTCTGATATGTTGATGTGAATATGTGTGTCTATGTGACACTTTGTATTTTGTTTGTGTGTACATGTATGTCTATGTGAAACTACATCTGTTTGTGTGTGTGTGTGTGTGTATGGGTGCATTCACACCACGCTAAATAATGTGTTTGGAACCAGATTTTAATTGTGTAAGAATAGCAAAAATCCAATTGCAAATCACATTCTTTAGTGTAGCGCAAATGCACCCTGTGACTTTCTTTCCCCATCTGATGCTTATACTGAAAATTAGACATGTAAACCACCCCACAATATATATTTTTTAAAAAAATGTTCTGTCCTTCAGTGCAGACCTTCAAGATTTCTTAGACTTTCAATTAAACATTAATCATGAAAGCATTCAAAAATAATTAAAAAACTAGAAAAAATTAAAATTCACAGAAGGAAGCATAAGAAAAACAAAACTGAGTTGCATTAATGTCCGTGTTATCCTGAATTTTGGGTTTGGTTGGCTGATAACAGACAGCCACTTTGGGGCAGTTTGAAGCTGCCCCGAATACAGCTGGCTGGAAATAGAGCACTCCAGAGCTTCTGGATGGTGCATGCAGAAAGGGGCAGGCCGTTGGCTCCAGGAGAGCATCTGGAACGCTCATATGTCCCCGTTCATGGCTCCCTGGATGTTCTTCAGGCACTTCCAAGCCTTCCAGATGATCGGAAGCTGCCTCGGAGGTGCCCCAGCAAAAAGGCACTACTTTTGCCGTGGTGCCTTTTTGAGGCAGGTGGAGCGGCCTCGAGGACACGGTGAGTACGGGACACCTGCCAGATGTTTGCATGTGGAGGGTTTTTTTGGGTCACCTCCTGAGGCATCTCTGGGTTGACCCAAAGGGCTGGTCCGTTAACAGCCGCTGTCTTTCATCATTGTTTGCTGCCAAGGAAACTTATGGTAGGTTGGTAGGACAGGAAGTTTAATAAAAATAGACAGGAGCCCTTTTAATAATGCAAAGTAGAGCTGAAGCTTTCAAAAGTGTAACCCCCCAAAATAAAAAATACTTTGCAACTTTTATTAGGACAAGCCAAACATCACAAAATAGTGGTGCAAGTTTTTGACTTCTCCAGAAATTTTTCAGGCTGGATGTCAATTTAAAAGAAAAAAGTGTTTGTGTGTGTGTGTGGGGGGGGAGAGATGTCTCAAGCCCTGTTCTGAAGGTCTCTTTCTTGGCATCCTGGGAAGAATGTGGTGCTGGATAAAGTTGTTATCAGGTTGTCCTATTGGCCTTCCGGGAAGGAGAGCTTATGGCAACTTCCAATCACAAATCTATTTTATTTATTTAGATTTTCATCCTGCATTTCCCCCAGAATAGGGCTTGGGGCAGCTAACAATATATGACAATATATTAACCGTAATTATGCCATAATTTCAATCCAATCTAATTAAAAACTCAACACACAGTCTTTGACATTAAAGTCAACCATGCTGATCGTAGAGACCACCCAAATTACATTAGTGGAATGCCTGGTGGAATAACTTTGTCTTATATGCCCTGTGGAATGCAGACAGGTTCTGCAGGGCACAAGTCTCCTCAGACAAAACATTCCACCAAGTTGAGACCATGATGGAAAAGGCCCTCACCTTTGTCATATTCTGAGGGCCAGGTACCACTAAAAGCCCATGTAGAGCAGAAGAGAGACACCAGAGGGGGTCATAATGGTCATAAGTAGTTGATCAAATGTCTATTTTCAGAATCCCAGCTACAAATACAAGTTGATGGGGTGTGAACTGGCAGAGACTGACCAAGAGAGAGATCTTGGGGTCGTGGTAGATAATTCACTGAAAATGTCAAGGCAGTGTGCGTTTGCAATAAAAAAGGCCAACGCCATGCTGGGAATTATTAGGAAGGGAATTGAAAACAAATCAGACAGTATCATAATGCCCCTGTATAAATCGATGGTGCGGTCTCATTTGGAGTACTGTGTGCAGTTCTGGTCGCCGCACCTCAAAAAGGATATTATAGCATTGGAGAAAGTTCAGAAAAGGGCAACTAGAATGATTAAAGGGCTGGAACACCTTCCCTATGAAGAAAGGTTGAAACGCTTAGGGCTCTTTAGCTTGGAGAAACGTCGACTGAGGGGTGACATGATAGAGGTTTACAAGATAATGCATGGGATGGAGAAAGTAGAGAAAGAAGTACTTTTCTCCCTTTCTCACAATACGAGAACTCGTGGGCATTCGATGAAATTGCTGAGCAGACAGGTTAAAATGGATAAAAGGAAGTACTTCTTCACCCAAAGGGTGATTAACATGTGGAATTCACTGCCACAGGAGGTGGTGGCGGCCACAAGCATGGCCACCTTCAAAAGGGGGTTAGATAAAAATATGGAGCAGAGGTCCATCAGTGGCTATTAGCCACAGTGTGTATGTGTGTGTGTGTGTGTGTATATATATATATATATATATATATATATATATATATATATATATATAGCCGCTGTGTGACACAGAATGTTGGACTGGATGGGCCATTGGCCTGATCTAACATGGCTTCTCTTATGTTCTTAATATGTCTATTTTCAAGACACCTGTGCATTTCTTTGATTAAAAAGTATGTCCTAGAAACTGATTACAGCAGTTTGATCTTAAGAGCCCATGGAGTTTGCTCACTCCTGTCTTTGGCCTCTTTCCCCAAAAAATCTTTACCCTCCCCCATATGTACTTTCTTACTGTCCCACAATACTGCAGAGCTTTCTTATTTGCAAGATTGAATATTATACTACCAGTGATTCTACAGGGAAGATTTTTGAATAGGCCTTATATTCCCATAGAATTTGCCTTGTGGTCTTAATAGGATTGACACATATTTTCATGTTTTGCTTGAATGCAGGGTTTCGGGGGGGGGGGTTGAGAATATAAGGGATTATTATATTAAGCCTCTAACTGATCAAGCCTCTAATTCAGGGGTGTTGAACTCATTTGTTATGAGGGCCGGATCTGACATAAATGAGACTTTGAGGGGCCGGGCCATGTCAGGTTGGGCTGAGGTGTATCCCTATTTAAGATTAGGTAGCAGACAAACACAGACATATTTTAAAAAACTTAAAACATGCTTAAAATGTTAGCACTCATTAGTCTTAAAGGTGCTTTCTTTGTATTTCTCCCATGGGATCCAGGGAACTGGATCCTTCGCCAGGGACTGGGGGTGGGGGGAAGCAGTCAATAGAAGGAAGAGAGGTTTGGCTCAGTAGCTCTGCTATGCAATTGAGAGTCTGGCAAAGCAACCTCTCTCTCCTCCCCTCCCCAAAGGAGGCGTCTCAGCCAGTGGAGAAAACAGAGGTTTTGCTCTGTAGCTCCTGTGCAATTGAGCAAGCTTGGCAAAGCAACCTGTTATGCAGAAGGAAGCAAGAGAGAGGGAGAAGGAAGCAGATGACAGCTAGTTGCTTGGGGGCCTGATTCGGCTCCCAGACTGCATGTTTGACACCACTGCTCTAATTGATCAATCATCTCCTTACACCCTGGAAGCTCTGGCTCCTTTGCTTAGTACTAATGATCCTAAGATCACTCTGGCAATAGCAAAATTAATTTCAGTCAACTTTTAACATAATCTGATCCCAAGTCATTTATAACTTACCAACTGCTTCAACTGGTCCCAGAAACAAAAACCAATTAAGCATCGTTAAAATATAATCAATCCTACAAGTTCCAGTTAGTGTATTTTACACCATATTCTGTGCCAATTGAAATATCATACCATATTTTATTTTATAAACATTTTTATGCCACCTTTCCACCCAATCAGGATCCATAAGGTGGTGAACATTAAAACATTAGTTTAAACAATTTAAAATACAGTTACACTGATAAAATTCAATTAAAAACACATAAACAAACATTGCTAGAAGGAGGGCCAATAGCTATTATTGGGGGTATGCCAGATGAGAAAACAGCCTTCACCTGCTGGTGAAAGACACCAATAGAGGGAGTCAGATGAATCTCCCTGTGGACAGAGCTCTAAATTTTTGGTGCCACCTCCAAGAAGGCCCCTTCATGAGTTGCCACTCATGTAGCCTTTGATAGCAGGGGCAACCTAGCAGGGCCTCTGAGGATGACTGGAATGAGTGGGTAGGTTTATATTTATTTATAATTCAAATTTATGATTTGCTCAGTCCCTGAGTACATAGGGCTCTGGGTGATGAAAAACAGTAGGATAAAATACATCATAGACATTGTTAAAAGTATAATAAATAAATCACTCGTTACATTCTTAAAAGCATCTCCTGATGGCATGTGAATTTATCTTGAGCCAGTTCTGGATTGTGTTGCCACTTGGGAAAGGCTGCAGCTGGTGAATCCGTCAAAGTTGGTAAAAAGATATCCAGCCACAGCTTCCACCTGCTTATCCAGCAGTAGGCCTAGGTCCAAGAGCACCCTGGGCTACAGATCTGTTCCCTCAAGGAAAGTGTAACTCCATCCAGAATTGATGACTCCTTAAATCCTTGGTCAGGCCTTCCACCCATCAGTAGCACTTCTTGTTGCAATAAAGCTTCCCTGGGATCAGCTGAAAGTGTGAGATAGAGCTGGGTGTCATCTGCATATTGTTGACAACTCAGTCAAAATCTCTGGATGACCTTACCCAGTGGCTTCACATAGATGGCAGTGCATAGGGGACAAGATGGAACCTTCCAGGACCCCATAGCCCAAAGGTCAAGGGGCTAAGCAGCAGTTTCCCAGCACCACCTTCTGAAACCTATCCTACAGGCAGGACCAGAACCTCTCCTAGTCCCAACCCAGATAGGCAGAAAGGTATCATGACTGATGGTGTTGAAAGCCATGGAAAGATCCAGGAGAATCAACACAGCTGCACTCCCTCTGTCCATCTCCTAGGGCATGGCATCCCCCAGAGTAACCAAGGCTGTTTCATAATCAGGCCTAGATTTGATGGGATCTAAATAATTTGCCTCTCCTGGAAACCTTGGAGTTGTCCAGCTACCAACTGTTCAATCACCTTGGCCAAGAATTGAATATTTGAGATTGGTTAATAATTATTGAGATCTCCTAGGTCAAGGGTAGGTTTCTTTAGAAACTGACGCACCACAGCCTGTTTCAAGGTTGGGGCAACCACCCCCTCTCTAACGAAGCATTAACTACCTCTCAAACCCAGTATACTCCAGGCGCACATCTGTTGGCTGTTCACATATTCACCACACACGTTTTATGGGAATCAGCCGTGAGACCTCAAGATATCATAACTCCCTTCAGCTGGCTTTGAGCCACGGCAACTTTCTACCAACCACCAGTCTGAAGGTACTAGGGAGGAAGTTACTATAGCAACTAAAGATTGTATAATTACTGACCAGGCTTCCAATTGTAGCAATTCTCTGAAGAGCAGTAACCTGTGCTATCTACATATGATAGAACAGCCTATATCAGTCATACATATTTTCATGCTATATAAAGCGCCTTCCCATACACTGAAAACTAGCAGAACAAAAAGTGAATAGAACTAGAAAGCCCTTCCCTGATGGGCTACTTTTTGCAACATATACTTTCCCTGATACTGACAGCATTAAAAAATGGCCTCCCCCATCTGCAGTCTGGAGTGGTTCCCTTCATTTCACCACCTCAGAATTTTAGCATCTCGTTCTCCTGCACACCTAGACTAGGCCCATGTCTGAGCATGCTCTTTGCAGCTTGACTCCCCAGTCCTCTTGAAATATTTACAGTTTCCTCTATCAGTTGCCTGTAATCTGGCACTCATAATTGTCTGTCTTGATGGATTATATTCAGAACTGCAAAGTAATGTTATGACTCCTAACAAGAAAGCAGTTTAACTTGTCTTTTCCGTCTGTCGGCTAATCTACAGATGGCAATATGAAGTAATATAAATTTTAGACAGTTGTATGGGAAGAAAACAAAAGGCTGAATTGGGCTTGCAGTATTACTTGTTGTGACTTGCCATGATGGAGTGCAGTACTGCTCCTAGGGAATGGCTGGTTGGATCTCTCCTAGTTAAAAACCCCACCCCATCCATTCTCTGAGTGCTGGTGCACAAATACAGCCTCCATGTGATGCTTCCTTTGGCAGAGGTCTCTGTGTTGCAAGTTTTTCTTTTAAATTGATTCATAATATGGATTAAAAGATTTTCTGTTCTTTGTGTTTCATTCCCGCCCCCCCTCACTCAAAAATCACTCAATCTGTGATGCAAACCAGGGCACATGGACTACTTGCTGTTTGGAAACACATACCCAACAAAGGGATTTAAAATGGCCTCCTCATGACAGTCTTATTGTGTCAATGAGGACTTTTCTGTGCATGCATCTATAGCTTTTGGATATCCTTGGGATGGGGTATCCCAGAGCCTAGGAGGAAATTTTGCCCCTATCCCTGCTCCCACCATAAAGGTCCCATAGTTCCAAATGGATGTTTTGAGAGAAGAAATGATGAATCAGTTCTGGAAATCATATCGGGGCTGGGTAAAGTATGACCACCAGAGTGAAGAAACTTTTACACAGCCTCAGCAAAGCAGCTTTAACCTAGTAGTGTGTATCTGTATAGTAATATCCTATAAGGCAGGGATGTAGCTAGGATTTTTTAGGTGGGGGGCTTTTAAAAAATTCAGGTGGCACCTGAATTTTTAAAAAAGCCCCCTCCCACCTAAAAATTATATTCTTCCCTTCTAGGGTTGCCAAGTCCAGTTCAAGAAATATCTGGGGGTTTTGGAGGTGGATCCAGGGGACAACGGGGGTGGAGCCAGAAGCAAGATTGTGACAAGCACAATTGAACTCCAAAGAAAGTTCTGGCCATCACATTTAAAGGGACCCCACACGTTTTAAATGCCTTTTCTCTATTGAAAATAATGTAGAATAGGGGCACCTTCTTTTGGGGCTCATAAAATTGGACCCCTTGTCCAATCCTTTTGAAACCTGGAGGGTAATTGCTGTAGTAATTGCTGTAGCGAGTGTAATTGTTGTAGGTCATACGTTCCTGGTGGCTGGCCCCAACCTGCAGGCTAGCTGCAGCATTCTATACTAGCTACAGCTTCTTCAAGGGTAACAACTCACTGTATGATTTGAATAGCCAGCAGGGCTAAGAGTAAGACAGGGCAGCAGTAACTAAGAGATGGATCACTTTGGCTAGATTTGACTGAACCTGAATGAATGCAGCTGAGACTAACTAAGGAACAACTAAAAGGTTGTCTCAATGTACACTTAAGGGACCCTGTAGGCCAGCAGAGACCAATCCTTTTGGTATGTGTGCCACTAGTTGGTTGCCCTGAGGGTTGTGGGCAACCTCTTAAGAACAGTTTGTCTAGTGTTTTTTTTAGTGGGGAATGGCAATTTCCTATTGACATTCACAAATTCTGAGTATTTGGCAAGTCTAATTATGAATTTTGAATCTGAAAGGTTACACTTCCAAAAACTGAAATGCAATTTTGGTGCTGGTGCACATCATCCCTTATGATCAGGAATTTTGAGCCAGAGAAATGCATCTACCCTACAGATCCTCTTTGCTTTTGTGAGTCATGTCACCAGCAAATTAAGAATTAAAAAGAAAGAAAGAAAAAGAAATCCTCTTATTTGCAGCAAGTGTTAAGCAACCTAATCTTTCATATAAACATGTCAAGATTAATTGCTGGTTTCACTCAGGAGCTGTCAAATGTTTTCTAAGATTCTCATTTTATTAAATTCAAGAATTAGTTCAGATGCACTTTTGGGGGGCAAAACAGCTGCTTCACTGCACACATCACAATTGCTAATGTGCATAATGAAGGGGTTCTGGAACCATTTATCTCACTAAGAAAATTAAACTTCAAAGCAACCAAGTTGGTGGCTGACTAAATTATAGCTCTTTCTGTCCCCCCTCCCCGCACTTGTCTCCTCCCTTGAAAACAGAACCAAATGTACAGCCGAATCCCGCCACTTGTTGCACCAATAGTGTGCCAAACGTATCAGCACCAGCAGTGTTTAAATGTAACATTTCAGCTGGAAAAAATGATTGGAATAAAAATATCAATATCTTCTAATGCCTGTAGATACAACAGTTGAACATATCCATAAATTAGAACGATTTTGAGTTAATACAAACATTGGGAGCAGGCCCCAAGGGAATCAGTAAACACAGTTAGGATTGCACCAGAAAAAAAAAATATGCTATGTATGCTATGTTTTATTATGCCCACTGGATAGCCCAAGGTAACCTAATCTTGTTACATCTTGGAAGCTAAGCTGTTTAATACTTGGATGGTAGACCACCAATGAAGTCCAGGGTTGGTACACAGAGGCAGGCAATGGCAGACCATATATATATATATATATATATATATATATATATATATATATATATATATATATATATATATATATATATATATATATATATATATATATAGGAGTAAAAATTGAATTGCCAGGAAACTAATCATGGAGGAAAACCAGCCCCTTTTTTATAGCAGGAACTCCCTTGCATATTAGGCTACACCCCCCTGATGTAGTCAATCCTCCAAGAGTTTACAGTAGGCCCTGTAAGAAGAGCCCTGCAAGCTCTTGAAGGATTGGCTACATCAGAGGGGTTTAGCCTAATATACAAAGGAGTTCCCGCTACAAAAAAAGCCCTGAGGAAAACCAATGACAACAAAATATATTATCACACTTACACTATGCTAATGTCTGATGTGCTCAAGAGAAAAAAAAATACATTAGCAAAATGTCTTGATTTGGCAAAAGAAAGGTAACAATTCATTGAGCAGGATTCTCAGAGGGAGCTTTAATTCTTGAAAGCTTACAGCCTGGAAATCTGGTTGGTTTTTTATGGTGCTGCTGAATGAGAATCTTGCTCTTCAACTGCAGACCAACATGGTTATCCACCTGAAACAAAGTATTAATTTTTGCTTTCCCAAAGAACCCATTTTAAGGCGATGATCCTAACCAGGAGGTCTGGAATGTGACTCCATGTACACCATATCAGGTTGTTAAATTGCTTTCAGATTGCAAATGATTTTCAGATTGCAAAAGCAAATTAATAATTTCCATTGAGGTGATTTGGCACTCTGCAACTACCCACATACTCAGTAAGCACACAGCTATTTGGAGCTGCACACTCATCTTAAAAGGAATGAAAAAAGAGGAAAGAAAAAGGCTCATTTTGTTTTCCATTTTAAAACAAAAAAGGAGGCTACTGACAAATGAAGAAATGGTGCTTCTTTTTTTCATTCTGGTGCATTTTACCTTCAGTTGTCATGCATTGTTTCATGCTATCTGAGAGTTACTTAACATACTGATATTCTGTATGTTGACTGGAAAGAAAACACTATCTGTTTGGGAGTCACATTCAGACAATTGAAAAAAAAACATGTAGCATGATCTTGACTCTCAGTGCTAACCAGGTTTATTTGGAATCAAATCCTATTGATACAAATATGATTTACTTTTAACTAATTGTTGGAAGTATTGTGAAGAATGATTTCCATATATGTGCTTAGGACAAATGGTATTAATGGATGTATCAGTAAAGATATACAGAAATGTGTAGATACACATTTATATACACAGAAAGACACACACACGTGTGTTTGTATATATATATATTAATATATACGTTTATCTACACATATTTGTACATCCTTACTGATGTGTTCATTGATATGATCTGTCCTAAGGACATATATGAGAAATCATATATACACTCACACATACACATTAAAGTAATTTTAAAAACCCAGAAGCGTATGCAAAACACACCAGAAGAATTCTATTACAGATGTAATTTTCCAGCTCTGAGCAATAGAGTTCCATGGTGATTCTACCAACAGACCTGAAAATTAATGTATTCATATACCTTAGTGTTTTCCCAGTATTACTCTAGCATCCCAGATGTTGTGCATGCATTTTAGATCATAGTGGCACTGTGCTATGTTTTTTCTAGCCTTAAAATGTATAAGCAGATCATCTTTGCACATCTGTATTTATCTTGACATCATACTGCATCATGGAATTAGTAATCTTTAAACTGAACAAATGTATTCATCTTTATTCAAAACTCTTTGTCTCTGGCATGAAAGGTGATAGTATCAGGACATGGTAAAATCACCAGAAGTAGTTTTATGCAAGACACTAAATATAATCAGACAACCTTGCAAAACCATATAATACTTAACGGACGTGCAAAGATGAAAACATTTTAATCCAAGGCCAATCTTGCCAGATCTTGGAAGCTAAGCGAGATCATCCCTTAGTAGTATTTGGGAGGGAGACCAGCAAAGAATACCAGGATCATGACAAGGAGGTGGCAATGGCAAACCACCTTTGAATGTCTCTTGCCTCAAAACCCTATAAGGTTGGCATAAGCTGGCTTCAACTTGATGGCAAAACAAACAAACTAGTAAAGAACACAAACAGACACTTGCTGTAGGCATGATTGCCAGAGTTATCAGTGCAAGCTCTGGCTTTGCTAGAGAGCCAGTTTGGTTAAGTGGTCAGGGCATTGGACTAGGATGTGGGCAACCCAGGTCTGGCCCACCACTCAGGGAAGCGGGGTTAGTAACCTTGGGCCAGCAACACACACTCAGGGTGTGCATGTCCGATGCATGGGAGTAGACCAGGTAGGCAGTCACCTAGGGTACCACCTGGCCACAGGGGTGGGGGGCAGGCGCCCCCTCCCTGACCCCACTTGCACTGGGCTGCACCATCTTTTCTCAGCTCTGAGGCATTCGGAGCTGCTCCTAACACCTCAGAGCTGAGAAAAGAAGAAGAAGAAGAAGATATTGGATTTATATCCCGCCCTCCACTCCAAAGAGTCTCAGAGCGGCTCACAATCTCCTTTACCTTCCTCCCCCACAACAGACACCCTGTGAGGTGGGTGGGGCTGGAGAGGGCTCTCACAGCAGCTGCCCTTTCAAGGACAACCTCTGCCAGAGCTATGGCTGAGCAAGGCCATGCTAGCAGGTGCAAGTGGAGGAGTGGGGAATCAAACCCGGTTCTCCCAGATAAGAGTCCGCACACTTAACCACTACACCAAACATCAAAGAGGCTGTGTGCCTCACCCAGCCCCTTCTGGGTCTGGAGAGGGTTGATTGGAGTAAGCGGTGAGGTGTTTTTTCTCAGCTCTGAGTCATTCAGAGCACCTCCAAATGCCTCAGAGCTGAGAAAAGAGGCCACCCGCCTCACTCAGCCTCTTCTGGATCCAGAGGGGGCTGAATGGGGCATGTGACGGGGCATCTTTTCTTGGCTCTGAGGCATTTGGAGCACCTCCGAACACCTCAGAGCTGCAAAAAGATGCTGTGCGCCCCACCCCACCCCTTCCATCTGGCCTGGGGCACCAGAAGTCCCAGCGCTGGTGCTGAGGGTGTGACCACAGGAGTGATTTGGCCTGACCTAGCCACACCTCATATCTGGAGTTAATGTGTTTGATCACACAGGTGTATCTGCCTCCTGAGTCCTGCCTGTACCTACCTCATTAAAAAAAAAAAAAGCTAGGACTGGATTAAATAGCTACTGGGAACTTTCTGGTAGCAAACTCTAAACCATATGCAGGGCACATTTCCCAGCTGTCTGAATGGCCAGGCATGCACTGCAGATATTGTGCGCTTGCTCAGCATGTGCATGAACAGTCTGAATGTTTATCTGGCACATATGGAGCCTGACCCAGCAACAGGTCAGGGGCTGTGTGAATATTGGGACAAAGATAAAAGAGAACCAACTTTTTCAACCCAGATACTTCTGTGCTAAATCTCTCGTGTGATCACACCCTCAGTCTAACTTACCTCCAGTGAGGATAAAATGGAAGAGAAGATAATTATGTAAGTTGCTGTGGGTTCCCATTGGGCAAAAAGTAAATATATGTAGTGGAATTCTATTTAACCACAATTCCACAGTTGTGTGTATTTTGTTCTCATTCTATTGTTGTATCTTACCTTTCTCCAAGGTGCTCAGGAGAGAATGTATACGTTCACCCCCATTTTACCTTTGCTACAGTACTGTGAGGGAGAAAGTTTTGACTGAAGGAGAAGGAACAGCCTAAGGTCCCCAATGAGCTTCATGGCTGATTTGAATGTGGGTCTCCAGATTCTGAGTCTGATATCCTAGCTAGCATCTGCACTAACAACTCTCAATACTCCAAAGGCTTATTGGACATACAGTTGATGAAGGGTTGAAATATCAAAGAGAACAAAGGTAAAGACTTTGCATTTATTGCTTCAGCATTTATTTCTTCCAGCATTCTACTCCAAAATGCTATTTCTTTCTTTCCTTTTTTTTACGAAAAGAAGAAAATGGCACTCAGATGTCTGATTGCTTTCCAACGTAGGCAGAAAGAGTCCTTAGAGTATTCTTTAGCTCCTACTGTTTCCATGTCTGTAGCAAACAGTAGGAGTCTTACTCATTTTGGATCCATGCTTACAATAAAGAAATATATTTCCTTCCATTTAGATATTCTCATTCTCAACATTTCTTCCCCACAATTTCAAGGATGCCTCAGCCAATAGTAGTGGAGTTTTGTAAGTCTTTCTACAATTAGAAGTAGAGGGTGTTGGAACTGAAAGAATTTGTATGCTTCAGATCATTTCTCTGCTATTATGAGCCATAAAGCGGGGGGTGGGGGGAATCTATCTTCAAAAGCAAGTATTCCATAGCTCCAGGGAAACAAGAGCTTTACCGGGAATGGAAGCACACTTTATATTTGGGGTCCCCATGTTTGCTTGATTATCACTTTGTGTGGCCTGCATCATCTTTTAATAGCTGTGATCGCATCTTCAAAGGCAATGTGTGTATGTGTGATAAAGAGAACGAGTTCACATGAACTTTCTTTTGGATTAATATTTTTTTCCAGAAATAAAATAATCTGTCCTTTTGAAACTTTAATGGGTGCAGATAAAATTGGAGGAGAGCAGAATACTTACACTTTGATACACAGAAGGCTACAGTAAATAGCTTCCTTCCACTTTGTACTTTTGTACTAAAAAATGCAATTCAAATTTTTTTGAAAAAGAGTTATTCTTTCTTTACCCTATTCCTTTTATAAAACATTGGTGGGTTGGTAATGGACTTCTCCCATTTCCTGGCAGTTCTAGTCTTTTCATGTTGGTGTTATATTTTTCTGCCAAATTTTCAATAAAAAGTGAAAACCTCAAAAAGAAAACCATAGATTTATACCTCCCCTTCTCTTTGAATCAGAATCTCTGAGTGGTTTACAGTATCCTTTATCTTCTTTCCCTACAACAGACCCCCTGTGAGGTAGGTGGGGCTGAGAGAGCTCTCACAGAAGCTGCCCTTTCAAGGACAACTCTGTGATAGCTATGGCTGAACCAAGGCCATTCCAGCAGCTGCAAGTGGAGAAGTGGGGAATCAAACCCAGTTCTCCCAGATAAGAGTCCACACACTTAACCACTACACCAAACTACACCAAAGCAGTTCCTGAGGGCAGGGTGGGGGTAGATCCCCATGAGATGTGGTACAGGAAAATGCTGCTGAAAAAGAACCTGCCAGAAACTAATCTCTTCCCTTTTGCCTGAGCTCTTTCACAAACATAAGAAGATCTGTATGTGCAATTTCTTCCAGTTCCTCTTTCTTTCAACAGTCCCCTGACCACATGCCACTCTGTGTGTGATGGTCCCTGATCGTCAAAAATTGCTTTGCAGGGCACTGAAGAAGGAAAGGGGGAAACCTGCTTTGAGACTTTATTTCAGCTGTGATTCCTAGGAAACCAAACTTATTGTACTTCCTGCCTGATGGGTATTTCCCCCCCCCAGCACATGCTTCCTCATAACAACTTGTGAGATAGGTGTGGCTGATAGTGTGTGACCAGCCGAAGGTCACCAAGTAAATTTCTGGGGAAGAGCAGGGATTTGAACCTGGGTCTCCCAGGGCCTAGTCTGATACTCTAACTGCTACATCACACTGGTTTCTTTGTTCATCTGAATAAGCTGCCCATCCCTAATGTTATGATATTGCTATATCTGACAGAACGACATCACTGAATACAGAACCTAAAATTTTGACATATCAGATCTGGCTATGCAATGGCAACATTGAAGTTAATGGTAAGTGATGAAAAATTGTTTTAATTTTTTTAAAAATTTAAAGATTCATGCCTTTTGATCATGCAGTCTCCAGTATAAATGTGTAAGAGAACATTTGGGCAGGAAATAAAGACAAATCATCTCAACAAACAGGCATTTCGACAGTGTTGGAAATGTTACTCAAAGTGGTGCATTATTTCAACCTAGTTCTGGTAAACCAGGAGTGGAATGAGACCATTTTATAGAACGAGAGTGGGAAGATGAATTCTACGACTGGCAACTTGTTAAGATGATATATTGAAACTCTAAGTGGTGATTTGATAATGTGAAGGATAGCTGTGATATTTGCATGCGAAAAGGGAAACCTCATATGGATAAATAATCTGCTACTGAGTAGAGAAGCTGATACACAAAGGAAAGATCTCTTGACCACCTATTATAATGCTTATAACCAAAGAAAACAGTACCTTTGGGAGGCTGTGAAAGACCAGTGGCCAGGTGCACATTACTAGAACCAAGTGCATGGAAAGCGATTTTACTAGCCCCCAAAGAGCCTTCTGTCTCACTAAAACAACCATTGCTGTCACTGACAACCAGTAGCTGGTCCTTCTTGAGTCACAGCCCCTAATCAGGCATAAGGTATAAACTTGTGAGTAATTTTGCTAAAGGTACTATTGAAACCAATGAGCATTTAAAAATAAAATGGCAATTGAAACATACAGTGATCATAAAAATTTTTTAAAACACAGTAAAATAACATTAAAACTAAGATACAAAGAAACACAAGCAACAGTACAAAACCAAACACACTATAAAACCAAACATGAACCATTAAAAAGCCATTCTCAAAGGTTAAGAATAGGTCAAGCAGCTTAAAATGCATTTGGAAACAGAGAGGCCTTAACCTGATGACAAAAAAGAGAGTGTGGGAAGAGGCTTAGCAGATTTCTTTGGACAGGGACTTCCATGAGGCAGCTGCCACAAGCCCCAGCATCCTTGAGAAAGTGAAGATGAAGACAGAAGGAAGGACAAAGGACCACCATTGTTGGATTTCCCTCCTAGTGAAGAATCAGTATTTGCCTAAGGAAGAAATAATAAAAATAGGGCAAGGTTTAGGGGTAGACCATCCGGAGGGCTGCTCAGGATGCCAGCTGTTACCTACAGTCACAATTTATATGCAGCTATTAGAGATCAAGAAGATTTTCAGGGTATGAGACTTCCAGAGTCAAAGGGAACTTGTTGGGTTCTAAGATGCTAAGACCTGACTCTAGCTGCTCTACCTGCAGACCCACATGGCTACCATCTGAGGTTACATGCAAAAGATCAGTAAGTGATGGATGGATCAAAGATCATTCTTTCTTGCTTCATCAGTTGGCCCAGGGCTGCACATGAATGAGAATTACATGCCTAGCATCCCTAACACAGTTTGCATCTGTTTTCTCTCTAAAAAGCAATCCTTCCTTATATATCAAAGGTTTCAGGTTTTCACGGCTGGTAACATCATTAGGGTTTGTAGAATCTTTCGGGATCAAGTGCCGTGTTCTACTGGAGAAAGTTTTCCTTCCAGACGTTTCGTTCTCAGCTGCGGAGAACATCCTCAGTGGCGTTGCAGCCGGAGCAGGTGCTCAGACCTTCTTGGCTGCTGTGCATTGAGTGGGGCCAGGGCTGCTGGAGAGCTGCTATTTGTAGGCTGGAGGGGGTGTGATGAAAGGGCAATTGGTTTGTGGATGTGCCCATTGTTTGGTGGGGCTTCCTGGAAGGGTAGTGATAAGGAAACTGGCTGTTGAATGTGACCATTGTTCTGTGTTCAGAACAATTGTTCAGAACAATTCAACAGCCAGTTTCCTTATCACTACCCTTCCAGGAAGCCCCACCAAACAATGGGCACATCCACAAACCAATTGCCCTTTCATCACACCCCCTCCAGCCTACAAATAGCAGCTCTCCAGCAGCCCTGGCCCCACTCAATGCACAGCAGCCAAGAAGGTCTGAGCGTCTGCTCCGGCTGCAACACCACTGAGGATGTTCTCCACAGCTGAGAACGAAACGTCTGGAAGGAAAACTTTCTCCAGTAGAACATGGCACTTGATCCCGAAAGATTCTACAAACCCTTCCTTATATAGTTAGTATGTTGAATGAGCCACCTGTAATTTGGTCCCAATCTCTGTTTAATAATCAGTCCTCCTCCACATTGAGCTTCAGTCCATGTGGCCACAACAATGCTATTGGTGCAAAGGTGACCATGGTTTCAGTGAGGAGTTATGTCCTGGTTGCTTGAAGGCAACTGTTGCTCACCACAAGAGATCAGAAGGATTCTGAATGACAGGGCTGGCCCATAGAATCTGGGTACAATAGTAACACAGGAAGAGGCTCATATCTGAAAAGCTAATAAAAAAGGAGGGAAATCTTCTGATTTTCTGAGTTTGGAAGGATATTGAGATGGGTAGACTGGTGGATGTGTTTGATGGATTACCCTGTCTCCCAAATGGATGGAGATCAGAGGGAGGTAGTACTGGTTTGGAGTCTCTCTTTAGCAATGTTGAGTGCTTGCTGACTCCAGAAAAGTCTCTCTGCCTCGTAGGCATTAACTTATAATAAAAGCAGCGACTTCCGTATTAAATCATCTATATATATTCACTTTCGTCTTCTATGTAAAACAGATGCTATTTATATAGTCTTCACACCTCAGCTGCCTTTATTTATGAGCTACTTGAGCCATCCTTTGGACTTGAAAAGCCCACCCTGCCCATAAACTCTTTATGTACGTGTGTTTTGTCTGAATCCAAATCCATATTTTAATCATTAAGTTTCCCCCTGGCTGAGGGACATCCATCAAGACACTATCCATGTTTGCAAAGTCCTACTGAGTTCAGTGAAGTCAGCTGTCTTATAATGGTCTGTCATTTACACAGATTTATTATTAGGATGCCATCTTTTACAGAAAATGCAGTCATTAAACTTATAAACAAGTGGCAAGCATACATGATTGTGATAATTTAGCTTTAAAATTGGTTGAATGCTTCCTGATTTCATCTTCTGTCTCATCTTGACTGCGTGTGGTGATGGAAAGTGGCATCAAGTCACAGTTGATTTATGGTGACCACATAGGATTTTCAAGGAAAGAGATGTTCAGAGGTTTTTCGTCATTGCCTCCCTTCATATCATGGCTCTGGTATTCCTTTGAAGTCTCTCATCCAAATACTAGCTAGGGCCCACTCTGCTTAGCTTCCAAGATCTGATGAGACTGCGCTAGCCTGGGATATCCACGCCAGGGCTGATTGTATGTACTACAATTTAATACATGAAAAATTCATCAGTTTCATATAGCACAGTGAGCGTGCTGCCTCTTTACCATGCAAAGTTGAGTACAAAGGTACAAGATATTTTTACATACAAGTCTCTCTCACAGTAAAATGACTTTCAGTGGGTTGATCCTACTTGCTTTCCTGCTAGTGAATATTGGAGAGGATCTTCTTTGGATTACCAGCAAGGTGATACTCAGGACCACTGAAGCCTTTTGGTCAAAACCAGCTGGGGCTAGAGCTACAGAAAGGAGAGGAGTTAGGCAAGACAGCAGCGGAACAGTGAGTGGGAGCAAAGCCAAACCAATCCTTTTTATTTTCCAATTACATTTAAGAAACATAACAGAATCTTTCCATAAAGAACAACTTAACTGAAAAATAGATGAAGAAAGTGTATGTTTATTTGCTGTAACTTGCTGGATCAACTGGGAGAAGCCAGTTCTGTGGCTCCAGTCACACCCCCAGATTGCAGTTGTATCCACTCTACAAGTCTACATATCATTGCACTGGCAGGGAAACCAGGCTTTTGAGGAAACTTATGACAGCAAATGTTTTTGCCGAAGAGACCTTAGTGCATTAAAAATACCAGTGGAAAGGATTAGTATGCCTATTGCACAATTTAGGGCAGGGTTATCATTGTGGGTTACTATTGCACAATTAGGGGATACTATTAGCAGACTCCTGCCACAGATGCCTGCCAATCTCACTTCTAGCAGTGCTTGGTTCTACAGCAGGGTTTCAGTGGATGATCATAGTCTATGAAAATACACAGGGTCAGAGATGAACCTAAACCATTCAGGACTTTAAATGTCAACATCACTTTGAGCTGAACCCAGAAACAAACTGGCAGTGAGTGGAACTGATAAATTGTTGGCATCATTTTCATAAATATTGGCAGTTACCTCTTAACATCTCAGCTGCTGTAGGTTGAGGTGATAAGTCCAATATTCCCAAACGAAAACTGAGCATTCCTTTTCACCTTTCTAGAGGTATATCACTAGATAACACATGTCAAGGAACACAAGGCAGATGCTGAAAACAGTCATACCTTGTCACACAACACTTAATAATGTTTTTTTTACATCCAGATTTTTGCTATTCTTACACATTAAAAATTGTCTTCCTCTGTAACACCTAGTTCAGGAGTCCCTAACCTCTCTGAGCCTGTGGGCACCTTTAGAATTCTGACATAGCACAAAATGGCTGCTGCAGCTTATCTTCAGTCACACAGCAAACATCCTTGTACTGTGGTGGCAGCTGCTGCCAAAGCAATATTTTTAAAAAATCTGCACAGCCAATTAAATTTCCAATGGCCATTCAGAAGCCTTGATGAACAAAAGCCGTTTGGCAGGCATCAGGGAAGGTGTTGGTGGGTGCTACGGTGCCCACTGGCACCACTTTGGGGACATGTGATCTAGTTCATTTAACATGTTCTGATATTATTAGGCTGTACATTTCCCACCATAGCTCTGCATTACTGGCTGGCATGAGACCTAGGGATGTTATGGTTGCTGGTAGCTGTGTCTTCTTTGAACTGGAAATTCCATCTTCGGTCTTAGACAGGTGATGCCCAAAGGCATGTGAGAAAGAGACAGAGACAACAGAGGGACAGTAAACAGATTGAATGCGCATTCACTGTCACATGTGAACAGGGCTAGAGAATCAGCAAGAAGAGAAGCATAACACACAGCAGCTGGTAGATCCAGGTGGCTAGCGTTGTTAGTCTGAAGCAATAGAATAAAGTTGGAGTCGAGTAGCACCTTTAAGACCAACCAAGTTTTATTCAGAATGTAAGCTTTCGTATCAGACGAAGGAATGGTTTACAGTGAGCAGAGTTACATATAGCTGATGGGAAGTGGTTAAGCATGCAAAATGCAAATTTCACTGTTTTGCTGTTGGATTATAACTTTGTACCATTTTGCGTGCTTAACCACTGCCTACCAGCTATATGTAACTGCTCACTGTACACCATTCCTTTGTCTGATGAAGCTTATGGAAGCTTACATACTGAATAAAACTTGGTTGGTCTTAAAGGTGCTACTGGACTCCCAACTTTACACAGCAACTGGAGATCAGACACCTTTTTATGATTCATTTATTTAGGCTATTTATCACTCAGGTTTTCTGCTCAATGGGGACCCGACAAAGCAAGCTTATGTACACATAAATGTGATTTAAATAAACAAGGATAAATCGGCTCCTACCAGCCAAGCTGGCATCGCCAGTGATAGGCTGGGGGCCGTCAGTTGCCGGCCCGGAAGGAGGGAAGGCTTACCATTTATCCCAGGCATCCGGGAGCTTGCTCTGGGCGTGGCATCAGGGCTATATAAGCCCTGGCCACGCCCAGAAACACACAGTTGCTTTTCAGCTCTCTGGGACGAGAGCTGCGTCATGGAGCTTCGGCCGTCTGCGGAGCGTGCGGCGGGCTGTGCTGGCAAGGGGCATTCCCGACAGCGAGGAGGCTGGGCAGTGTGTCCAGAGGTGTGGCAGTCCTGTCGCGTGCGAGTGGCGGCAATTCTGTGGGGGCTTGTAGAGCCCAGCTACGAAGCTCATTGGCTGGTGGTGATGGGCGTGGTAGCTGGGCCCTGGGGCCCCAAAAAGGGGACATGCGTTAGGAGCTTGGGCAGGCGTTCTTAGCCCCCCCATTTTATCCTGTGGTGTTAGGGAGCGGTGGGGGTTAAGAGTGGGTTCTTTTCTCCCTCCACCCCGATCAACATATTAACAGCGAGCAAGGGGTGGTTTTTTTCGGCTGGGAGAGTGTTTGACCCCCAGCCTTCACTCCCCCCCGGTTTTCAGCCTACTCAGCACAGCACAGTGGTTGGGTTAGTGGGGTGGGTGTCAAGCTTTCACAACCCCAAGGGCATAAGGTGTGGGGGCCATCTTATTGATGGGCCTGGGCCATTTGGGTCTGTGTGGGTTTTTTTTTTCTGGATCTGTCAATATGGCCAGGGCATTCTAAGCGTAAGCAACCTACCAGGCCCGCTAGGAGGTGGGGCCAACAACCCGGCCCCACTGAGGATGGGGGTCAAGAGGCTCAGGTAAGGCAAGGTATTATTGGCCAATTAGAGGCTCTAGAACAGCAGAGAGGTGCTGCAGGAGCTCCCATATGGGAAGGGCGCAGCAGAGCAACGGGGCGTTCATCACAATTGACTTTTGAGAAGGAGGTACTGGCCCGTCTTTCTGCATTACAGGGCGGAGCTCCAGGGGTTGACATGAGACACGAACCAGACCAGGATGATGGTACTGACTTGGGCGAGAGGCTGGTTGACAAACCCTTGGTTATTGGGACAGTGGGAGATGTCGGGCAGCAGGCTCTGGCAGTGGCAGTGGTGGTTAACCCCTCTGGTGATGTCGGTAAGCTCCCTTTACAACAACAGCCCCAGTCGTGGCCTTGGGGCCCATCACAATTATTGGCCCCCCCAGCCACAGTGAGGGGAGCACTGGTAATTCTAGGGCAGAGTGGACCTTTGGTCCCTCAATTCCTTGCAAGGCATGTTCCCGGAGTGTGCAATGGGGTGGCAGACATTCTATCTTGCCAACAGATCGAGCGTTTTCGCCAACTTGCTCCAGAAGTGGACTCGTGGCCAGCATGAATGCCCCAGGAACTTTGGCAGCTTGGGAGGCTGCAGCCAGTAGGGCAATTCAATTAGCATTGGCACCGAGCACCCAAAGAGCTTATGAAAGGGCAGGATTACAATTTTGGGATTTTAAGAGCGGCGCTGGATTGCCAGATAGCTGGCCAGTTTCTGCGGTGCACATCATGCAATTTTGCATATATCAGAAGGATAGAGGCTTGGGGCTTAAGTCAATTAAGGGTCAATTGGCAGCACTTTCCTTTATGAGTAAAGCGCAGGGGCTCCCCGAGAACACGGGTGATTTTAGAGTCAGAAAGATGCTTGAGGGTTGGGCAAGGGAGTGCAGGCCATTGGCTGATACCTGGCAACCAATATCCCCTTCGGTGCTGAAGGGGTTGTATAGGGTCTGGCCAGGGATATGTTCATCTGCATTTGAGGCCGCGCTGTTTCATGCGGCCTCTTTGGTTGCCTTTTTTGGGGCTCTGCGTATTAGTGAGTTGGTTGTACAGTCCAAGACTGACAATTCTAACCGGGCGCTGCGTGCCAGGGATGTCAAAATTGTACAGGGGCAAATTCTTTTGATGGTTAGGCGGTCCAAAATGGACCAGCATCAGAGGGGGATGATTATTACAATTGGCCAGTGTGTATTACCAGATTTGTGCCTGGTCAAGGCCCTAGAGCAGTATGTACAGCTCAGGGGGGAGGGTGATGGCCCCTTTTTTCACCATAGTGAGGCCCCCCCCTTACAAAATATCAATTTTGGGTGGTGACGGGCAAGGCATTGGCGGAATTGGGTTTGAGGGGTGTCAAGTTTGGAACACATTCATTCCGGATTGGTGCTGCTTCCACGGCAGCAGCGATGGGCTACACCCCCTCCACCATACAGCGTATTGGCTGGTGGTGGTCAGCAGCTTTTAAATCCTATGTGCACCCATTGGTCACTTAGGAGGGTGTGGGAGCAGTTTAGTTGTTTTGTTGCCCGTTGGCATATTTCCGGGTGTTGACATTTTTCTGTTTTCCAGGTGCTGTGGCTCGTAGGGAGAGACGTCGGATCCTCATCTGCGGGCACAGTATGGTGTTCTGGGTGGCCCATCATGCCAGGAGGTCACCAGTGGGCACCCAGCTGGGCCTCAGCGAGTCAGCAACGGTGGAGTGGCTGAGTCGCCGGGGCCTGTGTTGGCTGGGGAGCATGCCACTGTTGTTCCGGGGGAGGATGGCACCTCCTCCTCACATCCTAGTCAATCCACCTGGGTGGAAATGACTTAGGATTCATGAAAGGGAAGGCCCTTTCTTTGCAGGCGCAGACAGATCTTTGGGCAATTAAGTGAAGATGGCCGGGTGTTATTCTGGTGTGGTCGGCAATTCTGCCACGCAGGGTTTGGCAGACTGTCCTTTCCCCCGGGGGGAAAGAACACACTAGGCGTAAGGCCAACCGGGCCTTGCAGAAGGCCATGGAGAGGGGCCTAGGGATATTTCTTCCCTATCCGGCCATATGAGTTGAGAATGCTGACTTGTATAGGCCGGATGAGGTTCATCTGTCTGAGTTGGGCAACCGGGCCTTTTTGGAAGAGCTTTGGCAGGGGTTGCGGTCGGCTCTGGGCCGTCCGGTGGGCGCTAATGCCAAAGCAGAGGCTTGGCATTGGCGGTGGCAGTGGCAGGATGAGGTATCAGCCACAGTGTTTTCAGGGGAGCACCTATGGTTCAGCACCATTGAGGCAGTTCTTGCACGGGTTAACTTATGCTCTGACATTAAAAAAAACACTGAAAATTTTGACCTCTCCAAATTAAATTTAAACTATCAGGTTTGATAGAGTAAGGCTTGCTCTTTTCAATAAGCCTAATTTCGCCATCCTCGGAGCCTCCTGGGCTCAGATATTAATTCTTAAAGTTTTTATTTTTTTTCCAAAATGGCGGTCATGACTTTCTGCTTCCCTTTAAAAAAATTCCTTCAAAAGGCTTCTAAAATAATTATCAGTGATAATGTCCAATAGTATTTACCTTATAATTGTCACCTCTGTCAGCTTCACCAATTTTTAATGTCCCGAACACTTTAAAAACTTCATTTAAATTTTGACCTCCTAGCAATGGCCGCCGATGTTTTTCTATGATATTATAGTCCTAGAGTAGGCTAGCTGCTTCAATGATTTCCCTTTTCCATCCGACACTTCCTGCTTTTCTTGCCACCAAATCCCGTTTTCACTGGTAAAAAGATCTCACAATATTTGATGTATTTCCTGTGTTGACTGTGAGAGCTGCAGATCTGTGATGATGGGGCTTTTTCACCAAAACCACAAGTAGACAAAACAATAAATTCCTTTCCACTTTTTAGCACTGTCCTTTAAATGTACAAAGTTCAAATTTCACCCCTTCTTCCCTTCTTCTTCCAAACTTTCTGAATCTCTATTTCACACCTTCTGGTTTTATTTTGTTTAACTTTAAATAGTCCTGGAATGAAGATAGTCATCAGTACCTTTTTCTGCAGTTATCCAGATCCAACACCAGTCTTGTATAGCTTTAGATGTTTAGCAGTCTCAAAGAAGGTTAGGATCCTATTGAACTTATGTCAAATAAATGACTCTGGAAGAAACTTCTGCAGATGATGAATATGCAATTCGTCTCCGGAGACCCCTCAAAGCCTCAAATGAGCCCCCCCCCCGGGACTCCCTTTTAGCCAAGGTAAATCTCCTCAGAGTTTCCTGTGCATATCTTGGACTGATCTCTGACTGAGAAAAGTAGGCAGCAGGCATTAAATTGCCCTCCACTACCCCGAACAGAAGTTCCAGCCTGCTTCCCTTTGAGAAGCAATTCAGTTTGGCATTTTCCAACCCTGGAAAAAAAAGGGAAAATACCAAATACGTGGAAGGAAGCTGTTATTTTAGTTGATTCCAAAGAAAGATAAGAGATGTTATGAATGTAAAAAATTATAGACCAATTTCAGTATTAAATAATGACTATAAAATATATACAAGAATCTTGGCAGAACGGTTTAAACAATATTTGATAAATTTTATAAAGGAAGATCAAGCAGGGTTTCTTCCCAAAAGGCAAATAAGAGACAATATCAGAACTGTTGTAAATATTGTAGAGTATTATGAAAGACATCCAGAAAAGGAAGTAGCATTATTTTTTGTAGATGCAGAGGAAGCATTTGACAATTTAAATTGGGATTTTATGTTTGCAGTAATGGAGAAAATGGAGCTTGGAGAAAGCTTTATAAGAATGATAAAAGCAATATATACTGAACAATGTGCAAGGCTATGTATAAATGCTGATCTTACAGAAAACATGATAATTAGTAAAGGTACAAGACAAGGTTGTCCACTTTCCCCATTGTTGTTTACAATGACTCTTGAAATATTACTGATGCAAATTCAAGAAGATAAAGAAATAGAAGGATTAAAAGTAAAAGGATTTATTTATAAATGAAGAGCATTTGCAGATGATATAATGTTTATAAATGAAAACCCCATACAAGTCACACCTTTGTTGTTAGCCAAAATATAAGAATATGGGGCGTTGGCAGGACTTTGTATTAATAATAATAATAATAATAATATTTTATTTTTATATCCCGCCCTCCCCGCCAAGCGGGCTCAGGGCGGCTAACAGACATGGGAGTCCCATGATTCATATAAAACAACATAAACAATTTTAAGTATATCAATTACAAATAAATTATTTAAAATAGATAAAATATATAAAATAGGTGCTATTAATAAAGAAAAATCAAAGAAAAATCAAAATAATAATAAAGAAAAATCAAAACTTCTATGTAAAATATGCAAATAAATAAGCAATAAGAATTGCAGAGACTAACGGGCAGTGAAGTTACCTTCAAGGTAAAATATTTGGGTGTGGAGATAACAATGAAGAATATTGTTTTGTTCAAAAATAATTATGAGAAGCTTTGGTGTAAAATGGATGAAGATATGTTAAAGTGGAATAAACTTAATTTGTCACTGTTGGGTAGAATAGCTGCAATTAAAATGAATATTCTACCAAGAATAATGTATTTGTTTCAAACTATTCCGATTGTGAAAGACAGTAAACAATTTAATAGATGGCAAAGAAAAATTTCAGAGTTTGTGTGGGTGGGAAAGAAACCAAGAATTAAAATGAAAATTTTAACAGATGCAAAAGAGAGAGGCGGATTTCAATTACCAGACTTAAAATTACATCATGAAGCAGTTTGCTTAGTATGGATAAAAGAATGGATAATGTTGTTAAACAAAAAACTCTTAGCGTTGGAAGGTCATGGAAATAAATTTGGCTGGCACGCTTATACGTATTATGGGGGGAAAAAAGATAGATGATTTTTTCTCTCACCATTATATAAGAAACAGCTTGCTAAATACATGGCTGAAATATAAGAAATATGGAGATGAGAGAAAACCGTTATGGATAGTGCCAGCTGAAGTGATAAAAATAACAGCTGAGACGGGTGAAGAAAAGTGGTTGTCATATAATCAACTATTAAAAATACAAAGTGGTAAAATAATAATAACAACAACAACAACGTTTTATTTATATCCTGCCTTCCCCGCCGAGGCAGGCTCAGGGCGACTAACAACATATCAATACAATAAATTATACAATAGGTATTAAAAATGGCATTTAACCTTAAAAACATTCCAGTTTAAAATTAAACATTAAATATTTCTGGTGCTATTCCATCAGTAGATATGATGGCGGATCTCACTTAAGGCGAATCCATCAATCGTTCAGTGAGGCAAAGGCCATCCTAAAAAGGATGGTCTTGCAGGCCCTATGGAACTGTTCGAGGCTCCACAGGGCCCGCACTTCTTCCAGGAGCTGGTTCTATAGGTGTGGTGCTGCAACAGAGAAGGCTCGTATACGGGTGTTCTGTAGTTTTGCCTCCTTCGGCCCAGGGATAGTCAGTTGGTTCTTCCCCGCTGACCTCAGTGCTCTTTGGGGTTCATATGGGGAGAGACGGTCCCTCAGGTAGCAGGTCCTTGACCATATAGGGCTTTAAAGGTAATAACCAGCACTTTTGTAACTAACCCAGTATGTGACCGGCAGCCAGTGCAGTCCGCGCAGCCCTGGCTGTATGTGCTCCCATTTTGGGAGCCCTAATAGTAGCCTAGCCGCCGCGTTCTGTACCAGCTGCAGCTTCTGGGTTCGGCACAGAGGCAAAATAGAATTGAAAACTGCTGAAGAGCTGAATAATAAATATGATTGGTTTCAAATGCAACAAATAAAGAGTTTGGTGGAGAATGACATCAAAACTGAAGGAATAAGAAAAGAGCAAACAGAAATGGAAAAAGTTCTGCTTGGAGACAATGAAAAATTAATTTCAAAATTATATAAATTACTTTTAAAATGGTCTACGGAAGATGAAGTAGTGAAATCTCAAATGATTAAGTGGGCGATTAATGTAAATAAAGAAATACAGATGGAAACTTGGGAATATTTGTGGAAGAACTCTATGAAGCTTTCGACGTGTCATAGTATTAAAGAGAACTGTTTTAAAATGATGTATAGATGGTATATGACTCCTAAGAAATTGGCAAAGATGAATAATAAGATGCCAGACAGATGCTGGAAATGTAAAAAACATGAAGGTTCTTTCTACCATATGTGGTGGACTTGTGAAAGAGCAAAAAATATTGGCAGATGATTCAACAAGAAATTTCTAGGATCTTGGGATATGAATTTAAGAAAGTTGCAGAGACTTTTCTGTTGGGATTACAAATGAAAAAATTTCCAACAGAAGATAGAACTAAAATTTGGTACTTGCTTTCAGCTGCTAGGACATTATATGTGCAGTTGTGGAACCAAGAAAAAATACCAGAGAAATGGGATTGGATTGTAAAAGTTATGACATGGAGTGAAATGGACAAATTAACAAGAATTTTAAGAGACTATGATTTAGAAGTTTTTACGATGGAGTGGAAAAATTTCAGAAGATATGTAGAAAAAGAGTGGAAAATAAAAGGACATTGGACAATTTTTGATAATGATTAAGTCTTAGAAAAAAGAAAAATATTAATTTTTGTTTTTATTAGTTAAGGGTACCTTTAAACATTAGTTCTTTAAGTAAATAACACCGGCGGGGGTCAAGTAACAGGGGGGAGGGATGGGTAGAAAGTAATATATGGGATAGATAAAAGAAGTTATTAATGATGCAAGAAATATAATTTGTTACCATATGTTACCAAATAAAATTGTTTTAACTAATGCTAATGTTATTATTTCATGGGTGACACTCTAGCATTTGGCTAAAACCATAGAGTTTTGAATAAGAGATTGGATTTATATCCCACCCTTCACTCGGCGTCTCAGAGCAGCTTACAATCTCCTTCCCTTCCTCTCCCCACAACAGACACCCTGTGAAGTATGTGGGGATGAGAGAGCTCTTTCAACAACTGCTCTTGAGAGAACAGCTCTACAAGAACTGTGGCTGACCCAAGATCACCCAGCTGGGCTGCATGTGGAGAAGTGGGGAATCAAACCTGGTTCTCACAGATTAGAGTCTGCATATTTAACTGCTACACCAAACTGACTTTCCTACATCAAACTGACTGGATGCTTGAGTGTCATTGGCAATATGCTGACATCACTTCCAGTTGTAGTAGAAGAAGGTCCGGCCCCTTCCCAGCCAAGCAGGCAGCGCTGGCGTTCAGGCTGGGGGCCATCTTTGCCCCCTCAGAAGGAGGGAGCGGAAGATTCGCAGCCCTGGCACATCCGGGTGCTTCTCTGGGCGCAGCGTTGGGGCTATATAAGCCCCGCCCCCGCCCAGAGCCACGCAGTTTGAATCAGGCTCTTTGCCTGCCCGCCCTCCCCTTTTGGCAGTACAGGTTTCATCCGGTCGCCTTATTAGGGGCCAGGTAGGAATTTTTTCATCTTCACAGAATTGGCCCATGTGAAGTTGTTTTTTGCCTACCTTGTACTGCCTTGTAGTGTTAGGGTTTGTCAGTTGGAGTTTTTGTTTGGTCGCAGGTTGGAGGATGTATTGGCCACAGGGTTTCAGGGGAGTACCTATGGCCTAGCACCAGGTGTGTGGGTGGTCTGTATGAACCGCAGATGGGCTACTCGGCTCAGTGCGGGGAATGCAGGTCACGGGAAAAACCTCACCTGGGCGGATCTTTCCATGGGGATCGATGCTAGCCCAGGTGGAGAATGGCTTGGGGCCTGGCCGCTCAGCAACAACCCGAATACGGTGGGCTTGTGCTGGGGGCAGGGTTGCTCGCCCTCAGGACAAGGCGGGGTCAGGGGGTGACCCCAGGGCTTGTACTTCTAGGCCTCATCCCTGCCAGTTATAGGTTTGATAAGTTCTTTCAATAAAGCGGCCCGGTTTTTACACCCAACACACTGTGTCTGCCTCTTCATTCCGACTGGGGGGGCAAACTTCAGTATGTTGAGATGCTGGCAATCACTCCCCCCATTTCAATCTTCATTTTTCTCCCAATTCCTCCCAGTTGAGCAGAGGCAGAAAGAGCCTGCTGGGGGTGGGAGATGTCCAGCCCACAGAGGGAAAATGGCAGCCCTTAGAAGCATAGTTGGTGGTATTCACATTAACCCATCAATTAAACCTTGTTTGTGCCACAGAGTTAAGTAATCTGAATGCCATTTTATTACCTTTAATTGACTTGCTTTTGCTAAAGGCATCAGTAAAGAAGCTTTGTGTTTGGGTAGGGGGAAGGAGGAAATACTGTTGTAATGTTTTCCTGAGCTTTGGGGAAAAGCCAGCATTTTCAGGAGGAAGACAAGTTGGCAATTAGCCTAAACATCAATACAGGGGAGAAATGTTGTGTCTCCCAGATTTATATTTTCGAATGCTACCTTATTAATCTCTATATAATTGTTATTGCAACAGCCTTGAAACTACCAATCAGTAAAAGAGCTAATAATTACTATGCTTGTAACAGAAAGCGAACTAATTGACTTAACAGTATACTTCATGGCATGTTTGTATAATTAATTAAAGCCCCCTTTTTAATGAGCAACTTGTCAATATGGAAGTCAAGTGCCTTAAGGAAGAGAAAAGAAAAGAAAGCAACATGAACAAGGCCAATTTTTTAAAACACTATTAAGAATTTTTTTATTTAATTTTTTAATTATTATTTCAAGTATAGTCAATCTGAACAGTTACAACAATAATGATGCATCATATCCATGTAATAAGTACCATTCAACAAAACTGTTACCATAAACCTAAATCATTTACTTGTTTAGCAATGTCTCCAACTTCAATTAGATATTCTAAGATAGATAACCACACTGAAGTGAAATTGGTTTGAACCCTGCAGTTTTCTAAATATTTGATGTTATCAGTAACTTCAGCTAACATATACATATCCCACAATTTCCCATGCCACTGTGCTAGTGTTAGTGGTGTTTTATCCTTTCAATTTTTAGCAATTATAAATTTTGCTGCATAAAGTAATACAGAGCCTCTTTCTATTGTTGCGGTAGTATATTGATGAGATGCCCATTGATGTAAGAAAAGATGGTCTAGTGTTAATGTCATTTGTATTTGAGTAATTGCTTTTATTTGTGTCACAACCAGAGTCCAGAAGTCTTTAATAACAAGGTCAATTTTTATTTACATTTCAAGTGCTCTTTTTAAAACTTCGTTTTGAAGAAGTCTTAACATGGGAAAAAATTAGCTTAAGCTGGCAAACAAAAAAATGCTTACAGCACTAGACTGTTTTAAAGTGGTAACTGAAGGGGCTTAATCCGTACGCTATGAGAGCCAATTCATACAACTTGAAGTCAGAAATGAGAATGAAGAAAATTCAAAGCATGTTACAGGTAACAACAGTTTGCTCCATTTCACAGTAGTTGACTCATTTTGTATCTTTTATCAGATAGATCCTATGAGAACAGGCCATGATTCAGTGATTGAGTATCTGATCGGCATGCAGAAAGTTCCCTGGGTTCAATCCCCAGCATCTCCAGTTAAAAGGATCAGGCAGGAGGTAATGTGAAAGACCTTTGCCTGAGACCCTGGAAACTCAGAGTAGATTAGACTGACCCTGATGAACCAATGGCCTGAGTCAGTATTGTTGGAAAAGGTAACATCTGGTATGCAAAGAAGAAGAGAAGAAGACTCTGCAGGGGGCAGAAAGAAGACAATTAAATAGGATAGTGAAGTCATCACCTTCTTTCCATTTAAGCGTCATTCCTTGTCTGCCTCCAGATTGCTACTTTCAGGGCAATTTCCACCTTCTTCTTGGAACTGCCACACTCAGTCTTACCCTTTCTCTCAGCTAGAGTTGCAGTTAGGGATCTATCTCTGTCTCTCGTCTTTCCTATCAAGTATGTTAATTTCTATATAAACTTTTATCTACTCTTTATACTCAGGTTCTTCTTCTTCTTCTTCTTCTTCTTCTTCTTCTTCTTCTTCTTCTTCTTCTTCTTCTTCTTCTTCTTCTTCTTCTTCTTCTTCTTCTTCTTAATTTTCAAGATAATACAGTTTATTGAGAAATAACTGAGTTACAAAATAATGTGAAATAGAATATCAGTATTCTCATAAACACAATAGGCTGCCTTAACAAAGCATGGATGATGATGGTACACAATATGATATTAAAGCTGCTTGGCAAAGAAAAGAAATAAACAGATTCAATGGAAAATCACATTGTAGAGGTATGCTGTCAAATACAATACAAATTATACTAACCTAATATAACACAAAACCTATTTAACACAAAATTAAGCATGATCTTCATGAGTTAATGTAGATGAAGCACAGGTGGGCCCGAATTTCCAATTTCAGAAGGGTTCCCATTTACGTAATATTTTTTTCCTGCTACCAAGATGCTATGTAGAGCCATGAAAGCCCACCATTTTGTCTAAAAGGAAGAGCTCCCATAATTTGGAAACCCAGGACCTGATAGAAGGGGAGGTCAACCGACTCCCATTTCAGTGCTATGGCATTCTTTGCTGCTGTGAACATTAAGGAGATAAGTTCATGATGAGGAGTTGAAATGTTGAAGTATCCCATATATTCAGTAACATTAATTGAGGTGAGAACGGAAGGATCAGACCAGTTAACTGTTTAATTCGAAGTAAGACACTACTTCGAAGTAAGACACTACTCTATTGCACTTTATAGCACTGTTTTATCCATCTAATTAACTATGTGATTGAATTTGTAACTGAATTGTATTTTAAAATTGTTTGTTTTATATTGTATTTTATTTATATCACGGTGTTCCGTGTCTGTGAGCCGCCCTGAGCCCGCCATTGGCGGGGGAGGGAGGGATATAAAAATAAATTTATCTTATCTTATTATCTTATCTTATCTAAAAAGTTGTTATGACAGGACAAAGCCACCAGATATGCAGGTAAGAACCAACCACAACCATAGCCTTTCCAGCAAGCCGAGGGATAACCTTGGGACATATGAGACAAGCGGACAGGAGTTAGGTATCAGCGTGAAGTCACTTTATACTGTTGAAGAATAATATTCAGAGATTTAGAATTAAGAGTAGGAGAGCACCGTACTTGAGCCCATTGATTCTTTGTGAGGGCACATCCTAAATCTTTCTGCCAAGCTAATTTACAGGGTGATCGAGATACATCACCATGCTTTAGAAAAGTGAATAAATACTTGAAATTAGACCTTAAGCTTGGACATCGTCTATTTTCAGCAAGCGTTCAAAGTCAGTTTAGCTCTGAGGGGAAGATGGAAAGGATAAGAATCTATAAAATTATGTAATTGCAAATATTCAAACTTCTTCTTCTCAGGCTGTGCACCGTTGTGGTGTTAATTACTCTGACAAAAAGTATAAGGCAACTTCATGTGAATATTCCTGTGTGTAGAAGCTCCATTGCTCCTTTGAGTGCCTTTGCTTTCACAACAGTAATGAGAGCAGAATGGGGAACTGTCAAAAGGGGGGCACATTTTAAAAGGAAAGAAAACAACTCTAAAAATCAATCTGTGCTTGGTTTCTGATAAGGTAGAACGTGGCTGCCTACAGAGAAGTTACCCCCCCCCCCCATGTTGGAAAATACAATGTCTGAAGTGGTCATCAAAGCCTATCCTTCACCTGTCTTCAAAGAAATAGCACAAAAAATGTGCTGTATTACATTCTCCTCCCCCAGTTCTTGAGTAAAAGTTCAAGGTAGTCCTTTATAGTACATCTTCTCTTTTACAGAGAAAGTACCAGAGCTTCTTGATGTCCTTGCAATATGCTGTTTACTTGTGTATGTGTTGAGCAGGAATTTCAAAGCAAGCAGATTGACTAAAGTATTATGACAATGATATTTGTTAAACTCTATGAAATCTGGGTTCACTCTTTGCTTGTGCGGGGTAGTGTGTAAAGTGTTGAACTGGTATCTGGAACACCCAGATCTGAATCTTCACTCTGCCATGAATGCTTAATGGGTGACCTTGGGCAAGTCACATACTCTCAGCCTAAGCTACCTAATGGTGTTGCTGTGAGGATAAAATGGAGAGCAGAATGATGCAAGCTTCTTTGGGTAACCACAGGGGAAAAGGCAAAGTATAAATGAAGTAAATATCTCTTTATCTCTTTAATTTTTTTAAGGCTGTCATTTAGAGGAGGACAAGGAGCTTTTCCATTTGGCAGCAGAGGATAGGACACGAAGCAATGGGCTCAAACTGCAAGCAGAAAAGTACCAGCTGGATATTAGGATTTTTTTTAATGGTCAAAGTAGTTCAGAGGTGGAACCAGCTGCCTAGGAAGGTGGTGAGCTCCCCTTCATTGGCAGTCTTCAAAACACAGCTAGATGATTATTTGTTGGAGATGCTTTAGACTGAGCCTGCATGGAGCAGGGGGTTGGACTAGATGGTCTTTATGGCCCCTTCCAACTCTATGATTCTATGCAGGGGTGGAATTCTATCAGGAGCTCATTTGCATATTAGGCCACACACCCCTGATATAGCCAATCTTGCTAGAATTCCACCCCTGATTCTATGATTCTATAAATAAATGAGTAAAAAAGTAAAATCCAAAATGGTATCTCCAATACGTTTTCTTGAATAGGGTTTAACTCTTCAGTCCCAGACTGGTGGTGCAACCCAAGTGGCTATGCTTATTTGGTATTCAATTTAATAGGGGAGGGACGGTAGTTCAGTGGTAGAGCATCTGCTTGGGAAGCAGAAGGTCCCAGGTTCAATCCCTGACATCTCCAAAAAAGGGACCAGGCAAAATAGGTGTGAAAAAACCTCAGCTTGAGACCCTGGAGAGCCGCTGCCAGTCTGAGAAGACAATACTGACTTTGATGGACCAAAGGTCTGATTCAGTATAAGGCAGCTTCATATGTTCATATGTTAATAATGCACTTCTTACCCATTATTTGGCATCCATTGTCGCCATCAATGGTTAGACATGTTGAGGTCCTATTGAAAACCATCCTTTGGCAGCCATGTGTCATAAGAGAGAAGCCATGTTGGATCAGACCAATGGCCCATCCAGCCCAACACTCTGTGTCTCACAGTGGCCAACAAAAAACCAAACAGGAGTTCCATCAGTGGGGCCAAGACACCAAAATATAAAACATTAGTTTGACTGAATAAACAAGAAAGTGGACAAAAGGTTTAATAGCAAAATAAATAATAATGGGTTACATACATTAAAATTAACAAAGCTTTAAGGGATACCAAACAGTAAAAAAAATAAAAAAATAAAACCAAGCACATTTTAAACACAAGGCCTTCCTCAGTGATAGAAATTATTAAAATACACGCCATAAGGCAAACATTATTCAGAATATAAAATGCATTTCTGATCTAAGCTTTAAGACCTGGAAGAAAATAAAAAGAAACAGGGGGGAAAGACATTTTAAATAATTTAGATTAATTGCAATTTCCAAAATTATTAATCTATATTGCACTCATAAAATCATTTTTCACACTGAAGTTGTTCATGGTCCAAATATCTAAGGATAAAAAATACCAATAAACATATTACAAATATACAAATGAAGGGGAAAAAACCTTTAAGAAAATTATAAAAAAAAATTGTCCACATCAACTTTCAGGCATTACCAAAACCTGGAAGCCCTCCACTTTGTAGAACATAACAGTAAGGCTATAACTAAGACATGTTGAAGTCTGATTGAAAGCCATCTTTGACAGCCATGAGTCATGTCAAAAATGACTTTGGCTGAATAAGCAGAATCCCCAAACTCTGTTCCCCTTACTTATAGCCCCACATTTCCCTCCCTCCCATAATAGGAACCGATAACTTTTTGTCTGAGAGTTTTGAATTGTTCTGTGCCTACAAACGACTGCAGTGAATCCATCATTTAATTCATGTTACCAAATGGAGCTTGCTCCAACAAGTTGCGCTTTGCATCCTAATTTTAAGAGCGACATTAATGGAGTTTCCAGTAACTCCTTAATACCAATTATTTCTGTCTGAGTTAACTCAGAATTCTTACTGACATCGTGGGGGGGAGGGGTGGAAAGCATGGTTTGTTTCATGCTGATAATTATATTGTTCTGCTATTAGTGTTACAGTGTCACTCAATTGTTCAGTACCGGTTAGGGCAAGTTTTGCAAATGAAAGCGTTAACACTGCCTATTAAGCTGACTATCTTCGCTACCACCAGTTATGGAAGAAAGAAAAACAGAACAGATCAGCTGAGGATTTAGCCCTTCAAGCTTGCACTTCAGAAGGATAAAAGAAAAGACTGGATGAATATGACAAAATAAAGCAGGAGTTAAATAGTGGCTGCAGTTCTCATTATTAGGCTTAGGGCTGCCAGGTCTTTGTTGGAAAATACCCGGAGACTTTGGGGATGGATTCAAGAGAGGGCAGGGTTTGGGGAGGCATGGTACAATGCCATAGAGTCCACCCTTCAAAGCAGCCATTTTCTCCACGGAAACTGATCTCTGCCAGCTGGAGATCAGTTGTAAAAGCAGATCTCCAGGCCCCACCTGGAGACTGGCAACACTAGAATGACCATACTAGTATAAAGCTTTGATCCACAACTGCATGCTTTTTCATCCATTCATTTAGATATTTATATCGTGCGTTTCTCCTTGATGGGACCCAATCTGACTTAAAATTCCATAACCTCTTCCTCCATTTTGTCCTCATAACAACCCTATGAGATAAGTTAGGCTGAAAGAGAATGAGTGGCCCAAGGTCACCCAAAGAGCTTCCATGGCAGCAGGGGCAGCCCTAGACTGCCTGGCATCCTAAGCAAGGCTAACTTCTGGCATCCCCCCTATATTGATAACACCACCGAGTCACATGGGGGGCACCAATCTGGCACACCCAGAAGGCTGGCGCTCTAGGCAATCACCTAGTTTGCCTAGTGGCAGGGCCAGCACTGCATGGCAGAGTGGATATTTGAAGCAGGTTTTCCCAGATCTTCTTCCAGCACTTCAACCGGTACACCATATTGCACCAACAGAACAAAAGAGCAAGATTTTTGCCAGTCCCCTCCCTCCTGATGCAGGTTCCCACTCTCTTCTACAAACAGATCCTGTGACTCCATTCAGCCTCAGGAGCACAATTTAGGAGGCAGCACACAAGACTGCAATGGGCAGGAGAAGAAAAGTATTTGCCTTCCTCAAGCATTGCTTACTAGGAATCAAATCCATGTGGTACCTCCAGTGTACTGTATTTCTGAAAGTACCTGGGACTCTGGGCTAGAGGAAAAACCTTCAAGGCTAGATTCAGATATGGCTGCCCACAGCCCTGGCATGGACCTGGCAATAACTCTGTGCATGGTTGGAGAATAGGACCTTCCTTTCATTGCCATTTCCCACTCAATGCACATGAGCAGGCTTTTTTAAAGGGGTTACATGAGACAGAAAGGGAACTGCATGAGAAGTTCTCATGCATGTCCATGCTAGCCACTTACCAGCAATGTAATGAGGTGAAGAAAAGCGATCACATACTTTTCTCTTTAATTACAACATGCTGCTCCTCATACCAAGACTAATTTGGCTCTCATCACTTTTTAGCATTATGAACCTGTATGAACCCGTGTGGGAATTATGCTCCTCTGGTCAACATCTATATGTTGCCTTCCTGCCGAATGTCGAACATTGAACATTGGAATGGCCTTTCTATGTGAGGAAATCGGGAGAGGGCAAAGGGCTCACATTGCTTCTGTCTGCTTCAAAGCAATAAAAAAGATCCCTTTTCCTTTTCTGTGGCACAAATCCAGTGGCACAAATAGAACATGAATGAGGGTAGGCGTACCTTATGTCATACTGAGCTTTCCAAAATGCAAAAGCAGTACAAACAACTGATAAAGTCCCATCCCTCTCTTATGTATTTGACTTCAGAGAGGCATAAGGAGCTCTCAAACTTGATGCTGAGCCTGTTCCAAAATATAGCTGGACAGCAGAAACTAACTGTCCTCACATACAGATCCCCCCAATTCTTGGCATGTGCCAGAGGACTCAGAGAAAGGGAAGGGACAATAGTTATTACCATCAGGCCTCAGATTCAGTGGGAGCTCACAGGAGTGCAGCTCCTGAACCTTTCTGAGAGTTCCACCTCCTCCTTCTGAGAGTTCTACCTCCTTGTCCATTGAATAGTAGGTGCAGCTAACAATACCTGGATGAGCTCCACCACCTATTTTTCTACAAAATGACCCCTGTGAATACACTTCTGTGTTGCAGTGTGTGAACAAGATCTTGGGGTATAGGTGGACCATAAGTTCAATGTGAGCAGCCAGTGTGATGCAGCAACAAAAAGGGCTAATCCCACCTTGGGTGTATCAACAGAGGAATAACATCCAAATCACAATATGTCATAGTTCTACTGTACACTGCATTGGTCAGGCTGCACCTGAAGTATTATGTGCAGTTGCCTCACTTCAAAAAGGATGTGGACAGAATGGAGTGGGTGCAGAGGAGAGCAATGAGGATGATCCAGGTGGAGAAGAAGAGGCTGAGGGGGGACAGGATTGCTCTCTTGAAGTATCTGAAGGGCTGTCACTTAGACGAGATCAGGGAATCGTTCCTGTTGGCAGCAAAGGGTTTAAATTAAGGGTGGGAAGGTACTGGCTGGATATTAGGCAAACACTTTTTTACAGTAAGAGTTGTTCAACAGTGGAATCAGCTACTGAGGGAGGTGGTGAGCTCCCTCTCACTAGCAGTTTTTAAGCAGCTGCTGCACAAACACTTGTCGAGGATGCTCTGGGCTGATCTTGCATTGAACAGGGGGTTGGACCAGGTGGCCTGTATGGCTCCTTCCAACTCTGTGAGTCTATTATTCTAAGAACCCTGTGGGATAGACCGAGAGAGAGAGAGAGAGAGAGAGAGAAGGGTTGGATAAACATATGGAGCAGAGGTCCATCAGTGGCTATTAGCCACAGCATATTGTTGGAACCATTGATACTACTGAGCCATTACAATTTGTGGACCCCTGCCTATTTGTGAATACTGGAAAATGTTATCAGTTCTGCAGATAAGATGTTATGGGAGCTAGAAGTGATGATTAGCTAGATATCAACACAAAAATCCGCAACAGTCTCCTCAATGACTTTAAGTAGATGTTAAACATGGGTGATGGTATCCATGTGATGCCCCACCAGATGACTCTCATGAGGTTCCCACTTAACAGTATTTGTGTATCCTGGGAAGTAGAGAAGGAAGTAGGAAAAGGGGAGAGGCTAAATTGAGAGGGGAAATAGTGGGGAAGGATTAAAGGAGGTGCCCCCATTCAAGTCCTTGCAGGTCTCCCACTTGCCAATTTATCTGTTATAAACCTAGCCCTATATGTGAATACTTAAAAACTAAAGATTGGAGCTGTGAATGGGCAAGACAGAGATTTCCACAAACTTGAGAAAAGCACCAGCTTTACAAGAAAAAAAAAATTAAAACCTTAAAACAAAAAGTGAGAGGGTTAACACCCCCAAATGATAGAAACAGTACTTTCAGCTTTAGTAAATAAATCATAATAAAATAAATAAGAAATAAAAGTGATCAGGGGCTGTTACTAGGCAATTGCAACAGTACTGCTAGGCATTAAGCTTTGGTTTCTGACAATAACAGGCAGCGGGAAAGGGCACAACCCTTTCCAAGGGGCCTGGCCTGCCAGCAACCACCAGGTGACTTGCTACCACTTGATTGCCACGACTTACCCTGACCTGGCTGCTTGTTACTATTGAATAGCAGCCACCCAGTGATAGCCAGTGTTGTATAGTGAATTTCACAATAGCATCTTGGAGGCCAAGTTCAAGTCCCTATTCTGCCATGGAATATCACAGGGTGATTGGGTTGTCAGGTCCTAGGTTCTCACCAGCGGGGGGTAGGAAGGAGCTTTTCAAGATTGGGGGGGGGGCAGGGTGATGTCATTACACACAATGTCCTCAACATGATGATATCATGAGGAAGTGACATCATCACACCAGGGATGTCACATGGTGATGCTTTGGTATTTTGAGCAAAACACCATGGTAAGTATATTGTTTTACTCAAAATATCACAGTGTTGCCTTGTGACATCCTCAGCATGAAGATGTAACTTCTGCATAATATCATCACATTGGGGATATTGTACCAGGTTGTGGCTTTGGGAGTAGGGCTTTCCCCCCACTGGCCAGCTGGGCGGTGGTGGGCAGGAGCCCACAAAATTGGAGATCTCCCTCCCCCTGGAGGCTGGGAACCCAATTGGGTGACCTCATACTTATAAACCGGCCAGAGAGTTTTGACTGTTGGTGGTATAGAAATGAAATAAATAATAAAATAATGATAAGATTATTGAAAGGATAAAATGGACATGAGAAAAACAATGTAAGCTGCTTTAGTTCTCCATTGGGGAGAAATGTAGAGTATATATGAAGGAGATAAATAATATATATAGCTGGACATGGGGGGGCGTGCAGGTAAAAGGTAGGTTGGTTGGAGGGTAGGAAGGAAAGAAGAAAACATGAGATGAGGATATGGGCATGCCAGGAGGAAATAGTGTGGGGAAGGGATACAGGGAAAGTGAGGTGCCCTCCTACAAGTCCTTACAGGTTCCTTACTGTGCAACCCACCCCAGTCTTGGCCCATGCCAGACTTTTCTTGAGGAAAGACTGCTAGGGGGAAGGAGGGATCATTGAAGGTAGAGGGTAGATAGAAAGGCTGGTGGCTGGGAAGGAGAGAAGGAAGCAGGAAAAGGAATAGGCTACAGGGCTTTTTGGGAAAGAGGAAATAGTAGGGGAGAGGAAAATGAGATTCCCCCTGTAAGTCCTTGCAGGTCCCCTGCTGTGGTTATTAAATTTTCAAATAGAGGCTGCCATTTTCTTTTTCTACCAAACACCCAGTCTGATAAAGAGTTCTGGTGAACATGAATGCTTGCATAGTATTTTATGATAGTTTGGCTGGTCGTCATAAAAGGTATTACGTGGCCTTTCAGGAATTGTTCTGTAAACCAACTCAGCTACCTGTAGCCTGTGACTAGTGAGAAAGGCTGCTCCTTCCGACTTTCATCATTTGTAGAACTTGAACAAAAGCAGCACTGTACCTGCCACAGGCTGAGCAAGAAACAATGTCAAACAGCTTGATAAGATTAGATGTAATTTTAAATGCAAAGGGGACAAAGAATTCTACCCACTGGCCTCCCTCTTAGCTCTGTAGTGCAATTCCACCACAGTAAGCAGTTGAAAAATTACTGACAAGAGCCAGACTGCTAAGTAAGCATCACCTAACAGACATGGAAACCTGATCTGCATCATTTTAGGCTTAGCAGACATTTTGCACTCTGACTTTTAAAAAAGCACAGTCTTTACAAATAGGCTGTTTCATAGAACCACCATCCATTTCTGGCTTCATAGTTAGATAAAGTTCAGAAATCCGTACAGATCTGCCCAGAAAAAGTGATTGGCATTCCAGAATTGATTGTGGCTGCTGCTATTGTTGTTGTTGTTATTATTATTATTATTATGCTTTATATCATCGTTATATCATATGCGCCCCCTCGCCCAGATTGCCCGGAGATTTGGGCTGGGTTGCCATCAATATGCAGATGACACCCAGCTCTATCTACTAATGGACGGCCGGCCCGCCTCCGCCCCGGGGAACCTGGATCAGGCTTTGCGGGCTGTTGCAACGTGGCTTAGACTGAGTGGGCTGAAGTTAAATCCAGCGAAGACAGAGGTTCTCCATGTGGGTCGTGGCACTCTGGGGAAGGAAATATCCCTCCCGGCCTTTGACGGGGCACCGCTGAAGACGGCGCAGCGGGTAAAGAGCCTGGGTGTTTTACTGGAGCCTTCATTATCAATGGAGGCCCAGATAACAGCCACTGCCAAGTCAGCATTCTTCCACCTGAGGCGGGCGAGGCAGTTGGCCCCTTTCCTAGAGCGGCGGGACCTAGCAATGGTGATCCATGCGACGGTCACCTCAAGACTGGACTACTGTAACGCTCTCTACATGGGGCTGCCTCTGTACCGGACCCGGGAGCTGCAGCTAGTGCAGAATGCGGTGGCCAGGCTGTTACTTGGTCTCCCAAGATGGGAGCATATATGGCCAGGGCTGCGCGGACTGCACTGGCTGCCGATCGTATACCGGATCCAGTACAAAGTGCTGGTCATAACCTTTAAAGCCCTATATGGCCAAGGACTGACCTACCTGAGGGACCGTCTCTCCCCATATGAGCCGCAGAGAGCACTGAGGTCAGTGGGAAAAAACAGACTGAATATCCCTGGGCCAAAAGAAGTTAAACTTCAAAGCACCTGCACTCGGGCCTTTTCCGCTGCGGCCCCACAACTCTGGAACCAGCTCCCAGAGGAGGTGCGGGCCCTGCGGAACTTAGACCAGTTCCGCAGGGCCTGCAAGACCGTCCTCTTTAAACAGGCGTTCACCAATGACTAAATTAATGTTTACCGCCAGATTAATAATGTTTACCGCCAGTATCAGATCTAGGAATGTTTTAATTATTGATTGGTTTTAATGTGAATTTAATATGAATTTATTGTTTTATTATTGTGTTGTTCACCTTAAATGTTGTTAGCCGCCCTGAGCCTGCTTCGGCGGGGGAGGGCGGGATACAAATAAAATTTTACATTATATTACATTACACTGAAAAAAGGAAGCTGATAGAATCCAGTGCAAAGCATCAGAGTAAGTATCTTTATGGATATCTACATATTATACAAACTTAATTGGTAGGGTGAGGCTGGAGAATCATGGACTACACCACATAGAACTCCAGCAGGACTCCAGTTCTGCCATTAACCACCTCTACAAGGTGGTAGAACTAAAAAAATTCAGACAATATGGTTGAACACAGCCTTCTCCCCAATGCATTGTTTACTTTACATAGGGAAATTTTCTTTATGGAAAAGAATTCAAAAAAAACTCTTCCTGCCACCCATAACGATTGCAGTTTGCAGTCATACAATTCAGAGTTGTACCACCTCACTCTGTGTAAACAATACACGGACTAAGTACCTTCACACTTTTCATAGACTGATAATCCAATTCAAACACCTCCCTTCTGTTTAGCATCGTATCGTTATTCCAGACTCCTTCTTTAGTCACCACTTTAGATTAAGATGTTTTTATTGGGAAACAGCAAAAGGACTTTGAAGATCTCATAGAATCATAGAGTTGGAAGGTACCCCCATGGTCATCTAGTCCAACCCCTGCACAATGCATGAAATTCACAAATACCTCCCTCCAAGTTCACAGGATCACCATGGCTGTCAGATGATCATCTAACCTCAAGATTTCAACGTGCTTTGGTACTAGGGATATCTTGAATTTCCAAATGCATTGAACTTCTCGAGTTTGAAGGTCTTGATCAAACATGAGCTGATCACCTGGTCTGAGTTGATCACAGTGATCTACCATTTGCCCTTGCAGTGCCTCTGGAAGTCTTTTTGATTTTTTTTAAAAATCAGTAATTCCTATCATGTTATTGTGAACTAATATTCTAACAGCAGTTAAGCACAATCCTTGAAGTCCCAGCTTCCATTTTTGAAATCTCTTGCTCTTTTTGTTGCAGTAATATGGGAAAAATGTAGGCAACACATTTCCTCTTATAACTCCACAATGAAAGATAGCAAAATACTTTGAAAAACAGAATGTTGGACTTTCAGAGGTCATATTTATTGATTGTTAGAAAGTCAGTTCACAACAAAGCAATATTATTATTATTATTTTAATCCTCAAAAAGCCCTTTTAAAGCATGGCTTGGAAAATGTTAGCCATGGCTGCAGGAAAAGGCCATTTTAAAGGAATACAGTGAGGCAGACCATGATACCACAGTCTCTTCACTTGGAAAAGATGTGCATTCTTGATTAGCTGGCCATTGCTAAATGCTAAATGGCTGAACAAAGTGTCACCAAGGTCACATTCCAAATATGAAGGGATTACATCTGAAAGCTGGGGCAGATAGCTCACTGCCTTGGATCAAGTGATGTGTGAGTGGCCAGGAAAATGTATGTAGCACAATTCTGCTTATGAAAGCAGATGCGCCACAGCTGCAAGACATAGCATTTTAATGTAACTTTGTATTTGGAGAACAATGTGCATATGGCACAACAGAATGTACAACATGATCTTAGTGAATTTGGCCGTGAAATTTTAGCAGACAAATTACCTTGTGCTATGTCTTGTGCATGTGGGAAAGATAGTGGGGATAGAATTGCTTTCACCTACTGTAAGTGGAACAGCAAGGAGTAATTTTAGCACTTTCATTTGCTTGAGGACAGCTGTGCAGGTGGAAATCTTCCATGGGATCCAACACGTTGCATGAAGAAAGTTTTATAAACGTCACAGGAGGTATAGTTCAGATTCCAGTAACTGGTCAGGTAAAGAACAATTCCTTTTTTGCAAAGATGAAATGTGCTGACCTCAAAAAAACAACACCACACAACTGTTTTATGACCAGTGACTGAGAAAACAGCAGTTACTAGGAAACCTCCCTGTATGTCAAAAGTATTATATGATTAACATAGTAATCAGCAATTCGTCCTTGGCTCTGTTTGGCACTTTTGCAGTATTTATGAGCTTTCTCAGTGAGTACTCAAAGAAAAGTCCATCTGTTCCTGGCAGTTCTTTGCTGTATTGTACTACTGAAGGATTCACCTCCTCATACTGTCCCCTAGGAATTGCAGTTTATAGAACTGACAGTGGCTAAAAGAATTCAATAACCCTCCCCTCCTCTACACATCCTCAAAACAAATATACCTGGGAAAAGACTGAGACAGTGTTAGCTCAAGATAGAAACATGAATTGCATCAAATATTTGCCCAAAAAAAAAAAAGCATGAGAATTGGCACAAAGAGTTAAAAGGCACTTGCTGAACAATGGGCTGCTTAAGTCCTCTTCATATATTGCATGAATGCACATACATCCAGCCTGTGAATGCATATATAAAAAACAGCCAACACATATTCATGTTATGAATGAAACCAGGAACCAGTACCCAGATAAATGTGGGGTTTGTTATTACATATTCAGCAGTACATTCATTGGCCGCAATATGAGAATTTCTCAATGGACATACAAAGAACAATCCAGTGTGCACTGTACTTGGATTGTATGTGCCTTCACTTGCTCTGTCACTACAGTGATGCATGTAACAACCTTCATGTATCTGTTTGTAAGACTGAGCCAGCACATATTCAGTTCATGAATGAAAACCTGGAAAAATGTAGGGTTTCAATCACATGTTCAGATATACATGTGTTGAATGTAATATGAGCAGGGGTCGTTTTGTAGAAAAATAGGTGGTGAAGCTCATCAGCATAACCCATTAGCATATGCCACCCTCCTCCCCAGCCAAAAGCAACCCAGTGCAAGAAAGGAGAGCCCTGGGCAAGCAAGGCCTGCTTGAACGGGTAGAGATCCAGCCCAAGCAGGCCTCACTCTCCTGGGGCTCTCCTGGGTCACCTCCCCCAGTCAAAAGGCCAGCAAGCCCAAAATCATATAAGAGGTGAAAAGGATGGTCAGGCTTCTCCAGGGGTTAATGAGGGCTGCTAGAGGCGTGGCAAAGACTCTGGTAGCTGGCTGGCTGCCCACTCTCCTAATCCAGAGATTGTTATGCAGCTGCACCTACTATTCAATGGACAAGGTAAGTGGGAAGGAAGAGGGGGAACTCTCAGAAAGGTTCAGGAGCTGTGCCCCTATGAACTCCTGCTGAATTTAGGTCTGAACATGAGAATTACTGAACACATGCAGAAAGGCCAGTTTAGTGTTCACTGTACACAACTTGTACATGCCTTCACTGTAACTTGTTGGCTAATGGAACTTGTTAATGGAGATGGGTTTGCATTATCCAATTATATAATTTACAGCAATCATCATCAGTTTTGCTAGTGTTGCCAACAGGCCAAAAGAAAAATGCCTTGCCCCTTGAACAGTAGCATAATGGGATGTTATTTACTAGGTGGTGCTAGTTACCTCCATGCCATGAGAAGCTTTAGCTGCCCATTTCCACACATTAACCTTTTGTTAAAAGAAGAGATTTTTCTCTAAGTCTGTTGGCAAGGATTGGAGGATTCACCTCATACTGTCCCCTGGGAATTGAAGTTTGCAGAACTAATGATGGCTGAGAGAATTCAATAACCCTCCCATCCCACACACCTCCTCAAAAGTGATGATGATGATATTGAATTTATAGCCTGCCTTCCACTCCAAATCTCAGAGCAGCTCACAATCTCCTTTATCTTCCTCCTCCACAACAGACACCCTGTGAGGTGGGGGAGGGGGGCTGAGAGGGCTCTCATAGTGGCTGCACTTTCAAGGACAACTCCTGTGAGAGCTATGGCTGACCCAAGGCCATTCCAGCAGGTGCATGTGGAGGAGTAGGGAATCAAAGCTGGTTCTTCCATATAAGAGTCTGCACACTTAACCACTACACCAAATTGGCTCTTAAAGAATCAAATTAAGAATGTCTATTTATGAGCCTAAAAAGCATGTGGTTTGGTGATGAACAGTGATAACATTCAACAAGAAGTTAATCACTAGTTAGAGACTAATACTGAAGAACTTCTGTGCCTACAAACCTGATCACCTGTGGGCACAATGTTATTTTACATTCTGATCCAAGAAAGAACATTGAGGGGAAATGTCACTCTATTAATAATAGATCCTGCACACGACACTTTAAGATTATTAATCAGGTGATAACAAACTGGATTGCTATCTCAGAGAAGAGAACAGTTACATGCTCTTTAGAAGCATATTTTGACACCATACATGAATGCCATGTTTTAACAGGATCAAATACCAAATACTCAAGAAGACATTTCTTTAAAGAGACTTCCTGAAGAATAAGCTAAGCACCAGGAAAGAGGGAATGCATGTTCCTTTCCTCAAGTTCCTCCTATAACCTATAACCACTACTGCCACCACCACCCATCACCCCAGCCAGCCCAAAGACTTTTTGGCCAGCTGCCCAATGCAGAAACAAAAAGAGGGTATGCTGAGCAATGAATATGTCATTTCAGATATCAGGACAGCAAGGGAAAGTGATCACATTATGTACGTTTTTGTGTGTGGAAGTTTAAATGTCTCCTTTTGGATATACTCGTGTCTTTATAAAAAGCTAGGATATATTAAGAACATTTACAGCAGTTAGCTTTTCTATACTTGTGTACTTTTCTAACATTGCAATGTTAGCAATGCAGGTGAAAGCATCCCCCTATTTTTTTTAAGAGAAAGATTTCTTTCTTTTGCACACACACATGATAAATAGACACACAGATATAGGAATATAGATATTCCTGAGGAATATTAAGGTTCAGGAATTGTTTCTCTGGGTCCATAAAAATGTAATAACTCCCGCACCCCATTTTCAATACATGTAAACAGTCACTTCATGTAGATAGACTGAGGTGGGCAAACGTGTTGGTCTGAAGCAGTAGAACAAATTTTGAGTCCAGTGGCACCTTCAATTTCCTTAATTATATGCAAACATATTGTGACCTAGAAATGTAGCTTATTATTGCTATGTAGTCTTTGCATAGTCAAAACTTCTTTAAATTGTATGCTAATCTGCTATTCACCTTTGTAGAAGTATCTGCCTATATATATATATATATATATATATATATATATATATATATATATATATATATATATGTTAACTTTCATTTCTATGTATCTGAGGAAGTGAAGTGTGCCCACACACAAAAATTCATACCTTGAATAAACTTTTGTTGGTCTTAAACATGCCACACTGGACATGAAATGAGTGATACAATCTCTTCATTTATTAATACAAAAGTATTTTGTCTGTGGAATGACACAAATGTTGCCTTGAGCCATGAGGAAAGATGGAGTATAAATATTTTAATAAAAGAGATAAGCAGATCATATCATCAGTTTGCAGGCCATGGCAAGGTGTTCTCTCCTGAGCTTGGACCCTGAGAATATTAAAATGTTTTTAGGCCATCAGAAATCTATAGGGCTAGCAACCTCCAGATAGGCCCTGAGTTTGCCAGAATTACAACCAGTTTCCAGACAATGTGCTGCAGATCTTCTAGAAGAAACAGCAGCTTCTAACTTGATGGTATCATATCCCTACTGAACTCCCACCCCTCTGAAAATCCCACCTTCCCTTGGCACTGCCCCCAAATCTCCAGGAATTTTTCAACCTGGAGTCCGTTACCCTATGATACTTTTGTTTTCCCCTCTCTCTGATATTATGGACCCTTAATTAGGGATGCCAATCCCCAATTGGGCAGCACACAGAAACTAGTGTTAGGTTGTGCAAAATGAAAAAAAAAATCACTGTCAAATGCACTCAATCAATACTATCATACAACAGTTTGCTTCTATATATAATTCTCTGTATATCTTCGTTATTCTATCCTCAATAAATTCTACCTTCAATAAACTCCTCTTCATTAAGAAATGTTATGTGGTTGGTGGGCAGTCTTAAGAAAGTAAATTCTAATGCCCTTTTGGGTTTCTAGAACTAACTGTGTCATGCTTTGGATCCAAGTCTCCGTGTTCTTTTGAATCTGACCATCTCCATCTATTTCATTAAAGCAGAATTCCTGTGGGGTTTTCAAAAGTCACATTGCACTGTGTCACACACTCCTCTTTTCTGATAAATCTCTCCTTGGCAATCTAAACTTCAGCACTTCCAAACAGTTAAAATGGAAAGAGAAGTCAAATGCCCTGATAGCTTCAAAAGTCACACATTTAAAGGGATATACTTTGTCCTCTACTATCGGGTTGCCCTGAAGGTTATCAGTGCAACTTTCTGCATTCAAAAAAAGAATTGCATTTCACAGTTAAGCTAGAGTGACCACAACACTGTGTGAGGTGACATGGAGCTGGGTGGGGTGAGGAGGGGGAAAGAGCCCTCTTTTGAAAAAAAAAAAGATTCTTTCAGGCTATTAGAATTCTCTGTCATCAGCAGCAGTCAGATTCCACCGTGCCAAAGCTTCATGGAATGTGTCAATGAAGAGGGTACTCCAGATGGCACAATGTGCCTGTCTGCAGGCAGAGTGTGAAAAAAGAATGCTGAGGGCCCCACCACCCTATTGCTGGCTTCCTCCAGAGGAAGCCATACAAAGAAGTGCTGTTTCCCCTGGAACTGAACCGTGGTGCTGAAAGGGCACACTTCAGCCTTTCAGTTTGTACACAGCCTTCAGCACAAGGGCATTATCTGACAATTGGCCTTCTTAGGCCTCGTTTCAACCCACAAGTAGGAGTTACATCATTGAGAATATCCACACCATTCGAGTCCTTTGCTTAACATAAAGACCTTACTTAGCACTTCGCAAAAGAGCACCCAGCCTCCAACACCTTGTTGCAGTGCCAAGTTCTTATTGTGTGCTTTAGCTGGTCAACAATTTGCCAGAAGCTGAAGATTTATGGGGAGAAATGAAAAGCAAACCTGAGCAAATATAACAATGAAACTTGGCATTTTTATATATGCAATGTGGTCCTAGGTAGAGTCACATCCTTCTGAACCTATGAAGTAAGTGGTCTTAGAAGAGTGAAATTCTGTCTTGGATTGCAGTGTAATGCACTGTAAATCCCTACAACAATGTGAGCAAACACCAGTGTCCCTCGTATCTTGAGCTCAGGCAGAGGAGGCTGAATAGTTTAATAGTAGCCTGGGTTATTATTTTTTAATAGTGAGGCCTAGTTCAGTTGCTGTGAGGTCTGGGGAAAGGGGAAATGCGGGGAAACCTATCATCTGAGAGGCGCATTGCTCCTGCACTGCATTGTCAGCCACAGCAAAAATTGGACTTTCAAAGAAAACTGTCATCATGTGGAATAGCCCTTACATGTGGGGATTTATTTGCTTTTTGAAGTTCCTTTTATCCACAGGCTACCCATGAAGATCAGCTTCTCTGGAGAAAATGACTGCTTTGTAAGGTGACATCTATGACACTATGAGGTCCCTCCTGTCCCCCAAACCTCCTCCTCCCCAAGGTTCATCCCCAAAATTTCTAGAAACCCCCAATCCAGGGGATCCTCTGCCCCCACCTGGGGACCAGAATCCCTACCTGGAGAAAATGGCTGCTGTGGAGGATGGACTCTGCAGCATTATACCAGGCTGAGCTCCCACCCTTTCCCAATCCCTGCCCTCCTCAGGCTCCACTCCACAAATCTCCAGGAATTGTCTAACCCGGAGCTGGCAACTCTGTATTCTTCAGGGTTTTTAAAACTTCAAAACTGTTGCTGAGTGGGGGGGGGGTATTAATTCTGGAAGAGGTTTTTTAGTCCTCTCCCTGTTCTGTTTTCTAGATTTTAATTGTCCCTTGCTCAAACCAGCTATGCTCTCTTAGAGAAAAGCACTGGTACTCTTGCAGGACAAACAGCAGCCTGGAGGGCTTGGGTGAGAAAATCAGGGAAGGATTTAGTGGCTCTTTTCTCTTTTTCTACAGCTTTTCGGAAACTTTGTTTGATTTTTAAAGAAATAAATAATGGTTGCAGAGGATTCACACATTAAAAGGTGCACAGGAGTTCCACCCTACATAACTGATGCTAGTTGCAGGTTCTCCTCAGTCCCTGTGCACATGGCACCCAGTTCAGATAGGTGCTGGGGAACAGGTTGATTGAGAAGGAGTTTTGGCCTCCACCCCCACCCTGAGTAATTTGGCCACTTTTGCCTGTTGCCTAATCCATTCCTGGTGATTTTCAAGTACATTCTCTGCAGCGTTATGAATTGCAGACATCTAATGATTTTGCATCACTCTCCGTGAAATAGAGCAGCAATAACGATTTGAACATGACAAGTATTTAAAAAATACACGGCTCATTTTAAGGGGGAGGGAATGCATGGAAGGAGCAGGGAAGCAAATATAAACCTCAGTGTCAAGACATGATGTTTTCAGGTATTTCCTAATAGCACAGTTCACAACCTGGAGAAGGTCCATTGAAATGATTAGGGGACGTTTTCATTCATTTCTATGGGACTCGCATAGCAGAAGTTCCTGGAAGATTGCAACCTAAACGAGATGAAGGTTGAAATGGAGTACAGGGAAATCTGCTACCTGACAAATAAGTCTATGTATCAAAAGATCTTGTGAGCCAGTTTGACACATAAGTGGTGCATGATGTCAGCTTCTATTAAAGGTTTTGGTAAATGATGGCAGTCCAAAGAAATAATGGTTGTTTTCCAAGAAGAGACCTTCATTCAATTTTATATGATATTACCAAATGTTATGAACACCTCTCTCCGGGAACATGACAATGAATAAACCAAGCACATATAATTTGTGACCCCTCAAACCTGACGCAGTTTCCAGCCATATAAAGTAGCCCCAGAGTTGCCCCTCCCCTGCCTCTTATTTCCAGCTGCCACTCAGAGTGGTGGCAGAAGAAGAAAAAAATACTGTAAATAGCTGTCAGGCCAATGGCATGAAATCACTTCTGGGAAAAACCCAGAGGTGATGCCATATATCTCTAAGAACTGTGATTCCTAGAGTGGACAGGTATCACTTCTTGGTTTTTCCCAGAAGTGACATCACGGCATCATTGACACCTGCTTCCTCCATGCCCTAACCCACCTCCTATGGGCTGTCAGGCCAGGTGTAGCAGTTCTAAGTAGCCCCCAAGGCTTCTGTGGAACCTGCACAAAATAAGAAGCCATCTAGCCATGAGTAGGGCAAAGAAAGAGCTGTGTTTGGGTTGGCAGGACACAAATGGAACAGGCCCGGTATTTTAAATGAAGTCCCTTCATTTATAAAGGGAAAGGAGTCTGTAGTCTGGAGATCAATTGGAATTTTGGAAGGTCACCTGGCCTTACCTGGAGGTTTGCAGCCCTAGCAGATCTTGGCCATAGATTTCATGACTTGTTTGAGTGAAAAGTTTATTATTACAAAAGTATAGATTAGGGTTGCCAGCTCTGGGTTGGGAAATACCTGGACATTTTAGGGAGTGATCCTGAAGAGGGTGGGGTTTGGGAAGAAGAGGGACTTCAGTGGGATATAATGACACAGAGTCCACCTTCCAAGGCAGCCATGTTCTCTAGATGAGCCGATCTCTTTAGCCAGGAAATCAGTTGTAATATTGAGAGATCTCCAGCCACCACCTGGAGGTGAAAATCAAAAATACATTGTTCCAGGCACAAGAAGGGACAATTTACTAATAGCCAGTCATTTGTTTACAAATACACAACATACAAATACCAAATATAAAGTATGGACTACGGTGGGTTGATCTAGTACACCATTTCAAATCTTCCTTAGGTCCAAGGATAATTAGGTTGAATCCCCAAAACTTACAGTACTATTTGCTACTTGCTATCACTCTGAAATGGGACCAAACCAGACTCCAAAGAGTTTACAATCTTAATCATTGTTATCACTTTTGGAATGGGGCCGAACCAGTCTTACAGTCTTATTTGCAAGAATTTGTGTTTATATGGGAATCACCGCAAATATTCATCAATCCCCTGTCCTCTCCTTTCCTTCAGTTATATTTCTGCTCTTCTCGTATATTGCATTAGGTTTTGAAAATATTTCTCGCTGTCTTTTGCAACCCAGTAGCATTATGCCTTCAGCTGGATAGCTCTCACCTGAATAGCCCATACTTTATGAGCCATACTTTATGAGCCTGCTCCGGCGGGGGAGGGCGGGATATAAATAAAATTTTACATTACATTACATTTATATTTGGGATTTGTATGTTTGCAGAATGTGAACACATGAACCTCATCAGATTTCAGAAGCTAAGCAGGGCCAGGCTTGGTTAGAACTGGAATGGGAGACCTCCAAGGAATATTAGTGTCACTCATGACATGGACTGTAGAAATGGCAAACAAGCTCTGAAGTCTTTTGCCTTGAAACCACTGATGGGATCACCATAAATCAGCTGTGACTTTGTGGTACTTTCCACCACCACCATAAAATAATACACTTATGAAGAAGCATGTTTTTTTTAAAGTCCTAGCTGAAGGAAAGGCAGCGGGAACTTCAGAAAGAGTGACTCTGGCCAAGAAACTCATTAATGGTCTGAAGTCAGACATCTGAGGCCATATCTAGGGTTCCCGACTGTACACATGTCCCCTTACTCTTTGTGTTGCTTTCCTTGTTAAAAAGCTACTGGATGGAGTCAACTCCCAACCTCCCTCCCCCCTGAACATGTGTCAAGCATTGCCAGAAAGTGTTTAAAAACAAAATTGCTGATCATTCTGAATTTCTGATTCAGGAATCAGAGAAAATATGATTTAGTTGATGGTTGGTTGTTGAACTGATATATTTTAGAAAGAAGTTTCTAAAACTCTAGCTTTGTTCTATTGCTTCAGACCAACACGTTTATCCACCTGAGACATTTTAATTATTTTTATCTCACCTTGAATGGTTTTCATAAAGAAACAACTAGAGAGATCACTTTTGAACATTCTTCAGCATAGGCCTGTTCAACCCAGGGAGGAAAGGGTTAGTGAAATCCCAGAAGTTCTAAGGAAGATTAGACTTTCCCAGCGGCATGTATCTCTAGCAGCAAGTGTGGAAGCCGACTCGGAAGAAACACGTTTGAAGTGGCAGAACTAATCATGCAGAAGCAGTTTGCGATTTTCTCTCTCTCTCTCAGCCGAGATAAAGCCGAGCATTATGACATTGGCAGCGCAGCACAAGGTCAATTTACTGTGAAAAAGGCAACCACTGACTCCAACTTCAAATAGATTTTTCATCCTGCATAGCTAAAGTCAGAATTTACCCGGTCGCTTACAACATGAAATAGGCAGAACCCCAAGTGAACAATTCAATGGCATTGTCCCTTTCTTCCTCATTCAACTTTGCTAACCCTTTGAGACAGTCAGGGTGAAATTAGATGGCAAGCTATTATTATTATTTCCAAGGTTAATATGATGGTACTCTTTTCCTATCTGCTCTGGCTAAATGAAGTGCATGTGGTTTATAAATGCCATCACCAAACCGAACACACACACAACAGGCTCCATCGTTCTACATGTGCTGAATCTTCTCGTGCATATTTGCATGAATTTGCATTCTGATTAGAACTCTGAAGGCCAATTCTCACTTCCTCTTTAGCACAAGATGGCTTGGAAGAGAAGGTTATGAATATGGCAGCACAATTGTATGTTTACATTGTTTACAACTTGTCCCAAATATATGTGCATTTATCAGGAATAGATTTGCTAGAGCTTGTTGGCAGAATGTGAACGCATGAACCTGCACTATTCTGAATCAGACTATTGCGCTATCAGGATCAGAGAGCAGCTGTCCAGAGTCACAGGCAGAGCTCTTTCACATCACTTACTATCTGTTGGTTTTTTTTTTTAACTGGAGATGCTAGAAATATTGGACCTAGGACTTCTGCATGCCAAGTTGATGCTCTATCACATGAGATGATGCTTGGAATTTTGAGTATTATCACAGAATACTCATATTGTGGGACAATGTGCAAAGACCAGTAATGCCACAAGGGACATTCTCCTAAAATAATTCTTATCACTCATATAGAGAAGGACATGATGAAAGGATATTCCATAGATTTTAGGATAGATGCAGAAAGTGGCATGCAAGCAAGAACATTATCTATGGATCCGCAAGGGGTCCTGAGTATGATGATACATGGGAGTAAGCACCCCATGGCGATATTATTATTATTATTATTATTATTATTTAGGGGAGGAACGGTGGCTCAGTGGTAGAGCATCTGCTTGGGAAGCAGAAGGTCCCAGGTTCAATCCCCGGCATCTCCAAAAAAGGGTCCAGGCAAATAGGTGTGAAAAACCTCAGCTTGAGACCCTGGAGAGCCGCTGCCAGTCTGAGAAGACAATACTGACTTTGATGGACCAGGGGTCTGATTCAGTATAAAGCAGCTTCATATGTTCATTATTATTATTACTATTATTATTATTATTATTATTATTATTATTATTATTATTATTATTATGTTTATTTATATTCTGCCCATTCCCCCATTTGGGGGCTCAGAGCGGAGTACATCATAAATAGTAATAAAATCACAATAAAATTACAATAGCATCACAATAAAACCAATTACAACATTTAGTTAAGTACAGCAAGATGGTCCAGCCTGATGACATATATATAGCCTAGAAGAAAAGATATACATAGCCAAAAGAAGAAGAAAAAAGCTCTGATTTGGATGGCCCAGGCTAGCCTGATCTCATCAGATTTTGGAAGCTAAGCAGGGTCGGCCCTGGTTAATACTTAGATGTGAAATCCAGTATAGCTAGGCAGAGACAGAAAATAGCAAAACACTTCTGTTCATCACTTGCCTTGAAAATCCTACAGGGCACTTTCCACTGCCAGAGGAAGAATGGGCAAAAGCAAGGAGAACTTGGGGACATATGAGGGTTCTGAAATGTGGTTCTTTAGACAATAATGTAAGGAAAGTGCCGTGGCTCAGTAGCAGAACACTTACTTTGTATGCAGAAGGTTCCAGGTTCAATCCCCTACATCACCAGTGAAAATAATCTGGTAGAAGGTGGTTTGAAAGACTGTACTTCTGGTACTAGGTGGTGTGAAAGACTTTGCCTTCAGAGGTGAAGTGAGTGGCAACTAGAGAGAGGGCATGTTCCATACTGGCTCACCTTGCCTGTGGAATGCCTTTTCTTTTGAGGCTTGCCTGGCACCTATGTTTTTCTTTTTTAGGCATCAGCCAAAAATGTTTTTGTGTATCTAGGCTTTTCATTAAGAGGCTAGTGTTTCACCATAATTTTAATCATTTTCATCTGAAAACCCGCATTCTTTGTAAACTGCTTAATGTTATATGTGTTCTTTCTCTGGTTGTTTTTTTTAATGCTGGGTTTAAATTAAGAATTTTTAATGTTCTCTGTTTTTATTATGCTTTATTTAAAAAAAACACCTTGAAGAGGCAACATAAAAATTCTCTACATAAATCAGTCTCTGAGATCCTGATGAGCCACTGCCTGGCAGAGCAGACAGTCCTGTCCCTAATAGTCAAATTGTCTGACTCAGTATAAGGCTTCATTGATTACAGATAATAAAGTACACAAAATAGATACAGTGAGATTCATGTCCAGTGGAACCTTAGAGACAGGGCCGGCTCGCCCACTAGGTAAACTAAATGGTTGCCTAGGGCACTGGGAGTGAGGGGGTACTGAATTGGACTCTGCCCTCCCAGTGACCAAGACAACTGCCTAGTTTGCCTCCCTCCCCCTGCCACTGCCAGCTTCCTCCCATCTGTCACACTCCCACCTGCCCCCCAGAAGCTTACCCTGCTGCCACAGCCAGCTCCCTCCTGCCCGTCCCCTCCAAAGCTTGCCCTGCCACTGCCAGCTCCTGCCCACCCCCTGAAGCTTGCCCTGCTGCTGCCAGCTCCTGTCTACCCTCCAAAGTGTGCCCTGTTGCGGCCAGCTCCTGCCCCCCCTGAAGCTTGCCCTGCCACTGGCAGCTCCTGCCCGGCCCCTGAGAAGCTTGCCATGAGGACACCCAGCCATACCAGCTTTGAGGTCTGCACGTGTTTTGAAGAGACCTCTGGAGGAAGTTTCTCCCCCTCCCCCCTCTTCAAAACATGCACAGACCTCAAAGCCGGTGTGGCTGGGTGTCTTCGTGGTGAGTGCAGGGGGGGACACTTGCCTGGAAGTGCCTGCCTTTGAGCTAGCAGGTGCGGGGTTACTTGTGAGTAGTCCCACACCTACTGCCTACTTGTGAGTAGTCCCATGCCTGACACCTACTCACAAGTAGCCCTGTGCCTGCTGCCTACTCACGAGTTAAATTAGAAACTGACAAAATATTTGGGGTATATGCTTCCAAGAGTCAAAGCTCCCTTTGTCAGAGCATGGACTCTCAAAAGCTTATCCCACCCCCTCCACCAAATTTACTGCATTCTAAGGACTTGAATCTAGCTGTTTTACTAGTGAAGATCAACACATCTACTCCCGTGAAATGAATACAGGCAGAGGCGTCACTAGGGTGGGTTGCACCCTGGGGTGTAACTGATTCAAGTCCCCCCCCCCATTGGGCATCACCCCTTTTGGAGGGCTGCGTCACCCCCTCCGCACACAACCCTGCCCACTTCACATGGCCCCTCCCTCATCCACCCTCTGGTCACATGACCAGCCCCCGTAATCCAAGATACCAGTTTTGCAGCATTTAAGTTTCCCCCACTCACCCACACGCTTTTAGCTGAGCCGGCGGCAGTGCGGCCCCGGTTTCAGAATCCTGGCCAGCCCACACACAGCAGCAGTGTTCTAGTCCCAGGGCCAGCCCCTTCCTGTTGGGGGGGGTCATGGGTCAGTGCCTGGGGCCAATGAGAATGCTCTGGGGGAGGGCCGATGGCCCCCTTGGCCCCGCCCTAGTGACGCCGCTGAATACAGGTACAGTGATAGTTTGGATCAGATTCTGCTGAAAGAAAGGTGGAAATATCTTTTGAGTTACACCCAGGGTCAGTTCAGCTTTCACACTTACTAAAGAAAATTCAATTGGTAGAGACCCCATTCTTCATAGTACAAATATAACCATAAAATAAGTGCTTATTTGCTAATAAAATGTGGTCTCTGAAGCAGACACACATTCTGCCCAGTGATAGAAAGGCTCTGACCTGCACAGAGCATTTTGGATGACAGTCCCATTGGATAAAAGATAATTTGTTTATCTATTTTGCAGCTTATCCCCTGGCCTGCCTTTGAAAGAGATTGCATACACTTCTTGCAGGGTAAGAACTAACTGATCAGAAAGAAGCTATTGCCATATATGGAGAGGTGCTTCCTGTAGCTGTCCTTGTCCATAATCATCAAAATATGCATCCCTTCCACTCCCAGGGCTGTGTGAGAAGGAGGATGCCTGAATTTTATGACTCTGTAATTCGAAATCCGTGGCACTTGAGGGGCGAAGAGGGAAGCAGGGTTCCCAAACGATGGCCTTTGATTACTCTGTTGGGAGTTCACCAAGACAATGGAGAGAACTTCAAAACACACCATAAAAATGGATGAGTGAAAATCTGAAAGAAAACTTTCTCTTGATGCATAAGCCACAGAAAGAATTACAGTTGCTCCCCTTCCCACCCCAAATGGCACATCACAGACACGTACAGGCTTAAGATGTTTTTTTGTGAAATGGGAATACTTGGTGATCCAAGCCTTTCTTTCTACTCATTCCAAGTGTTGCATTTAACTAAAAAAACATAGTTATTACAGTATATCTTATAAGAGTGAACAGTATAACTTCCCTTCTTTAGGAAGAACAGAATAAATGGAACTGTACAATATTTGAGTCATTCCTTTTTTAGACCATCACCATGTTGATATTACCGTTGTTGTTTTAACAATGTTGTTTTATAGGAGCTAAAGACTTGTCCTTATCTCATGGAACTTAAAATGTAAGGTTTGACTTATATGGAAGATAAAAAGCGCAAGGAAGCTGAAGAAAACAGCCAATTTAGATATATTTGTTGCTGCTGTTGTTGCTGTCATCAGCAGGGGCAATGAAGGGGTGAAGGGACAGGGAAAGGAATGGCCAAGCCATGCCTGATGGATCGCCCTGGTCTCCAGTGGACTCCAGAGGGAAGCTAGGGAGGGGAGGTGTCTTGAGTGGCAGATGGACCCACTGCAGCAAGAGACATGACCAGATGCTCCGCCCAACTGGAAGGTAAGTATCATACTTATATATATATAAGTGGGCATGGAGCAGAGATCATTGTATGTGTGGTGGGAGGTATTTGTGAATTTCCTGCATTGTGCAGGGTGTTGGACTAGATGGCCTTGGAGGTCCCTTCCAACTCTAAGATTCTATTATATATAAAGCACAAAAAAGCACTGGTGCTTTCAAAAAGGCTTTTAAACTTCAGTTTTGCTGCCAAAGTGCAGTGGATGAGGGGATTCTGTCTTTCTCATACAAGCTGTCTAATCCATGTTGATTTTTGTGTTCTTTAGGGTTGCCAGCTCTGGATTGGAAAATACTTAGACATTTTTTGGGGGCGGGAGTCAACCTTGAGAGGGCAGGGCTTGGAGAGGGAAGTGACATTAGAAGGCTATAATGCCACAGAGTCTATCCTCCAAAGCAACCATTTTCCGCAGGGGAACTGATATTGTTTATTTGGAGATCAATTGTAATAGTGAGAAATCTTCAGGTGTTGGAGAATCTGTTGGCTGACATCCTATACTATTCCCTTATATGACATTGCTTCTGCAAACCTGAGCTCTCTTTGTTCTACCAATAAATTAATTGTGTACTGCTTTGACTCTGTAGTCTAAACCGAAAGCATTGTATTCATACCTGGCTTCAGAGAAAGGCAAAGCAGCAGCAGAGAAAACCTGAGGTAAAGTAGCACTGTGAAAGTGCTTTTCAGCATGTAAACAATGTCTCAGGCCTGATCTATACATACAGTGGAATGAGATAGATAGGAGAATTCTGCGATGGTTAGGGTTGTCAGGACCTGTGAAACCATAGAGTTTTCAGCAGTTCCTAAAAAAGGTTTTCCCAGAAGAGACATTATATGCCATTGGCCTAATGGCCTTCTTTTTTTTTCTCCTGCTGCTAGGGTTAGCAGCCCTAGTGGTGGTAGAACACCTTTCTCACTTCAGACTGCAGATGGGGGTGCCCCTTTGCACTGGTTTCTCAGGCAACCCCCCCCCCCTGCAAATTCAAATAAACATTACCACATTAGGGAAAGGTAGAGCTGCCAAACTGAGCTTGAGAATTTCCTGGTGTTTTGAGCAGGGAGTGGGGGGCAGTGCCTGTGGAGAAGGGAGTTTTTTGAAGGGAGGAAGTTCAGCCAAAATGTCATGCCACATACTATGCTCTCCAAAACTGCCATTTTCTCCAGAATAATTGATTCCTGTAATCTGGAGATCAGTTGTAATTCCAGGAGAACTGCAGGCTCCATTGGTAACCCTTGAAGGAGTTCTAGCTTGGCCTTTCAAGTACAGTGCTAGTTTTCTATTAATCCTCCTGTAATGGTGCAGTCCATTCTACCACCACATTATCACGTCATTCTGCTGCATACATAGACCAGGCCTTAGTCCTGTCTGGCCTCTTTTTGCCACTTCTGAAGTACCTTGAAATTTGATGCTCGCTTTGCTGTTCTACTGTGCCTTGTTTGAACTGTGCTGCTGCCCATCCAAAATACACCCACCCACACATTCTTAGCATGTGAGATGTCTGCATCTGAACCCTAGGAAGGTAAGGCACTGGCAAGCTAAGTTTAAACACCAATTGTCGCTTTGCACAAGACTCAGTGCCAGTGTGAAGTCTCTCGATAACTGAATTTGCCTTACACATGTCACATTTCAATCAGGCCTCAGCGTTTACTAGAGAGGGTTGAAACTCCTCACCTGCCTTGCTTTTACTGCAGTTACATCCAGTTGTTCCAAGTGAACCACTTTATAAACGCCAGATAGATACTGGGATCTTTGGAATAGATAAGTCATATTTTTAGAGAGGGAAATTACTTTAAAAGATATTTTTAGAGTTGCCAGGGAGTATGGCATGTGTAAAGGAGGCAGGTTCTGGATTGTGGCCGGTATCCCAGAATCTGAGTGAGGAGATTGTCTCCAAATCTTGTCTCCTCTCATAAGCACTTCAGTAAATAATTTTGGATCCATTCTCATAAGCATTTTCCTTGGCAAAATGCTGACCATGTCAAAAAGTAAATTGTCCAGTATTTCAGCTAGCCGTTCCCTGATCTGGATATATAGTAACCTAGTTTAAATATCAAAATCCAGACAAAAAATTAGGTAATAACCAAATTACCAAAAAAGTATAAAATGAGTGTTAGCATTCCGCATTGTTAAGCAGACTTTTCCCGACATGGCACAGGCCTTTCATGTGTCTATTCTGCTTGTTTGAATTGTTTGAAAACATCCCCAGTATCTATATTGCTGGACATGTGAAAAAATTACTGCACCTTTCTTAAATCTTCGTTCGCGAAGTCAAGCTGAGAGAGAGAGACCAGAATTGCTATTTTTTTTTTTATGCAGTGAGATTTTGAGTGTATTTAACATCAAACCAAGAGTTTTTCCTTGTTCAATGTGCATTTTGAAGTGATATAAACCAGCGGCAGGATATGCATCAGAAAGAAGTGTGTTTGTAATTATGAACTATTGGGAGCTATTTTAATCCAGTAAATATATTCATATCAAGGAAATGGCATAGGCATGAGCTTCTTACACTGAAACAACAGGTTGTTATATTTTGGAAAACTGAGGCTTATTGCACACATGATTGAGTGTATACACCTGACAGATGGAAGGAAATATATAGAAACTTTTCAAGAAACCTTTCAGCTTTATGACTTCTGCATACAGTTAGGAAAGAATGTAGCTTTCATGTTCTATTATGGAATTGCTCTGTTTGTATTTGTTATGTTTTCCCATTCAAAATAGAAGAAAAAAAGTATGCTTGAATTAACACTGGGAGGCTGAATTCCCGGTGAAAAAACAGTCTGTGCTCTCTAGTAGAGGATACACCTAGTTAATACTGTCTCAACCAGACAGTTTAAAACTGTCTCAACCAGTTTTAGGACTTGGGTGTATATGGCAAATTTAGAATGCTGCAAACGGCATCAGGCCCTAAAAGGTTTGGAAATCCCTGCATTCAAGTAACCCAGCAGAAAAGAGGATCTTTGTTTATGGTAAATGCCTTTACAACGGATATTAAAATAAAGCACAATTGCTTATTTCCACTTTAACGTGTTTGTGGGTCTAGGTAACTTTAGTCTGGAAGTTAATGGCTTTGCTAGGGAAACAAAACTTTCTCCTGAAAGCATTCATTTTTGGCTCCCATCCCATTTCCTAACCATGAAGTATGGTATTGTTCCTTTTCTAGAACTGCAATAAGATCATGTTTACATTTTCTTTTGAAATGGTTAATTTGTGACAGCTTTCATATACATCCAAGCTGTGAAGAACAACTTGTTTGTTCCAAAAAAAAAAAAAATTGCTTCTATTTCATGGAACTTAGATTAAATTACCAGTTTAAGGTGGGTTTCTTAGATTCCCACTGTCATTTGTTCCTTTATATAAAAATATATATTATTTTAAAAATAGAATTAAAAAATATGCCCCCCTCCCAAAAAAACAACAACACCCCCTGGGATATGTAGCAATGCATGCAACTGTAAGTCCTGCCTGTAAGCAAATTAACCATTTGTACATGTGGGCATGACTGGGGGAAAAAAGGAGAACCCCACCCCTGAAATAAACAATAGATTCAATCAGCAAATTTTACACAGTGTAAAATTACATAGTACAAAAAATATGCTGTATATTAACTTACTGCTCACCCTCTACCTATATGTATGGATGGGTAATTTCCATTTCATTGTATCTGAAGAAGTGTGCATGCACGCAAAAGCTTATACATTGACTAAAACTTTGTTAGTCTTAAAAGTGCCACTGGATTCAAATTTTGTTATAGTGTAAAAGCTACACTGCTTTTGCAGGGAAAGAGTAACCATCTGGGGTCCTGATCTAGAGAACTGTAGTTACACTTAAAGCCAGGCCTGTAGCTACTGTGGGGCCTGTGGGGGTAGGCCACTCCATTCAACCCCCCCCCCTTCCATCTGTAAGGCCCCTCCATTGGAGGGCCTCCAGTCTGCCTCCCTTGCTCAGTGCCGCTTACTGCCTCTCTGAACAAGTGCAGCATTGCTCAAGAGGGAGACAAGCTCCGCCATTTCTTTTGTAAGTTACACACACCCCCCCCCCCCCCAACAACTTCGGCACCTTCCTGATACAGTTCATGATCTCAGCAGTGAGCACAGCAAAGTCCTGCTTGAAGCCCTCAAAGTCAGATGTCATTTTGGGCTTTTGGGACACTATGCACCCCACTCCAAGCTCCTAGGAAGAAGAGCACGATAAAAAATGTGACAGATATTTCAGTAACAGAAGGAATGTGTAAAACTAGGGCTGCCAGCCTCCAGGTGGGACTTGGAGATCTCCAACTGATACAACTGATCTCCAGCTTGCAGAAATCAGTTCCCCTGGAGAAAATGGCTGCTTTGAAGAGTGGACTCTATAGCATTGTATTATGCTGAGGTCCCTCCCCTCCCCTCCCCAAACCCCACCCTCTCCTGGATCCACACCCAAGGTCTCCAGGTATTTTCCAACACAGACCTGGCAACCCTAATTATAGTAAGGTAATGAATAGATGATCAAAACCTAAAAAAGTGTTGTATTTTTTTTTTTAAAAAAAAAACCCTTAAAGAAGGGCTAAGACATTTCAGAGCATTCTGAGATTTCTTCTTCTTAGTTGTTTACATATTTCCTAATTGGTCAACTTGAGCCTGATTGTTTGGAGGCCCAAGGGTAGTTGAAGTATCTTTAAGAGCTTGTAGCAGTCACCAAAATGCCTTGAGTCATCCCTGGAAGGTTCTTTGTTTTTATTTATACATACCAATGTAATTTCATTACTAAGAATTCAAGGGGAATCCTCCTAATTTGTATTTATTTGCAAATGCTCAAAGGTGTCTTGTGGTGCCTTTAAGACACTGAGGTATAAGCTTTCACAGACTAGAGCTCATCATCTGACTCCAAGGTCAGCAAAATATTAGTAGTCCAGCTTGTGAAACTCCTTTGCAAATTGTATGTAGAAAGCAAGTAGTGACCATTCACAGCAACAGTAACAAGTGATAACACTATCTTCCAAGACTTGTTAAATTAAGCTAACAGTTGAAATGGGCAAGGAATCCACAGTGCTTATCAAGTCTGAAAGAAATAGTTTAGGGCTTGTTACTGAATTTTAAATCAGCAGAAGCTTAAATCTATCTTTGAAGTTCTTTTTTTTAAATTGAAGAATGTCAGTTTTTTCCACTATGGCTTCCAAAACTCCTGTAGTTTATGTCTTGCTGGTTCAATTTTATTTCAGTGTTGCTAACTAAGAATACTGTTGGATTTTAAAGAGAAGGCATAAATGTTGTTTAATTTGGTCTGCTGATACCCAATATTAATTGTATTATAATTCCTCAATAAAATTTCCCCTTTTTACTGCATATATGAAGCACATTTAAATGCTTGAAACAAACTGGAAAATGTGAATTGTCTTACTATTATTGCTATATTCAAAATATTCTTCAGCCTCATTTCAAAATCTAATATTACCATGTTGATAATGCAAAGGCATCTAATCAGGACCACAGCCAACCTTTCTTACTAAATGGGGCTGCCACATACGTAACAGAAATGAATGAAAAAAATAATTTAAACAAACCCTCTATTACCATCTTGTCACCAAACCCAAGGTTCAACTTGTATCTGAACTTGTATCAGAGGCTAGCAGGATTTAAAAAGCATGATTAATCAAAAAAAGGTTATTATTAATGTCAGAAACTTTTACATGCTTATAAAGAACATCATTCTTAAAATTAAAAAAAAATGCATTTATTCTTATTGTCTCAAACATCTTTTCATGGTTAGATGAGAGTCAATGCGGTACAATGGTTAAGAGTGCTGGACTAGTATCAAGGAGACCCAGGTTCCCAAGGCTTTTTTTTTTTTGCAGGAGGAACTCCTTTGCATATTAGACCACACACCCCTGATGTAGCCAATCCTCCAAGAGCTTAAAGAACTCTTAGTACAGAGTCTACTGTAAGCTCTGGGAGGATTGGCTACATCAGGGGTGTGTGGCCTGATATGCAAAGGAGTTCCTGCTACCAAAAAAGCCCTACAGATTCCAATCCCTGACTTGCTGTGGAAGTTCACTGGGTGACCTTGGGCTAGTCACACTTTCAATTCCAAGATGGCTTTTATCCACACTTATTTTTTAATGTTATAATATTGTAACAAAATATTTATGTGAATATCTTGTTTTGTTTTTATACCAATGGGTTAATAAAAATATAGTAACTATTAAACAAACTATTAAACAAACAAAACTAGTCTCGTGAACAAACAATTAAACAAACAAACAAACTATTAAACAAACAAAACTAGTCTTGTGAATAAATGGTGAGAGAACTTCCACACTTGGGCAACTTCTACATTTGGGCAACTTCTAAATCCCAGGCTTCCTTTGTCATATCTCGTGCTGTGAACAGTCTCTGTGATTGTCAAGACCAGCCTAAGCATATCTACTCAAATCCAAATCAAGTCTATTAAATGGGGCTTATTCCCAGGAAGACGGTCTCAGGATTGTACTGTGTTCTATCTGATGAAGTGTGCCTGCACACGAAAGCATAGACCCAGAGTTAAACTTTGTTGATCTTAAAGGTACCACTGAAGTCAAAGCTTTGTACTGAGTGCTAATGTTAATTTTGGACTGCTGGCACTTTTTGTCTTTTAAAGTTACCTTACAAGGTATCCCTGTCTCTTTTGGACTGTGGCTTGTACAGAAATAAAAATGGAGCTGAACTAATAGCAAGGGTTGGAGCATAGGAGGGTGGAGGGGGGGTGGAGTGGGGAGAGAAGGTTCATCGGCTGAGCATTCCATCTCTGTAGCCAGAGCCCAGTTCTAGTTGAAATGCAGCATTAGTTGACTTTAGGAATCAAAGCTGTGCAGGCCACACAAAGGAGAGTTTGTAATTGCTGCTTGATGCTAATCCCATTGGCATGTATTAGTGAAACATGCTCAGCGCTGCAGGGAAGTTGTCAGGATCTGGTTGCAGGAGCCAGCCTTTAGGCAAGAGTCTCAGGCGAAGCTGAGACGCCCCACATCGCCACCCGTGAGTCAGAGTCCATCTGCTTTATTGACTGACAGCGTTTCCAGCCTCAGACAATGCTCATGGAAAAGAACATGGCTCTTTTGCTGAGGCTCCATTGTTCTTCTGTTTTAGCTTCTTAACCCCGTTGCCTGCCAAAGTTTCATTCCCCTATAGAAAAGGTCTCTTGTCGCAGTGCTGATTAAATTTCCCCCTCCTTGCAAAATGGGATTATGTAGCACTGAACGGCTTACATGATTCTAAAGAATATTAGGGAAAAGAACTGTTTCTTTAGTAGCCAGTTGTTCCCTAATTATAATATTTGGGATGTTTGTTTTTGCTTTATAGGAAGCCTAAAGGAGCAAAAAACCCAGGTTTCTGGTGCCTTTAAAAAACATGTTTTATGTGTGTGTACGCAAATTGTCATAACTTTTGAATCAAGAGTAAAATTATCATTTTGCCTTTGCGTGAATCAAACTATATTGTTGTCGAGCTATTCTGTAAGAGGGTCTTTTCCCTCTCAATTTTTTTTATTTATTTCTCAAAAATTGCTTGGCACTTGATGTTGAATAAAGGTTCCTAATGGACAATGCAGCTTGACAGGCAGCCAAGTCAATGGAATATATCACCCCCTGACACAGATGAGGGATTTGACAGAAGAGCAGGTTGATATGTGCAATTAGGCAGGAATTTCATCTTAGAAAAAGAAAAAAAGTGAAATTTTGAAGATAGTAGAGATTGCATCTTTTGTAAGCCGAAGCAATTTGGGGGCCGGAGCTGCCTTTTTGTGATGGCCATTCACAAGAGCTGCAATTGGTAACACCTTCCTTTGCCACAGTTTGGGGCCCAAATCAAGGTGCTGGTATTGACCTTTAAAGACCTGTATGACTTAAGGGCTGCCAACTTCCATTTGAACCTACCTGATCACTCTGGTCATGTTAAGGCACCTTGCTTCAGGGGGCCCCACCATCTGAAGTTAGATGGGTGGCAATCCAAGAAAAGGCTTTTTTGGGGTGCGTCCAGATGGAACATTAACTACGATTCATCCACACACCCCATACGGATTTAAATGGGACATCCAGACATTCACATCTGTCAAGTGATGTGGAGGCGTCATCATCCCGGCTTGTGTCGCATTTATATCGGGATAATTTGACAGCGGACAAAGTCCGGTCCTTTTTGGAAGAGCTGCAACAAGTTCGTATTTTCACAGTGTGGATGTTTGGTGCGGGATACAGGCACAATGGAACACCACCCTTGCTCCAGTGCTCACGGTCATAATTTGTGTATTCTTCCACTAACCGAACCAAAAGGCAAATTAATAGAAAATTAAATGCCAAGGCATTAAAAGGGAGGAAATGTAACCTTTTCCCGGATATAAAGCATATAAGAAACGTGTTTATCTTTTTTTACAAATTGCCTGCACAACAAAGTAGTCCCCTGCCGAAACTTGATTTGAAATCCACTGGCTGGTTGATGGAACTACTTATTTTCCCGCCTATCACTCAAAACACTTTTGTCTGCCTTGCAGAAAACATTCAGAACTCTGCGCTGGACAACGTGGCTGGAGTTCGCAGCTTATCATGGAGGAGAGAGGAGGTTTTGGACTTGCTTGCACTCTGGGAGGAAAGCAGGGTGCAGAGAGTGCTCAAACAATCTCACAGAAATATAGATATTTAAGAGGAGATTGCGAAGGGGATGGTGGCAAGGGGCCACCAGAGGATGGCGTTAGAGTGCCGCACCAAGACCAAGGTGCTTCATTCTGAGTACCAAAAAGTTATTGCAGTAACACGAAATCGGGATCCAACAAGAAAAGCTGCCTGTACTTTGAGGAGCTTGACGCCATTCTACATGGAGAGGTGGACATTCATCTGAACCGCGTGACACAAAGCACTAGATGCCAGAGCTCTTGCTCTGGGTTGGAGGGGGGGGGGCAGGGAGGTGAGCCTCCAGACTCTATTCTTCTGTTTTTCCAGGAGGAAAGTGCTACTGGAGAGATGCAGAGTGAGGCTGCAAGAGAAGCCGTCATGTAAGATAACAATCGTGACTATCCCGTCTACCTGTAAGCATCCCCATGTTGTTGGGGGGTTGCCAAAACAGGGTTGGTGGCAGTGAGATTGGTATGGAAAGCCAAGTTTTATTTTCCCAAGGCTTCGGTGCTGTGGGATATGGGGAATGGGTTTCACATTTACTCGCGGGGGGGGGGTTCCCATTCAGTGGCGTGACCAACTCTGGTGGTGAAATAGAGTGACTTCCTGTGACCGTGTTGCCATGTACCACAGGGTCTGCAGAAGACCGTTTTTGGCGGGAACACTAACCACCACCCCCTCCTTTCTCTGAATGCTCCAAGGTCTAAAACAAGAGCTCTGGCACTGGTTGGCACGCATGTCTCACCATCCCTTACTCTTTGAGCGATGCAATGACTCGGTTACTTGACTATCAGGAATTTCTTTGGATTTCCCTGCTTGCATTTCGTCTTGCTTAACCACACACTGCCTCCTCCACCTATTTCCCTTACTTTCTTCCTCCCGTAGTTCCTCCCATCCTTCTTTCGTTCCTTCCTTCCTTCCCTTTTTTCCTCTCCTTCCCCCATCAACCCCCCCTTCGTGTTTTCCCCCTCACTCCTCTCTTCCCGTCTCCCTTCCTTTCCCCCTCTCTCCTTCCCTCTAGGCCTACTGCCCAACCCCATGATCATGTGCTAATTTATTTCTTTTTCTGCAGGTTCCAGCGGTTCATCAACAATGGATGCTGTGGAGGCAGAGATCATGGATAGTGATGCCATGCTTCCTGGAGAGTTCAGGTGAGTTTTACCTGGTGGACTTCCTGGAGAGTTCAGGTGAGTTTTACCTGGTATGATTACTTCTCAGCCAATCCTTTTCTAGCTGTCAAGCTACATCATGTGCTGTGCTATAATGTGTGTTTTGACCAGTGGTTGACAATTTGGATTTAGCTTTCCGTGCTCCTCATCCAACACGCACGGTGCATATTAACTCTAAGTAAGAATTGTTTCACATCACTCCTCCAAGACTTGGACTAAGGGAGACTTAATTGTCTCTACAGAACACACAATCACACTGGACCTGGTTCAGGTGGATGTGAATGGGAGTGTTGGCACAGGTGAGGGGTTTGTTGAAGGTGAGTTAGCAAGGGTCGCCCTTGCTGAATGCTTGGTTAAATGTTTACAGAATTTAGATTGGTCTCTTCCCCTGGGGTCCTCAGGCTGGGGGAAGTTGGGTGGAAGCATTGTGAAACAGGGAATAATCAGTCTTTAACCATGCCTTGTGAGAGGTGATGATTTGGCTCGGGACTCACATCTCAAATCAGGGCAGAGGAGCATTGCTGACTGCAACACTGCACCGACTGTCCGGTGTCGCGAAAGGCGTTCATTTCCCAAGACAATCCTCAGAACTCTGTTGCAGCATTTCTAGCTCATGTCTCAATTGCACGCTTTCCTGGGCCAAACTTTTCACCCTTGTTCCCTTTCCTTTCCCCTAGCTACTGCCATTTCCACCCTGCCACCAACTATGCCCACGAAGGAGAACTCCTCTGTGAGTGAGAGGGACCCTGACAGTAAGTTTGCAAGTGGAGTAGGTGACCTGACCCTCAATTAAAATGGCTAATCTTGATTGATATGCTTCTTTTAATTCCATGTCAGACCGATGACAGGCTCGATATCACAGACTAGCGGGAATGGAAGCAAGTTTCCAGAATACAAAGTCTCAGTTTTGCTCCCCTTCCACACTGTCCTAGGTGTGGGTTCCTCCCCTGACAGCCTCACGTGATCAGGAATGGCGGACATGCCTTGATCCCGGGTATCTCTGATGGGACAATCCTGGCCCTTGCTGGCGCACTTTTGAAAGACTTGCCTAAAAAGCTTCCTTCACCCCTGGCCACATTATAGACTCTCTCACACTCAACCTTCAGCAACCATGCTCCAATTCTTTCTTCCCTCAACACCTCCATAGCTAGCTATTGGGTTTGGAATGGAGGGAGTTTTGGGGGATTTTTGTTTCCCAAAAGGTGACCATGGGCCAACCAATGAGAAGTCCAATCCTCGTTATGATTTCAGCCTGTTACTCATGGTGCACAGTCATTCCATCAGCCTTTATTTATGTTGGTGTCCTTTCCCCACGGTTCATGCAGAGTTTGGCCTGAGGTGAAATCCGCAATTGTAGTGGGTTTCTGAAAATAAAGGTTCCTGAATCTGCCATTTCATAGTGGGTTTTTATTTAAACATCTACATTAAAGGTTTTGGTTGTGAGTGGGTGGGGCACGGCCCCTCACTAAGTCACAGAGATTCCAAACTCCACCCTCCATGAAACGAGGGGGGGGGGGTTCACGTTGAGCTAATGCGTGACACAAACAGGTCACCGAACTATAAATCAAAGTCAGGGAGTGCTGCAAAGGCCACCACCATCTGCCTATGCACTCCTCATAGACTGAGGACCACTCAACCAGATATCAGACTTTCCACACACCCCAAATCCAGTGTTTTAACCATGGGCAAGGGTGCCTTTGGGTTGACCTGTGAAGATTTTTCCTCCTCCTCTTCCCCTTGCTCCTGTGACCCCTTCTCAATCTCCTCACTTCCGTGGTTTCCTTTGGTTGCTCCCTGCGGTTTCCAAATTCTCTCTGGCCTTTTGTTGATGTACCTTTCAAAGCCTTTTCAAGGGAGACTTTTTGCTGGGTGGCTTGACATGGCCTTCGCAGGTTTCACATGCCACCCTCTGCAATCTGAGAACTCATTTTATCCAAACTAGAAATGAGGGTAGGCTGAGTCACACTGGAGTCAGAGTCAATATTTCAAGACACACTCATCAAGGGTTAACGATGGCTGGTACTGGGGTTGGGAAAAGACAACCCGGTCATGATGCCCATACATGCACACCTGTGGACATAGAATCATAGCATCATAGAGTTGGGAGGGACCTCCAGGATCACCTGGTCCAACCCCCTGCACACTGCGATACATTAACAAATAACACCCTGCAAAATTCACAGAATCTTCATTGTTGTCAGATGGCCACCTAGCCTCTGCTGGAAAACCTGCAAGGCAGTAGAGCCAAACCACCTCTCAAGGAAGACTGTTCCACTGAGGAGTCCCTCCAATGGTCATGAAGTTCCTCTAAATGTTCAGCCGGGAACTCTTGCTTTAATCTCAACCCATTGGTTCTAGTACAACCTTTTGGGGCCATAGAACACAGCTCCACACCTTCCTCTATATGACAGCCCTTCAAGTACTTGAAGAAGGTGATCACATCACCTCTCAGCCACCTCCTCTCTAGGCTAAATATGCCCAGCACCTTCTAGACCAACCTGCTTTATTCACAACATCATCTCTCGTGGGCTCTCTAAGCTGCGTTCTGGAAAAAAAGCATCATTACAGAAAAAATGTAAATGACACTTCAAGCACCTTGCACTGCAATTGGCAGGCAGAGGCCAGCTTGGTGCAATCCGGTAGTGCAATGTGAGTGGGCAGGGTGGAGGGGCAGACATGGGGACTGCCTTACCCCATTGCTGAGCTGGTGACCGCCATCTGGGACAGGAAAGCTAGGGAAAGACCATGTGCACCATTCTCTGTGAATAGAAAGCTGAGTCAAAGGGAATATTGACAGACTCAAGGAATGCATTTTCAGTGGGAAACGGGAGATCGATGACCACCATGGTCAGGATGATGGCGCAAATGATGGATTGAGAGCTCCTAGGATTAGATTGATTGGTGAAGAAGGAGTAGACAGCCTATGGGTCTACATTGACAGAGTGAAAATGGAGGTTTATGGACTCTGGGACAAGATAAATTGGCAATAAAGGAAACTGAGAACCTCCAAGGACACATTGAAACATGGAAACTGAGATTGACAGCAAGCTTGGTCAAAATATTTATTTTAATAAACACTTGTAAAACCTGGGAATTGAGACAAGTAAGCATTGGTGTTCCCTTGGTGAACCTCACCCAAGGACAAGGAGGACAAGGAGCAGCATTTGAGAAACAACTTGCCCCGCATTCCTCCCATTGTGTAGATCGCGGGGGACACTGTAGCCGAAATAATGTTGAATCACCAGCAACCTATAGGGGAAGGACCACAACACCAAAGAAAAACTCCAAACCAATATTGGTGACAGGTGCGCCTCACACACTCGTAGCTCATAGGTTAAAATGACGTTGGGACACAGGGCAGCATGGCACATCTGTAGGGGTTCAGTGTCAACTCCATGAAGCCACGATGCACAATGTATTGCAAGGCATGTCAAACTGCACGCCTACGCATGCACTGAAAGTGTGCAGTTAGCGCTGCGCGGACAGCACAACCCATCTCCAGCTGCTGCTTATCCACACGGTCATCCGCTCCCTCTTCATCATCATCCTGAACTACCACTGGAGAGGTGTCTTCTGGGAGCATCACGGCCTTGTGGACTCTTGCGTCACAGAGGTTGTGTAAGATGACACAGGAGGCCACTATAGAGTTGACATTGCTAATGTCTACGGGGAGCTCCAAATTCAGGCAACGCCATCATGCCTTCAGCCTTCTGAAGGCACATTCCACGACATTTCTACACTTGCTATGTGCCGCATTGTACCTAGCCTGCTCTGGTGCCAGGTGCCCAGTGTAAGGCATCATTAGCCAACCTCTCAGTGGGTAGGCTGCATCAGCCAGGATTAGAGGAGGAACCTGCACATTCTGGATTGTCACCATGGGATTTCCGGGAACCCAGTCCCCGGAATCCATCAGGTCTATCAGGTTGGAGCAGTGTAGAACGTAGGCATCATGGCACTTGCCACTGTAACATATTACCACATCCATGAAGCGACTGGTGTGGTCCACTGTGCCCTGAAGAAGAATGGAGTAGGAACGCTTCCAGTTGATGTAGTCATCTGCGAGGCCAGGTGGGGTGCGGATTGGTATATGACACCCATCCACGGCTCCCACACAATGCGGGAAACTCATTCTCATGAAAGCTTGCATAATCTGTGGACAAAGAAATAGTGAGCCACCAGAGGCCGCCCAACACCCAAACCCTTCCCCATCGTCAAAAAGAGATCCTTTCTCATTGATCAGGAGGAAATAACTCTCCCCGAAGCTCAATGTAAATATAAGGGTTGACGATGCCACAAATTGCACATAGCCACCAAGATGGGAGTGCTCGAGCATGTGTTTCTGGAAGATCAGTTTGATAGGTGGCCGACACAAGGGAGATGACCGTGGATCAATTTTTACAAGCAATGGACCTGCCCTCAGCGTCACTCCATCAAAACCATGAGGGCTGCAAAACTTGTCCTGTCATGGTTTCAGCATTTCAGCCAACCCTCATTATGATACTCTGCATGTTGCAGGTTGCACCATTTCCCTAATCACCATTCCCAACATCTCCCAGACACCACGTCCCACAGCACACCTGATCGTGAGAACCAAGGTAGACTGCATGGTCAAGCAGATCTTCCTCCATAGCCTGTGTAACCTCCAGCACTATGCCCGCCACCGTTGAGCATGCCAGGCCGAATTGGTTACCCACCAGTTTGTAGTTGTTGGTGTTGGCCAGCCACCAGATCACAATCACGACCCTCTCTTCAACAGGGACTGGCTGCCACATGCATGTCATCTGCCGCTCCAATCTTGGTCTCAGGCAGCAGACTAGCCACACAAATGTTCCCCTGCAAACAACACATGGTATTTAGTTTCTGCAGGTTCACTAGTGAGCATGTTTGAATGGGTCTCTGGCCCACTCAAGCATTGTGAAACGCAATCCCACATGATGGCATCTTGCCGCTCCCTTCACCCCAATCATTAAACACGTTGTGATGATCCACCTTCCCCCATGCAGGCGCAATTCTTTTTCAAAACTTCACCATCATATGTTGCCTCCCAATTAGCGCTGTCAACCCTGAGGTCAGGGCAGGGAATCTCCAACATGTGAGAGCCCCCCCTTTAGAAAGCAGGTGGGGGGAATGTCTGATGGCCAGCACATCATTCCCCATGAAGAAAGACTCCCAGGGTTTACACTGGATAAATCATCCTTGGGAACCTGTGCGGGGGAGAAATGAACTGGGGGCAACTAATCTTTAGCATGGCAGGAATTGACACCTCTAAGACTATTCACAAAGTTTAAAGGACATTGGCTTCTGGCGTAAATCTGTAGGTTCCCTGAAAGAACCCCCATCCATCATTTTCACAACTGGAGGGAAGGCTTAAAAAAGGAGTGTGGCATCTTCAAATGTGATGGCCAGAAGTCCCATGGAAGATCATTCATACCTGCAATGACCAGCACCCATGCTCCTTTCCTAGCATCTCGCCTTTAGAAGAATTTTCCAGGTTGCACACACTACTCTAAGGGTAGACCTGTAGCCGATGACATCAGTGGGCCATAGTGACTCCTCCTTAGTCCACCCTTGCACAAATGATCTTAAATGCTTTGGCGCACCCCAGCTTGAATTGCCATGTTAAGCGCTCCCTGGTTTCTCTGCAGCCACACAGCGCTGCAAAGATGTATCACTTTCATTGGATGTCAGGGCGCAGCTGAGTGTGAGCACTCATGATTCCACTGGGATGGGTGGGACATTGGGAGAAGAGACTGACCCTGGGGTGGTGGAATAATCCTTTAATGCACGCAGCATCATGATGCTCTGAGACAGTGGGAATGGGGATTATAACCGTGGGGACCAAAGGGAAGGGCGCTGATAGCAGCGCGTGCCAATCTCAAGTGGTCACCTGTGAGCGTGCACATTTACCTGGACATCCTAAGTTGAGTATCCACTGTTCATCCTCCCACACATGTGTGGCGAAAACATGCCACCACTCCGTGGACCATGGGTAGGACCACCATCTCTGGTGAGATGTCAACGCTGCGAGTCAGCACACATTTATAATAAGAACATAACATAAGAACATAAGAGAAGCCATGTTGGATCAGAACAATGGCCCATACAGTCCAACACTCTGTGTCACAAAGTGGCAAAAAAATTATATATATATATATACACACACACACACACACACATACACATATACACACTGTGGCTAATAGTCACTGATGGACCTCTGCTCCATATTTTTATCTAACCCCCTCTTGAAGCTGTCTATGCTTGTAGCCGCCACCACCTCCTGTGCATTTGCTGGCTCATCCAGACCATTGGGTAGAACCAGCAGTAGAGTGCATATCACAGACAATGTCTCGGCCAACAGACTGAGCATGGCGGCCAAGATTTCAAACTCCATATTTATTTATTTATTTATTGTATTTATATCCCACCCTCCCCGCCGAGGCAGGCTCAGGGCGGCTAACAACATTTCAGCATCAACAATAAGATAATAAAACAGTTACAATAATCTATTATCAATTAAATAATTAAAACAGTTTAAGATTATTAATACAATTTTCAAATGATAGTTTTGGTGCTAAAAATGGTATTGGGCATCTATGCACTTTGGCTGAAGGTCATTCAAAATAATGTTGTTTTGCAGGCCTTGTGGAATTGAGCAAGGTCCCGCAAGGCTCTGACATCTTCTGGGAGTTGGTTCCACCAGTGGGGGGCCGCAATAGAGAAGGCTCTTTCTCTGTTAGCCTTCAATCTAGCCTCCCTTGGCCCGGGGATTGATAATAGATTTTGTGATCTGGATCTAAGTACTCTCTGGGGAATATGTGGGGAGAGATAGTCCCTAAGGTAGGCAGGCCCTCGGCCATATAGGGCTTTAAAGGTAATAATCAGCACCTTGTAGCAGATTCAGAATGCTATTGGTAGCCAGTGCAGTCTCCGCAGCCCCAGCTGTATGTGGTCCCGCATAGGGAGACCCAATAGCAGCCTGGCCACTGCATTCTGCACCATCTGCAGTTTCTGGATTCGGAACATGGGCAGCCCCATGTAGAGGGCATTGCAGCAGTCTAGTCTTGAGGTGACCATCTCATGAATCACAGTTGCTAAGTCCCTATGCTCTAGGAAAGGAACCAACTGTCATGCCCACCTAAGGTGGAAAAAGGCGGATCTCGCAGTGGCTGCTATCTGGGCCTCCATAGCCAATGTGGGCTCCAGTAGCACCCCCAACCTTCTGACTTTGGGTGCCAATATCAGAGGTGCCCCATCAAAAGAAGGTAGAGGGATTTCCCTTCCCAGGCCACCACGACTCAGACAAAGGACTTATGTCTTTGTTGTATTCAACTTCAGACGGCTCAACCTGAGCCATGGCTAGTAATTCCTGGGCTAGATTTTCTGGAGCAGAGGCAGGCCGGCCGTCCATTAGCAGATAGAGCTGGGTGTCATCAGTGTACAAATTTCCGGACAATCTGGGCAAGGGGGCACATATAGATATTAAACAGCATTGGGGAGAACACCGCCCCCTGAGGCACCTCACAATTAAGTGGATGTCTCTGGGATGATTACCCCCCGATCACCACCCTTTGTCCCCAACCACAAAGGAAATAGGAGAGCCACTGCAAGGCCAACCGCTGAATCCCCACGTTGGCAAGGTGGTGAACCAGCAACTGATGGTCGACCAAGTCAAATGCCGCTGACAGGTCCAACAACAACAGTACTGCTGACCTGCCTCGATCCAGTTGTTGCTGAAGATCATCCACCAAGGCAACCAGCACTGACTCCATCCCATGGCCCGGGTGAAAGCCGGGCTGGTGTGGGTCTAGAAAGGAAGCGTTCTCCAGAAGGCTCTGCAACTGCAGTGCTACTGCCCTCTCAATAATTTTACCCCAAAAGGGTAAATTTGAGAACGACCGATAGTGTGCCAATTCGGCTGGGTCTAATGTTGGTTTTTTTCAAGAGGGGATGGACTATCACCTCTTTGAGAGGCCTTGGAAAAAGCCCCTCCAAGAGGGATCTATTTACAATATCCCGCACAGGATATTGAAGCTCCATCCGGCACACTTTAATCAGCCAGGATGGGCAAGGGTCCAAATCGCATGTTGTCGGGCATACAGTTGTGAGGATTCTGTCAACTTCCTCCAAGCTGAGTGTTGTAAAACTACCTAGAGCTGGTCCGGAAAACAGGCACAGAGCCTCGAGTTCACATACTGTTTTAATTGTGGCAGGGAGGTTGCGGCAGAGCAACGAGACTTTATCTATGAAAAATGTTGCAAAAGCCTCACAGCCAATCTCCAATTCCCTACGATTTGGTCTGCCTTGTGGCAGAGTTGTAAGAGTCCGAATAATACTAAATAATTGGGCCGGGCGTGAATTCGCGGATGCAATCTTGTCCACAAAGTAAACTTTCTTTGTGACTTTGACTGCCATCTCATAGGATCTCATATACTCTCTATAAGATGTTCTGGTTGCTTCATTGTGAGTCCACCACCACTGCCTCTCTAGTCGTCTGAGCTTCCATTTCATTAATCGCAAATCCGTGTTGTACCATGGTGCCATCTTTGAACGGGGGCACTGAGGAGCGATCTCATCAATGGCCATAGTGAGCCAATTTTGCCATAACTCAACCATGTCATCAAGCAAATCACCAGGGATCCTAAAGTTCCTTCTGGAACCGTGTTGGGTCCATTAGGTTCTGCGGGCGAGCTAAAATATGCTCAAATTGAGGCAGGAAGTTTTGATAGTTATGTGGAGCGTGAGGGAGAAAACTCGAACCAGAGGAGTGATCTAGAGAGTTGAAAGACCAACCAATCAAGTAGATGACTCAACTGTGTTGTGACCAGACATCTTCTGCTGCGGTTAGCATCACTATCACTTTTCTCTGATCGCACAACGCCGAGATACTGATCAGTATCCTGCTGCTGCGCGAACACCTGAGCGACTGCCGTCATGAATGATCGCTCACAAGCATTGTCCAGGGAAGCCCCATGGAGGAGTAAAAATTTGGGGAGGGTGGGGCATGTCATTTGAACTATTGGTTGTGGGGCTACTGCCACATTGCATCGCCAATGTTAGACTAGTCAACATTTCCCACGCTCTGGGTCCACTATTAATTAGTCACAAGTTTAATAATCAAGAGACGAACTAAAACTCGGAACAACGACTGCCCATAGACTGAACACGCCTGCCCATAGAGAAAGTTCACCTGCCCATGGGGAATAATGGAGACTTCATTTCACTGTAGGGAAAAGGGAAACCAAGCTTCCTCTAAGCACGGTGCCTACCCTTAGACTATACATGCCTGCCCATAGAGAAAGCACACCTGCCCATAGGGAATAATGGGGACCATATCTTACCTTAGTGAAAAAGATAAACTAAGCCTTGCCTAGGCACAGCAGCTACCTAAAGACTATACACACCTGCCCATAGGGAATAATGGTGAGGCTTGATCTCCCTTTTCCCCTATGGTGAAATGTTGTCCCCATTATTCCCTATGGGCAGGTGCACTTTCTCTATGGGCAGGCGTGTACAGTCTATGGGCAGGCGATGTCCTTAGGTGAAGAATAATTTCCCAGTTTCCCTTTGGCGAAATGTGGTCTCCATTACTCCCTATGGAAAGGTACACTTCCTATATGGGCAGGTGTTTATAGTTCAAGGACAAGCGCTGGTCCAAGTTCTTGATTGGACATTCCCTTCCTTTGGCAGACATCACTGACAAGGTGGGTCAACCCGACATCTGCGACCAATGCATCCTTCATGCACAGCAGCACATGGCCCCCACCCCCCTGCTAACAGTTATGAAAATGCTATCCACACCTGATGCATTCAGAGGTGTTTTGCCATTGCCAGTTACTGAGCGCGGGTCCTCCCATAACGGCAACATATACCTCACTAAACCTTTTTGGGATCGAAGCATCGGGTTTCTGGTTTCCTCGAGGTGTGAATTCGTATTCCTACCATTTTAAACAATTTAAGTTAATGTGACCTTCTGCAATGCTTTTTGCACACTCCCCCCCCCCACTTCGAGGATCCAACATGGCACACACGGTGTGATTGGAAATGATGGGTAAGTATCTTCAGATGCTTGCCCTGACATCTAAACATCTGAGCTTGTGGGACATGAGTTGTTCTCTGCAGTTTTGCACACATGTTCCTTCCATGTAGGGCTCAACATGTCTTGCGCGCATACAGTTGTCATATCCTCTAAAAATGGGGGATTTTAAACTCATTTGGACTTAAATGTTTATAACTCAGAGTTCATGGAGGAGCTTGGGGCTGGCAGGGTGGGGGACCGGACCTCCAAGGAGTCAATGCATGGTTTCATGCAGGGTGCCATGAGAACCCTGGGAGACATCTCAAGGTCCCTGGTCCCTCTAGCGCATGTCATCTCAGCTAGACAACCATATTTCTCAATGAGCAGCCAGGGACCAGCCCCAATTGCAGATGTAGTTGATGCGGGTGACATTCCATCCAATGATATGGGTGGGCCCTCAAAGATTTCACAAGGCGGAGGGAAGGTCTACCAACTTTGAAAGCATGCCCCTAAGAAGAATGTGCCTTATTGGCCTCTCGAGTGCTGCCTCTTGGATTTACTTTTCACATGAAGGGTGTCTCATCATGGTTCATGTCCCCTGACCCCCATTTCTCTTGCCCAGAGTTGATGTGCAAGTTCGTTAAAACAGCACGAGGTTCATGACCATTACAAAAGTGTGCTTGAAAATGTTTCCCCCATGAGTTATAGGGCACAGAAAAAGGTTCTATATTTTGGAATGCTGCACAATTATACTGTGAATGTTACGAATAAATGACTTTGACACATTGAAAGTTAAGCAACTATTTATTGCAAATACAAATCAACAGTGCTAGGATAGGCATTGGCGCATACATGCCTTTTTAACATAGTGCAGACAAAAACAAAAACGGTGGCAGTCAAGTGCTTGGGGTCTACAATTTAACATGTGGGAGGGTCCAGGTTCCTAGTGGGTGGTTTGGCCTTCCTCTAAATTCTCCCCATGCCTGGTGACCTCTTTGCCTTCTCCCCCCCCCCCTTCCAATGGTGCGCGGAGCACTTTGTCAGCGTCCAAAGCCTCCTCCTCCCTTTCTTCATTCTCCCCCACCTCCTCTCCCTCCTCCTCATCCCCCTCCTTCACCCAATGATTTGGAGTTGGGAGTAAGCAGTGAAGTGGACAAGTTTGTAGATGACACTAAATTGTTCAGGGTGGTGAGAACCAGAGAGGATTGTGAGGCACTCCAAGGGGATCTGTTGAGGCTGGGTGAGTGGGCGTCAACGTGGCAGATGAGGTTCAATATGGCCAAGTGCAAAGAAATGCACATTGGGGCCAAAAATTCCAGCTACAAATACAAGTTGATGGGGTGTGAACTGGCAGAGACTGACCAAGAGAAGAGATCTTGGGGTCGTGGTGGATAACTCACTGAAAATGTCAAGACAGTGTGCGATTGCAATAAAAAAGGCCAACGCCATGCTGGGAATTATTAGGAAGGGAAATGAAAACAAATCAGCCAGTATCATAATGCCCCTGTATAAATCGATGGTGCGGGCTCATTTGGAATACTGTGTGCAATTCTGGTCACTGCACCTCAAAAAGGATATTATAGCATTGGAAAAAGTCCAGAAAAGGGCAACTAGAATGATTAAAGGATTGGAACATGTTCCTTATGAAGAAAGGTTGAAACGCTTGGGGCTCTTTAGCTTGGAGAAACGGCGACTGCGAGGTGACACGATAGAGGTTTACAAGATTATGCATGGAATGGAGAAAGTAGAGAAAGAAGTACTTCTCATGGGCATTCAATGAAATTGCTGAGCAGTCAGGTTAAAACAGATAAAAGGAAGTACTTCTTCACCCAAAGGGTGATTAACATGTGGAATTCACTGCCACAGGAGGTGGTGGCGGCTATATAATATATATAATTTTTTTGGCCACTGTGTGACACAGAGTGTTGGACTGGATGGGCCATTGGCCTGATCCAGCATGGCTTCTCTTATGTTCTTATGTTATGTTCAATCCTCCTCCTCTCCCCTTGCATCCCCCTCTCCCCGCCTCTTCACAACTCCACCACGCTTTTCCAACTTCCCTCTGGATGCCAGTCGCTGCTGATGCAGAGACACATCCATTTGCCTTCTCAGATCTCTTTGGTGCAGACATTGTATCCCACACTGCATGAAATTCAGCCGGTACTCATGACATCTCACTATAAGATAAACAGATAGGGGGGTGTTGTACAATGCTGGCAGACAAGTAGCATGACAGCTAGTTTCCGGCAATGGAACAGTAGATAGAGGAGGAAGTCAGCTTTTCTTACAGTCATGAGGTCAGCTCAACCATCAACCAGCCACGAAGTGTACCCTAGCTTCTAGTTTCACATGCTCCATGTGATGGCATGGCCAATTGCTAGAGTCTGCCAGAGACTTACATCTGCTCTCCACATCTCTCATGCGTATCTCCATTTGTGCGAGGTGCTCTGTGAGGGGTTAAGTGGGTTCCCCTGGAGGAGTGTCAGGAGCTTAATTGGTCTGTGAATGAGGAGAGATAGGTAACTCGTGTCGTGTATGAGGGGGCGGTGGTGGTCTGGAGATTGTGATCACCAGACCATATCGATGTGGATAGTGGCGGAGGTGGTGGGTTTTTTTTGGGGGGGGGGGGTTTGGGGGCCAAAATACGTGGCTTCCCAGGACATGTGATGCGGCTGTCCAAAGATGCCCACAGACCCTTCTCAATTTCAAAAATCTGAAGACAATGACATGATTTAACGGTGTGACACGCAGGGCGCACCAGCTGTCCTCACATTTATGGATTGAAGACTCACCATCGTCACTATCCTGGCCCGAGGTGACCACAACTGGCTCCTCCACTGCCAGCTCCATCTCCACCTCCACCTCCGCCTCATCACCTATTCAGAAAAGTATAAAGTTGTAATCTCAGACTGCATTAACAATGTTGCAGTGATGGTAACGTGCCATCAGGATGGAACTCAGTAGTGGTGACACATATTTGAGAACATAGTGTGGGAATCAGTGTCCACCCTCACCTGCCTCTTCCAGCTGGTCACTCCGCTGCGTCGACTCAAAGCTGCTCACCATGACAACACCTGCGAGTAGACAGAAGGAATAACTCTTAATTGTACTGGTTCACCCGATTGTCTTTTCAAAGCTAGAAAAACAATTTTTTCCTCAGTGACCCATTTTTGCCTCTCAACGGCTCTGAGAAATCCCAGTTCACGACCCCCCTCCCTGCCATGCGCCCCCGTCATGCTTCAAGGTGGACTTGCAAGTCAGCAACCACAAGGGACCATCATGAGTAATGCTCACCACATCTCATGATGCAGCCATGCTCCTAAAAAGGGGCATGCTGTTTATAGTCATGTTGGACATTGACTATCCATTTTAATCAAGGGCCAAGTCGCCCTCTTTTTTTTAGGAATAATGTCCACAGTGGTCCCGGCCACATTGGGGTGGAGGCCAGCCCTAATCTTCATGGTGTACCGGGAAATATTAATGCCCTCTAGGGAGGCGTTAAGCTAAGAAGGAAAAGTGGCACATGTCCAATGTTATCCACAGCACTAGGGCTCAGCAGTGCTAGTGTTTAATGTGAAGGGGTCCTCACCTGAAGCCTCTTCACCATGACTGCTTGACCCCTCCTCACATGATGCCTGTTCTGCCAGGTAGGTGGAGAGTTTCTTCACTCTCTTGAATCCTTGGAAAAATATAGAGAGAGGTGGTGAGAGAAGGGAGTTGTCATGGAGCGCTGGCCACGCTATGTTGTGTTAGTGTGTAACCACAGCCACCAAGCATGCAAGCCTTAGGGAGCTGAGAGGGTTCTCACAGCAGCAGCAATTTGGAGGACCACCCCTGCCAGGCCATGGCTTGCCGTGGGCCTTTCCAGCAGGTGAGAGTGTGGGATTTGGAACGCAAACCTGGGTCACCCTGAGAGGAGGTCACACGCTTAACCACTGCATCAATGTGGTTCTTGTAAAGGAAGTGTGCATACGCCAGGAAACTTGAAAAATCGGTGTAAGGTGCTTTTTTGGGAGGAGGGTTTGAATAAAGGAGGGCAGGAATTACTGCAGGTTGCCCATGGACTACTTTGGAAGGATTACACAGAAAACCATTGCCTCGGGGGCTACTCACTTGGCGGAAATTGCTTATGCCAGCCTGGCTTTCATCCCTGCTCCCACAGTTTGTGCAGGAGATCGAAGAATGGGGGCCTTCCCTCCATTGGAGGGATGCATCCCCAGTCCTCCAGTGCATCATAAAATGAGGCCTTCCATCTTTTAAATTTGGCCTTCACTTGGTCGACTGTCCTCCTGTGTCCCTTCTCATTCAAGGTGTCCGCCACCTTTTGGAACACTGAAAGTTACTCCAGATGGTGGAAGGCATCACTCTCTCCCCAGCATTGAGCCTGTAAAGGGCTCGCAGCATCCTCTGGACCTCCCACTTCTGCCAATAAAACCCCCTTTTTGTGGTTGCCATTTCTTCCTCGTCACGCTTTGGTCAATGAGTTATGCGCATGCACGAGCAACCTCATGACGATCACTAAAAGCAGCATTTTGAGCGAGATCAGTGGTCATCTTAGTGAGCAGTTCATCTGCGACGTTACTCCTGGGGGTTGATTCATGCACATGCTCGGAAGGAAAACCCGACACATGATCCAACGTGTGATCACAGAAAAGTGGGACACTGTTCAGATGCAGTCTAATCCAATGGTGTGCGCATGCAACCCCTACGGCATTGATGCGCGACAAAGCTTTTCATGTCATCTATCAACTGCTTTTCACTAGCGGGACCAGCCCTTTACGCGATCGTTCGTGTGAACGCTGCCACATCGGATTTTTCTGCTCCGGTCCATAAAAAGGCTCTTCCAGGAAAAGGCTCTTCTGTCTCGCTTTAAGTGGTATGTCTGACCGCACACTTGGTTGCAGCACCATCCAAAACTTTGGAACTTCTTCCCCCAGCAAAATTCATCTGTTTCCTTCTATCATTGACTTCCACCAGTGGGTGAAGACTTTTGTTTTGTTGGGCACTCCTTCACTAATTCTTAGCCCTCCTCTCTCTGTATTTTAAATACTGTTTTAATGTTTCAAATGCCTTGGGGACTCAGAGTTGGTGGAAAGGCAAAGCTGAAAAATTTTAAACAAACAAACTCTTATTGCATTTCATGGCCCTTAGCACTTCCCTTCACATTTTTTCACTTTCTTTGTATATGTCTTCAAGAAGCCGTTTAATTCATTTAGTTGTGAAAACCTATGCTACAACCCATTTTTTTATTTGTAAGGCACCACTAGACTCCTCTTTTGGGGGTTTGTTGCAATGAATACAGTGACTGCACTGGAGTTTTTAGCTCCATAATGGAGAAGATACCCCCAAAATCAAAAAGCTGCAGCCAACTATTAGGCTGATAGAACTTCCACTGCTCATCAGGGCTGTGTATGTGTGATGGGGGGGGGGATGAATGTGGGGGAAATCACTATTGCTATTAAGTAACTTCTAGCATCAGGGTAACATTTTAGGGTTCCACTGAAAATCTATGGTGAAACTATAGAGTTTCAGTTGAATCCTAGAGTGTCTCCCCAATGTGATGACATCAGTTCTGGGTTTGCACTGGAAGTCATGTTCTACTGTTAGAGGGACAGCAATTTGCATTTTCCCCAGCATCTCACGAGTTACCAGCACTCAGTTGGCAATCCTATCAACCACATATGTAGAGTTTGATACAAAATTTGAAATTAAAAACAAAACAATGAAGGATCCCTTCATACACCAGTTTCTCTTCAGAATCAATGACAGGTATTTAAAAGCCTGGAGCTAAAAAAAAATGGGGAGAGGAATTAACATAAGAACATAAGAGAAGCCATGTTGGATCAGGCCAACGGCCCATCAAGTCCAACACTCTGTGTCACACAGTGGCAAAAAAATTTATATACACACATACACTGTGGCTAATAGCCACTGATGGACCTGTGCTCCATATTTTTATCTAAACCCTTCTTGAAGGTGGCTGTACTTGTGGCCGCCACCACCTCCTGTGGCAGTGAATTCCACATGTTAATCACCCTTTGGGTGAAGAAGTACTTCCTTTTATCCGTTTTAACCTGTCTGCTCAGCAATTTCATCGAATGCCCACGAGTTCTTGTATTGTGAGAAAGGGAGAAAAGTACTTCTTTCTCTACTTTCTCCATCCCATGCATTATCTTGTAAACCTCTATCATGTCACCCCGCAGTCGACGTTTCTCCAAGCTAAAGAGTCCCAAGCGTTTCAACCTTTCTTCATAGAGAAAGTGCTCCAGCCCTTTAATCATTCTAGTTGCCCTTCTCTGGACTTTCTCCAATGCTATAATATCCTTTTTGAGGTGCGGCGACCAGAACTGCACACAGTACTCCAAATGAGACCGCACCATCGATTTATACAGGGGCATTATGATACTGGCTGATTTGTTTTCAATTCCCTTCCTAATAATTTCCAGCATGGCGTTGGCCTTTTTTATTGCAAACGCACACTGTCTTGACATTTTCAGTGAGTTATCTACCACGACCCCAAGATCTCTCTCTTGGTCAGTCTCTTCCAGTTCACACCGCATCAACTTGTATTTGTAGCTGGGATTCTTGGCCCCAATGTGCATTACTTTGCACTTGGCCACATTGAACCGCATTGAATTGGGATGAAGAAAATTGGGAAGCATTCCTAGATTTCAGCCCATCAGTGCTGAGGGGTGTATACTGAGAACAAACATGTACCTACTTCTAATTTCCAGTTTTGTTTAGTTTTTTCTCTTCTAAACTGCAGACAAAGGTAATTATGTGGCAAAAGAGTAGCCCAATGGAATGTGGATGGTAGAACTGTCCTTCCAGAATTTTTTCAGAGCACTCCTTTGGATCAGCTCTCTGTATTCACTTAGCACATAAATATTAAAATGAGAACTTGGGAGGCTTCTTATAGGTTCTGGATCCTGAATACAAAATATATCATAAGAAACAGCCCTGGCACTAAAAATACAAATGTTATAATATTATGTTGTGGTCATTTGTTGTCAGTAGTCAAAGTGAGATGGAAGGTATTCAAATATTACTTAAGCTTACAAAGACTTTGCACATGGATTGTGATCTGAGAAACCTCAGAATGCTTATTGTTTGTTCTGAGCTGGAAATACAAATTGCATTGAACTATGTGACTGTTTAATGAACTGTGCAACTGGTAGATCAGGAGCAATATTTTAAGTCCTCAGCTAGTCAACCCTGTCATTCCCCAGTCAGTGTTATTTCAGATTAATTTTCAGTCAGTGTTGTTTTAAATGGGTTGGATCCAGCCAACTTTCACCCCAACTTCTTCTGCTCCCCTTCTTAACCCTCCATTCCACTTGGTTTTAGTCCATGTAGATCCTATGAGCCTTGGCATAACTTTTTTTAGTGGACAATTTATATAAAAGTGGACTTTTTAAACAAAGGAGATTTTAAACAAAGGGAGATCCTCTCCTTTTTTATCCAGTGGAAAAGCTGGTTGGATCCAATCTAGCAGTGCCACAATTAAAATTTGGAGGATATGTTTGTGATTCACCATGCCATCTTAAGCAAGGTTACATTCTCCTACATACATCAAAGTCAATGGATTGAAGTGTGTAACTGTTTACAGTTGCATATAGAGTTGCCAAACCTTCACAAGGGACAGGTGATTCCCCACCCCAGCCGCTGCCCCTTAGCAATCAACTGGCTGTTGAGGGGACTTACTGAGTAGTGGGGAAAGGCCTAGTCCAGCATGGCAGCTATGTTGATGTTGCTAGAGATGCAGCAGTGTTACTTTCGGCATGCAATGGGAGTGATGTCACCAGAAGTGATGCCATTGTAACGCCAGCGATGCAGGACACCTTGGTATTTGGGCTTCAAGCACAGAGTACTTGCCCAAATGTCAGAGTGCCTGGTGTTGGTGGCAACACAATAATATTACTTCCATTATGTGCAAAAAGTGACATTGCCACATCATCACAACATTGTTGTGATGCTAGGCTAGGTCTCACCCCACTGCCAGTTGCCAGGAGGGACCTGGGGATTTTCACTGTAAAAAGATTTGCAAATTATGTTGAAGGGTAGTAATGATTCTAGGCTGTGTCTCATGTAGGCAGAAAGCTTTGTTCCCATTATAACTGCATGAGTGAGGCAGAGACAAAGCAATGTCAAACCATGCCCAAAGGAGCTGCTGCTTCAGTTGGGTTGAATCCTATAGCTCTCATTTGTTTCATCTATAAAGCTTGTTATTATTTTTTTGAAATTACAGATTCTACCATATGGTACTACTCTAATTCTGATATTATTCATGCTAGCACTGCAGTCTGCTAAACTGGCCAGTTATACATGCAAGTCACCTTCTGATTTTATACACAGAAGCTCCTTTAGAGGGCAATGAAGAAACTGTCCTAGGAGTTCAGTGATTAGAAGAACAAAAGGGGGAGAGAAAGTCATGTTAGAAAGAGACTCACTTTAATGGTTAAAGTCTACAAAATGTCAAGATGAAAAGTGTATACTTTTCTTATGGAGACAAACTGTTTCAAATACTTGCCATTTTCTACTTGTACAATTAAAGTTTTTGATGCTTTTAAAGACAGGCCTGTAGATTTCCTGAAACCATAAGAAACTTAAAACTGAAAATAACCCTATCCTATGCATATTTACTCAGAAATGAGTGCCAGTTAAGTAAGTGTACATAATTTGGAGCCCAGGACTACAAATAAGCTTAAAGTGACATAAACTTAAAGTGACAAATAAGTTTAAAGCTTATTTCTAAGAGAGTCCAAGACTCTAATTCTATGTAGACTTACCTGAGAGTAACTTAGGGCTGCCAAGCTCCCACCAGGAACAGGGGATCCCCTGCCCTGGAGGGCCCCAACCCACTGGCAGGGAGTAGGCCGCTGTGGAATCCTTGCCCCCAAAGAGCCCTATCGGTGTGCACCATCCCCAGCGTGATGACATCACCCAGAAGTGACGTCATTGCACCAGGGACATTGTTCTGTGGACACTCTAGGACTTGTGCTAAAAACTCTATTGTACCACCCCACAATAGTGGTGGAGGAACTTGGCAACCTTAGAGTAAGTCCTGTTGAGTTTGGTTGCACTTGTTCTGAGTAACTATGCCTAAGCTATGGAAACAGTAATTTGGAACCTATAGATACACCTCGGCAGAAGTTTCAACAGGTTCAGAAAGCAACAGTTAGCTGGTTAACAGGAATCTATCTACCTGCCATTTTGTTTCTGAGCTGGTTATGCTTGTTATTACCTTGAAAGCCCTTCAATGACCAGGATCCAAATAATATTATACCTAAAGGACTGACTCCTGTCACATATCTATATGTCAAGTAAGTCCCAGGCTGTCACTGTCTTGAGCCATGAGGAAAAATGTGTGTGAGAGATTTTGATATAAATATTTAGCGTCCATATCAGGGCCTATATGGGAAGGAGGTAAATCACAAAAGCCAGATGGAAGGGTATCTTCCACAGAGCTTGTCTGCAGTCTTTCCTCCATTCATATGTTAAAATCATTCCTTTCCCTAGCATCCCTTTCAAAACTCTGGGCCTAACTAGACAAGATGCTAGATGATTCATGAGCACCTATTCCCAGGGCTTAAAAAAAGAATATTAGCTGATTCACAGAGTCTGCATTTCAATCAGGTTCATAGACTGAAAATCAGAAAAAAAACCTTCACTTTCCATTGCTAATTACAACACTATGTGGCAAGCTTGCCATTTGCCATCTGAGAAAAGGCAACTCCCCACCCTTAATATTCCACCTTCAAAGATTTGAGGATTGGAAGAAAAAAATGGGCGAGAGGAATAGCATGGATAGTGATGTTTTAGGAATTCACCCAATATCTATGGAAAAGACTATAGAAATGGGAATAATTCCTGAAGTATCACATGGAAATGACATCACATGCAGACAACTTCCACCTGGTAATGATGTGACATCCTCCATGACACTCTAGGAATTTTCCCACCCTTAGGTCTTTATAATTCTTAGAGTGTCATGGAGGATGTGATGTCATATCTCTGAAATGCTACCTTTCCCAGGCTCCCATTCCCCAAATCTCCTATGATTTGCAGGCACAGATATGGCCATTAGGGTTGCCAACCCAGCACTGGCACTTGGAGGAAGACTTCAGAGGATGGGGACAAAGGAAATTGATGTCACACCAACAGTGGGAGATTTACCATAGAATCGGGGGGGGGGAGGGGTAATCGTGGAGTATTTTGTTGACACAGTGGCATCACTTCCAGGTTTGCAACAAAAGTGACATTTTGAAGTTGGCTTAATGCCACTTCAGACCCCCCCCCTCCCCAAGCTGAGACAGGGACAGAGGTTTCAGTGCAGGAGGCCACCCACCACAGTGGAAGACCTGCCAGTCTTACTGGGGGGTTATTAATGAAAATGTGCTGTCCAGATGGAAGGGTTATGATATGTCAGAAGCACGTATGAATAGTTAATTTGCATGGGTTTATTTATTTATTTATTATATTTATATCCTGCTCTCCCCACCGAAGCAGGCTCAGGGGGGCTTACAAGTCAATAAAATGTTACATAAAAACCAAGTAAAACATATATAAATATAGCTGAATAACATCGTACAAAATGAGGTCCTGAGCTCATTGCACAATCAGGGGATTTTTTTTTTCTTTGTCTCAAGCAGCTTCAAGACCTCAAAGGCAGTTTATAGCCTTAAACTGGAGAAACTGAAGCCAGTATACACCAGGTCAAAGGTGCCGTATTGTTGACTTTTCAAGGGTCAAAGGCCCTTTAGTCTAGTCAATCTGGCATTTAGTCTAGCCAATCTGGGGGCTTCATACTGTCTGCCAATAGCATGGGCTGTTCCATGTCTTCTCCGCACCCAAAGGGGTATCTAAGCCCTGTACATACAAGACAGTACAAAGGAGGTAGTAGTTTATGACAGTGGACTGTATCTTCAGAACAGATTAGAAACTCCATACAACCAAATTTGTTTGCCTGTTTTGCTTATGGAATTTGACAACCAAACAAATATGCTTATTCATTCCTCTTCTTTGTTTGCATACTTTGTTAACTGCGGTAAAATAGTCCTTCCTCTTTGCTTCACAGTGGAATATATAATAATTTAAAAACTCTTATAACTTGATTTCCTTTGCTGGTGCCATGAGATGACCTCTTACAGTTTCTCAAGGCAGACTCTAATTCTTTTCCAAAGTACTGGATTCTTTGGATTTTGTTTTAAATGGCCTGTGAACCAGAGAGGATGATATAGCATTTACAAATGCAATCCCAGTATATGTGGTTTAGCAGCCATCCTGCTAAGATTGGTTTGATCAATAAAAGCTAAAAGATGTTGAAAAGTGGCTGTTAAACCAGGCCATGTAGCTGTGCCCTCTTCTTAATGGTATAAGAACAAAACAAAGTTCCAGTTTCAGCACTCCTTGTGCATCCCAAGTGTTCGCTGACTCCATTTACAACTATAAAGTCAATTGGAGTCAAAAGGCACTTGGAATGCCCCTGGGTCAAAAGATAAGGCTCCGAGGACCTTTATGACCTCTGGACTGGACTAGCACAGCTCTGTCTACCAAAATATGAGGGCTGGCCAGTAAAAGCTTCAATTAGTGTAAAACTCAGCAGACCTACCCCTCAGCCACACCAGGCCTAAGAGTGTACCGTCCCAGTCGCCTGCTCGCCCCATTGATAGCAGGTCACATTCAAGGACATTGTGTTAATCTTTAAGACTCTCCATGGAATTGGTGTGAGGTAGCTCAAAGAGGCCCTTCTGTTTGTTGTGACGGCCTCCTTCCACATGTCTGTTCTTCGGAAACTATGAAGCTGTCAACCTCAAGGGTGAAGCCTGTGAGAACGAGACGCAGGGCTTTCTTGCCAACAGGGGTGAGGTTTTGGAACTCATTACTTAGGGAGATAAGAGTGACCACGAGTTTTCACAGCCTCCAGAACAAAGGGAAGAGCTCCCAGGTTTGATATAGCTTTTCCTACAGCTGTTGCTATAAAGAGGAGCAGAAGAAAGGAGAAAGAAAGCTAAAGGAGAGGAAAGAGAAAAGTATAATAATGAGTGAAAGCATAGGAAAGATTTTCTTTAACAGGGAAAAGTAACCATTGTAGAAATAGCTACGAAATTCAGGGTGGCATATTTAGAAGATGGTCGGCTGAAAGGTGACATATTTAGAAAAGGGAGATTTTGGGTATGTATTTGTCCTCTGCAGTCTGGAATGCTGAATTTTTTTAACCTGTTTGTGAACTGACAAGTGGTTAATGTAGTCATGTGGTCCTGGACAAAAATGTAGGCTTCTAGGCAGGAGACTCACAGCCAGGACCTCCAAGGTAATGTTCTCAGAAGTGCTGCCTGTTCCACACTCAGGACCAGCTAGAGAGGTTCAAATTAGGAGGTTCAATGTGTGGATGAGACAATTGTGTAGGGAAGAAGGATTTAAGTTTGGAACAAGCACGACCTGTAAAAAAGAGATAGTATCCACTTGTTCTGAGAAGGAACCAGACTTCTGGCACTTAAAAAGCTGGGAGAACAATTTATAAAGTAAATCCTGGGGAAAGCTGACAGGAGACAAAATGTCTCTGGTTTGGGATGGCTCATCTCTAAGCAATGAAGGGATAGCTGTTGTGGTTCTAGAGGAAAACTGATTAGGACTGGCCACTGAGAAGGTGACAAACAATATTGACTGCCTGGCAAGATTTAGAGGCTGCAGGAGGAATTTTGCCTTTCTAACGTGTCAGGGAAATTACAGCAAATGCTAGAAGTGTCTGAGGTAAAATGGGGAAGCTGGAATGCTTAGTCAGAGGAGAACATAGACTTTGTGAGCATTTCAGAAACTTGGTGGGATGAGGATAATCAGTGAGATACAGTGATACCTGGATATTAATTATATCAGAAGGATAGGAGGGAAGGGTTGGAAGTGGGGTGGCTCTATTTGTCAGAGAGGGCATACAGTCTAGTAAAACTGAGAATCTAATAGATTTACATACAGATATGTTATGGGTGGACATAGTGGGCCAAAAGGAAGCTTAACTCTGGGAGTTTGTTATTGTCCATCAGATCAAAGGCTAGATAATGATTTTTAAAAAGCAAAAGAATTAAGAAAAGCTGTTTTTAAGTAGTCTCAATGATCGTTTTATAGAGCAGATGGTCACAAAACCTGCCTGGGGGAGAAAATCCTGGACATGGTCCTAAGCAGTGTTCCATCTAAGCTGAGTAAGTGTGAGCTAGTTCACAGATTTCTGGTCTCCAGATAATACTTTTTTGTCTTAGCTCTGGAAAAATGGCCCCAGAGCACAATAATTTATGCAGTAGCTCACAACTTTAATGCCAGTAGTTTACAACCTTAATACTCACAAAGTAGAATTTTTGCTCACAAGACTCTGCAGCTTAGAGGGAACATTGGTCCTAAGCAGGGCTCTTTTTTTTGTGCAGGAACACACAGGAACACAGTTCTGGCTGGCTTGGTGTCAAAGGGTGTGGCCTAATGTGCAAATGATTTCCTGATGAGGTTTTTCTACAAAAAATCCCTGTGCGAAACAATGGTGATGTCAGGGGGTGTGGCCTAATATCCAAATGAGTTCCTGCTGGGCTTTTTATACAAAAAGCCCTGATCCTAAGTAATGCTGAAGACCTGACTAGAGATGTAAATGTGATGAAACCAGTTGGGAACAGTGATCACAATGCTATTAAGCTTAGTATTGATGTAAATAGTATTGATGTAAATGCCCTACAAGACTAACACTATCACATTTAACTTTAGAAGGTATAACTTCTCTCAAATGAGGAGGTTTGTGAGGAAGAAATTGAAAAGAAAGATAAGGAGAGTCAAATCCCATTGGGATTCTTCGAGGTTATTTAAATCTACAATGCTGGAAGCTCAGATAAAATGTATACCACAGGTTATGAAAGGTGGAAATAGGTAAGGTGGAAATAGGTATTTAAAAAGGCCTGCATGGCTAATAAACAAAGTAATGGAAGTGGTAAAAGGATTCCTTTCAATGGTGGAAGGCTAGTCCAAGTGAGGTAAATGAAAGGGAGCATAGGCTTTGGCAAATAAAATGCAAATTGGTGATTCAGAACAAAAAGGGACCATAAGGAACATATTGCAAAAACATAAAGACCAACAATAATTTTTTAAAAAATCCTTCAAATATGGTAGCAGCCATTTTTCATAGAGTTGTCCAAATACCAGAGCATTACCACAACATCACAACATGATGATATCACTTCTGTTGTATGCAGGAAGTGATGTCACTACACCACTGGTGACATAGCCCAGGCTTCCCTCCTGCTCTGTCCCTCCCCATCCCCACTGGTTGCTAGGAGGGACCTGGAAACCCTACTAGTACAGCATGTTACAGTTTAAATATATAATGAACTGCCTTGTGGAGCCATACTTCTGAAGTACCAACTGTGGCCATCAGACTGCTGTGCTATTGCCTGTTATCAACTGCTTCCTCATGGTTCCATCCCATGCCACTCTGGCAGTGCTGGAGTGCAAACACCACATGGGCAGGTATAATCACACAACAGGAATCTGAGCATTAAAGGCACTTTGAATGGTGCCATGGATTTTCCAGTGCATTTCTGACCATTCAAATATTTATGCATTCCCACAGCTGATACCATATAGATTGAAAAGGTATGTACAAGCAAAAATGACCTGATTCTGAGAGGAAGACTGTATCATCTTGGCAGCTATAGTAGGTAGAAGACCATACTATGACCTTTGAGTCATGCTATAATGGTCCTTTGCATGTTTATCACCATATTATCAACTTTCCATTTGATACAGTATTTTGGCTTTCATATCTTACATGATTAAACAGACAGCTGGACCCTGGATGGATTTGCCTGCACTCACTATTTTTAGAACCATTATTTTTTGTTCCTGTTCAACACTTGTGAGAAGCTTCCTCTGCTGAATTCTGTGAAGTTTGTTCCAAGTATTGGTGTATCTTGAGTAAGTGCATTATTTTTTTCAGGTATTATCATGGTTACCCAGTAGCAGTCCTGTACAGAGGATTCAATCAATGGACTTAGACTGGAATAATAATAGAGAGGGTTGCTTTGATAATATAATATGTAGGACACACCAATGGATTTTTCCATTTATGATGAAATGGGCACATAACATCATCATGAGCACATAACACCAATGTTCCAACATCAGAATTGTCTTCCATATTCAATTCAAGATGCTCATTGAGTCCTAAATGACCTGGGCACAACATGCCTAACAGTTCTATGCAGAGTTACACCCTTCTTAGCCCATTAACTTCATAGGTTTTAGAAGTCTGTAACTCTACTGTAGGAACACCAAGTCCCTTTCTCTACCTTGATATTCCAACTATTCTATAAGACAGTATTATGAGGACTCAGAGTGGTGTTCTTTATAGTTCCCACTCACTTATATCTCTCCACCCTGACCTGGATGGCCCAGGCTCGCATCAGCTTTCAGTGGTCTCTTTAGTTTTCAGTAGTTTCATCAGCTTTGAGAAGCTAAACATGGTTGGCCCTAGTTAGTACTCAGATGGGTCACCACTAGGGGAATCCAGGGTTGCTATGCAAATCTGTCTATTTGTCTCTTGCCTTGAGAACCCAACAGGTTGCCATAAATTGTCTGTGACTTGACAGTGCTTTGCAACATGAAACTCTTGCCAAAATCCAAGCTTGACCATCTTCTAGGAATACTGGAAGCCTTTTCTGTTTCAATTAACTTTTGATGGTCAATGAATAGGATAATATGAGGATTTGGTCTCCACATACATTGTTACCAGGCCATTCAAATGGAGCAGGCAAGCATGACTTACAAACCTAAATACTTCTGCCAGTCACATCCTTCACATCGTCTGAAAGCCACATCCACAACATCTTGCCTTCTAGTTTCAGATAAAGGAAAAGAGGCTACAATTAGTCAAAACTGGTTCAAGGGCACTCTTGATGTGCTCAGAGGCACTACATCTATTTATATGTTTTGTTGCTCAGCCATAGTAATAACAATAACAATAACAATAATAACAACAATAACAACAACAACAACAACAACAATAATAATAATAATAATAATAATAATAATAATAATAATAATAATAATAATAATAATAATAATAATAATAAAAAATTTATTTATATCCCGCCCTCCCCGCCTAGGCAGGCTCAGGGCAGCTAACAACAGTACTGAAACATTATTCCAGTTTTAAGCACTAATGAGACTTCTCCCAAATAAATATATAATATTGGTATAGCAACAAGACTAATCTGGGAGTTTATGTATTCTGGGGTTTGAATGTTTATTCTGACATGTAAGGTCAGAGAATCTTACAACTGAGCCACCTCTCATTTATTAAATATAGGGTGGGATATAAATCAAAGTAAATAAATAAATAAATCCTGCAAGGGAGGGCAGGATATAAATCAAATAAATATCAACTATTACATTGAAAATATCCTGACAATTTGTTTTTGTTGATATGCTGAGTTTTTATATTTGATACTGTTGACAATGAAAAGTAACCAAAAATTCGATGTCTGCGACCAAAGTATTCAAAGGGTGTAAATCAAAGTTGTAAGGGGTCCAGTGGAATGACCGCCCCCCCCCCCAACAAAACAAAACAAAACACAAAACCCTGGAGCTGAATTCTTGCTTTCTCCTTTGAGCAAAGAAGAGAGTATAATCCTGAAATACAACCATATCCAGGTTGAAAAGACTATGTTAAAGGGTATTTCTTGAAAGATTTCATTGCGTATGTTGGAAACATATATAGCTTTTCTCTGTGAAGATTTGGTTTATTAGTAAAAGTCTGGGTAAAATTTCAGGATTTAAGAGACTACCAATAAAGTGAAGATTGACATTAACCAGACCAGGCTATAAATACCACACAAAGAGACCAAACAAACCCTCTACTGAGTGAACTGGCCAACATGGTACTTTATCACTAAGCTAATAATAAACCAAATAAGGAAGAAACCTGTTGTCTTTATAGCATCTGTTCAATCAAACACGGTTAGTTTGGTAGGATATAAAGAGCTTCTGAGGACTCTTCTGGGTTCTGCAATGATCAGCTGATCCAGTTTAGAATCATGACACATCCACATGGCTCTTACTTACAGGATCGTTTACACATCCAACATGGCTTCTCTTATGTTCTCAGAGACTCCAAGAAGTACAGGGAATGTGCTGCATCCAATTCTGCACCCCTGGACCATCACCTAATTCACCTAATGGACAATCCGGCCCTGCAAATAGCATAGGGTGAAAGGTTAAACACCCTACAACGTAACAGTGGTCTCATCTGGTCTTCTCCCCTTCTGTAGTTGTTTTTGATACTGGGGTGGGAGGGGGGGAAGCCTATTGGACACCTGATCGTGGACAGCCAATATGGAGTAGTGAAAGTATTGATCTAAGCTCTAGGAGACCTGGGATCAAAGCCCAACTGTCTTGAAACTCACAGACTGACTTTGGATCAGTTGTTTAGCCTAACTTAGAGTCAATGAAGATCAGTAATCTGAAACACACTTCATATAAGGCTGTACTAGCCATGTACACACAACCCCTCCATGTGTTGATTGAATGCATGGAAAGGGAGTGTGCTGGCTCTGCTGCACCACCTCCAGGTTCCTGATCAAGGTGCACACTGCCATAAAGGCAGTGTCTCCACATATACAGCATCACTGTGATTGGGGATGCTGCTTTTTGAACCTTGTTGACAGGAGGGTTGTGGAGTCTGCCTGTTCTGCTCTGGATTGTCCTTCCTTGCAGTTAGCACTTCCATTAAACTCTTGCATCTAGACCCACAGGTGTAGCTGCACTTATGTTCTGTGACATCTCCTGTAGTGCCTTTGTGTACCTTCAGCTGGTGCAACAACTGCATCTTTTTTTCAATAGACAGGATCCGATGGATATCCATGCTCTGCATATATCTAGATTGGTACAGTAGAGCTATTCATGTTATTTGTAATCTGCCTTTCTCACTGAGACTCAAGGCAGATTACACAGTGTAAATCCATACAGCAGCAGGGGTTGTCCAGTAAGCAATGTGATAGGATTAAGATTGTGGAAATCTGAAGCATACCTGACATGTTAAATAACGCAGACATTATACAGCAGGATAATACACAAAACAGCAGAGAGCGCTCCATGGCAGTGTTGTTGAGATTGTTCAGAACCTTTATCAGTGTCAAATGCAACAGGCAAGACTGCTGACTGGTGTCATCTGTTGCCAGTTTTCAAAGAGCTCTACAGGCTACCTATTTTCTTATGGACCAGTTCAAGATTTGGGTTATTGCCAATGAATCCTAAACAGCCCGGAACCAGGTAACTTTGAGATAGGCTTTGTAGAAAAGCATCTGCTTTGCATACAGAAGCTCTCAGATTCAATTCCTAGCATCTCCAGTTACCTGGACTTGTGCCTGACACTCTGGAGAGCTGCTGTCTGTCAGAGTAGACAATACTGACCTTAAGAGATTAATGGTCTGACTTCATATGTATTTAATGTGTACTAAAAGTCATTCTTTTCTCATACATACATCAAGCCTGAACTCTGCCTAGAAGCTAAAACAACTAAACTGAGGCTTTTGTACTTTGGTTACATTATGAGAAGAGAAGAGTCACAGGAAAAGACAATAATGCTAAATAAAGTTGAAGGCAGCAGGAAAAGAGGAAGACCCAACATGAAGCCAGGGCCTGGACTCACCCAGAGTCCTGTTTGTGTTGCCATAGGGAGAGGAAGTGTGAGGGTGACCATGGCAGTCGTTTCTGGGAGAAGGGGGCAGGCCTCCAATGACCATGGGAAGCTGGGGCTCACCCAACCTGACACCCAGCCCATCAATAAGTCAGGGCGGTCTGGGAATAGGGGTGCCTTGGCTTCTATTTAGGGTGCCGTGCCAAGCCTGTTTGCCATTTCTCCAAGGCTATTAACAACAGGATGTTTTGGAGGCCTTTAATTCATAAGGTCATCATAAGCAACTAGACAGCATGTCACGCATACACACACACACACACAGAGTCCCTCCACCAGTTATGGGGTCTCCTGGAAACATTGATCTAGTGCTTGGTCTGTACAGTTTTAGGCACCAGTGGAAGCTGGTTTCAGGTATCGGGCTCAAGGTTGACTCAGCCTTCCATCCTTCTGAGGTTGGTAAAATGAGTACCCAGCTTCTGTGGGTAAAGTGTAGATGACTGGGGAAGGCAATGGCAAACCACCCCATTAAAAAGTCTGCTGTGAAAACGCCATCATGTGATGTCACCCCCGAGTCGGAAATGACTGGTGCTTGCCCAGGGGACTACCTTTACCTTTTTAAAAACATTACTCTCCTCCCCATTGAGACTTTTCATTTATTTTTATTTTATTTCTCTGTGTTTTTAGCTGTTCATTTCTATGGCCCTTTTGTTGATGTTTTATGGTTGTGTTTAGCTGCTGTTTCACCAGATTTTTATGGCTGTCATATAATTATTATATTGTTTGTTAATTTAAGGGTATTTTTGTTTATTTTAATAATTATTTTATATTGGAAGCTGCCTCAGGAACCTTTCTTGGTTCAAGAGTAAAGCAGATGAATGGTTGAGTAAACAAGTCAACGTCTATCTGAATATTACAGTGCTTTGCACATACAGATAAAGAGCAAATAGTATCTGTAATAAATTAATATCTCTTCCCCCTCCCCTTCTTATGCCAATAAAGGTTGTCTTTAAAGAAGAAGAGAAAGCTTAATGAGAGCAAAAGTAGGGCTGTCAGTCTTAATTATGAGTGGATAACTAGATGAGGGGAATTATTTCAGACTAATTCCTCCAATTCATATTTGTTTGAACGTGTATGTGCATGAGCCACATTTGGTATAAAACATTTTATTCATGATGGATGAGGGAAGGTGGCATGGTTCAGCCCAAGTTCATCAGGTTTGATGAGCAGGGTCAGTACTTGGATGGGAGACCACCAAGGAAAGCTCAGCAGAAGAAGGCAATTTCAAACCACCTCTGCTTCTCACTCATCTTGAAAGCCTCTTGCTGGGGTCTCCAGAAGCCTTTTGCAACTTGATGGCACAGATATATACATATGCATGCATGCAAGATGGACACTTGCTTCTGTACCAGTTTGGCATAGTAGTTAAGTGTGCAGACTCCTATCTGGGAGACCTGGGTTTGATTCACCACTCCTCCAGCTGCACATGTTGGTGTGACCTTGAGTCAGTCACAAGTTCTTGCAGAGCTGTCCCTCTCAAGAGCAGTTTCTGTCAGAACTCTCAGTTCCATCTACCTCACAGGGTGTCTGCTGTGAGGAGGGGAAGGGAAAGGAGATTGTAAGACACTCTGAGATTCCTTTGGATAGTGAAGGGTGGGATATAAATCCAATCTCTTCCTCCTCCTCCTTCTTTTCGTCTTATTATTACAAGGCTTGACACCAAAGCATTCAATTTAACAAATACAAAACACTCATTTTATTTTTCAAAGGCCTGAGACAGGTATTACAGGGAACAATTCAGACAAGGCACCTACGTTGGTTGGGGCATGCCATTTAACTATGGGAGTTTGTTATCGCCCACCAAATCAAAAGATAGAGGACAATTATAATATGATGGAAGGATTAAAGATAGTAGCTAAACATAAAAACTGTGTCGTAATAGGTGATTGTAACTACCCGCTGATTGATTGGGTCAATATGTGTTCAGGTTGAGAGACAGAGATTGAGTTTCTAGATGCTCTCAATGACTGTGCTATGGAGCAGATGGTCACAGAACATACCGGGGTGGGGCGATCCTGGATTTGGTCCTAAGTAATGCCCAAGACTTGGTGAGAGATGTAAAAGTGATCGCACCACTTGGGAGCAGTGACCATAATGTTATTGATTTCACCATTTGCCCCAAAAGACCAGCACAACCACGGCCGTTTTCCCACTGAGCTTACCTCAGAGCGACATCCCTCTTCACCGCACAGCGTCTGAACGGATTTCCCACCAACTGCTCCGAGGCTGCTTCGAGGAACCAGGAAGTTCCCGACCTTTTGCATTGCAAATGAAAACCGCTAAAAACCAGTTTACATCTGCGACGCAAAAGCCACGGCTCTTCCTGGTTGTGCGCAGCAGTTGGTGGGAAATCCGCGCAGACGCTGCGCGGTGAAGAGGGACGTCGCTCTGGAGTAAGGTCAGTGGGAAAACGGCCCACATTTAACTTTAAAAGAGTTAAATTCTCTGATATGAGGAGGCATATGAAGAGGAAACTGAAAGGAAAGATAAATACAGTCAAAACCCTTGGGGAAGCTTGGAGGCTATTTAAAACTACAATTTCAGAAGCTCAGATAAAATATATACCGCAAGTTAGGAAAGGCACAAACAGGTATAAGAGAAGGCCTGCATGGTTAACAAACAAAGTAATGGAAGCTGTAAAAGGTAAGAAGGACTCCTTTAAATGGAGGAAAGCTAGTCCAAGTGAGATTAATAAAAGGGAACACAGGCTGTGGCAAATCAAATGCAAGACTGTGATCAGGCAGGCAAAAAGGGACTATGAGGAGTATATTGCAAAAAACATAAAGACCAACAATAAAAATTTCTTCAAATATATTAGAAGCAGGAAACCAGCCAGGGAGGCAGTGGGGCCCTTGGATGACCAAGGGGTCAAAGGATAACTGAAGGAGGATAGGGAAATGGCTGAGAAGCTGAATGCATTTTTTTGCCTCTGTCTTCACTGTGGAAGATGAGAAGTGTTTGCCCGCTCCAGAACCACTAATTTTGGAAGGGGTGTTGAAAGACCTGAGTCAGATTGAGGTGACAAGAGAGGAGGTCCTACAACTGATTGACGAATTAAAAACTAAGAAGTCACCAGGTCCAGATGGCATACATCCAAGAGTTCTGAAAGAACTCAAAATTGAACTTGTGGATCTCCTGGCAAAAATATGTAATCTTTCATTGAAATCTGCCTCCATTCTTGAGGACTGGAAGGTAGCAAATTTCACCCCCATCTTTAAAAAGGGTTCTGGAGGAGATCCGGGAAATTACAGGCCAGTCAGTCTGACTTCAATACCGGGAAAGTTGGTAGAAACCATGATCAAGGACGGAATGAGTAGACACACTGATGAACACAAGTTATTGAGGAAGACTCAGCATGGGTTCTGTAAGGGAAGATCTTGCCTCACTAATCTGTTACAGTTCTTTGAGGGGGTGAACAAGCATGTGGACAAAGGGGACCCAATAGATGTTGTTTACCTTGACTTCCAGAAAGCTTTTGATAAAGTTCCTCATCAAAGGCTCCTTAGTAAGCTCGAGAGTCATGGAGTAAAAGGGCAGGTCCTCTTGTGGATCAAAAACTGGCTAATTAATAGGAAGCAGAGAGTGAGTATAAATGGGCAGTCTTCACAGTGGAAGACAGTAAGCAGTGGGGTGCTGCAGGGCTCAGTACTGGATCCCATGCTCTTGAACTTGTTCATTAATGATCTGGAGTTGGGAGTAAGCAGTGAAGTGGCCAAGTTTGCAGATGACACTAAATTGTTCAGGGTGGTGAGAACCAGAGAGGATTGTGAGGCAATCCAAAGGGATCTGTTGAGGCTGGGTGAGTGGGCATCAATGTGGCAGATGAGGTTCAATGTGGCCAAGTGCAAAGTAATGCACATTGGAGCCAAGAATCCCAGCTACAAATACAAGTTTATGGGGTGTGAACTGGCAGAGACTGACCAAGAGAGAGATCTTGGGGTCGTGGTGGATAACTCACTGAAAATGTCAAGACAGTGTGCGATTGCAATAAAAAAGGCCACTGTGTGATACAGTGTTGGACTGGATGGGCCATTGGCCTGATCCAACATGGCTTCTCTTATGTTCTTATTTGAAGGCTGATTAATGTGTTTTAAGTTCCCTCTCTTTTTTGTATTTTTATGTGCTTATGCTTGTATGTGTGTGCATGTGAGAACATAAGAACATAAAAGAAGCCATATTAGATCAGGCCAATGGCCCATCCAGTCCAACACTCTGTGTCACACAGTGGCCAAAAAAATGTGTGTGTGTGTATATATATATATATATATATATATATATATATATATATATATATATATACATACACACACACACACACACACACTGTGGCTAATAGCCACTGATGGACCTCTGCTCCATATTTTTATCTACCCCCTCTTGAAGGTGGCTATGCTTGTGGCCGCCACCACCTCCTGTGGCAGTGAATTCCACATGTTAATCACCCTTTGGGTGAAGAAGTACTTCCTTTTATCCATTTTAACCTGTCTGCTCAGCAATTTCATCGAATGCCCACGAGTTCTTGTATTGTGAGAAAGGAAGAAAAGTACTTCTTTCTCTACTTTCTCCATCCCATGCATTATCTTGTAAACCTCTATCATGTGTGTGTACACCTAGAAGTCGGAGTATTTCAAGGAGGTCTCCCATTAGAGTTGCCAAGCAGCCTAGAGTTTCCCTCCCAAATTCCTAGAGCACCTCGGAAAACCCTAGAGTTTTCTCGAAAGCTCCTAGAGCGGCTGGCATGCAATGTCACTAGCATCATGACATCACTTGCGAGTGATATCATGCTGGCGACTTCAGAAGGGGATCCCCCCGCCAGCCCAATGCAGGCCGGCGTGTTGAGAACCTCTGGAGTGGGAAAACCTTTGTTCTGCCCCGGAGCTTGACAACCCTATCTCCCTTCCAAGTACTAACCAGAGATGACCCTGCTTAAGCTTCCAAGATTTTATGAGATTGGTCTTGCCTGGGCTGTCCAAGTCAGGGCAATGTGTTTTAAGAGTTCACATTTCCTGTGGGTCCCAAATTAGTCTTGTTGGCAATATACTCCACAAGTTCAGTGATCAGAACCTAATTCCAGACACACTTGAACCCAATTCAGATTGAGGCCACAGTGCATGAAGTGGGGGGAGCTTAAGCCTCCCTTTTTTACCTCCTTCCTCAAATGATCCTGGAGAGCTGCTCTTTCTCCATTGAAGAAACTTCTGTGTTGATGGACAACACATAAAATTCCCCAACAGGGCAGAAATTGACTCCCTGCGGTTGTTTCACGTCAGGAAAATGATGGAGGGATGAAGGCGCCAGCTGGCATGCTGGGATCCCAGTCTGAATTGGGGACATATGAACCTGAAAATTACATTCTGAGCACAAATAGCCAGGAGCAGGTCAATGGGACCCATAACAGAGAGGTGAGGGACAGAAGGACTATGTGACATGTGAATTGGCCTTGAGAATTTTCTCATTCTGTCCCTAACTTTCTTGAGCATTCTAAAAGGTGGTTCTATTGGCTGGTGAGCCTGGGTTGCCAGGCTGAAGTGACATTCCAGTGCAGAAGTTGATGATGACATGTACATTTCCCCCCACCCCCCTGCTGATGTTGAGAGTGGTAGCAGGCAATGGCCATGATGATGGGAGGCCTCCCATTGGCAATCCTATGTCAGTCTTGGAGGCCTCCAGTATTTGACTTCACTGCCCTCTGAAGCTTGTCCCCAGCCAGGCCCAGAGATGGCTCAATCTTCTTTAGAAAGCAACATAGATTAAATAAAATGCAAAATGATAATTATATAGACCAAGTCATCATAGGAAACATTAGTACATGTTTTGTGAACCTAACAATGGAATTGGGAATTCTGAACACCAATACCATGGTATTCTAGCATGGGTTCTGTAGTTGTTGCAGGGTCAATGTAAAGTCTCAGCTTGGGGGGGGGGGGTAGCCTTTGATCTGACAACTGGTGGATAAGGTCCTAAATCCTTTACAGTTTTAGACAAAATAAAAGGGAGAATTCCCCCCCCCTTTTTTTCTTTCTGTTTAAATTTGGAGCTAACTGCAGCCCAGATTGGTTGTCAAAATTAGGATGAGTGTCTGTATTATCTTGGTAGTATATCAGATGTCTAAACTTCCTCCTTAGAATAACAAAAATAACCTTTATGGTGCCATAGGTCCTCTGTGACCTTTATAGTAGTCATAACAGTGACTGATAAGCAACAAAGCTATTTCAAGGCAGTGGTTATAGGCTACAAGGTGGAGGAGCAAGGCTTGGATTTTACCCTTAAAGCCAAGCAATACAGGGAATGTTTTCCAGGCAAACCCATGACCTTGAAGTGACACTGAAGCATTCCATTTAACATATGCGAAATACTCATTTTACTTTTCAATATTATACACATTTTTAGAACACACTTTTAAAATAGTGTGTCTTAGGTAGCAAAATGTAAAAAAGAATGAAACAAAATTGAACCAGCTACACATTTTGCTGATCAAATCAGGAAAAATAAATAGCTTGAAATCTGTTATTTAATGGATTGTCCATTTATTCAGAGATGATTTATGCTGAGTGGATTTTTTTAAAAAAATATTGACTTTAAAATTAAACTGTTCACTGAAGATTACTGGAAAAAAAATCTGTTTTGCAGAACATTCGTATTTTTGAGAAACTGTAGGATGCCATTTTGTTTCCCTGCTTGCCTCTTCTCATAGCTGCCACTTTGTTTCTACTTTCTGTTTGCCCAGGCTGATATTATGCCATATTGGTAGTAACAAACTGGTTTGTTATGCTACAGTAATGATGTCATCAGCAACCACCATGTGATCAGCTAATGGAAACTGAGGCTGAGAATTGTGATGGCAAAGAAGAAAGAAAGGAAAATGAGATCACAATGAAGAACACCAACACATGAATGTGCTTTTAAGTGCTGGACTTTACTGAAAACTACAGGTATTTTTTTATGAAAGAGAACACAAAACATTATTTCTAGCTTATTCCAAGATGTCATTTGGAGCATGCATGCTAGAACAATCCTCCATTTTGTTTTCATTCTAGCCTTACAACCACATTAAGCAAGATGGAGACCATTCGTTTTTGGCAAAAAGCAGGGCGTTTTTTGAGCAGGAATACAGTTCTGACTGGCTTAGTGTTAGTGAGTGTGGCCTAATATGTAAATGAATTCCTGCTGGGCTTTTTCTACAAAAAGCCCTATGTTAAACAATGGTAACAGCAGGAGATGTGGCCTAATTTGAAAATGATTTCCTGCTGGACTTTTTCTACCAAAAAAAGCCCTGGTGAAAATTGATTTGGGGCTTCTTGAGAGGTTTTATTACCCTTTCCCACATATCATTTTCTTGATATGAATCACTTCTGCAAAGCTACTATTTGCTCTGAGAAAGAAAAGGTACTTGCATAGTACATGTGTGTTTCCTCCATTGGCCAAATAACAAAGGGTGATTTGTATCAGGAAACATACTGCGGGAAAGAGTTGCCCCAATCCAACTTTAGCTCCTACACAGCTGCTTTTAATCACAGTAAGAGTCAACCCAACCATGGATTTCTCTACCACTTGTCTTGTTTGACCATAGAGGATACCTTCTGTGGGTGTCAAAAATAGCCCTGATCATTAGCATGCTCCACATTTTTGCAAAGAAATACAATCACTCACACTGTTCAAAGCTATTTTGTTTTTAAAAGTAATTCTTAAAAAAAAAAGTTTCCAGGCCACCCTTTGGCAAGGCTGGTTATAACATATCCTCTCTCACCCTGACAAAGTCTGTAGGAATGAAGGTCCAATGGGTTGCTTCCATTGGTCAGCAATTCATTTTCCTGGAGAGAAGCTTCACTTCTCAAGCAGGTGGGAGCCAGTTATTCTTAGGAACCATGGACATGCCTTGGCACTGTTTTTAAGATTCACTGCTGAAGATGTCACTTTCTTTAGTACATATGATACTTCAGATCTGGAGCCTTTTGAGCATGCAGGCAGGCAGAGTCAGAGACACAGAGAGACTCGGTGATGGATCAGTTCTATGATGGACAATTCAGCATGGATAATTTCTTCAGCTCCTGGGGCTGTCATTTGTGGAATGCATACCCTCCAGCATTTCACAGATGAAAACAGAGGCATGCATCCCAAGCCTGAGTGCCCCTCACTGCATTTGCCAAGGCTTTTATTTCCCTCCCATACTATGTGGTATTGCTTTTCTTTGCAGCAGCTTATTCTTCACTGGCTCAAAAGCTATTAGGATGGTGTTGGCTAAAGGCATATTTGACAACCCAAACTGTCCTTCAGTATGTTAACAGCACTCAAAATTTACTTTAGCATCTTTTGCATCTGTATGGCATGAAATCATATTCATTGCATCATTAGCTAATGCTGTGTTGGTGCTCTGCTCATGAGGAGCCTACCAGCCACACATATCAAGAACATGTGGGCCCCCATGATGTACCTTTTGTGCGGACACCATATCACATGAATTTTCCAAGCAGGTACAGCTTCCAGTCATACAAACCAGAATCTAGGAAAATCAGAGTTCCGGTATGTATGAATGGAAGCTGTTATAGCATAGAAAATTGTATTTCTCTTTTCATACACTATGGTGATTGGTGTGCTACTTCCATTCTGGATGAAAATTATATCATTGTAATATCTGCTGTGGGCTTTGGTATGCATGCAATTAGCCATATGTTGTTGTTTTTTTATTCCACCCTTCCTCCAAGGAACTGTGGATAATGTATCTGGTTCTCCCTTCTCCCATTTTTTATCTTCAAAACAACCTTGTGAGCTAGCTTAAATTTAGAGAGGGTGACTGACCTAAGGTCAGCCAGTGAGCTTCATAAATGAGTGGGACTTTGAAGTATCACTGGTTCTATTCCAACACTTTAACTAGGATGAGCACAAATCACATTTTTCTGGCTTGGTTCATAATTCATGGCTGAACCACAAACTGAACCATGATCTGATATGCCAGTTTGCAAACTGAACTGATTCATCTTGGTTTGTGCGTCAACAACAACAAACACAAACACAAGCCTTTATTGGCATATATCAGATTATGAATGAGGCAAAAAAAGAGATATAGGAATAACAAAATAAACCAGCCATATACAGCTATGCATTAGACAATCTATCCTTGATTACTATACTCAAGAATAAAGCAACCTTTTTAGTTATTTCAGATAAAAAATCATTCAGAAGATGGCATACCTTTGAGCATTTACTCTTGCCAGATGTAATACTATCCTATCAGCAGTTACATATGGTAGATATAAAAAAAATCCCACTCTCATTAAGACTTTGTACATGCAACTTAAAACAAGTGATTCATTGTCCTATATTCTTCTTTCCTGCTCCCAATATGATACTATACGCCTTAGGTTTCTAGACCCAATTCTGCTCAATATGACAAGTTGCTCAGATGCTGCAAAGGTTTATGAGTCATTTAAACCCTTGCTTTCTTCTCCCTGCCACTTTTTGCAGAGAGCAGAAAGCAGGGGTTTAAACAGCTCATGAATTGACATGAACCAGTTCAGCCATGAACCAAATCACAAAAATGCAGTTTGTGCTCATCCCTATTAATAAGGAAAGAAGCTAAATAGACATATGTAACTGGGTTGAGGTTGGCAAAGATAGTGGAATCTACTTGCCATTGGAAAGATAGTGGAATCTACTTGCCAGTTACCTGTACACATGGTCACAGCAGCATGAGTCCCAAGTGCATTCCTTTCTCTCTCACCCCCTTGGCAGTGGCCATGTCAAGTATCTCCTTGGGGAGGAGCCTTGTATGTGGTAGCCCATATATAGCCCTATTGCATGTGACAGCTGTCTGTTTAAAAAAAACAAAAAAACCCCAAAAAACCTTTAAATGTCTGTGTTTTAAATTACCAAGTCATCACTGTTTTTAAAATGAATGTCCCTCATTATAAACAAATACAAAGAAATAACATAGACGAACATAAGAGAAGCCATGTTGGATCAGGCCAATGGCCCATCCAGTCCAACACACTGTCACACAGTGGCCAAAAGACCCCTAGGTGCCATCAGGAGGTCCATCAATGGGGCCAGGACACTAGAAGCCCTCCCACTGTGCCCCCCAAGCACCAAGAGTACAGAGCATCAGTGCAAAACAAAAAATTAATCTGTTTTAAATGAATATTTAATTTTGGATCTAGTCAAATGTGATAAACATTGTTTTGATAACTGAAAATGAGGATTCGGTGAATAAATGCTGACCCTAAATATGCATGACAAAGAAATACATGTGATGAAGGCTTGATTTCCTTTAAAAAAAAAAGAAAAGGGAGAAAAATCCCAAAACACACACACACAGAAACCTTTGGGAGTAGGTGATTTTGAACTGAAGAATGAGGTGTTTCTTAACTATTTCCTAGGTGGTTATTTTATTCCTCAGAGTGCCTACCCTCAGCTGTGTGTTGGTGATGGTAAAAATGGGTTTGGATAGGTGGTGAAGCAAGAAAATGACCAGTGGGGAAAGCAGTGCTTCTTCTCCTCCTCCTCCTCCTCCACTACCACAATTACTCTACTAAAAATCACCCCCATCAAGCTTTCTTACATAATTTGCAAGTAATGTGAAGTTAGGCTCTTACAAAGGTTAAAAAAATTGAGCTTAGCAGTAGCAAAGCATTTGCTTCTCCATAAATAAGAAATGCCACCCACATTAGAATGAAATCGTCACGATCAGCATGACCCAAAAGGAACAGAAAACATCAATGTTATCAATAATGTTTATGAAAGATGGGAGAATGTCACAGCTGCCAACAGCATCCTTGGTTGAATACAGTATATTTCTCTGCAATTAAAATCATGCCCACAAAATATTATTTATATAGTTCTCTCGCCAGCTTGGCTTGAGCTGTTGTTTAGACAAACCTTATTAAAGGGGAAAATAAAAACGTCCATCAAGAAATTAAGCAAAAGGGAAAAATGGACACACCAGCTGGGTAAATCTATCATATACAGGCAAAAGAAGGAGGGGGAGGCACAACAAGCTCTTTTAATTAGCTGAGTGAATCTCGTTTGTTGAACGCTGAAAGCCCAGCCTCCTTGTGCGTATTAAAAATGTGCCTAATTTTCTGTGGAGAAAAAAAAAAGAGTCCCATCTGAATAGCCTTGACCACAGTCAATCATCCTAAAAGCCACTGGTGCTTAATTTGATTTACCAATATAAAATGCAAATGAGGTGATTTAAGCAGAGTGGCAGACCGAGCCAGGCCTCTTTCAAGCCATCAAGTTAAATGCAAGCAGACAGCCAACTGCCTGGGCAAAGAAAATTTTAGCATATTCGTTTGATTAGTGCTACAAAAATTTAATTAGATTGGCTAATTACTTGACAAATTGTTCCACACTAGAGAAAAGGCAGAACGTTTTTTTTTTTTAATTCATGGGGGAGAGGGAGGAAGGAGGGAACCACCCCTCTGTGTGTTTGAGTCCAAATGCTATTTGCCAATTTGCAAAAGCATTATTAATTGAAGGCAAGATGCTACACCAGTCCACCACACAAGGCTAAATTGTACGCAGTGTATAATTAGACCAGGCACATGTGGCTATTTCCGTGTACCCAGGATCTCTCCTGTCTAGTAAAATTAAATGCAATATTTCTTGGGAAACACTGTCAAAACATTATTACAAGGTCCTTGGATCTTTCTAAGTAGTTTAGTCATTGGCAGAAAGTGTGACGTATTTCAAAGGCAAAATTTATCAAAATGAAATGAATGCTCTTCAAACAACGCAGCTCTGTGTAGTGCATAAGTGTGTTACACTGAAATCAAGATGGGTAGCCATGTTAGTCTGTCTGTAGCAGCAGAAAAAAGTAAGAGTCCAGTAGCACCTTAAAGACTAACCAAATTTGTGGCAGGGTATGAGGTTTCAAAAGAAGTGAGCAGTGACTCAAAAAGCTCATACCCTACCACAAATTTGGTTAGTCTTTAAGGTGCAACTGAACTCTTACTCTTTTCTACTGCACACTGAAATCAAAAGAGGGGGGCACCCCAACATTCAGTGTATTCAGCAGCTATCAATACTATTCTGTGCTAAGACCAAGAAATTTAAATTACTTGGCATTTGTGGGAGATAAATGCTACAAATTGATTACATTTTATGGTCTTTGCAGGGCTGGAGAATAACCATCATCAGAGGCACAACATATGGAGGCTGATTCTTGTATTACCCCCACTGAAATAAACAGGAAACATTCACAGTGCAATTCTGAGCACTGAGTTCAATAGACTTAGAAAAGTGCAACTCTGCTTAAATTGCATGGTCATAATAATGCTCATTACACCTGTGTGTTTCATGTGCAGTCAAGATGCTTCAGACTTAATGACCCTATGGATTAGTGACCTCTGAAATGTTGTATCGCTAACTGCCTTGCTTAAGTCTTGCCAACTGAATAACTATATTAACACATAGTACTTTATAACATTCACTAGGAATAAGACTGGTTGTGAAGAAAAAAACTACAATGGGCTCTAGAAAGAGGCTCTGAGTGAGTGCTCCCCCACTCTTGCTGTCTTCCCATCCACCCAAATGAAGGCATTAACTCCCAACCACCACCTCTAGGGGAGCTGATCTCTGCCATCTGGAGAACAGTTGTAATTCTAAGTGATCTGGAGCTTGACAACAATGATTCCCCAGGAGGAAATGGCATTGCACCTGTCTGAAGTCCCACCCCTATTCAAACCCCACCTTCTCCAGGCCCCACCTCTTAAATCTCCAGGAATTTCCTAACCTGTAGTTGACAACCCTATCTCCTTCCCTCTATCTGCCCCTCTGAGTTCAGGTTTCCATTGCCTCCCCCCTCCCTGCAGCCTCTCCATTGCCTCCCCCCTCCCTGCAGCCTCTCCATAGGAAAAGGACAGTCTTTCTCTACAGTGGGGGGGGGGAAGCAAAGCAGCTTACATCATTCTCCTCTCCCCCCCTTAATCTGAACAACAACCCTGCGAGGCAGGTTAGGCTGGAAGTCTGTGACTGGTCTAAAATCACCCAGTTAGCTCCCACAGTGAGAGTGTTGGTCAGGCAGACCCTGCTCTGAAGCCCTAACTCCTATGTCCTCCTCAAACTCCACCACAGAATCTCCTGGAATTTCCCACCAACCTGGAACTGGCAGCCATAGTCAGGACTTGCCCCAATGAGCTCTGCCTCAGAAGCCTTTAGTGATCCCTTTCAGACAAACAGTCTGTCTCTGATAACATTGTTGGTCTTAAGCAGAGGACTTCATTCTCTCTCTGTCTGTCTTGCTTTTGCTCCATATCTCTCTGTGGTCTGTTGCCACAGGATGCCATTTTCCCCCTTTCTAGAGGAGGATAGGGAGAAATCCTCAGTCAATCAAAGGAAGTCTTTCCCTGGCTGTTTCCCTCCTCTTCCCTTCCTCAGCCAATCAAGGAAAGGGTTTCTTTCTCTCTTCTGTGAATCAGTGTGACAGGCAGCTCAGTCAACGGGAGAGTAGGGAGAGCCAATAACTGCTAGAACTAAGGTTGGTTGCCCTTTTCTGACATAATCAGCTTTGCTGGCTAGCAACAGCCACTTGGGCGGAAGTGAGGAGTGGACTCAACCAATGGCGCAAAAGTACTCTTGATTAATAGTTTGATTGGCCAAAGTTTGATGCACCACAGTCCTACCCAGTCCCAACCAATCAGGTTGCTCAGTTTTCCCAGGATGAAGGGGCTTTTATTATATTAACCGATGGTGCTTCACATATATGATATGTTGATATGGGCCCAAAACTAAGGCTGAGGGATACTGACTGAAAAAGAGAAGCTTAATAAATTGTTTATTTTAGATAGTTATGTTATGCCCACTTTTCCCCACAATCCTCAGTTTTATCCTTACACCAACAACCCTGTGAAATTGATTAGTCTGAAAGAGAGTTGTTTGACTGATTTCCATGGCAGAATGGGGATTAGAACCTGGATCCCTCAGATTTTAGGCTGACATTCTAATTACACCACACTTGAAGTATACATGATAAAGGGGAGATTTTGATGTCAGTGGTCATTCTGTCCAACTTTACATGGTTGTCATCAAGTTCACTGTGATAACATTGGATAGAGCAATCTGAACAACTAAAAGCACCATGTAAAAATGAGCATTAATATCATTGAGCATCTCCCCTTTAGATTACATTGGAGAGCTGCTGCCAGTCTGAGTAGAAAATACTGACTGATGGGTCAAGGGTCTGATTCAATACAAGATAATTTCATATGAACTGAACCGGTATGTGTTTGAACATTCCTAGTTACTGCTGGAGCAGCCTGAATAGCCCAGATGAGCCTGAACTTCTCAGAGCTTGGAAATTAAACGGAGTCAGCCATGGTTAATACTTGGATAGCAGGCCAACCAGGAAAGATCAGGGTCATTATGCAGAAGAAGGTAATGACAAACCACCTCTGCTCATCTCTTGTCTAAAAAGCCCCAGGAGAGGTTGCCATAAATTAGTTGCAACTTGATGGCCTCTAGTTTTTACTGATTACTGGCAGACTGTTCCAGGGCCTTTTTTTGTAGAAAAAGTTCAGCAGGAACTCATTTGCATATTAGGTCACACCCTGGACATCACCATTGTTTCACGCAGATCTCTTTTGTAGAAAAAGCCCAGCAGGAACTTATTTGCATATTAGGCCTGATGCCAAGCCAGCCGGAACTGCATTCCTGTGTGTTCCTGCTTAAAAAGAAAAGCCCTGGATTCAGGCCTGATTCAGCAGGAGCTCACAGGAGCACAGCTCCTGAACCTTTCTGAGAGTTCCACCTCCACCTTCTGAGAGTTCCACCTCCTTGTCCAATGAATAGTATTGCAGCTGCATAACAATCCCTGGATGAGCTGCACCACCTATTTTTCTACAAAACGACCCCTGCCTGGACTGTTCCAATGTTTCAGTCTCCTTTACTACAGTTCTGTGGTTGTAACAAAACAACTAATCCATTTGGCAGCATATGGAAAATACAGCTTGATGGGTGTCTCAGCTGTTTTATAATAATGCATGTTGCTTTCTCCTTATATCAAGAAGCAGCTTGGAAATACATGGGAATGCCTAGCAAAATTTTTTGAAAGTGATCCAGGGAGGGGGATGAGCATCCACCAATAGAGGTGGGATTTAGCATTCTGACCAATGCTCCCTCTAAGTCATGTAGTCTTGTGAACAAAAACTCTACTTTGTGAGCTAATGGCGTTAAAGTTGTGAGTGAGCAATTCGGCTTCTGCATAAATTCGTTTGCTCTGGGGCCATCCTTCCAAAGCTGAGACAAAAATGTGTGAGCTGGAGACTAAAAAACCTGTGAGCTAGCTCACACTAGCTCAGCTTAGAGGAAACACTGGCTCTGACCAGTACTTTATACAAACATGTGTAAATCTGCTTTCACAGCAAAGAATCTGTCTTCTCTTCCTGCACAGTTTGGCTCTGAAGAGAAGCTGAAATTCAGTTGCACAGATCAGACACTGTTCTGATTGCACCCAGCAAATACAGAGAGCGTTCTGCCCTTCTTGCATTTTCTCTTTGAGTCCCACGTGCCACGCAAGCTCCCATCTCTTTCAGGAGGTTGCATCTGCTTCTGCTGGTTTCCAGCATACCTAATCAACCTCTAGTGACTCAACCATCATGATAATATAAATAGATACCCACTTTATCTGTTCAAGTGGAAAAAAAATAAGGATCAGATTGTATAAACATAACACATTGCAGCTAGCAATTAGATCCTGCGTTTAACTTAGGTTAAAGCACTAGCAGCGGAAGCCATGGGAGGATACATGAGACCTGTGTGAAGGCTGCTCCCCTTTGTTCATGCAGGCAGAAAATGGCATTTCTTACAATTAGCCATTCTAAACATCTGGCATGGAGGACCAATTGATTTTAAAATGAAAGATTATTTTTTTTAAGGAATTGGAACATCCACATACAAGAGGAAAATGAATAATGAAAGCCAAAGCCAAGGCAATTGAAAAAGTTCATGAAATCTCTTGTGTGAGCAACACAGTTAAGCAGTGGATACAGTCGACTGGTAAACAATATAAGCTATGAGCTGAGAAGTCTGGGTTCAAATGTCAGTCTCTAACCTCAGTTTGACATACCCAAATTAATGAACACATGAAGCTGCCTTCTACTGATAGACCCTTGATCTATCAAGATCATTGGTGTCTCCTATGAAAGGCAGCAGCTCTCCAGGATTTCAGGGAGAGGCTTTTCATATGAATTACTGCCTGATCCTTATAAGTGGAGGTGTTGGGGATTGAACCTGGGACCTTCTGTAGGGAAAGCTGAGATACTCCTCCTAAGGCATGGCTGTTACATACTTTGCTGGCTCTGAAGAGATTTCGATGGCTCATTAGTAACTAATCTCTGGATATACTCCATGTATGTTTGTGCCATAGCTGTAGGAGAGAGTCTGGCAGTTAAGGCAAATACAGCTAATAAAGGGTTGGATTTTCTAAGCTGAGTTCCAAGGAACTGGGGGGAGGGAGGAAGCAACATTCAGGTGAGCCAGAATGCACATGAATAGACCCTGTCCCCAATTAAGCTATCCATGGTGGGAGGAGCCATAGGTGGAACCAGGGGTGGAATTCTAGCAGGAGCTCCTTTGCATATTAGGCCACACCCCTCTGATGTAGCCAATCCTCCAAGAACTTACAAAAAAGACTCTTGTAAGCTCTTGGAGGATTGGCTACATCAGGGGTCTGTGGCCTAATATGCAAAGGAGTTCCTGCTAAAATTCCACTTCTGGGTGGATCACATAGAGAACTGAAGACAGTGGAGATCCTGGTAGGCTAGTCTGTTTCTACAGGAAAGCAAAACTGCCTTAGATGCTGCTTAGCTCTCAGCTCCCCCCTGGTGTATCTTACTGCATTTTCCAAGAGTAAGATTTGTGGCAGTTTTACAGTCATTTTGCAGCACTGTGAATTACTAAGAGGCTAGGCTGTCCCAAACACTAGGGTGCCAGAATGTAAGGGAAGTGCCTAGGGCCAGAAAAACAGCACCCCAGCAGCTCCTCTGGCACCAGTGCTGCTGCTGAAAACCTGCCTGCCCGGCCTGCCTTTCCCACCATCACAAAGGAGAAAGGGAGAAGGAAGAGCAGTCAGTGGCTAGCTTTGATGCCACTGCCACTAGACTTCCTACTAATCTGGTTGTAAAATGGTATATCTCTTCTCTATCTGAAGTATGTGTGTACCCTGTGCCAACGCAGCAGCTTGGGACACAGAAGCTTGGCTCTGAGTGGAATGGTTCTGCCTGGGGTAGGGCTGCTGGGTCCAACTCAGGAAATATCTGGGGACTATGCGGTTGGAGCCCGGAGTCTTTGGAGGTGGAACCAGGAGACTTTCTCATTCTAAATGAATAATTAAAAATACAGCAGTGCAGTTCCCCTGAATACAGTCTACATGTCCTCATCCTCGTTTTTGCCTTCAAAGGGTTCCCCAGCAGTTGCACTTTCAAAATGAACACATACACACTCACAAAGTAGCCAAAATAAGCAGTTTGCAAGCCCATACTTTTGTGATCTTACCGGGGCAATTTTCTAAAAGGAGTTGCTGGATGCAGCATTCTGCTGTATTTCAACCAACTTTTTCAGACTAAAACAGGAAAATGATAGTACTGAGCAGATCAGTCTAGGGGGTAGAGTTTTCCTCCATCCCATAATCAGGTTCTAGTCAACTCTTTACTATCCCTTTTGCTATGCAAACAACTTCTGAAAGGAATGCAAAACAAATAAAGGGACTGTGCTTCACTCTCTTCCTCTCTCTCTCTCTCTCTCTCTCTCGGCTTGACTTCGCGAATGAAGATTTAAGAAGGGTGCAGTAGTCCACGTCTGCTGCAGGTTCGCTGGTGGCTGACAAGACCAATGCGGGACAGGCAGATCCGGCCATAGTGGCTGCAGGGAAAAGTCTGATTTGGGGTTGGTGCTGTAGCAGTGTGATTCTTCCTCAATCTCCTTTTGTCCTCAAGACCAGCTATGCGTGCTTTCTCAAAGGAAGAGACAGCCTGGCGGATGGTGTGCCTCCATGCTTTGTGATCTGAGGCTAGGTCAGACCACTGGTGATGGTTGATGCGACAGATGCCAAGGGATTTCTTCAAGGAGTCCTTGTACCTCTTCTTTGGTGCCCCTCTATTTCGATGGCCGGTGGAAAGTTCGCCATACAGAGCAATCTTGGAAAGGTGGTGGTTTTCCATCCTAGAAATATGCCCTGCCCAGCACAGCTGCGTCTTCAACAGCAGTGCCTCGATGCTTGTAACCTCTGCTCTCTTGAGGACTTCAGTGTTGGTCACAAAGTCACTCCAGTGGATGTTGAGGATGGTGCGAAGGCAGCGCTGATGAAAGCTCTCAAGGAGTCGCAGGTGATGACGGTATAAAACCCACGATTCGGGGCCGTAGATGAGGGTTGTCATCACAACCGCTTTGTAAACATTGATCTTTGTGCCTTTTTCAGATGCTTGTTGCCCCACACTCTTTTGTGCAGTCGGCCAAACGCACGGTTTGCCTTTGCCAGCCTGTTGTCAATCTCCTTGTTGATCTTGGCATCTGAGGAGATAATGCACCCCAGGTAGCTGAACTGCTGGACTGTCTTCAGAACTGATTCACCCACAGTGATGCAGGGAGGGTGATAATCTTCCTGGGGTGCAGGCTGGTGGAGAACTTCTGTCTTTTTCAGACTAACTTCTAGGCCGAATAGCTTGGCAGCCTCTGCAAAGCAGGGCGTCATATGCTGCAGAGCTGATACCGAGTGGGAGACGAGTGCAGCATCATCAGCAAACAGTAGCTCTCGGATAAGTTTTTCCATTATCTTGGAGTGAGACTTTAGTCGCCTCAGGTTGAACAGGCTGCCATCGGTGCGATAGCGGATGTAGACACCATCGTCATCATCTAGATCTACTGCGGCTGTTTGAAGCTTCATGCTAAAGAAGATCGTAAAGAGAGTTGGCGCGAGAATGCAGCCTTGCTTTACACCTGTGCCTATTGGGAAGGGCTCCGAGAGGTCGTTGCAGTGTCTGACTTGGCCTCACTGGTCTTCATGTAGCTGGATACTCATGCTGAGGAACCTTGGGGGACATCCTAAACGTTCCAAGATCTGCCACAGGCCTTTCCTGCTAACGGTATCGAAAGTTTTGGTAAGGTCGACAAAAGTCACATATAGACCCTTGTTCTGTTCCCTGCATGTCTCTTGGAGCTGCCTGAGAACAAATACCATGTCGGTGGTGCTCCTGTTAGCTCTGAAGCTGCACTGGCTCTCTGGGAGGAGTTCTTCTGCAATGGTGGGCACCAGTCTGTTCAGGAGTATTCTAGCAAGGATTTTGCCTGCGATGGAGAGCAGGGTTATCCCCCGGTAGTTGGAGCAGTCTGACTTTTCCCCTTTGTTCTTGTGTAGAGTGATGATGATTGCATCGTGAAAGTACTGTGGTAGTTTGCCTTGTTCCCAGCAGGTGACAAGTACTTTGTGAAGTGTGCTATGTAGTACTGTGCCCCCATGATTCCAGATCTCTGGTGGGATTCCATCAACTCCCGCTGCCTTGCCACTTTTCAGTTGCTTGATGGCTTTAACAGTCTCTTCTAGGGTGGGGATCTCATCCAACTCTGTTTTCACTGGTTGAAGTGGGGTGAGGTGGATTGCTGAATCTTGAACTACGCGGTTGGCACTGAAGAGAACCTGAAAATACTCCGACCACTGGTTCAGTATGGATGCCTTGTCTGTGAGGAGCACTTGGTCATCTGCACTACGCAAGGGACTCTGAGCCTGATATGATGGGCCATATACTGCCTTCAGGGCTTCGTAGAACCCTCTTAAATCACCAGTGTCTGCACACAGCTGGGTTCTCTCAGCAAGCTTGGTCCACCACTCGTTCTGAATGTCTCGAAGCTTGCTCTGGAGGTTGCTACATGCAGCGCGAAAGATTGCTTTTTTCCCGGGACAGGAGGGCTGAGCAAGATGTGCTTGGTAGGCAGATCTCTTTTTCGCTAGTAATTCTTGGATCTCTGGATTGTTCTCGTCAAACCAGTCCTTGTTCTTCCTTGTGGAGAACCCGAGGACTTCTTCAGAGATCGACAGGATGGTAGTTTTTAGGTGTTCCCAGAGTGCTTCTGGAGAAGGGTCTATGGGGCAACTGGGGTCCTCAATTCTTGACTGGAGTTTTGCCTGGAAGGCAGCTTTAACTTCGGCTGACTGAAGGCTGCCAACCTGAAGCTTCCTCCGAGGGATACCTCCTCTCCTGGGTGTGGGTTTAAAGTGAAGACGGAGATTGCAGCGTACAAGACGATGATCCGTATGACAGTCCGCACTGGGCATTACTCGGGTGTGTAAGACATCTCGAAGGTCTCTCTGGCGCACCAGAATGTAGTCGATAAGGTGCCAGTGCTTGGACCGTGGGTGCATCCAGGTTGTCTTCAGGCTGTTCTTCTGCTGAAAGATAGTGTTGGTGATGGTGAGCTGGTGCTCCATGCAGAATTCTAGCAGGAGGCGCCCGTTATCATTGCAGTTGCCAATGCCGTGTTTGCCAAGTACTCCTTTCCAGGCTTCCGAGTCTTTACCTACTCTGGCATTGAAGTCGCCAAGGATGATCACCTTGTCCTCTGTAGGGGTCTTCCGTATGAGGTTGCGTAGATCAGCATAGAACTTGTTCTTTTCTGCAGGATCTGCTTGAAGGGTTGGGGCATACACACTGAAGAGTGTTGCATGTTGCTTGTTTTGAAGTGGGAGGCGCATGGACATGATGCGATCTGAGTGACCTGTTGGCAGGTTTTCGAGTTTGGAGGCAATGGAGTTCCTGACCATGAAGCCAATGCCAGAAAGGCAGCTCTCAGCCTTTGACTTACCCGACCAGTAGAGGGTATAGCCAGCACCATGTTCTTGAAGACTACCTTCCTCAGGGAAACGGACCTCACTGAGAGCTGCCATGTCAATATTCAACCTGAGAAGTTCATGGGCAACTAGAGCAGAGCGTCGTTCAGGGTGACCACTGTCTTCTGTGTCAAGCATGGTTCTGATGTTCCAACACGCAAGCTTTAGTCTTTGCACACTTTGTGAGGCAGGTGCATGCCTTTTCTTAGTTGTTATTTTTCAACCGCAAGTAAGGATGCCCATTGACCGCGGCTAGCCAACTGGGGTGGGGGAGACGAGCTTTGTTTAGGCCACCTTTTCTAGGCCCCTCTCTGTGTGGAGCAAGCAGTGCTGTCCCTCGATAAGGCTGCTTGGTCATTCAGGGTGCTGCCAAAAAATGCTTTCGTTTCCGGGTCAGCATCAGGCGACCAATACCCTGAACCGCCTACATGCAGGATCAGGACTGCGGCTTCCAGTGGCATCTTCCACCTGCCATTTCGCCCCTTGCCCATCGCTGCAGGACTTGGTGTGTTGTGGGTTGTGGATGTGGATATGCCCTTCAGGCCTGCACAGAGGAATTTTTAGGTGAAGCACAGTGTGCGTGGTACTGGCTCCACCCTTTCACCTTGGGGTCATCTGCCATGGCCCAGTAAGCCGGGACGCCGGCAGCGAGTCCTCCAGGTGGTAGGTGTTACATTAACGAGCTCTATCTGCCCGGGTTTGATGTTAGAGTTTTCCTTCTCTTTCTTCCTCTCACACACACCTGGAAAAGCCACATGGCTCTGCTTGCTCCCCCCCCCACTTCTGCAGCTTTAGTCTTGCTGAGATTTAAAGGCACACACACAACTTCCAAAACACAAGCAGTTTGCAAGTTTCTAAACTTGCTGAGATGGAAAGGGACATCATGGCTTTTGGGGAGGAACCTGCAAAACCAAAGAATCCCCTGCTGGGACCTGGGGGCTGGAAAGCTTAGCCTGGGGTAGACTGGCCTAGAGTGTTAATGGCCCATGGGCTCTCCCTGGAGATAAACTGCTTTTGGTTTAAGCTAGTCTGCTGTTTTCATGGATGTAGAACTAGGCCCAAATACACATATGTTTGTTTATATTTATTTAATCCATTTATACTTGGTCTTTCTCCCAAAGGAGGACCCAAGGCAGCTCACATTATTTTCTTTTTTAGACTGCCCTCCCTTGCCAGGCAGGGCTCAGGACAATGTGCAATATGACATTAATACAATATAAATAGAATACAATTTGAAACCATAAAATTACTATTCACTAAAATGGCAAAGAAAAAATCCAAAAGAGCCAGCTGCTCATGGAGAGAGGTGAGTGGGCAGAGGGAGATGGAAGATGGGAGTGCCAGAGGATACAAACATTGCTATCCTCAACCAAAGGCCTGCCAGAATGACTCTGCCTTAGCACATCCTGCAGGTCCTGGATGTTATTTGGCAGAGTGTTCCATCAGGCTGGAGCCAGGACAGAAAATGTCCTTGCCCTAGTTGAGGACAACCAGATATCCCTTGGAGCACCAGCAGATTTTGGTAATCCGAGCATTACTCGGATAATAACTCTTCTGGGTTATTATCCTTCTCACCTCCATTTTATCCTCACAGCCCTATGATGTAGAGTAGGATGAGACAGTGTGACTGGCCCAAGCCCACCCAGTGAACTTTCATAGCACAAGTGGGAATTCGAACCTGGCGTCTCCCAGATACTACTCTGACACTCTTAACCACTCCACCACACTGGCTTGTGAAACTGGCTTGCATGTTCTAAATTTCCCCCTAGATCTTATTTCTGATAGTTTCATCAATAAGTTGGTACTAATTAAGAATATTTTGTTGTTGTTGTGCTGTCTCATGATACAATTGCCCTTGGCCTATTCTAGTCTTTAGGTCTGACTGCCAGTCTATTAATTTCTTTGTAATAGCAAGTCATAAAGAGCAAACTCTCTTCTGAGATGTTCAGGTGATTTATATTGTGTTGCATTGAACAGCCCAGTGTGTTTTGATACATTGCCTTAAATCCTTCATTTTAACTAGTTTTACTGCAAATAAGGAAGGGGAGAAACTGGCCTGCGATACCACATCCTGACCCCTGTAGGAAATCCTTTCTTGCTCTGACAATGTATTATCCAAAGCCAAATTCTAAAGCCCAGAATGCTTTGGAGAAAGGATATGACCTACTTTTGTTCACGTGTAAAGGAGAATTCTTTGTTGATACAAAGGTGGGTAAATGGTCACCCTGAACATTATAGGTACTCACTCAACCATCCAAAATATATTCATGACTTGAAATGGTATATCATGAAAAAAACCTCTGAATGCTTTATACAAGTGTGTAACTAATACTTCAGGGAATATTGAGAAATAAAAGACGGCAGGTATTTTATCAGACACCGCCGTAAGACAGTCAAGCGTGATTGACAAACGAACTGCTGATCATGTTTTATTAGTAACACTGCTCAGGAAGTACTTTGTTGATCCTCATCAACCGGCTGTCTTTTGTCCTTACATTCCATAGTCAAGCTAATGCAGGTTTATCTGAGACACTTTCAAAGAGTATTAGCACTTCCCAGTGGTAGCACAGTACAAGGCCATCTCTCTCTCTCTCTCTGACTCTTTGTTTTTACAATTTCAGCTTTGGCTGGTGCACCTCAGAAAGAAATGCCATTCGGATTGACAGGAAATAAGATTTCAATGAAGATAAGACACTCATTGGAAATCATGCTAGCCAACAGACCAACCCAGAACAGACCAGGATCCTTCAGATTTGGGTTTCTTCTGAAGCTCTTTCTCCTCATTGCAGCATTTTGTCAGCACAAACACCAGAACTTGTTCCCACCAAGAGGGAGGGAGGGAAAATGGCAGCGAACAAGAAAGGGAAGGGGGAGAAAGAAGGAATTCGATACGCACTTTATTAATTGATTTGTCTGCCACATTTTCTTTCCATGAGGACCCAAAGCAACTTTACAATGTAAATAAACATCCCCCACCTCAAAGGTATCTTCAACATTCTGGGCTAGGTTGGGAATCCACTGAGGATCAGACCCAAAGGCGTGCACCTGTGGCCATGACAACGCTTCAAGTACCAGCCGCAGGAGGGTGGGAAGCTCAGCCTCTATCTTAAACAGTTGGGAGCTATTCCCTACCATTCCCCTTCTTTGGTGAAAAAGCCTCTGGTCACATCCAAGCTTTAAGTACCTTCAACAAGAGAGAAACAAAAACTCAGCCTCAATTTTTAAGCACGAGCCAAGCACACAAAAGGCTGCCTCATTCTTTTCAGATAAAGCACAAGAAAAAGCATGCTGGGTTGGCCCAAGATAGTTCTGATACACTGGCCAGATGCCTTCAAAAAAGCCCTTCGTATTACTTACCTCTGGCATCTGGTGTTCAGAGAGATGCCTTTGAACGTACAAGTTCCATTTGCCTAGAACGGCTAACAGTTCTTTTATCCATCTAATTTGCTGTCTAAGCTAGCAGCCATCATACATTGTGCTGGTGACCCAGTTATTCACATGGATGCAACTGCCCAACCTAGTTGTTTTTTTTTAAATCCAGTATTTTCAATTAATCCGCAGTCTTTTCCTCATTCTCACATCTCATCTGTTTTCAATAGCAAATCATGTGTGAGTGTCTTTAAGTGTCAGGAAAGGGAAAACAAAATACAATAGTAATACAATAAATTGTTACTTTTCAGAGCCAAGGCTTTTAAAATTATTATTTTGGTAAACCATGAAGACACATATGCATGCAATTTTACAACTTTGAAATGTGAGGATGGAATGACATCTCCCATATGGCTGTGCAAAACAGTGCATGCATGCATGAAATAAGGGCCATAACAATAAAGAGTAAGACTTTTAAAACAATGCAGTGGTTATTATTGCTGGCAGACTGATTAATTTCCTCACTATTTATGTGATTGGCTGCTGAATGGCAAAACAAGACAACAGATCTACAGTCTGGGAGAAAAACAAGATTCCCAATGGGCTGTGTGAAAATCTATGTGTGAAACAGTGCTGATTGCACTGTACTGCACTGTTTGAATACCTTTAAAAGTATCCTGATGAACAGTTCAAAGTATTTGTGAACAGCCAAAGTGATGAAAAATTAGCTCCCTCTTAATAATCGGTGAGCAGACCATGAGTGTGCCTATACACCTCCTCCTACAGGCAGAATCAGACATTGCAAGGAAAACGTATTTGTGTTGGCAAATGTGGAGGAGTAAAGGGAGGTTCTGCAAAATTTCAGAATTTTACTTTGCAGGTGCTCAGAGGCAAGAAATGTCTTTCCAAACCTTCCTTTCCCATTGCTAGAGCACCACCCTGTGGTGTATAACAACAACAGAACTGCAAGGGCTAAAGTGACATAAGGATTCAAGGATGTGTAACAGAAAACCACAAAGAAAATCAAGGAGAGATTAAAGAGAAATTCCATTTTTGGGGGGAGTGGGGGAAGAAATAATTTTTGGAAGAGGAATAAATGTCTAAAAAAGTGAATTTCGGGGGGGGGGGAAAGCACTGGTGCTTAACCATCTACCCCTGCACTCCCCCCCCCCTGCTAATGCTCTCTGGGTAATTTTAAACCATATTTACCCCAACTCCAAATTGAGATGTAGGTGACTGGTGTGAAAAAAAAGTACAGAGTTGCATTTGCAGAAGAGAAGGAAGAGTTAAACCCATGGTAGTTTTTTTTTTTTTTTTAAAAATCAGGTGACAGTTATACTTTGAGGGTGATCAAGGAAGTCAGAAGCTCTTCACCTATTGTTGAACTAATCTAAATACAGCTGTTTATTTGATCAGAAAGGTTACACTGTTCAGAAAGCACCCAAGAAGTATAAATGTTGAAAAGAAGGCTCAGGAAAAAAGCACAATGTTTCATTTGCATCTTAAGAACAAAGAATCAAATGAAAATGTGACTATTGTCTTTCCCAGCACTGTTATTGTACGTAGTATCCATCTATAATCTTTGCTTGTAATGATACTTAATAGCTGCCTTCGAATTATTAGTGGAAATTGTCACAGACAAGGGAGATATTACTGCATCTAATGAACCAAAGTAGGACTAAAAGGGGGAGGGGGAGGGGGAGGAGCAATAAGTAAAACATGTACAAATAAAATAATTTAAAACATTTGTGAAAATTTAACCCTGCCTTGGGCTCAGTGGAACTAAAGAGACACTGCTGATATCTGTGGGGCTTCTATGGAGGGAAGACATTTTATAGCGTTCATTTATACCTATAGGGCACACAACTGATTTGAGTCGCAACTGTGCTGTCACATCTCTGCCACAAGAAACTGTTTGGGGCTTAAAATTAAAAAACTCACATGATCTACAACCAAAATGTTGCAAACAAGAACCCCTTGTGCATATCAAGCAAGAAGTCAAATAGTTAATATTGCCTGTCTAGAAGTCACATCCCTGTCTTCAAAGACATACTTCTTTCATTCATACAATGCAAACTGCAGATTAATGTGGCCTCAATTTGTCTCAAGGCCATGCAGGAAAGGGAGAGGAGGAGGAGGAGGAAGAAGAAGAAATTGGGTTTATATCCTGACCTTCACTTGGTGTCTGAGTGGCTTACAATTTTTTCCCCTTCCCCTCCCCTCCCCACAACAGACACCCTGATGAGAGGGGATGAGAGAGGGAGGGTTAACATTTCAACCTTCCGTTTTACCATGTGGAACCTGTTCCCCAACTCCACAGTTAATATTTTATGAAGATCAGGCATACACTTCCCCCAGTTTTAAAATAGCAGAATAGGGAACGTAGCTTTAAATGGTGGGATTGTGGACTTCCCTGTCTGGCTGTGAGGCAAACTGAGGCTACAGCATGAAACTTCAGTTTGCACATATGAATAGGAGACTAAAGTGACGGCTGGTATACACATGCCAGTCCCTGGATTTCTTTACCCTGCTTTGCTATACTTACACTTTATTCATTTATTTGTCTGCCACAAATGTGTGAATGGATATTACTAAAAACCATTGCGTCTAAACTAAAATGACATTCCACCTGTGCTGTTATTTCTTGCATGTGCTATTCCTTACCTAGTGCTCTAGTGATAAAGTAATGGGCATTACTTTTAACTGAAGCCAAAGTTTGAATTAACCGGGATTCTGCAGTTCACTGGAGATCTCTACTAGGGTTCAGATCCTTGCCAACAACGAATCTCTCTGTTGAGCTTTGGATCACTCAGGCTCTCTCAGCCTTAGCTATCTCACAAAGTCATTGTGCGGATAAAATGGAGGAAAGAATCACCATAAGTTCCATAGAGGAAAGGCAGAGAGTAAAACACACTGACTAACTAACTGAATGAATGAATCACACACATGCATTATTCCATTTCAAAAAAACCCCACCAAAAAATGATTAACAGTGACAACTTAAGCAATTGCTCCCCAGGTTGGAATGAAGAGTTGGACACAAGGTATTGTTAAAACTAAGGGCCACTTTATTATATGAATAAACAAATGGCAAGGGCAACTAAAACTGCGGCCTGGTCAGGGCCAGGGGTCTCAACAGACCGCTTCTCTGCCATTAGCAGGCGAGAGACCCGGCCCCCCAGCTGGAGCTGTGTGTCACAGCTCCTGCCAGGCTGGCCCAGCAAGGAGGCATGCCCCAGAGGGCCCAACCACCAGACACACGTCTCAATGGAAGGCACCCTCTGGTCAAGCCTCCAGGACGGTCTGCATTCACCCACCCTGGGTCATGAACACCCAAAAGTTGATTCTGCAAGACCCCTAACTCCCCCAAAGGGGGAGGCTTTCCTGATCTGCTATGCAGGATAGGCAAAAAAACACCCCAGCCATTAGCCAATCAGCTGGGGAGTAAAAAATTCCTACCCGGCCCCCCAACTATGAGGTGACCAGCACTTACCTACATATAGGGTTGCCAAGTCCAATTAAAAAAATATCTGGGGACTTTGCAGTGTTGATGCGCCTGTGCTTAGTGAGGGTGGTCTTTAGTGACGCAAAGAATGAAGGCTTGCACACAGCAGTGTTAAAACCACTATATACGATTTATTTACACCTCCACTCTCCAAACCGACAGAATGCTCCGCTGCACCTCCACCATACATATCCCACACACAGTAAAGTGTCTTTGTACATTTATACATACTATCCACCCAGGTAACCAATCAGCTTGCTGCTGAGTCATGCTGACATTGTCCAGGCTGATGCAATCTGGCAACCAGCCACCTTCTGTCACTTAGATGATCTACCTGGCAGTTCTGTTACTTTCACTTTCCCAACATGTGCATAGAAACTGCTTGGCTTCTGAATATACTGACATGTAGGTGGTGCCAGGAGACTTTGGGGGTGGAGCCAGGAGACATTTGGGGCAGAGCCAGGAGCAAGCATGTGACAAGCATAATTGAACTTCAAGGGAGTTCTGGCCATCACATTTAAAGGGACCGCACATCTTTTAAATCCCTTCCCTCCACAGGAAATAATGAAGGATAGGGGAACCTTCTTTTGGGGCTCATAGAATTGGACTCCCTGGTCCAATCTTTTTGAAACTTGGGGGGTATTTTGTTGAGAGATACTGGATTCTATGCTGCAAATCTGGTGCCTCTACCTCAAAAAAAGCCCCCCCTCAAGCCCCAGATACCCACGGATCAATTCTCCATTATTTCCTATGAGAATAAGTCTCCATAGGAAATAATAGAGTTCCCTCCCCTCCCCCCGCTTTCTCTCTCTCACTCACACACACGCTTAACTGTCTCTGGTGTAAGTGGGCAGCCGTGTTGGTCAGAAGCAGTAGAACAAAGCAGTAGTCTCTGATGCCTCCACAACCAGGTCTGGAAAGTACAGGGGCTACCTGCTCTTTTACACACACACTCACTTATCCAAAACGAAAGCAAAACAAACAGAAAGGCTGCATTCTGAGGAAGTCTGCTGTTGCTAACCCTTCCCTATGAAGTACTTCCTGTTCCAATTTAAAGGCTAGGGTTGCCAAGTCCAATTAAAGAAAAATCTGGGGACTTTGGGGGTGGAGCCAGGAGACTTTGGGGGTGGAGCCAGGAGACATTGGGGGTGGAGCCAAGAACAAGGATGTGACAAGCATAATTGAACTCCAAGGGAGTTCTTGCCATCACATTTAAAGAGACAGCACACCTTTTAAAATGCCTTTCTTCCATAGGAAATAATTAAGGATAGGGGCACCATATTTTGGGGCTCATAGAATTGGACCCTCTGGTCCAATCGTTTTGAAACTTGGGGGGTATTTTGGGGAGAGGCACTAGATGCTATACTAAAAATTTGGTGCCTCTACCTCAAAAAATAGCCCCCCAGAGCCCCCAATACCCACAGATCAATTTCCTATTATTCCCTATGGGAATCGTTCTCCACAGGGAATAATAGAGTGCCTCGTAGACATTTCCTCCCCCCCCCACGCTTTCTAAAGGGGGGGAGGGCCTCCAAACTAGGGAATCCCCTGCCCCCTCCCTCTCTCTCACACACACACACTTACCAGATCTTCCTCCGGACAACTCTACTTCCTGTGAAAAAGAAAGCACAGAAAGGGAGGGGCCGTTCTCAAAAGCCCTTCCTGCTTCCGGCTTCCTGCCCAGCCTTAAAGGGGCAGACATTTTGCAAACGGCTCAGGAGCTCTACATGAAGCCTAAAGGTATGTTCTCCCCCCCCTCCACCCCCCACCCCCGCTTCCAGAGTTTTGAAAAGCGGGAGGTGAGGCTGTGAAACCAGAAGTCTCCCGCCAGAGCGGGAGATTTGGGAAGCCTATTAAAGGCACACACCCATTTTAAAACCGGACCTGTTTGCAGGTCCTGCCTGAGATCTAGAGGTACATGGTTGCGTGTGTGGGAGGGGTGGGGGGAAGCTTGTAAAACTGGGGAATCCCCCGCTGGGACCTGGGGATTGGGAAGCCTACCTACATAACAAACAGGGCGGGCAAAAGGGCTGAGCTTCACCAAGGGACTGAACAATGGGTGTGGAGATCTGGCCGTTACTATGCCCAAGCCCTGCCCCCTCAGCAGCACTCCTAAACAGGCCACTGAAGTCCTTCCTTATTCTCCAGGGAGGCAAATTGATTTCCAGCAGCTAGGCCGCTATGCCGCCAGCTGCAGGAAATTCAAACTACCCAGAATCCTGCTAGGAGCTACTCAATGGGCCTTGCTCTCAGGAAAATGTTCTCAGGATTGCACTGTAAATCTATACATGGTAGAAAGAGAAAGAGTCAGGGTATGCTATGAAAGATTAGATACCTGATTAAACAGACTTTATGACTCACTCCCAAACTACCTTCATGGTGAGAAAAGATGAATACAGGGCTACCTTAAAGTCTGACTGAAGGAGAAATTCCTTCTCTGCTTGAACAGTCATTCAGGTATTAAACAAAACCTGCATATAAAATCCAAAACAATATCCTCCAAAGTGAAAAAGTGGGTGTGGTCAGGAGCCCTGCAACAGGCCCCCTGTTCTTCCAAACATTTCCCTAAAAATAAATGCATACACACATACACCCTCTGTCTATCACACAAAAGCAAGCACGTTCTCACACAGCCATGATCTCTTTGTTACTGTGCTGGCAAGCCAGATCATCTGTTTCCTTTCCTTTGCTAATGGTGGCAGCTGTCAAGAATGGTGGCAGCAGGCAAGCCTCACAGGATCAGGATTTAAAAAAGAGCAATTTCCTGTCCTGGATACTGAAAGGGAGCCACCAGCCTACAGCTGTCTCCTCAGTACTCTACTGGGGTACTGGCTGTAGCTCAGAAGCATCACATTTTGCCTTTGGAATATCTAATGATGCTGAATTGTGCCAGAAACACAGGTGAGGCAGGATGGTCATGTCAGTCTGAAATTTATTGCTTGACTGTGATGGATGTTTTGCCTGCCTCTGCCCTTCAACACATTCAACATTCTCCTTTGGCTGCCCCTGACAAGGGAAGATCAGGAGTGGGAGGCAGGCAAGAGATGCCAAAAGAACTGCTAATAAGATGGTGTTTCCCCCTCCAACTGATAACCTGTTGCTGCTGCTTTATTTTAATTGCTGTGGCTGTTTTTAGTAATTCACACTTTTGACTTTAAAAAAAAAAATGATTTGCCTTTGGGCCCAGAGGCCGTCTAGAGAAGTAAGCAAAACACGCAAGACAAAAGCTGTTAGATCTCAAATGCCAAAACCAAGAACTGGTTCTATCAAAATGCAACCTCAGATTCTTTGGTGGCGAGACATGCTGAATTCAGAGTGTTTTCCAATCAGTTTCTATCTGACAAGAAGAATGTCAGCTGTCTGCACCCACCCTGGGTGGGTGGCAGCATCCTGCATCTGCACTACCTCTGGGCCAGAGGTGCCATTAGTTCCACAGTCCACTCTCCTCCTCTTCTCCTCCGATGCACAGGCCAGCACAGGGACTTCACTCTTTTCAGTGAGAAAATGCAATATCTAATCAGTATGCTAAGTCTATAGCAGAAACATGCAGGCATTCTCCATATAAGGGATTCTGAATTGATCAGCCACAAAAGTCATGTTCTGTTTCATTCTCCTTGATCGATACAGGACAAAAAAAAAAAAAGAAGGAAGGAAGGGTAGAAAGAAAACATTGCATGCCTTTTAAAAAAAAAATCTTTCCATCACTGCCAGACAGGTTATGAAGCATTCCCTGCATTTTCAGACAATCGGTTAATACTTGGCCTCTGCTTAAGCAGAATTGCTTGGGCTCCTCTTTTTCTTCAATTGTGCATATTACAAACAGAGATTAGTGCCCTTTCACTTTGGAGCTGTCAACGTTCAAGTGACATAAGCTATTAACATTCTATTTGTAAGTGGCCAGCCACTTCCTTTGACATTCTTGTAAAAAGGCCACTGAACTCTGCAGTGCGTGCTGTTTTCGCTGAGATAATCCATTCCTGTCCCATTTGATTGGCTAGTGACACACAGTCTGTCAGAATTACTGATGTGATCCTATGCAGTTATATATATATATAAAAGAAAGACGCTGGGGTGGGGGGGTGGGGAAGAGAGACCGGGTTATGTCACATTGATTATGCTGTGATGGTATGCTTTAATGATGACACCATCCTTCAGAGCAACCAGGAAAGTTAACAATCCAAGATGTCAATTTTGGCTTCAAGCAGTACTTTAAAAGGTTTGGTATTTTCTGCTTAAAATATGTATGCCGAATGAAACTGTCAACTGAACCAAACAGCTGTCTTTCTCAACCAAACACTAATAACGTTGTTCATCAAAATTTGAAACCCTGCAGGTTCTAATCTGCAAACCAGTCATGCTGAAAGTGGGGAGAGGGAGAAGGAGAGTCTGAATCCAGGGTTCAGGTGTGTGGTGCTTTCTGTGCTGGTTATGTTGGTTCTTGGAGAAATATGTTGGCTGTATGCAACAAGGATTTCTTTATGTATGCCCCTGGTTGCATGTGGGAGGGGATTATCACGCAACACTTAAAAAAAAAAAAGCTTGCATCAAAACCCAGCAACCAGCTCATCTTTCTGCTTCCCACTCATTGACCAACAGATTAGCCTACCATCAGAAGGGGTGTCTCCACCAGCCAGTAAGTAGGATCTTTGTAGCAGTCTGCACATCCTGTGGTATTTTGGGGTCTACACCCACAAGGTATTGCATGGATGAAATGTGTTTGGAAAATCTGCAAGTAATTCACCAGAGAACTAAGACACACAGTGTTTTTTTTGTCTAGCATTCTGCAGATTTTGCCACTAACTTGTTCAACAGGCAGACTTACTGGGTTTGAAAGTGTTGGTCAGGCACAAGCTGATCATTCAGAATGTTTGATTCATGCTAAACAGCTGTGACCACCTGCCAGGCTGCTAAACAGATCTGTTGTGGGGGAAGAAGATAAAGAAGATAAAGGCACTCTGAGACTCTGATTCAGAGAGAAGGGTGAGGTATAAATATACAGTCGTCTTCTTCTTCTTCGCAAAAATTGTCCACATGAAAAAATTGGCTGATTCAGACTGTGTGGCAGCCATTAGTGTCGCTGAGGACTATTTAGACAAATACTGAACGGTAGGATTTTTATTAAAAGATAACATGTATTAATTGAATGTGTGATGAATCTAAGTGTCTATTTAAACCACTGCCTGCTGAACAGAACAGTTACAGTCTGGATGTAATGCCAGGGTAGCAGAACTCATTCAGATTGTGTGAGTCTGACAAGCCACTTACCCTGTATTGCCCAAATTAAAAAAGGAATACATGGGAGCAATCTGCAGACCAGCCATGCATGGGCTGATGAACAATAGAACTAATCATTAAAAAAAATCAGCTACCTGTTTGCAACTGGCAGACAAGACATAAGGAGAACTGGAGGATGTTTGAGCGTTCCTAGTTTCAGAAGAGGGCTACAGGGAAATAGAGGAACACAGGAAGATTCTGCATGCCATGTGGCAACATGGGATCACTTGAATGAAGAGGGGTGAAACTACCCCCATCTGCCATTGGAACAACTGGTGCTGAAGAAAGAAGGAGAAGGGGAGGCAGCTTTATCCAATTCTGCCTTCTCAGTGCAGTCTCCCCCTCATCCTATGCCATTTTTGACCACAGGGCTCAGCCCAGCGTTACGTTATCAGGTGCCAAAGGGGACAGTTGGAGAGAAAAGGCAAATGGGACAAAGCCATTTCCAGAAGCACCACTGCTCTGGCAGTTCATACGACACAATTGCATATGAAGCATTCTAAATCCTTGTAATGGACAAAATAAGACCACACATTTATTATTCCATTTGCATAATTTTAATTCAATTTTTAAACATTTTATTGGGGAAAAAAACCCAATAATCAAAATACAAACTTAAACATATATAAACCAATAGATACATCAATATATAAACCAATAGTTACATCAATGCAAACCCCAATAATCAAAAATTATTCAAGAATCTTAATGCTTATTGAACCAAGAAACCCTTCCCAACAGCCAGGAATGCTAAATGATCTTATATATCCAAAAACTTCACCAATACATATAACTAACAATACCTTATGGAAATCAAGTTGGATAACCATGAACTATGAGCCTATTGTCTGGGAGGTCAGAATAGAAGACTTAGAGCTACAGAAGAGTCAAAGGGCGATTTCCCTCACAGCTTACCGAGGAGCGAAGTTCCTCCTCACCGCGCAGCATCTGCTCGGATTCCCCACCAACTGCTCCGCGGATTCAGGAAGTGCCGCACCTTTTGCGTTGCTAACATAAACTAGGGTTTTAGCGATTTCCATTTGAGACACAAAATGTGCAGCACTTCCTGAATCCACAGAGCAGTTGGTGGGAAATCCGAGCAGACGCTGCACGGTGAGGAGGGACTTCGCTCCTCGGTAAGCTGTGTGGGAAATCGCCCAAACATTTTAATTAATTTCAATTTAATTCATTTAGACCCCAGTTTTCTCCCCAGTCAAGACCCAAAGAAGCTTGCATAATTTTCCTCTCCTTCATTTTTCTCCTCACAACAACTCGAGGTTAGGTGTCATGGGTGCTGGGGACTCTGCAGAAGGAGCGGAGCCTGCAGAGGAAACTGTGCCCCTGCCACCTGCACCAGTGCCCCTGCCTCCTGCTGGAGAAGATCCCAGCCCCCCTGCCTCGCCCTCTCGGGTGGCTCGTGTGCATGACCGCCTTCATCAGGACCTCAGGGATCGGAGGAGGGTGGCACGCTCACAAGCAAGACGCTCCCTGAGCCCTGAGTTTTGAAAGGATTCTGGCCCTTCTAAGGGCAAGGATGCTTGAGTTGTAGCAGGATCCTGGCTGCCTCTCTGAGCCAGCAATTAGCCCAAATGGGCAACAGCCAGCGGAGGGCTATATAGCTGTGGGCTTTGTGGAAGCAACTAGTCATCTACCTGACGTTCTAGCATCCACTCCGGCTTTGACTTTTGGACTCCCTGACTTCGGCTCTTGACTTCTGGACTCCCTGACTTCGGCTTCTGAACCTCTGACCTGTGTTACCTGGACGGTGATTCGGATTTGGCGCCTCGGACCCTACCGGCTACAGACCTCGGCCTGCCCCTGGACTTTGCCTGACCCAGCCCCAGCCGTGACATTAGGCTGAGAGAGTCTCCCAGATCCTAGTGTTGACCATCACTCTGTGTTGACCACTACACCACACTGACTCTCTAAGTTCTGAATAATAAATTCACATACACATGGAATGAACATTTTTGCAGTTAATTTCAGCAGATTTAGAATTTCACTTTAAGGAGAACAAAAAAGCCCCCTTTCTGTGCTTTTGAATGTAGCCATGTTCACATAAATCCATAAAGGTTAACACTGGTCTACAGCCACTTAGCAAAACACCACCTTCCTTGTCTCTTTTTACTTCATTTCTCAGCCATTGTGCTCTCTCTTCTTTTCTCCCTCTCCCTCTCTTTCTTCATTATCTTATTTTTGAAGTGCTTTAATGAGGCTTTTATATGGTGTTGATATTTTTTCTCCACCTCGTATAAAACCTGTTAAAAGAGCTGAGCCAGCCCTTCTCCTGGGTAAGCTGTTTTACACTTGAAGCACAGCTATAGGAGATTGCCCTTTAAAAGTCTTTTAAAATGCTGTTAAAGAAGCAGTAGCTTTATTAAAAGCCTTCAGGTCTGAATCTCTTCAGCACCATCTTCTGTCATGGCTCTGGGAGGAACAGGCTGGCTTGCTTTTAAAGGCTTTTAAAAGATATTGTGAAAATTAGCTGCAGGATTTCGAGCCTTTGAAAGCCCCACCTCCCATCCCCTCTTCCAGTTTCTCAACTGTGAGGTTTCTATGCAACGTGGTGTTCATTTGGTGAGGTGTTCACTTCACAGTGATGTTGAGAAGACATAAATTGCAATCTGTCTGACCTCCTAGCCTCCATATTCTGCTTCCCTCCATTTTATAATAAATTAGCAAATGTCTGCCATGATGATGTGTGGAGCGGTTGTGAGGGGTGTGCAGGAGATTTTGGTTCATTTTTGGGGTTTGCTACAGTTCATTTACTGACCTTTATTATTATGATTACACTTGCTTCCTTTGCCAACTCTGGGATGGGATATTCCTGGAAAAGAAGAAAAAGAGATTGGATTTATACCCTGCCCTTCTCTCAGAGCAGTTTACAATCTCCTTCCCTTCCTCTCCCCACAACAGACACCATATGAGGTAGGTGGGGCTCAGAGTCCTCTGATGGAAAGTACTTCTGAGAGAGAAGCTCTTTCAAGAACTGTGACTGACCCAAGGTCACTCTGCAGGTGCACCTGGAGGAGTGGGGAATCAAACCTGGTTTTCCCACATTAGACTCTGTGCACTTAACCATTGCATCAAATTGGCTCTGGAGATTTGGGGGTGGAAACTGTGGAGAGCAGGATTTGGGGACAGGAGGTGTAACAGAGCCAGAGTCCAACTTCCAAAGTCACCAATTTATCCAGGACCAACATTTAAACTTTGTACATCCTGTGTATTCTCATTTGCAATTGTTAGGCCATTAAAGGTTTGATATGGTATACTTCTCTAGGGGAACTGATCTCTATAGTCGGGAGATCGGTTGTAATTCCAAAGATTGTCAGGCCCCACTTGGAAGTTGGCAACCCTATCAGTGAGCTCAGCAAAATATTTTCCCTTCTCTGTTGTACCCATATTGCCCTTTGTGGGGAGGAGTATGCAGCAGGCTGTACTTTATTGTCTGTTTACTCTCATTCACACATCCCAGAGAACTGGAACAAACCAATGCCTTCTCTCACCTGCAGGTCTTAGTGCTGACACTCAGAAAACAGAAGAAAACATTTGCACTTGGCCAACATGGCACCAGAGAAGAAATGGAATATTGATAGAACTCTCTGTCTGGGGCAGTGATGCTCTGTATTCTTGGTGCTTGGGGGTGGGGAGGGAAACAGTGGGAGGGCTTCTTGTGTCCTTGCCCCACTGATGGACCTCCTGATAGCACCTGGGTTTTTGGCCACTGTGTGACACAGTGTGGTGGACTGGATGGGCCACTGGCCTGATCCAACATGGCTTCTCTTATGTTCTTATAAAACAAATGGTATCTACCTTAGGGTATGAATTATAAAATCAAGATGGCCTCCTTCAGGGGATAGTGCAATGACTGGGAGAAAGTTATTCCATATTGTCAGAATCTGAGGCTGCCAGTAGGCCCCCTGAACAGTTAGTACACAAATGAACTAGTATTTGAACAGGGATGTCCTTGGAGGGCTCATTGGTAGTGAGGACTGTGCCACCCTGTGTTGGGGTGGAGAGCAATTTTTGACTTTACTACAAGTTCAGTATTAATTTTCTTCACAGTATTAATTTTCTTTCATGAAAGAAAGGACCGTCAAAATAGTCCTTGGCATTTACTTGCTTCTAAGCCCATTAAATCCAATGGACTTAAAAAGGTGTTTGGGCTCCAGAAGATCTGAGGATTCTCAGAGCAGATCTGTGTTGTAAATGGAAACCAGTCTGAAATGTTTTTTCACTGATACAGCCTCCCACAAAGGACAGTGGGAACTGTAGTTCTATGCTAATACTGGAAATGCTTTGTCAGAGATGTTAGTCCCTTCACAGAACCAACATTCCCAGGATTCTTTGATGTAAAGGCTTCGTGTAGGCATTTGATATTTTGTAGTTTTTATGGAAAGCAACCTTAATGCTGTGGAGGGGAGTTAACATGATTCTGAAAAAAAAAATACACAATTGCTCATTATGTGGCACATTTATATATATAAATTTTGGGGGTTTTGCAACTGTTTAACTGTTAAACATTCCACTAGCATCCGAGAGGGGTACTGGTTTAAGAGGACTGCACATTGTTATGTTTATATATCTATCAATCACAGTTTTATTCTGTTTGTCATTAAATAACTTAGTGTGGTTTATAAGGTTCCTTTCCTCCTACATTTTTAATTTGCTGACAGAGTGACTGGCTGACAGTTACCCAGCGAGCTTCATGATGGAGTGTGGATCTGAAACTTGTTCTTCCTGTTCTAACTACACTGGGTGTTGATAAGGTAGTGGACAGGTCTCAGTAAAATTTAAGCACTTTTAAATTCCCATTGTAAATGGTGAAACAGTTGCCCATTGAAATAGTCAGTTTTACTTAGAAGTGCTTCATGACTGGCTGGAAAGTTTCAATCTCAACATGCAATATTTCCACCTTTAATTCCTTTCTGTTGCTTTTCTTGAGCTACAGCCACTGCAGAAACTAAGCAGCAACCTAGAAGTGACCTCTTTTTGTTTGGAGATCGCCTGTGCCGACTAGGTCAAAATTTTAACTTAAGAAATCCCTGCCACTGCACCCCCCTCCAAAAAAATGTTTTTTGTGCTTCAAGCTGAGTGTGCATCTTCTGTTCTTTCAACACTGTTTCTAAGTATTAAAAATGCTTATTTCAGCTGGCAGAGCCCAACGGTGCCCCTTGCGAATCGAGAAATACATGTCTTACAATTCATACACAAATGAAACACCATGAAATATTCATGAGGAATACTCTAAATTATGTACCAAACAACCAGACTACTGTCATTGTCGCACTTTTCATCTGGTAAATATCCCGGCGGGCACAATGAATTCGCTTATATCTCACAAAGAGTTTCCCAACATGTTTAAATTATTTATCTTATGGTACCAGCCTCTCTCTTTAAAAAAAAAAAGTATATTATGTCTCTGTGTGTACACACACATTTGCCATAGTGTATTAGAGTTGGTTAAAAAAATTAAAATATCAAGAATCAGGTGGGGTTTTTGATTATGTCTGGGCAGTAGTATGTGCAAAAAGGATCTAGGGGTCCTAGTGGATCATACGCTGAACATGTGTCAACAGTGTGATGTGGTGGCTAAAAAAGCAAATGCAATATTGGGCTGCATTAAAAGAAGTATAGTGTCCAGATGACGTGAAGTGATGGCATCACTTTACTCTGCTCTGGTAAGACCTCAGCTGGAGCGCCGGGTGGTGGTGGGGCGGGATACCATGCTGGGCGGGAGGGGGTGGGATGCCATGCTGGGGGGGGGTGCCAGGGGGCACCTGCCTAGGGCACTGTTTGCCCTACAACTGACCCTGAGGACCATAACCAACAGTTTGAAATTAAATCAAAAGAGTTTCCGGTTCAACATTAGGAAGAACTTCCTGACCGTTAGAGCTATTCCTCAGTGGAACAGGCTTCCTGGAGGGGGGGGCTCTCCTTCTTTGGAGGTTTTTAAACAGAGGCTGGATGAGCATCTGACAGCAATATGGATCCTGCGAATTTAGGGGGGGGGAGCTATTTGTGAATTTCCTGCATTGTGCAGGGGGTTAGACTAAATGATCCTGGAGGTCCCTTCCAACTCTATGATTCTATGTCTCAAATAATTTAGCAGAATTCCAGTCTTTCCTCAATCAGAGGATTCTAAGGAATACATTTATGGTTTCTGTGCTGGAGCTAAGTCATCTTGGACTTTAGCGGCCTTCCCCTAACCAGTGTTTTCTCTAAGCTATGCATGTGAGTGGCCACTCCTTAACACAGGAAGCTCGGTCAGCAGCAACCTGGGGCCACTCATGGTCTTGTGCTGTCCATTGCCCATTTTACCATTAAAAGCCTCCCCCCCTTTTGTTGTATATCTACACATAAAGGGAATACAGATGCCCAATATTGTTCAATTTATCATTGAGGCCTTTATTGCATCCTAGACCTCAATCCATCAATCAGTGAGAAGTTTTCAGAATACTTTTAAATGATTTCATATTATACATGTCAAATAAAGGAAATGTTCTTGTACAGAACAATTCCACCACCAGCATGATACCAGGAAAATTCAAAATAACAAAGCACTGTCCATATGCCATTTATGTCTGAGAAGGTTTAACGTAACATTTTCATAAGGCAAATATATATAAACTTGCCTAATGATAATCACACCATTCATCCACCTTTCTTGCTGTTGAAGCAAGTGCCTTACGGAGCATTGTAGTCTTTAAGATGCATCATGTAGGACAGGTTCTTTTTCTACAAAGGAACTTGCATTTAAACAAAGGACCAATATAGAGAGTTCTGCTGGATCAAGCCATCTAAAATTAGCCCAGCAACTTCTTCCAAACAAGGTTTAAGATACACTTTTGGAAAACTTAACAGAGATGCCAGCCTCCAGGTGGGGCCTTACAGCTCATCCCCAGACTACAGAGGTCACCTTCCTTGGAGAGAATGGATACTTTGGAGGCTGGACTGTATGACATTGTACCTTATGAAGGAATATTCCTCTCCAGGCTCCATTCCCAAATCTTTAGGAGTTTCCCAACCTGGAGCTGGCAGCCCTATTCCCAGATCCCCCACTGGTGGCTAGTGGGGATCTGGCAACCCTAATAGTGAATGATTCAGAAGGTCAAGACCACTGTCAACATGTATAAGGGGCTTTATTTATTTATTTATTGGATTTATATCCCGCCCTCCCCACTGAAGCAGACTCAGGGAGGCTCGCAACAATAAAAACATTTACAGTTCTAAGCTTTAACAGTTAAAACATTAAGCAAATTAAACTATGAACAATTAAAACCGATTAAAACAATTTTGGTGCTAGAGTAATTAATTTTCAATGTCTTCAGCCCTCTTGGGTATCTTCACATATTACTATAAATTCAGTTGAAGGCGAGTCGAAACAGAGTTGTCTTATAGGCCTTGCAGAACTGGGCCAGGTTCCACAAGGCTCTTACTTCTTCTGGGAGTTGATTCCACCAATAGGGGGCTGCGATTGAGAAGGCTCTCTCTCTGGTGGTCTTCAATCTTGCTTACCTCGGCCCAGGAATCAATAATAGACTCTGTATCCTAGATCTAAGTACCCTCCGGGGAACATGTGGGGAGAGACGGTCCCTAAGGTAGACAGGTCCTCGGCCATATAGGGCTTAAAAGGTAATAACCAGCACCTTGTAGTGAATCCAGTACAATATCGGCAGCCAGTGCAGCTCTCACAGCCCTGGCTGTATGTGCTCCCGCATGGAAAGCCCAGTAGTAGTCTGGTTGCTGCATTCTGCACCAGCTGTAGTCTCTGGATTCAAGACAAGGGCAGCCCCATGTAGAGGGCGTTGCAGTAGTCCAATCTCGAGGTGACTGTAGCATGAATCACAGTTGTTAGGTTGCCACAGTCGACGAAAGGGACCAACTCCCCTACCTGCCTAAAATGGAAAAGGCAGATTTGGCAGTGGCTGCTCTCTGGGCCTCCATTGTTAGTGAAGGGTCCAGCAGCACCCCCAAACTTCTGACCTTGGGCGTCGTTGTAAGTGGTGCACTGTCAAAAGCTGGTAGGGGTATTTGCTAGATTTCCTATCTTTTAATTTCTTTTTTATACATAATGTGGCTGTTATGTTCTTGTCCAATACGGTTTACAGCTTGTCTATACATACTTCTTACTTAGCTATAGTCAGTGTTATTTACTGCACTGCAATGTTATTTATAATGTTATTTACATCCTTGATTCTTTGCAATCTTGTTTGGTTTTTGTATTGGAAAACTCCAATAAAATGTTAATTACCAAAAAGCTGGTAGGGGGATTTAGGCTTCTCCCATGATGTCATGTTAACCTGAAATGCCTGCCAGGAACACGTGGTTTTCCCCACAACCAGTGGGGGTTTCATCATAAAAATCCATAATATTAAAATCAGATTAACATCTAAAATAATCAGAACATTAACAACTAACAACAGTGCCTCAACAGATAAACAGCCAATTGGTTCCAGGGGGTCACTTGGATCTGAAGTCACTCAGGATGTGTGTGTGTGTGTGTGTGTGTGTATACTGTCTCTGAACACAGATGTTCCATGAATGTACATCATCCCTAAATTTGTACCATTCCTTTTCAAAGCCATCTAATCCATAGTCTCAGAAAAAGCTTTGGGTTCTTCTGACAATTTTTGCTTGCCATAATGCACATATATCCATTGCATCAGATATTGCGCTCCCGGTGTTCTTTAGTTGGACAAAGTTTTCATTATGATAAGAACCATATTTACATACATCTTGCTGAGTTCAATGGGATTAACTCCCTGACAAGTATGTATAGGATTATACTCTACCATGTTTTAAAGGAAGCCTTCTTGCCCTGTATATTTTCTTTGACTCTGATCATTAACCATGTCGGCATCTTCCTGAAATTTTGTACCTTATCTATTTCATGCTGTACATTTTACCTTTTTCAATTGTAATAATTCGATCCCAAACTTGTTTAGTTGGGAATATGTTCTGTTGAAATCAATTAGACCTCCTTTCATGTAAATTTTAGGATTAAAGTGAAATATGTCCCCCCCACAAACCCCCCCCCCCGTCAAACCTTATCTGATTTGCAGTAAACACTTTATCTAAGAAATCAGTCATGATTCTGCAGTGTTTTGCCAACAAACAATTGAGCCTAAGAGATTTTTCTCCTTTATGTCTAATTTTATCCTCACATCTCACCCCATTAGCAAGATGAGTTGCTTCTGGATGAGCAGTATATAAACATGTTTCTTTTCTTTCTTTCTTTCTCTTTAAACTAAGTAATTACAACCTATCATAGAGTCTTGAGTCCTGGTATTGCACAGTGTGGTGGAGGGTGGAGGAGAATTATCAATACATGCTATTAAATTTCAAGTGGACTAGAAGCTTCCCTTTTATGTGACAGTTCACTGTCTGACAGATGTTATGGCTATTGACCGGTATTCTTAAATTAAAGACAAGGCTATTCAAGGGCATCTATTTTTTTCATTGTTGTTTTCTTTCTAGAATTAAAGAAATGAATAAATGAAAAGGTAGTACAGCTGAAATGAATTTATGTTTCTTGCATCTGTTGTCAAAGGTGTGACTAAAGATAGCAGAAGCACTGCATGATTAGAAGGCAACTGGAACTAAGTTTGAAATATAAAATGCTTAAAAATATCTATCTATCTATCTATCTATCTATCTATCTATCTATCTATCTATCTATCTATCTATCTATCTATCTATCTATCTATCTATCTATCTATCTATCTATCTATCTATCTTAAGCCAAAATGCCCTCAAAATGAGGTTGGGGAATTGACAGGTGGGCACCTGGCTTAAAAAGGATCTTTTAATCTATGTATACAGGGTACGTGTCCAGAAATTATTGCTTAAAATTACCAGGGAAACTAATTAAGTAAAAACAATTAAAATTTATTCCAGAAAAATATAGACACACATACAAGGTAATAAACTCATAAAACATACAGACAGTCTTAAGAAAAATAGAGAGAGATTCAGAGACAACACAAGGATGGACAAACAGGGTGATAATTACTGATTGTAGTCTTCAAGGAAGGCTCCAATGGTGATGAATGAGGACTAGGGGGAGGGGACCCTCAACTGATCAGGAATCGGGGATGTATCTAGACAGCGAACTGGGGTACTGCTAGATGCACACCTGTGAGGAGCTGGGTCACAGGTTATAAGGACTACCTTGAGCCCTCAGGGAATGGGAGGTACAGGGGTGGATGACAGTGGTCAGCTGATACATGACCTCAGGAAAAGGGGAGGCCCTGCAGTGACCATAAGGGCTGGACTTCTGCAGTAGCCAATAGCCAGTTAAGAAGAAGATATTGGATTTATATCCCGCCCTCCATTCCAAAGAGTCTCAGAGCGGCTCACAATCTCCTTTACCTTCCTCCCCCACAACAGACACCCTGTGAGGTGGGTGGGGCTGGAGAGGGCTCTCACAGCAGCTGCCCTTTCAAGGACAACCTCTGCCAGAGCTATGGCTGACCCAAGGCCATTCCAGCAGGTGCAAGTGGAGGAGAGGGGAATCAAACCCGGTTCTCCCAGATAAGAGTCCGCACACTTAACCACTACACAAAACTGGCTTTAATTGGCAGCCCCTGATTGGCTGCTCATAGCTAGCCAATGAGCAGACTTGGCCTTAGTTACGTGATTGGACTTCCAGATAACAATGGGCCAAGGGGAAGGCTCCAGGATGACCATTAAAGGAAAGAATGGGAAAAATGGTTAAGGTGGGGGTACTTAAGTCTATCAAACTTATCTAAAAAGATGACAATAGATGGCCAAATTGCTACCTAGGTAATACCCGGTCTATACAAAGAAACTTGGCTCTGGGTGAAGATGTTCTTCCTCCACTTCAATCTTCTATTGGCACCAGTTTTTGTCTTGAGTTCCGTTATACAAAGGCTTAGGCGGTCTGGCAGGATCCACGCCTAAGATAAGCTTTATGGCTTTATGCATAGGTGACATCTGTTGAGTATGTGAGCCTCCCGCTTCGCTGTGATGGAGTCTGGCACTGCAGGAAGATAGCTGCTGATGGTGTTAGCCTCCTAAGATGGATTCTGTGATTGAGGCTGGAAACCGCTTGCCTGGACAGTTCCTGGCGGTGCACCTTCTTCTTCTTCCAAGGCAAAGATGGGGATCACACGGAGCGACTGGAAACCATCTGTTCTTCTGGTTAGCACTCCTCCAGAGACACAGAATGCTGCTGCAACATTGTGGCTGTTAGTACTCATAAGTCCCTTCCAGTGTGGTAGACAAAACCCACGTTCTCCTGGCAGATGTGTGTGAGTTGAGTCTCCAGGCACCCTGGCAACCAAGAGGGTGACTACGATGTTCTGGAATTAGGGGTATTTTTTCTCACACTATCTATCTATCTATCTATCTATCTATCTATCTATCTATCTATCTATCTATCTATCTATCTATCTATCTATCTATCTATCTATCTATCTATCTATCTATCTATCTATCTATCTATCATCTATCTATCTATCTAACAAAACTTCCCTGAGAGTAAATCCCACTGGGGATAAAAAAAAACCCTAGACAATTTGGGCTAGACTAGACATTTGGACTGCTGCATTTAAAACCTATGGTTCTGGGGGTCAAATTAGGACATTATTTTGGTTCAAGTAGGAGAAGCCCTGATCTACAAGATCTGCTGTGAAAATATGATCTGTAATGGGGGAACCAAAGTAGTAGCTAGTGATTCAGCACAAAACTCAAATGCTAATACCCCAGTCATACTGGGGCAAAAGTCAGTATCAGCAATACTAACTGCAAATTAGGGAGGGGTTGTGGCTCAGTGGTAAAGCATCTAGCAGCTGGTTTGCAGAAATTCCCAGGATCAGTCCCCAGCAGTCTTAGCTTAAATGGTTAGATATTAGGTAATGTGAAAGACCCCTGCCTGAGACTTTGGACTGCTGCTGCTAACCAGATTAAACTCTGTATATGGAAGCTTCATGTGATCCTGTGTTTCACCATATGTAGTGAAAAACAGAGCTTATCCTTTTGCCAGTACTTGTCCCTAATCAAAGTTGGGAAATTCCTGGAGATTTGTGGTGGAGCCTGGAGAGGGACCTCAGTGAGGTATAATGACACAGAGTCTACCCTCCAAGACAGTTATTTTCTCCTGGACAATTGTTCTGTCATCTGGAGATCAGTTATTATTAAAGGAGACTTCTGGGACCCACCTGGAGGTTGGCAACCCAAGTCTTATTTTACCCATGCAAGAGCCTCTATGCTGCTCCAACAGCCATTATGGTCCAGGACTAATGACTTTGGCCCAGCTGTTCAATCATCTCCATGTTCTCGCTCTAATCCTAGAAGCTGAGGAGCCCTGCTAATGCAGCCAGCCAATCAGTATGGGGTGTAGACTATAATTACCAGATGTCCTCTTTTTAGAGGGCATGTCCCTTTTGTGTATGTGTGTGTGTGTTTGTGTACATCCTCTTTTGGGATTTGGACAAAGACTCCACCTTGCCATCCCTTGTCCTATGCCCACGTCCAACCCAAATATAACAAAACAAATCACTTGACTTGTTGTTACTATGAATCTATAGTAATAAAATAATCTGTTTGTCCATCCATCTGTCCATTTGTGGCAGGTATAACTCATCAGAAAATAAAGCTAGGAGACTCAAAATTGGCCACTAGGTTCAGGGTGATTGTGGGAGTTCCAGGGATAAAAATGAAAGGTATGAGAATATCCTGGTCCAGGTTATCTCCAGATAACATCCCCCCCAGCTATTTGCAATGGAATTTAAGAATCTTTTTGTGGCAGGCATAACTTATTGGAAAATAATGTTTGAAAACTGGTCAACATCCCCAGAATGATGATGGGAGAAGGAATGCCAAAAATGAAAGGAATCAGCACATCCTGAACCAGATTGTCTTCATGAAAGACAACATATAATAAGACAGTTTTTAAGCAATCTGTAATGTGTCATGAATGGAAAGTTGCTGAGTGACACACCCTCAGCCAGACATACATCACAGGGTTGTTGTGAGGATAAAATGGAGGACAGAAAAATAATGAAAGCTGTTTTGGGTTCTCACTGGGGAGAAAGACTAAGTATGACATGTTATAAATCTAATTTTGCTGACAGTCTCCCCCCCCCGCCCCCCCCCCTCAAAAAAGGATAATAGCTATTGTTTCTACTTCATCAAGTATTGATGCAACCCTTTTGGCAAGTGGCAGAACTGATGATTCAATATTCAAACTACTGATTTGATTGATTTGACTTATATCCCACCCTCCCTCACAAGTAGGCTTGGGGCAAGTCACAACATTTTGATCAACAACATAATCAGGATAAAACATTAAAGTTTAAGTAGAAACAACAAATCAAACAAAATTAACAATAGAATAATTTAAAATTTAAAATCAGGTTACACTCCCATCAAACAGAAGGCAACTAGTCAAGTTGGACCATAAGGAAGGCCAAGCACAGAAGAATAGGTGCTTTTGTGTTGTGGTGCTGAAGAAGACTCTTGAGAGTCCCTTGGACTGCAAGAAGATCAAATCAGTCAGTCCTAAGGGAAATCCTGGAAGGTCAAATGCTGAAGCTGAAGCTCAAATATTTTGGCCACCAAATGAGAAGGAAGCACTCATTGGAGAAGATCCTGATGCTGGGAAAGACAGAAGGCAAAAGAAGAAGGGAATAGCAAAAGATGAGATGGACAGCATTGTTGATGTAACAAACACAAATTTGAGTAGACTTCAGAGGATGGTGGAAGACAGAGGGGTCTGGCGTGACTTTGTCCATGAAGTCGCAAACAGACTTACTCAACTGTGCAACTGAACAACAGCAGCAGTCAAGGCAGATTCATAGTGCCTCCTGTGGTGATGCTTTCTTCATCTCTGCATGTCCAGCAAACTGTGCCAATTGTGCTGTAAGGACTGCAGCAGTTGCAAACAGGGGAGGTTGAGATGGTTGAATGACCACCACCTCAACCAAAGGAACAACTCCATTTTACAGGCCCCATGGAGCTGTAATAAATCCTGCAGGGCTCTACTGTTAAATATTGTGAACACAGTGATCAGGGGCAAGATCTTTGTATGTATAGAAACCATCATGTTAAAAAAATGTGTTAAAAAATAGGATCAGTTTTTCTTCCTCTTTCCAGACAAGCCATGGCTGCCAAAAATGCCCTCTTCATTTTGCACAGCCTGGGCTTCTCAATATCACTCTCTGTAGCCACATGTCTAATTTTGTGATTTTATATATATTTTATGTATGTGGGTGTTAGTATATACACACATATATATATGCATACACACACAATAATATATATATTATAATAAGAACCCACTTAACAATTCTAGATGTCCCACTTAACACAAGTATAATAACAGCCAAGTGCCTGAACTGGGAGTTCTAACTTGGTTCTACTGTACATGTATAATCACTAAAACAGGTGAACATTCCAGAGGGAAAGGTGGGTATATCTTGCTGTAACACATTACTGCTTTGCAAGATCTGGCTGGGCAGACAAATCTATGAAACTGGGTGCAAAGAAAGGGAAAGGACAAACTGCTGGAGACAATGACCTTGTCAGCAGACTGCAGCCTGGCAATTAGGGGTAGTAGCCATTAGGGGTGTGCATTCGTTTTGGCTGAACTGAATAGACCGCCGAATACCCCCTGATTTGGAAGTATACAGCGCCGTATACTTCCGAATCCAATTGGAAGGCATTATATGGGAGCCGTGTACGACTCCCCGTATACTTCCGAATCAATATTCAGAAGTATATGGAACTCAATGTAAAAGGCGGGAAAGGAGCTTCTGCAGCCTCAGGGAAGCTGCTTGCCTCCTTTCCCGCCTCTGGAAGCTTTTTCTTGCCTCCCTCATAGCCTCCCTGGGATCAGGGAGGGAGGGGAAGGGGGAGAGGAGCCCCAGCAGCCAATCCAAAGCATGCATTTGCAAAATGCATTGCAAAAGGCATGCTTTGCAGGGCTGTTGTGTAGCTGATGGCTGGGCTAATCCCCCAGCCTTCAGCAACATTGTTGTTCTTTTGTTTACTTGGGTATCCAAATAAACACTGTTCTCTGGCCAATCACAGAGCAGTGGTATTTTTTTAAACTACTCTGTGTACAGCCAGACAACCTTTTTAAGGAGTCTGCCTGGCTGGACTCCATTCCATTGCTGCTGTGTTGGTGTGAAAGAGAGATTGTGCTGCGCTGGCCCTTGGCCTCAGCTGCTGCTGCTCTCTCTCAGCCTTGCCTGACCTGCCTGGAGAAGACATCTAAGATAAGACAGTCTTGGGGTTCTTGTTTTTATTTTAGTTAGGATAAAAGTAAAAGGACTTTTTAAGACTCAGAGTCCCTTTACTTATCCAGATTTGGGTGAGTGGGTAGCTTATTTGGGGTTAGAAGGTTTTGCTGGGGGTGGCGGCCTGGGGTGGGGGAGTTGCCAATTTGCTTATATCTTACTTAAGTGAGAGGACTTTTAAAAGTGCAGTGTCCTTTTACTTTTCCTGATTTGGGTGGCTTGGATTTCTTGGGGTTAGGGTGAAGGGTTTTTGGGGGGAAGGGGTTGGTTAAGTTCCTGTATTGTTAAAAGTCAAGTTTTTTTACTGTTTTAAAGGGATTCTGTGTTTGATTTGTTGCTGCTGTGTTGTGCTGCTGCTGTTCCTTTTCTCTTCTGGGGGAGGAGGCTGTTTGACCTAATTTTTATTGTTAAAAAATTCAGTTTTTTAACAGTTGAGCTTGTTGGCCTTTTCTCAGTTGGATTTGTTTGGATCTGTTGTTGTTGGTTTTGCATCCTGTCCTGTTGTCCCTTTTCCTGGTTCTGGTGTTGTTGTTTTTTTGTTTTTTTGTGGGGGGTGTTGACTGATTTGGCCTGAGGTTTTTTATTGTCAAAAAGTTCAGTTTTTCAACAATTGAGTTTGTTGGCCTTTGTTTGGAGAGTTTGGAGAGCCAGTTTGGTGTAGTGGTTAAGTGTGCAGACTCTTATCTGGGAGAACCGAATTTGATTCCCCACTCCTCCACTTGCACCTGCTAACATGGCCTTGGGTCAGCCATAGCTCTGTCAGAAGTTGTCCTTGAAAAGGCAGCTGCTGTGAGAGCCCTCTCCAGCCCCACCCACCTCACAGGGTGTCTGTTGTGGGGGAGGAAGGTAAAGGAGATTGTCAGCCACTCTGAGACTCTTTGGAGTGGAGGGCGGGATATAAATCCAATATCTTCTTCTTCTTTTCTCAGTTGGATTTGTTTGGATCTGTTGGTGTTGGTTTTGCATCCTGTCCTGTTGTCCCTTTTCTGGGTTCCGGGGTTTTTTGTGTGTGTGTGTGAGGGGGTGTTGACTGATTTGGCCTGAGGTTTTTTATTGGTAAAAGTTGAGTTTTTTTAACAGTTGAGTTTGTTGGCCTTTTCTCAGTTGGATTTGTTTGGATCTATTGCTGTTGGTTTTACATCCTGTCCTGTTGTCCCTTTTCCTGGTTCTGTTTTTTGGGGGGTGGAGGGGGGGTTAAAAGTTAAGTTTTTTTCTGTCACATTTTGGGTTTTTTTTAATTACCTCTGGTTGGTGTGAGGGGGTTGGTGTGCGGGCTGTGCGGGGTGGGTCACTTTCACTTTCATGTTTTTATAGAGCTATTTTTGGAGTCTGAAGGTGCTTTCGGTTTGCCTAGGGCCACTAAATAGGCTACCCCACTAATAACGGTGTTTTTAGAGATTGTGTTTTTTGAAATTTAAAAAAAAAATCCAGTTTAGGCTTTATTTCCTTTCAAAATTCAACTAGGCCAGATAGGGAGAGGACCTAGTTCCCCCACACACCTGTTTTTTATCTCTCACTATTGGAATAGTTTGGAAAAAAACCCATAATTCTTGGTAGAACATTCATTTTAATTGCAGATATCCTCCCCAGCATGGATACATTCATTTTGTTCCACTTTAACATATTTTCTTCAATTTTATGCCAAAGCTTTTCGTAATTGTTCTTATATAAATCGATATTTCTCATCGTAATCTCCACACCTAAATATTTTACTTTTGAGGTAACTTCACATCCAGTAACACTTTGTAACTCTTTCTGTTTGCTTAATGATATGTTCTTAGTTAGGATTTTTGATTTTTCTTTATTTATATAAAAACCCGCCAACTCTCCATACTCTTCGATTTTTTTTTTAACAACAAAGTGTCACTTGTAATGGGTTTTCATTAATAAACATCACATCATCTGCAAAGGCCCTATATTTTTAAGAAAAACCTTTCAACTTCAGTCCCTCTATTTCTTTATCCTCTTTGATTTGGATCAACAAGATCTCCAAAGTCATTATGAATAGCAATGGAGATAGAGGGCAACCTTGTCTTGTGCCTTTGCTAATTATCATTTGTTCTGTCAAGTCAGCATTCACACAGAGTTTAGCTTGTTGTTCTGTATATATTGCCTTAATCACTCTTATAAAATTGTCTCCTAATTTCAATTTTTCCATCACTGCAAACATAAAGTCCCAATTGAGATTATCAAAAGTTTTTTTCTGCATCTGCAAAGAATAATGCCACCTCCTTTTCTGGATGCTTTTCGTAGTATTCTACAATATCTATTACTGTTCTGATATTGTCTCTTATTTGCCTTCTGGGGAGAAAACCTGCTTGCTCCTCTTGAATAGAAATGTTCAAATGCTGTTTGAGTCTTTCTGCTAGTATTCCAGCAAATATTTTGTAGTTATTATTCAGTAATGAGATCGGTCTATAGTTTTTAACACTAGTGACATCTCTGTCCTCTTTCGGTAGCAATGAAATAACTGCTTCTTTCCATGTATCTGGCACCTTCCCATCTTGTCTGATACTGTTCATCAATTTTTTAAGTTTAGGTACTAATAATTCTGCCAGAACCTTATAAAATTTTGCTGAGAAACCATCAGGGCCCGGAGTTTTTCCCAATTTCATAGAACTTATTGCTGCTTCTATTTCTACTTTTTCTATTGGTTCATTCAAAGTTTTTTCCATATTTTCTTTTAAGGGTTTCACTCTTATACTTTGCAGGTATACTTTAATTTTCTCTTTCTTTACTTGTTGGCCTTCATTTTCTTTTTTACCTATTTCTTTTTGTAAATCCACCAATTGTTTTTCTTTAGCTTTTTTATCTTTATTGTTCAATGTAATTAATATTCCTCTCATAACAGCTTTGTATGCATCCCAAACAATCTGAATTTTAACATCCTGGTTTTCATTTATTTGGAAAAAAGCTTTAGTTTCTTTTTCTAGAGATGTCACTATTTCTGCTTTTTGCAATGTCTTCATTTAACCTCTGTCTTCTCACCTTTTTCCTTTCTTTCACTAACCACATTAATGGATTTTGGTATGCACCTATTTTCGGAAGAATCTCTATTTTGTTAGTAATAAGTCCCAGATCCTTAATAGCCCATAACATATCAATTCTTGAGAAGGAGTTATGCCTTGCTGAAAAGAAAGTATAGTAATGTACGTTCAGGTTAAATGTTCTCCATATGTCTTCCAAACTTTCTTGCTTCAGGTTAAATGTTCTCAATATGTCTTCCAAACTTTCTTGCTTTGTTAATTCAAAAAATGACTTTGGCAGCTTACCATCTTTATTTTTTTTATTTCCAGATCTGTCCAAAGAGTTCTTAATAGTTCCATTAAAATCTCCCATTAACAATACTTGATCATAAGTCACTTGATCTAGTTGTTGCATAATGTCTTTGAAAAAAGCATCTTTTGCCCCATTTGGGATGTATAGTCCCAATAGCAACGTCTTTTTCTCATTCATAAACACCTCCACTGCAACAAATCTATCTTCGTTGTCTTTAAAAATCAATTTTGGCTCCAATTCTTTTTTAATATAAAAAAAAATGTCTTTTTTTTTCTTTAGCTAATGAAAAGAATTCTTCACCAAGAGATTTATTCCATAAAAATTTATAATCCATTCATTTAATATGTACTTGTAGACAAACTATATTACATTTCTGTTTTTTGATCCAATGGAAGGTTGCTTTTCTTTTTTGCGGTTAATTAAGTCCATTTACATTCCAAGAAATTAATTTGTAATCCATAATGGTTTTTTAATTATTCTGTATCCCCAGACTCTTTATTATCTTCAAAAAACCTCTCCATGCCTTGAGTATATATTATTGTCTTCCTCAGTCTTTTATACTCAAAGCTGAGACCTTCAGGTAAAATCCATCTGTATCTTATTCCCTTCTCTCTTAGCTTGTCTGTCAATTTCTTAAACTGCCTTCTGTCACTGATGACCTTCCTTGGCAACTCCTTCATTATCCTTACTCTGCTTTCCTCCACTACCATTGGGCTCTCAAATTGTTTACTTAAGATTCTTCTCACTATGTCTCTTGTAGTAAATTTAACTACCACATCCCTTGGTAACTTGCGCTTTGATCTTACCAATCTGAAGTCTGAAGGCAGAATTCAATAGATTAGAGCATGCCCTTTCCAGCAAGCCGAAAATTGCCGTCTTCTGAGATTCCTGGATCAAGATATTAATTTTTAAAGTTCCTAATTTTTCAAAAATGGCAGCCACGATATTTCCAAGCCCCCTTTTAAAAAATTTTTATAATTTTTTAAAGTCCAGTTCCACTTAATTTTATATAAAACCTTTGACCTTTCTTTAATTGCCGCCGATGTTTCTCTATGGTTTCAGGTTCTAGAGAGTACCCGGATGCTTGAAGATGCCTCTTCTCTCAGTGTTTACTTCCTGACTCTCTGGCCGTGAAGTCTCATTCTCAATGACTGTAGATCCCACGATAGTTGCAAAGATGTCACTTCCTGTTTCGTGCTAGGAGTCTGCAGCTATGCTATGGCTGGGTTTTTTTTTCCAAAGCCACAAGAATTTCAAACAACAGTTATTTTTCTGTACTTTTCGGCTTGCTTTTAACTCCAAAAGCTCCACTTTTACCCCCTTCCACGTCTCTTTGAATTTGTGTTCTTAAAGAAACCCCACTGGGATCTCTCGTCAGCCAAAGTAAGTCCCCTCAAAATTTCCAAGCATGTCTTAGACATATTCCTTTTCTGGAAAATGTAGGCAGCAGGCGTTAGATTGCCTTTTATGCCCAAAACAAAGATTCCGGTCTGCTGCTCCTAAAAGAAGCATGTCAGCTCACCATGTTTCAGCCCCCGAAGTAAGACTGTGGAGGTTCTTGGACCCTTCAAGACCCACACAGAAATGCTCTCGTCTGATACGGTGAGCATTGCACTGGTCGTCCCCATGGTCCGTGAGAACCTGGCCTCATTTCTAGTGCCAGCTCAAGGCTGTGCAGACATTCTTCCAGCAGTGCACACCCTGGTTGTTAGGTTGCAGGAAGGGCTTGAGGCCCACTTTCAGACTTTCACCCAGGATAAGGTCTACATGATGGTGACCATGTTAGACCTATGCCTTAAGGGCATAATCGTCGAGCAGGCCAATGAGCTCGATTGCTGGTGAGACGAGCTCTCCCAGAAGGTTGAGCACTGCAGAATCAGTGCAGGCCCAGTGCTGGTAGCTGAGGAGGAGGGGGGTGGAAGCAGCTCATCTGCTACTGCCACTGCTGTTCATCCCCAACCTCCCCAGCTAGGCAGTGTTTCCCACCAGACTCACACCAATAAGAGTGCTGAGATGACACTCATCAGGCAGCTCGTTGGTCCCTCTGGGAGCGGTAGGCCCCTGAGAGCGGAGACGGGTGCTGCAATGGTGAGGGACTATCTTTCAGAGCCCAAGAAGTTGCAGGAAACATCTCCTTTGGACTACTGGGTTGTGAAGGAGGCGGTCTGGCCGGCCCTCTCCTTCGTGGCCAAGGCGTTCCTCTCATGCCCACCGATGAGCGTGCAGAGCAAGCGCATCTTTTCACGTAAGGGCGACATTGTCTGCCCATATTGCAATCGCCTGCAACCCTGGACAGTTGAGCAGTTGGTCTTCCTGAAGGTCAACTTGCCTCTGTTTGGCTCCCCGAACGTAGACTTTGAGAGTGAATGAAGTGAGTACCTACTTGTGCCTGCATTCTCTCTTGGTCCGCGTTTGGAAGGTGGTTGTAAAATGCTCTCCCACTAAACATAGACTAGAGTCCAAAGACAGCCCAAAAACTCACTCACAAATTCATTGGCAATACACCCCCCCACCCCTCATCGATCCTCAAATGGGACAGTGATAGCTGGTGTGTTGCTGCTGAGCTGAGAGAGAAGGAATGGTTCCCTTCCTCTCAAACAATCTGAGGCCCTCCCAGTGATCTTCCTCATTTGGGGTGCAACGTTGGCTCGCCTCCTCGTGGTGCACCCTGAATATTACAAAAGAGCCTGGACCAGTCAACCATCCATCACTCAAGGTAAGTCTAAATGCTTCTTGCTTTGTGTCAGATACAGAATGATGTGGAGCTAGGTGTGGTCCACCACTTATCTTATTTGAGAGTTGTGTTGTTTGGGGGCAGGGCTGGAGAGCTGGCATCTGTAGATTGCACGTTCTGTGGCAGGGGAGCTGGCATCTGGGTGAGAGACCCAGAACCAGCATGCTTGTTGTGCTTGGCCAGCTCTCCCCGTGTTGTTTGGAGAGGAGATTATTTTAGATTGATTTTAGACTTTTATATTATGTAAACTTAATGGTAAATTTTTAAATGGTATAGAATGTATAATTGTTTTATTGTTTAACATGGCTTTTGCCACACCCTGTAAGCCGCCCTGAGCCTGCCCCGGCGGGGAGGGCGGGGTATTAATAAATAATAATAATAATAATAATAATAATAATAATTATTATTATTATTATTATTATTATTATTATTATTATTATTATTATTATTATTATGCTCTGCTTTCCCTGTGCCCCAGTACTTTTGGCTGGATGCAGCATGATGCTGGCTTCAGGAGCCCTCCAGCTGACTTGGGCCCCAGGAATCTTGTTTCCCTGGTTCCCCTCATTCAGAGGCCCTAACTGTTATATCTGTGGGGAAGATCCTGGCCAATTCTTTTGACTTTTCAGATGTTTAAACAGAGAGCAGTCCAACTGGAAATGCTAGACAAAACTGGATCGCCATACAGCCACCTATTCAATGCAGACTGATTCAGTTCCTCTTGATGAGTAGACTGTGGATTCCTGCTTTGCTCCTTCTGTAACATATGGCATTTGAGCATATAGGTTGGGATACCTGACACCATCCCTTTGTGCTCTAGATCTGAAATGGTGCTCATGTGACCTTGTTTTTTTGTTAGATGCTGTCAACGATTCCTTGATGAAGAACCTATGCAGGGTGTTTTCTAGTGAATATAGGTTACATGATTCATCTGTTTGCAGTATATAATATTTAAAGTATATATGAGCTGGCATATGACAGTGCAAAAGACACAGTTACAATGAGATGAATAGTCTCAGATCATTTCTGGAGAGTTTAAAAAAGATAAATCTACCAAAAGCAGAGCCCACTCTGAAAACACTAATCAAAGGAGGAAACACTGACAACCAGAAGAAACAGACATTAATTATTTCATACCATTTTCCGCTATTTCTCTGGCTATGGAACATCATAGCTGTTATCATCAAAATGATTATTAACATAATTTCAGTTTTCTCTAATCCAAGAAGACTCTCAAGCATTGTACAAGCAAGTTTTCTGTTTCTGTGACTTTTTTTTTTTTGCCTTCTACCAAGTAACACCATCCCTTGATAGGCACTGACAAGAAAACCGCACACAATAAAATTCTAGTTTGAAAACAACAGCTTTGAGTAATGCCAGGGTCGCTGACATTTTTTCCCCCTTTTACTGTCACTAATATACACAAAAAGAATCTAAAGATGAATACCATATGAGGTGGCCAAAACATTAACCAGACATTCCTGATGCTTTTTAAGGGACTTAGCCAAGAGTGAGTTCTTGGGGGGAAGGGATGTGGTAGTTGGAACAGAGCCATTAAAACACACACACACACATACACAATGCTGGTATCTTTACTTATGTGTTGCAGTGATATAGACAGAAGTGCTGATGCCAGCCCCAGAAACAGTAGGAGTAATGCCTTCATCCCATTCAAAACTAATCCTGGCCTCTTTAAAAGATAGATATGCACATTTATGGGCACTTGCATGCAAACCAGTAGCAAAATTGTATAACTTTATGACCGCTAGACTTGTAGGAGCACTCTGAAAGTGAGCATCGGAACATAAATAATTTAAGGACAGACTACAGGACCCCTCATCATACCTTGCAAGAGCACCATGGATTTCCCAAGAGTTTACTGGGAACAGTAGAAAGTTAGGACACCAAAGGTTGCTCTTGAAATTTGAAATGCCTCTTTTTGAAGCTTGGTCTGTGTGATACTTTTGATTTTTTTTTTTAACGCCTCCATCTTTTTCACACATTGGTACTATAAATAAAACAATGAAAAAATGATGCATTGTTTTAGCATGTAGATCTACTCTTGCCTTTCAAAGAGATTAAAGCTATATGAGATTAAAGCTACAAAGTACCCCATGAATGCTGTTCTTCAAAGGAATGAAAAAGAAAACTGTATAACATGTGCACCTACATAAGCCTTCTACAGATTGAAATCACCATGTACAGACAGTGAGCACTGGCCTGGTTTGTTCCCTAGATGCAATTACTAGTTTAGAAACATGGAATCTATGCACATAGGAAGCGTATGTGCATAGACTCTTGTCACCATGATCATAAACGTTTTTTTAAACATTTCCAATCACAGGAGCATATGTGACCACACTTCCTACACATCTAGATGACATGTTCCAGGGCCAGTGTTCACAAAAGGGTGGGAGAAAGGGTCAATGCTCTTATACTAGGGCTGCCAACCTTCAGATGGGGCCCGGTGGTCTCCCAAAATGACAACTGTTCTCTAGATGATAGAGATCAATTCCCTGGGAGAAAATGGCTCTTTTGGAGAGTGGACTGAATGGCACTATACCCCAGTGAGGTTCCTCCTCTCCCAAAATCTTACCCTCTCTAGATTCTACCCCCCAGATATCCAGGTATTTCCAAACCAGGAGTTGGCAACCTGTCTTATGCCTGCTCCCCCTCTCCATACATTGCCTCCTCCCTCGTGGCCAACAGGAGGCTCCTGGTGATCTGACACTGATCATTGCATCTTTGAAGGTGGCCCTGAGGCAGTGGCAGAACTACAGAGCTTTGGCTTTCCTTTCTTCTGGCTTCCTAGGCAGCTTTGCATGTAGAAGCATGTAGAAGAATACAATACCCTTCATCACCCTTTTCAGTAGCACCACAGATTGTACCCCATGGAGAATTTGCCCTGTAAATGAAACAACCAGTCTGCCCCTTTAAAGCAGAATCCAAACTGCGCTCTAAACAAGTGGGTGCCGAACCGGCTGTAATCACTTAGATATCGAGGGGATAAGAAAAGGAAAATGTCAACATACTATGCTGAAATGGGGAAAACACACAATATGGGGTGGGTTGACCTTCCGCACAATCAGTCGTGGCCTTCTCCAGGCATGCTCACATGGAGAATCATAAAAGTGTGAATCAGACAATCACAGATGTGTCCAGCAGTAATAACTATAATCATAGCAGCACCTCTTCTGTCATCCAGGGGTCTGATGCAGGCCTCATCCATCAGGCAAGGTATTCCTCTTTATATTAGACTTGACTTTTAGACCTTCCAGTCTGAGTGCTGAAGGGATGCATTGCTAAAATCTAAGTCTTAGGACAAAAACCTCATATGCAAAAACACAACACAGGTCACAGATGAATTTCTTGATATTGTTCTGGCTCTGATCCAGATGCACTCATGTGCAGTGGCTCTAACTGTTTATTTATTTATTTGATTTGTATCTTGCCCTCCCAGCCAAAGCAGGCTCAGGGCGGCTGTGTATGCAGAGATTAACAGTAAATGTGAAAAGCATTCAGGGGAACCAAGTACAAGGACTAACAATCCTAAACAGATCAACACTATTCTATGTCTGGACGAAGCTGATGAATGAGATGGATGGGCCATAGATTCAGGATAGACAAAAGGGAAGACTGTACTCAATGAATGATTATACTGAGGAATGCACTGCCAAAGGATGTAGTGATGGCCACAAGCACAAATGGCTTTAAAAGGAGATTAGATGAATTCATGGATGATAGGTTACTAGCCATGGTGACTAAGAGGCAATAAACCTCTGAATACCAATGCCAGGAGGCAACATTGGGGGAAGGCTTCTATGCCCTCAAGAATAGCTGGTTGGCCACTGTGTGACAGAAGATGCTGGACTAGCCAAATCACTGGTCTGATCCAACAGGGCTCTTCTTATGCTTTTATGTCCTTATGTCCATAGACAGAGATAACAGTGTGATCCTAAGCAGAAACATACTATCATTTGCCCATGGATTTACAAGGGATAACTTTGCTTGGGTTGTACCTGCCCCTCCTGAACAGCCACTCAAGTAACGTTATTTTCTGTCTCTATCTCTACACATGCCTCCCTGGAAGCTAAATTGGGCCAAGAGCCATGCGCATCACATCATGGACAATCCTTTGTTCAGAAATAATGCATGTGTGAATACCGACTTCTGTGAGCATGTATCCATAGCTGGAAATTTGGAGCAATGAAACTGAAAACAGGGACATGGTTTCAGATTTCCAATTCAAAACGCTGCAAACTGCAAACTACACTGTGTAGAATCAGTGAGCACTGGCCTGCTTTGCACATACCCTTCCATATAATACCTAACACAGTGCTTGGTTTTTATGCTCCAGCTATTGCCTGGCACCATTGGCAGCATGTCTCCCCAGCAGCACATATTAGACTAATTACCATTAAACAATAACCGCTTATGCTCTTTTCTTGGCTCAGAGTTCAGGAGATCTTCTCTGTCCCTCCTCCCCCCTCTCTTTTTTTCCTCTGTAGTGCACGCTTGCCAGATTTCACAGAATTCCCAGGGCTTTCGAAGTAATCTAACACCTGACGTGGAATCATTTCAATAAAGTCGCTGTTTCATCACAGAAATGATCCCAACGCTGGCTCCAGTCTCCCCACTCTTTGTGAATGCCACTTTGCCCTTCCCCACCTGTTTCATGTTTCTCCTCCTCCCTTTATCTGCCTTTTCCACACAACAAGACAATCCAAAGTGTGTGCCATTTAGGTGTCACCAGGTCTGCAAGGCTCGAAAAGCTCTGCCGGGGAGCATAAAAAACAAAAAATCACTGGCAGTTCCATGGAATCACATTTCTCTGCTGCAAGGAAAATTGAGAAGCAGGGAAAGGTAGCTAGCTATAGAATGCAAGTTTGAATGAGGACACTTTGTCTGTGAATGGAAACTCTACATTCTTTGTTAGTTTAACAGGCTGTGTCTGTTCTCCTCGAAAGAAATTGTATGAGAGAAGATTGGATTAAGTAGTTTTTATTTTATTTCAATGCACTTGTTCACTTTTACAAAGATCAACTTACTTAGCCATGTAATAAACTCTTGTTTTACAATAATAGTAATGTATATTATATCACTGTAGGTACCTGCAAAGCACAGAATTAGAGGAGGCAAAGAAAACAGTTGTTCCTTTGGTGAATGAAGCATATATCATTACTTCCATTCACTAGGTTAGATATAACGTGAGCCTTTGCGAGCTATTCAAAACACTATCCAGCTGCCGGCTAATCAGCTTTAACGTCAGAGGGAAATAAAAGCCTGATGCCCATTCTACTCATTTTAAACATCTTTCTCCATTTTTACCCCCTTTGCTGTGAATGCTATAGCTTGATTTTAAGTTTAGAGTAAAGCTGCTTTCATTTGGAAATTATACAGTAAGCAATGTATATTTATTCTATAATTTCCCAGGCTTTGGTGTGTGTGTGGGGAGAACTCTATGAAAAGATGGCCCCTCCATGGAGTGGGGCTTTTGAACTGGTCCCCCCAGCTTTCCCTTTAACATTAATTTGATCAGCTGCAGTTATCAGTTGGTGCTTATTTATTTAAAGTATCTTGATCGCACCTTATCTCCACAAACTTAAAGGAGCTAAAAATAGCAAAAATGAAAGGGATGCAGACAGTGGACATGTCAATAAAACACAGTTATAAGCTGAGACGCAGTTTAAAATTGATACTGTTAAACTAACCAGAGATGGTTTACACCTTTGGTGTAGTGGTTAAGTGTGCTGACTCTTATCTGGCAGAACTAGGTTTGATTCCCCACTCCTCCACTTACAGATGCTGGAGTGGCCTTGGGTCAGCCATAGCTCTTACAGAGGTAGTTCTTGAAAGGGCAGCTGCTGTAAGAGCTCTCTCAGTCCCACCCACCTCACAGGGTGTCTGTTGTGGGGGGAGGAAGATAAAGGAGATTGGGAGCTGCTCTGAGATTCTAAGATTCAGAGTGGTGGGCAGGATATAAATTCAATATCTTCTTCTTCTCCTCCTCCTCCAGCAAAATGGCTCATGGAACAGAAGAGGAGGCTTACCTAAATTCATTGGTAACAGGTAGTGAAGGGGCCTACCACACCCACTCCAGTAAGCTCTTTCAGAGGAATGGACCTACCACAGGAAATGGCTGTGAAATAACCATTGCCAAATGGACCATACATCTAGTTCAATCCCCTGCACCCTGCAGGAAATTCACAACCACTATTTCACCATACTTGGTCAAGGTACCACGAGGAGAAAGCAGTTTGAGGAACACAACTGATACACTGGACAGCGTATACCAGGGCATTCCATTTGGGAGAGATGATGGTTTGAGGGCAGGCTAATTCGGTTCCATGCCAGGAAAAGCTTCAGCAGAAGACTGATACCGAGTAACCTCTACTGATGGGGTAGGAAGGCATTTCCCCCTGACCAGTAGGCAACTTTTCTATCATTTCATAGAAAAGGTTGGATAAGCTTCTGTTTTTAGATGAAGTCTGCAAGCTTCCCCCCACCCCCAACTTTGGGCTAGGTTTTTGTTTGAAACTAATCCAGAGAGAATTTCGCAGTAGTTGGAGTCAGACATGACTAAGGTGTACAATGTTATTTTATCAGCTGACTTTAGAGTTATCTCAGAAGTGTCAGGACTTAATAACAATGTAGATACTCAATGAGGAGATGCCAACCTGGGCATGACAGGAGGATGATAGGGCTGTCAGCTGTAATGGGAAAAGGAGGAGAGAGGGAAGAAGATCTGAATGTTAAGATAAGCCCCCGTTTTAGATATGTTTTGCTTGAATTGCTGCCTTGACACTCAAAAGGAGATGCTGGAGAGGTGGAGATGCTTCAGTGGTCACCAGGTGAAAGGCCACAGAGGAAGAGGTACTGTTAGGAACCTTAAATGTACAGTTGACAGCTGCACCGACAGGATTAAACTAGATGCCCATGAGAAAGAATGTACAGGATGTGATAAAAATAGTAGAGGAAAAGAGCTATTTTTACAGTTTTCTGCCACCTGAAAGAATTAGGAAATAATTAGGCAGGTTGTGAAAGAATTTACAGCTTCCAATTGAGTTTACCTGTGAAGATTGCCTCTCTTTCCTGTAGACATACCCTATCACCAGAGATAACTTTCTTCCTGGTAGATATATCATGTTATCATAGGTGACTTTCTGATTTCTTTTTGAAAGTTTAGGGGAACGAATGGGCTTGGTTGAGACTGCACATGACTTCACCCATTTTATGTTCCAAGGGAGACATTTATGTTAAAAGTGTGTGTCTGTGTGTGTATTGGGGTGCATAGAGGTTTCAAGGCTGGTTCCAGAAGTGCTGTTACTCCAAGCAAGGCCTTATACTTTATTGCTCTTACAGCTGTTCAGGTCCAGAAGGTTATACCAAGAACTTAGAATCATAGAGCTGGAAGGGTCCTCCAAGGTCATCTAGTCCAAGCCCATGCAGGAAATTCACAACTACTAATTAACAAATTCACAACTTAGAGTTGCTAACCTCCAGGTGGTGGCTGCAGATCTCCTGCTATTACTACTGAACTCAAGGCAACAGAAATCAGTTTGCCTGGAGAAAATGGTGGCTTTGGAAGGTGACTCTATAACATTACACCCAATTGCAATCCCTTCCCTCCTCTGGTTGCATCCCCACAATCTCCAGGTATTTCCAAACCTTACCATCACTTCCCACATTGACAATAGCCAAGAACAAGATGAGCTTCAGTGGTGTAGCAGTTTCATGTTGATGGTTCTGCTTCAATAGTTGCTTGGGTGACTTAGCCAGAGAACTGGTCCTGGTGGAGCTGTTTAGGGGAAATGACATAGAGCACAAGTTTTGCAGGCAGGAAGGCTCAGATTCTATCCCTGGCCTGTCCAGTTGTATTAGAGTTTCTATGAATTATGTGCTGGACAGATAAATGTATTACATTTGATTGTAAAGATCAGATGGTATCATTTTGTAGAAAAAGCCAGATCAATTTGGTTTCACACAAAATACCTTAAATGGCTGCTAAACAGGATTGTATTGTTGGTGTTGGTGTTTTTCATAACTGGATACCCACAGAAATGCTGCAGATCCAAAGAGATTGGCATAGTAGGATTTAACAAAAAATAGTATTTCTAAATGATTGATATGATTTGTGACTGATTTAAATGTTTTATTTACATGAGTTACTGCTGATCAGAGCAGCGACACAACAGGGTGAGAAGGAGTAGATAACGGAGCTGTGTGTGAATGTGCATGTGCAAAGAGTTGATTGCATTATATTGCACTGCTAGGAAGGAACAGAGTCAAACAGCCTGCAAAGCAGTCATGAATATGTTAATGAACAAACTGTCCATCAAAAATCGGCTCCTTGTTCATGGCTGGGGAACAAAATGTGAGATGAACATTTGAACATCCTAATTAGAAAGTGTAGATGACTGGGGAAGCAATGGCAAACCACCCCGTAAAAAAGTCTGCCATGAAAACATCATGATGCAATGTCACCCCAGAGAAGAAAATGACTGGTGCTTGCACAGGGAACTACCTTTTCCTATTTAGTTAAAATGACATAAGTGAGCTGGGCAAGAAAAAGACCCTTAGATCCTGATGAAACATTGCCAGTCAGTACCACTTGACATAGGTGAAGGATTTGGAGTATTTGTCAGTTTAGGAATATTAAAAAGGAAGCTGATATGTAGTTCTAGGGCTTTTGTTTGTTTGTTTGTTTTGAGCAGGAACGCACAGGAACACAGTTCTGACTGACTTGGCATCAGGGGGTGTGGCCTAATATTCAAATGAGTTTCTGCTGAGCTTTTTCTACAAAAAAGCCCTGTGTGAAGCAATGGTGATGTCAGGGGGTGTGACCTAATACACAAATGAGTTCCTGCTGACTTTTTCTACAAAAAAAGACCCTGTGTAGTTCCAACATACAAACAGCAGTTTAGAGAATAAGGAAGAACCCTGGAGGAAAAAAAAACTATAGTAAAAAAAATGATGCCAGAGAATTTAGAAGTCATCAGCAAATGCAAACCTATCCAAACAGCTGGCACCACACATGAGTGATTTGAAAAAGTAGCTTAGATATGCTTTTTTCTGTGTTTAAAATATAAGCAATTGGAATAAAAGAATTCAATGCATCTCAATGCTTGCTGAGTAGAAAGGACTATGACAGCTGAAACAGACAGGATTTGTTTTATTACCTTCCTCTGAGTCTGTCTGTCTGTCTGTCTATCTATCTATCTATAAAACAAATTCTTTGCCCTGAACATTCTGCTGATGGTGTGTGCCGAATTGAGGCACAAGTGGTCATGTTTTTCAAGTGAAGCAACATCGTTGTCAGTGCATTGGAAGTATCAAAAGAGCAGATGCTGGAGTGGGTTGGAGGTAAGAAATAAGGCTGCATGCACAGCCGCAAACAATAGGCTCAGTGAATGGAACCAAAACCCTAGAAAATTACAGCCTTGCCAGAGGGAGAGAGAGAGAGTGCAATATTTCTGGCATTCAGTACATATATGTACTGAAAAAAAGAAAAATAAGTGGGGAAAGACAACAGACATGCCTACTGTCAAAGGAAATATGGTACAGTCATTCTTCCAGACACCGCATTAACCGATTGTTAATGGATCATTAATAAGGCCAACAGACTCTAGGCTATGAACTGGGCATGGGTTGATAATCAAGATGCCTGATTTTGAGAGCCAATATAGTGCTGAACCTATGAAGCTGCTTAATACTTGGCCAGACCATTGGTTTCTTATGATAAATATCACTTCCTCTGACCGGCAGCAGCTCTCCAGGGTCTAAGGTAGAGACCTTTCATGTCACCTGATTGCCTTAGCTGGAGATGCCGGGGATTGAACCTGGAACTTTCTGCATTCAAAGCAGATGATCTATCTCTGAGTCATGCCTCCCTCCCTTCTACACAAAGCACAGAGGTCTTTGATTCTTAGCATAATGGCTAAGAAAATGACCCAGAATGTCAGGACAATTCTCATAACAGTTAATGATTCCATGCCAGATGTGATGTTAGAAGACCTCTTGCCAGACCTAGAAGGCTTCTGATATTGTTTTTAGATTTGATCACAACCTCAAGGAGTGCAGGTGGACTTGGCTTAGTCCTGGCCAGTGGCATTTTGCCAGAGATTTTTGGAGGAAGGACTGGGGTAAAAATGTCCTCATTAGGTACTGTTTGCCCAATTTAAATCAGTCCTCCTCCAGAATTGTGAGTTGCCCAGCAGGGGGAAGTTCCAAGGATCATTGTAGGGCAAACAGCAGCTCTGGGTCAGTGATGTCATCATGTCAAAGAGGGGATCTGAATCCTGGTCTCCTGGATCCAAACCTGACACTTTAACCACTACTCCATGTTGGGTGTTCTAATATAAGCCTATTCCATGTAGGTCTTTTAGTAAGATAAGATAGGGTAAATGAGAGCAGATTCCCTTGTGTTATCCAAACAACTCCACAGTTCAGCTGATCTTAACCTCCAGAGAAGCCACTGCTTCTTGCAAACAGCCCTGATTTCATCCAGCAGCGCAGGTTCTTCAAGGGTAGTTAGCATGTAAAGAACCCTGAGAAGTTATGAAAAGTGCATTACTATAAGCTGGGCATGCTCAGTTTTATGACTGCTTATCTTAATTGTCTGTAATATCATCCAGAAGCCCCTATAAAGCTGAAAATGATTAGAGGAAAGTAAATAAACCAGTTTTCATTGCAGGAGGCAAAAATACCACAATGAAAAGCTTATATGGGAAGAGTTGGTCTCGTTATAACACCAACAACTTTTTGAATGGCAGCTGCTTACAAAGAGCAAGATTTGAGTTCAGTAGCACCAGCAAGACTTCCATTGCATAAGTTCTTCTACTGTAGACCAGCAGTAGACCAACACTGCTATCCACCAGAAACAAAGTTGCTTTCAAGTGTGAAAGAATCCATGAACATCATGGAAGTTAGTGACAGAGTTTTAATGGGCAATTTCCTTAATGTGGACCTGGATAAGTATATAATTTATTCCTTGTAAGACCATGCATGTATTATATTGCAGAAGACCTTGGGTAGCCAGGGAAGACCAAAACAGATGTGATAGGGAATACAGAGGCTGTGAATGTCAAACATTTTCAACAGTCAGACTTACTGAATTTGAAAGTGTTGTTCAGAGGAGAATTGATCACCTGATTTGTTCAGTTTGAGCCAAACAGCCACGAATGTGTGCCAAACCAATTTGCACTGGGTTTTCTCAAAACTGATTCAAATTGATTAGTGGCCATTAGTGTCACTGAGGAATGCTGAAGGGTATGATTGTATTGAAACACAGCATTTATTTATGACTGATTTATATGATTTGTGAGGGATCTAATTGTCCATTTAAACAATTGTCTGTTGAATAGAGTTGCTGTGCAGCAAGGACAGGGGTGGGGTAGTAGAATGCGATCAGGCTGTGTGGGAACACTCATGCACGAAAAGCCAATTGCACTGTACTGCCTGGTTAGCACAAAATCCAGTGAAGGAATACGGTGACACAGCCTGTTGAACACCAATGAACAGAGCAATGTACTCCGGAGCCAATTGTTAAAATTCAGTTCCCTCAATGTGACCAGCAAACAGGACAGAAACCAGACTGGTTGGGTGTTAAGACATCCCTCACAAAGCTTATGGATCTCAATCTATAAAAAGTAAAAGGTGTGCTTCTGCAGCTCTGATTTGAATTGGGACCAACTGGAAAGAGACTTTAATTGGAACCCTACTCTCTTATTAGCATTTTTAAAGTGGAGAGGAGATTTGCCCATTTTAAACCATTTTCCCCTTTAAATGTTTGAGTATACAACCCGTGACAGTCCAGACCTAAGTCTTTTCTGTTGCTGTCCCTGTGCCCAGTGAGGTTGTAAGGCAGAATTATTTAAAGGAGTTTATGGGGGCAGCTTCTGGTTTCATGTGTTACTTTTCTGTTTTAGTGTGGTGTAGTGGTCAGAGTACTGAATTTGGATCTGGAAGAACCAGGCTCAAATTTCCACCCTCCCTTGGAAGCTTGCTGGTGACTTCAGTCCAATCAAACATTCAGTCTAACCTACCTGACAGGATTGTGGTGATGGTAATATGGAGGGGAGAAGAATGACATAAGCGGCTTTGGAGAAAGGTGGGGGAAGAGGAGGAGGAGATTGGATTTATACCTGTCCTTCACTCAGTGTCTCAGAGTGGCTTACAATCTCCTTTCCCTTCCCCTCCCCACAATAGACACCCCACAATAGACACTCTTGAGAGAACAGCTCTGAGAAAACTGTGGCTAACCCAAGGTCACACCAGCAGGTGCATATGGAGGAGTGGGGAACCAAACTCAGGTTCTCTCAGATTAGAGTCCGCGCTCCTAACCATTATATCAAACTTGCAATGTTAAGAACACTTCTCTAAGAGTGAGTCCCATTCAATTAAATGGAATTTACCTGCTTAGGAGTACCCTCTTAATGATATTTTTTACTTGCCTGTTTCTAGCTACATGTTATAATCACTTTAGGGGATGTACCTATGCTCTTAACCCATCAGTTGATTAATTAATTAGTAACAATGTAGAAAGCCAGGTTTTGATTAGCAAAAGTAAATGAGAGCAGGTTGGACTGCCTTTCCTCCTTCCCATGTAACCCTAATCCAAAATTTCCCTTAGACAGGCTCTCTAAAATTTCCCTTTTGATCGACAAAATTTCCCTTTGACAGAGATGTGTGACCTCTGCCACACTGCTTTTGTCCTGAGTGTGCAAGAGCCTTATTAATTCAAACATCATATGAAAAGAGGTTGCATGATTGGCTGGTCCATGGACTCTCAGGTTGAGGTGGGTGCTTGGAATTCCTCCCTTTCCCTTTCTGCCTTCCTTCATATTCATCCTTGCTTCTCCTTTGCCTTTTTCATCCTTATCCTTCCCCAACCTTGGTATGACCCTTGTCCCATTGAAATAAATAAGATTCGTGTGTGTAACTGTTCACCAAATCCCCATTGATTTTCAATGGGATTTAGACATGCCTTCCTTCCTTCGAGTTATATTTTTTGCTTTTTGCATCCACAGAAAAGCCAATTTAACTATTTTTCAAGCTTTCTTTAAACAGGAATAAAAGGGGGGGCAAAGCTTTCTTCTCCCCTCCCCTTAAAATGTAGGCATAGAGTGATGTGTGTATTTTTCACCTTACAAGTTGGATTTTGGAAAGGCCTTTATTAGAAATATGAAGCATGTTTGACAATTTGGCCTTACTTGAAGGAGGAAACACAATCTTTATTCCTTGATTGTTCAGGCTCTTTCTTTTTTTGTTTGTTTTTGGTTCTATATTGTACAGGTGCCCGCCTGTGCACAGCTGGCTCTCTTCCCCTGCCAAGACTTGTGCAGAAAATAAAAATATTTGCCAGCTTTGCTTTTACAACAGCAAGAAGGACAATGGAAATGTATTTATTCCTTCCTGCCCTATGGGCCTCTGAGCAACGCTCCTTCACTGCCCACGATGCAGGAGTCTGGCACGCGGCTGTGCTTTGCAGGCTGCCAGCCAAAGTGTTTTGTTCAGACTCGGGCTGGTAACAGTTTCCTTGCCAAATGACTTGTCTTCATCACAGAGGCCAGAGGCAGACATCCGGGAAGGGATTTGGAAGTCACTGGCAGGCTCTCCTTCATGTGTCATTTCCCTGATTCCCAAATGCCAGCTTGGATAATTGTTGTGATTCAGTCTGACCACCTAAAAGCTCCTGTCTACAAGTGCCTTGTGTCTGGTTGTCATGATACTAGAAAGTACTTCTTCATTCAAAGAGTAATTAACATGTGGAATTCACTGCCTCAGGAAGCGGTGGAAGTTACAAGTACAGACAGCTTCAAGAGGTGATTGGAGAAACATATGGAGCAGAGGTCCATTAAGTGCTATTAGCTACAAGGTATAGATGGAACACTATGCCTGGGGCAGTTATGTTCTGTATTCTTTGGTGCTTATGGGGGGCACAGTGGGAGGTTTTTTTTTGAGTTCTGGCCCACTGGTGGACCTCTTGATGACACCTGGGTTTTGGCCACTGTGTGACACAGTGTGTTGGATTGGATGGGCCATTAGCCTGATCCGACTTGGCTTCTCTTATGTTCTTATGTTCCTCCGCTATCCAAGCAGTGACAACAGCTATTGGCTCTCTTACCTGTGAGAAAATACCTTAGTCTGGCTATTCTTAGGGTGTGCTTGTTGGGTCTTTATTTCTTTTCCTTTTATTTGTCCATGATTGTTCCTTGGATAAGTCCATTGGCACTGGTTGTCAGAATGAATAAGTTTGCTTTGTGTCTTACTCTGCAGTGACTTTGGAGAGGCCATCATGGAGTGCTTTCACAGATGCTAAATAATGCACTTTCAATCCACTTTCAATATACCTCAGCAATTGTTTGCAAGTAGATTTTGCTATCTCACATAGGGGAAAAACAGTTGCAAAGTACACTGAATGTGCATTAGTCAGAGTGTGTAAAAATACGGTAAAAATGCATGCCGAGAAATGTCTCAGAAGTATATCATGAGTATGAGGAAGAAACCTGTTAATTCTTTAGATATACTGGCAAATGTCTGTTGTACTTCTGTCTATGAAACTTATTTTTGGCATTTATATCTGCACAAAAGTAAATATCAGTATTGACTAGTAAATGGAGGAAGGCAGAATAAAATTTTGTATATTTAAATTTATACATTTATATGATTGATTCAATAAAGAAATCCACAGCCCTCAGTTTTCAAAACCTGGGCACAGTTGCTAATGATAGGATGGTTTGGAGGTCATTAATTCATAGGGTCATCATAAATCAGAAATGACTTGATGGTATTTAACATACAAATGTGTGTGTGTGAACACACATTTACTTTGGTAAATGTCAGGATTTTCAGACATCCCATGGACCTCTTAAATTAATTCACTTCATTATCTTACATGTAACAAATTAGGAATCCTCTGCTGTATGCATGTATCATATACTGGGGTTTTAACTTCTGTATTTTACGATCATTATTACTGTTTTTATTTTTTTCAAATAAAAACTACACATAACAAAATTTAAATGATCATACGAGGACAGGAACAGAAGGAAGAAAATGCAACTCATGTACAAGCAAGAGACAATGCATCGACATTCTATAAATACATATTGAAAGGTGATGGGGTTATGACTCAGTGGTAGAGTGCCTGCCTTACATACAGAGGGTACCAGGTTCAATTTCCAGTTAAAAAGGGTCAGGTAACAGTTTATGAGGAAGACCTTGACCTGAGACCCTGGAAAGCATCTCCTTTGCATACAGAAGATCTCAGGTTCATCCCAAGGGTGGTGTGAAAGACTTCTTCTTTGAGAACTCGATGGCCACTGACCAAGCAGAAAATATTGACCTTGACAGAGTGCCAGAGTTCAGTGGGCTTAAAGGAGTCCAATATGCTTAAGATGACACTCCAACAGCTTCATGTAATTAAATTATTGAGCAAGGGAGAAGGGAAAGACTAAAAAGGCACTAGTTGACTGTCTTAGATCTCTATTTGTACTTCTTGAATTGTCCATCTTGCAAAATATGATTGGATCATGGGGAAGGAGCACTCTTGGTGCTAAGCATCATCATCTTGTATCTGGGAGTGGTGTATAGTGCATCAGGGGAGAGGGATGAAACTCAGCACCTCTCAACACACTCCATGAGTGGGCAAGTATAAACAAGGCTGGTGAGATTGCTGACTAAGTTTGCAGCAAGTATGGATTTGCACACCAAAGTCTCTCTTCTATCCTGGCTGTTTCTAATGGCCATGCACTTGCTCTGGGCATCTTGTCAAAGAATCCTTTTCTGTGATCAGAAACAAATGCAGGTTTTGTAGTGTATCAAGAAATGTCATGCGACCCGACGGGGGGGGGGGGGCAACTGGGCAGTCCCAGGAGCCCCAGCGCCGGGAGCCTGTCCCCGCCTATCTCCAGCTGTGGCGGGAAGTTCAACGGGGCTGGATTGGCCCAACCAACCCAGTAGGCTGTACCCGGGATTGTACATAAGCGGGACCCGGCCCGCGTGTTCGCCCTCTTGCAACGTGCTCCAAATAAACCATGTTGCCCTACTCTCGTCTCCGCCTCGAGTACGTTACACTGGCGACGAGGATGGGATCCTAGCCGCAGCGGCTACGACGGAGATCTGGGCAACAAGCGACTGTCGCCGCCATCATGGCCAACCAAAGCGGAATCACCGGCTACCTCGAGCCCTTCGACCCAACCAATCCAGAGGGATGGGAGTCCTACGCGGAGCGGGTCGAGTTCTACCTCCGGGCCAACAAGATCACTGACGCCGGAGCGAAGAGGGACGTTCTCATGAGCGTCTGCGGGCCTGCCACGTTCGAGATCGCCAAGGGTCTCTCGGCACCCGCCCGTCTGGCAGAGAAATCCTACGACGAGATCATCCGACTCCTCACGGGACACTTCTCACCACAGCCTTCGCGGGTGACTCGCAGGTTCCTGTTCCACAAACGGGACCAGATCGCGGGCGAGTCCGCCGCAGACTACCTGGCGGCCCTCCGTAAACTCGCCGGGAACTGCAACCTTCCCCAACTGGAGGAAGCCCTGGCGGACAGATTCACGTGGGGCCTCCGCGACGAGAGGCTCCAGCAGAAGCTCTTCGCCAAAGAAGAGCTTACTCTCCAGGCCGCCTTCAGCGAAGCGGTGGCTTGGGAACGAACCACACGAACGTTCCCCCGGGCCAAGATGGAAGCTGCCCACCACGGAGAGCTGGACCAAGACGGCCCCGAGGAGGAGGAAGCCCATCAGCTACGCCGCCCAGCCGGGCCACCCAACAGAGCGACCCAACGCCCCCGAGCGACCGACCGACCACCAGCGTCAGAGAGAGCCCCGGCCACCAAGTGCGCCAGCTGCGGCGGCCCCCACGAGTGGAGAGACTGCCAATACCGGACCTGGGACTGCAGGAGCTGCGGAAAGACCGGCCACATTGCCAGGGCTTGCCGAGCCAAGCCCAACCGCAGGAAGCCGACCACGTACCACGAGTCCGCGGAGTCCCACGCGGTAGACTCCACGTCCCTACAGGTACTGAACTTGCCCCACGATTCCCCCGATAAAATCAAAGTGGCGGTCCTTATAGAGGGGAACCCCTGCCAAATGGAGGTGGACTCAGGGTCCTCCATTTCCCTTATTGCGGAAGAAACCCTAAGAGAACTGTGTCCCCACCAGCGGCTGCAACTTCGGCCGGCAGACTTCATACTCCGGGACTTCCAGAAGAACCCGGTGCAAATTGCGGGGTGGGCGCGGGTACAAGTCGAGCGGGGGTCCTTCCACGGCCCGCTGGACATCCTGGTGGTTAAGCGCCAGCTGGCCACCCTGCTAGGTCTGGCCTGGTTCAAACCCTTGGGAATCCGCATGGAGGGGGTGGGCCAGACCATAACGCCCCGGGGGTTCGGGGAGATTTGCAAGGAATTCCCCGAGGTATTCGATGGGTCCCTAGGGAGCTACCGGGGGCCGCCCATCTCCCTGCCCCTAGACCCCACGGTCAGACCGATTCGGCTCAAGGCCAGGAGGGTTCCGTTCGCCTTGAAACCTAAGATCGAGGCAGAGTTAGACCGCCTCACGGCACAAGGCGTCCTGGAGCCGGTGGACTACGCCACCTGGGAAACCCCCATCGTTACCCCCATCAAGCCAAACGGGGAGGTGCGGATCTGTGCCGATTATAAATGCACCATAAACAAGGCACTACAGGACAACCCCTATCCAGTGCCGGTGGTGAGCCATGTCCTGGCCGCCCTAGCGGGGGCTAGGATATTTGGGAAGCTAGACCTGGCCCAGGCCTACCAGCAGCTCCCAGTAGACAATAAGACGGCGGAGGCCCAAACGATCATGACCCACAGGGGGGCTTTCCGGGTAAAGAGGCTTCAGTTTGGGGTTAGCGTCGCTCCCGGGATTTTCCAGAGCCTAATGGACGCTCTCCTTAAAGGGATCCCAGGAGTCCAGCCGTTTTTCGACGACGTTTTAGTCGCCGCCCCAGACCCCGAGGAATTCGGCAACCGCCTTCGAGAGGTGCTCCGCCGGTTCCAGGCGGCGGGGCTCAAGGTCAAGAGAGAGAAATGCTTGCTGGGGGTTCCACGGGTAGAGTTTCTGGGGTTCGCCGTTGACGCAGCAGGAATCCACCCCACGGAAGAAAAGACCCGAGCCATCGTGCAAGCCCCGGCTCCCACTTGTAAAGCGGAGCTCCAAAGCTTCTTGGGGGTGCTCAACTTTTACCACTCCTTCCTCCCCCACAAGGCAGCCCTGGCGGAGCCCCTTCACCGGCTGCTGGACAAAAAAGCCCCTTGGGTTTGGGGCAAACGACAGGCCGCGGCGTTTCAGGCGGTCAAGGACGTCCTGGTGTCCAATGCGGTGCTCCACCATTTTGACGAGGCCCTCCCCGTCATCCTGGCCTGCGATGCGTCGCCGTATGGGGTGGGAGCAGTCCTGGGGCACCAGCTTCCGGACGGGAGGGAGGTACCGGTCGCATATTACTCCCGCACGCTCACTTCAGCCGAGCGCAACTACGCGCAGATAGATAAAGAGGCCCTGGCAATCGTGGCAGGGGTCCGAAAGTTCCACGAGTATCTATATGGGAGAAGGTTCACCATTGCCACGGACCACAAGCCCCTCTTAGGTCTACTGGCCCCAGACCGACAAACCCCCCAAATACTCTCACAGCGCGTGTTGAGGTGGAACCAATTCCTCAACTCATACACGTACACACTGGTTCATAGGGCCGGCAAGGCTATGGGACACGCGGATGCGCTTAGCCGTTTGCCGCTTCCGGAGACGGGTCCGGACCCCGCACCCGCACACCAGGTCATGATGATAGAGAGCCTCCCAGAGCCGCCCCTCCACGCAACGGAGGTGGCCAAGGCCACCCAGAAACACAAGACACTGGCACGGGTGCTCGACTGGGTGGTGAGGGGGTGGCCAGAGGGAAACATGGGGGAAGAATTCAAGCCTTACAAGGCGAGGAGGGAGGAATTAGCCGCACACAAGGGCTGCATACTTTGGGGCAGTAGGGTAGTGATTCCACCTCCGCTCCAAAAGCGGGTTCTAGAATCCCTACACGAGTCTCATCCCGGCATAGTGCGAATGAAGGCTCTGGCCAGGAGCTATGTCTGGTGGCCGGGAATGGACGGGGAGATCGAGGGCTGGGTCCGCGGGTGCCAGACCTGCCAGGAATCCCGGCCCGAGCCGCCCAGCGCCCCCGTCACTAGGTGGGAGTCCACCCGGAAACCATGGTCGAGACTCCATATCGACTTTGCGGGCCCATTCCAGGGGCAGACCTTCATCATAATAGTGGACTCCTACACCAAATGGCTGGAGGTCATCCCCGTAGGGTCCACCTCGTCCACAGCCGCGATCAGAGCTCTGCGCAGGGTCCTATGCACACATGGCATCCCGGACACCATAGTCTCTGATAACGGGGCCGCCTTCACCTCAGCCGACTTCCAGGCGTTCCTGCAAAGATACCTGATCAGGCACATAAGGTCGGCTCCCTTCCATCCGGCCACCAACGGCCAGGCGGAGCGGATGGTCCGCACAACAAAGGAGGCCCTCGGCCGAATTGTACAGGGGGACTGGGACCACAGGCTGGCCGCGTTCCTCTTTGATAATCGGATCACCCCAAACCCGGTCACAGGAGTCAGCCCGGCTGAGCTCCTCATGGGACGCAAACTCATAACCCGGCTGGACCGGCTGCATCCCGACCGGGCTTCAGACACCCGCGGGAGCCCCGAAGTCCGAGACGCCGCCCGGGGTTTCTTCGCGGGCGACCCAGTTTTCGCCCGAAACTATGCAAGGGGCCCCGATTGGGTGGCGGGGCGGGTACTGAGGGTAACCGGGTCCCGCCACTACGACATATCAACGGAGGGGGGCCAGGTACTACGGCGGCACATTGATCAGTTGCGGCGCCGCACCCTGCCGGAGGCCCCCACGGACACGGACGAGGCTATATCCAGCGAGGAGCCTAACGGAGACCGCCTAGATGACGCGATCCCAACATCCGTGATGCGGGCGCCGGAGGTACCGGAACCGACCGAAACCGAGGGATCCGCAGAACCGGACGGGCCGCCCCCGTCCACTCCAGGACCTACCGAGGCACCATCCTCGGCGGCCGCGCCGCCGCCACCGGGACCCCCCAGACGGTCCACTCGGGAACGCCGGCCCCCCGCATACTTACAGGACTTTGTACATTAACCAGGGGGGGAGGGGTGTAGTGTATCAAGAAATGTCATGCGACCCGACGGGGGGGGGCAACTGGGCAGTCCCAGGAGCCCCAGCGCCGGGAGCCTGTCCCCGCCTATCTCCAGCTGTGGCGGGAAGTTCAACGGGGCTGGATTGGCCCAACCAACCCAGTAGGCTGTACCCGGGATTGTACATAAGCGGGACCCGGCCCGCGTGTTCGCCCTCTTGCAACGTGCTCCAAATAAACCATGTTGCCCTACTCTCGTCTCCGCCTCGAGTACGTTACAGGTTTATAGATGGATCGAAGCAGCAAAATATACAAATGGCTTCAGAGACAGCATATCCAAATCCCTCCCTCTAATAAATGCTTCATGGGGAAAGGGAAGTCGTGCTGAGTCCCTTCTGGGATGAATGGTGGAGGAGGAAAGGCTAAAATTCCTCATTCTGTTACAAGGGAGGGAAGCTCAGGCTGTGAGGCAGTGTACTAAAGAATGCAAATCCCTCTCCTCAACTGCCAATTTGAGACAAAGGGAGTCCAAAGTGACTGTGGGGAGGAGGAAATCCCCAAATGATGATATTTTTTCACCACACACTTGTATAATAAGCAGAGGTCATTTCATAGAAAAAAGAGGTGCCGGAACTCATTAGCACAACTCATTTGCGTATGCTACACACCCCTGACACCCCTACACACCTCATTTGGGTATGCTACACACCCCTCACCAGAAGGTGTACTAAATTATATCAGCTCAGCATCTACCTTAAAATGCTTCTGGAATTCTAATCTGGATCAGGGCAGCTCGGCAGTGCTGATGTTGTTAGACATATCAACTGCGTTTGATACGGTCGACCATCAGTTACTGACCCGCCGCCTCGCTGATGTGGGGATTCAGGGGTTGGCCTTGCAATGGCTTTCCTCTTTCCTTGATGGTCAGGGACAAAGGGTGGTGATTGGGGGTGAACTGTCCCAGAGGCACCCACTTAATTGCGGGGTGCCACAGGGGGCAGTGCTCTCCCCAATTTGTTTGACATCTATATGTGCCCCTTGCCCAGATTGCCCAGAGGTATGGGCTGGGTTGTCACCAATATGCTAATGACACCCAGCTCTATCTACTGATGGATGGCTGGCCTGATTGTGTCCCAGAAAATTTGGACCTGGCATTGCAAGCTGTGGCAGAATGGCTCAGGCTGAATAGGTTGAAGTTGAACCCAGCAAAGACAGAGGTCCTTTGCCTGAGCTGTGGCGGCCTGGGAAGGGAAATCCCCCTACCAGCTTTTGACGGTGCGCCATTGGAAATGCATGCAAGGTCAAGAGCTTGGGGGTGCTGCTGGAGCCTTCCTTGTCAATGGAGGCCCAGATAGCAGCCACTGCTAAATCCACCTTTTTTCATCTTAGGCGGGTGAGGCAGTTGGCCCCCTTCCTGGAGCATGACAAACTGGCAACAGTAATCCATGCAATGGTCACCTCGAAGTTGGACTACTGTAATGCCTTCAACATGGGGCTGCCCCTGTGCCAAACCCGGAAACTGCAGCTAGTGCAGAACGCGGCAGCCAGGCTGTTATTGGGGCTCCCTAAGTGGGAGCACATACAGCTGAGGCTGCGGGAACTGCCCTGGCTGCCAATAGTGTCCCAGATTCGTTACAAGGTGCTGGTTATTACCTTTAAAGCCCTATATGGCCAAGGACCTGCCTACCTTAGGGACCACCTCTCCCCATATATTCCCCAGAAGGTACTGAGATCTGGTTCGCAAAATCTGTTGACAATCCCTGGGCCTAAGAAGTCCAAACTGAAAGCTACAAGAGAAAGGGCCTTCTCGATTACAGCTTCCCACTGGTGGAACCAATTGCCAGAGGAGGTGCAGGCCTTCTGGAGCCTTGCCCAGTTCCACAAGGCCTGCAAGACTACCCTCTTTCAGCTGGCTTTTTCTTAACGTGGAACCTATTGTACCGTCGTCACAGAAAAATTGTAAGATGGGTAACATTGAGACTGTAGCACTAAACTAATTTGATGGAACTAAATTTGATGGTTTTAATTAGATGGTTTTAATGTATGGTAATAATAGTATATATAAGTGAGTTGTGATATGTTGTGTAAACAGTTTTGCTTTTTAACTATTGTAATGTTTGTATATTATGTTATACTATGTGAGCCGCCCTGAGCCTGCTTTGGTAGGATACAAATGTATTATTATTAATTATTATTATTATTTGTCATAATAAAACCTTACTCTCATCATATTTTTAAAATTACTTTCTCCTCTGAGGCTACAGTGGCATAATGAAGATTTCCATCTGTCTGCTTTATATGTTTTGGTTATTTTCCCATTTTTGTGGGGGAAAATATTAGAAAGTTTGTCAAATCTTAGAGCTCAGCAAAATTCTCACAGGGGGTTTGAACAATGAAGCCCAGAAGCAAGTATTTTTTTTGGGGGGAGAGGATAAGAAAGAAAGAGCGTAATAAAATTTAGAGGAGGTTCTGGAGCTCCGCTCCTGTGAGCACCTGCCCAAAATAAGGCCTTATAATAAGACATTATACATGTTTTGCCCGCAATACTTTGACAAACCTTTCAAAGTATCATCATCCAGTTCTCTTAGTCAGCTGCAGTAATGGACAAATAACTGGACATTTTTTGGGGTAACTCAAAGGCCTGGAGGACATTTGGAGGGACAAAAAATCTCTGTGCAAAACCTTGCATTTACCACATTCCCAGTGCTGCATTCAAAACTGAAATGTGTATCGAAATGCAGCTCATGTTGTGCCAAATGTCAAAATATTTAAAAATAGTTGAGGAATTTAGTTCATTTAATTTGACACAGTATAATTAATGCAACCCAGTTTCCTTTTTAACTTGATGTTTCCTTCAGCAAAAAAGTTAGAATTATAGTATTTAAACAGTGCAAATTAAGAACAAAAATTACATCCTGACTCCTTTAGCGCAAGTGCACACATATGCAATAGAGTGCATTAAAGTATGTCATCTTTCCAACATCCTCAAATATACAATACAGAACTCACAACATTAAAGTGGAAAACAGATTATTCTCTCTCACAATGCAAGAAATTCTCCATAATTTTTTTTTATTTATATATTCAATTTATGAATTACCTATTCCCTATTATGTACAATGGGAATATGATTGTTACAACCCACATATAATAATGTAGTTATTTGACATTGCCAACTCTGGTTCATTTTCATTTAGTTCCTTTAATAATTCTTACATTCTTCCCAATGACTGAGTAGGCTTTTCAGACCATCAAACCAATCAATATCCAAAAACAATTCCATTTAAAGAACAGTATAAAATTTCAACCATTCAGTAAAACACATAAAAAGGGTCAAAATCACCTCATAGAAAGTTCATGCTGACCTACATACATGCACATTAGAAAATGAAATAATTACACCCAGAATGTCATGGTGGTCTATTATAATACAGATGATTATTAAAATTATTTTTTTTAAAAAAATAGCACTTCTGCTGCCCTCACTGTTTGCTGTGAGATGCAAAGCAGGGAGATTGTGTGGGAGAGCAGATAATACAGACAAGAAGCATTTTATCCAACTAAAAGAAGTGGCCAATGTGCCTATCAAAGCAGGTTGTACTGAGAGGGCTCTCTATGCATAGCATTCTGCTAAGACTGTCTCAGTGGCTTAGAAATCCTGTGACTTCCATAGCTAGCACTGCTGCACAGTTTTCCTGACCTTAGGAAGGACATCTCTCACTGTAATAAAATATTAGCACATTCCCATTCCAGTTGCCTCATTACCCCTCCCTTCCAATGAAGACAATAGACACCAGTGTATAGTTAATGAGGGCTCATTGAAATCTTAGAAATACACCTGAAGACCAAATCAGTTACTGTGGGGTTCCTAAGAGGCCTCCTAATCTGGTTTGCCAGCAATGGGGAGATCCACCATGGCTCTTAATTCATTGTGGCAAGGCAATGCCTTGCTCCTCTTTGGTGCCTAAAATTGTACAGAGATATACTGCTCATTATAATCATCACTAAGCAGCATCAAGGGATTTACCTCTCCACACTCACTGGTATCCATTCCCAGGGCTTTTTTGTAGCAGGAACTCCTTTGCACATTAGGCCACACTCCCCTGATGCAGCCACCATGCTAGTTACCACCATGCTAGTTACCACCATGCTTGAAAGGAGATGGATGGAGAAACAACAGGGTCTTAGTTAATTACTCTCAGCATTCCACAGTTAAGAAGGGTATTGCACATCAATCTCCAATTCTGATATATTTATGTGCTACACTATAGCAATGTGTATTGAATCTGGATAGAAAATGCATTATTCAGGAAATCAAAAGCCTTGCTGCTGGCAAGGATATCCATGCCATCTTATAAGTAATATTGACCATGGAATCAATATACTTATGGTTATTAATATGAGCATTAAGAATTGCTGAGATTTGACTATTTGTTTTCCTTTGAATGATCCGTATGTTTAACTTTAACTGCTAAATAAATGCTGAGATACATATAATTTGGTAAAGACAATTTGTCTGCTTAAAAAAATCAGTTAAAGGGAGGATGGAAAGTTTTTAAAGGATTAAAGGTTTACTTCTTTTTTTCCACCCAGAAGCTGAAGGTGGATTAATTTCAGTGGGAAAGCGTGCAGCTACAACTCAGTGTATGTATGAACCTTTCAAAAGGCTTATTTTAAAAGGAGGGAAGCTTTTTTTTTTTTCTTGGTGCGGGCTCCAACTGACAGCTATAGCAATAAACGATGGAAATAAAAACTTTTTTTTTTACAAAAAGAAGAAAGAAAGACAGGAGTGTCCGTAGGGTAGGGGGGGGGGGGAGAAATTTGTCATGGTCTCACCTCCCCAAAGAAGTAGGATTTCCTACCAGGAACAGAGCACTTTAGAAAATTGTATTATGCATACTGACCATTTAAGCCTATTTAGTAAGTGTTCTCCATGTGAAAAAAACATGTAGCCATGGAGTTTAATTGAGCTACAGCTGGTGTTGATTGGTATGGGCATTTATTTTTCAAAACCTCTTAAAATACTAAAGAGTACCCGAGGAAGTGTTCTCTAAATGCAAAGCTCTAATATGCAATATTGTGTGTAGGCTGAAAGTTATCAGTGGAAATGCCTGAATATTAATTTCTTTTGAATCTTATAAATTAAATTGACAAATGGTAGGTTTGCTGGAGAGAATGCTATGCTACCCTTTTCATCTGGAGTGCTCTGGTTCAAAGGGTTACCTTCGCCATCCCTAGGCAAGCAACCCATAGAGTAAAAGAGCCTGGGGCTCTTTGGTTTCACTTATTTAGTTTGTACTTAAAAGGGTGTGGTGGGGCAATCTCACCAAAATGGTCATCCCCCAAAGGGATCTCATACAAAGGGCCAAACTGCATGAAATGTGGGAGATCTTCCTGAAGTGCTTTTTAAAGGTGTCTTCAATCTGTGCAAGATCTCTATTTGGGCCAGGGTTGCGATGAACGCACATGGAGCTGTCCTACACAGAATTAGATAAAGCAAACAGCAGTCCTTCAAACCAAGCTACAAAAAAGTGCCGTGTCACAAAAGGGAGGAATTACCTATACCAGAAATATCTATCTATATCTATCTACCTGTAGGTAGGTAGGTAGGTAGGTAGGTAGGTAGGTAGGTAGGTAGGTAGATAGATAGATAGATAGATAGATAGATAGATAGATAGATAGATAGATAGATAGATAGATAGATAGATAGATAGATAGATAGATAGATAGATAGATAGATAGATAATCTATTTTGAATAACTTGTATAGTTACATAGAAACACATGTACAGTTAGGTAGATAAATGTGTGCATGCGTGTGTGTATTCTTTGTGTTAAGCGTCATCATATCGCTTCTGATTTATGGTGATCATATTTAAGAAGATATTGGATTTATATCCCGCCCTCCACTCCAAAGAGTCTCAGAGCGGCTCACAATCTCCTTTACCTTCCTCCCCCACAACAGACACCCTGTGAGGTGGGTGTTGAATTAGCATCCTCCAAAATGTCCTTTTGTTAACTACCTTGCTTAGGTTCCGCAAAGTGTGGTCCATGGCTTCCTTTATTCCATCAAACAATTTTATGCTGGGTCTTTCACCGAGCAGCATTGGTGGAGTGTGGATGGATCTTCCCTGTGGCCATTCTCTGGAGATGATGGTGCTTTTAAGTAGCTAGAATCATAGAGTTGGAAGAGACCTCTAGGGTCATCTAGTCCAACCCCTTGCACAATGCAGGAAACTCACAAGCACCTCTCCCCTAAGCTAGTGTTGTTGCTTCTCCCCTCTTCTCCTCTCCTTTTCCACCATCTTCTCTCCTGGCTCCTGCCCTCTAAGCACCAACTTCTATGGGATAATCACTGGCACCATCACTCACCATACAAGTTGTTATCAGCATTGGCAGGGTCACCAATGGTGGAAAGACCACCCTCACCAACAGACTCATGCAAGCTTTACTCAACTGTAGTGTTGTGCATCAGGAAGATTTCTTTAAGACCCAGGGTGAGATAGTGGTTGAGAATGGATTTAAACAGTATGATGTTTTCAGTGCTTTGGATATAGATGCTATGATGAATACCATCAATGCCTGGAAGAGAAACCCAATCAAGTTTGAACAATTACATGGCATTAACACACTAGATGTTTGGTGTGTTTGGCCGGTTTGGTGTAGTGGTTAAGTGTGCAGATTCTTATCTGGGAGAACCAGGTTTGATTCCCCACTCCTCCACTTATAGCTGCTGGAATGGTCTTGGGTTAGTCATAGCTATTGCAGGAGTTGTCCTTAAAAGGGCAGCTGCTGTGAGAGCCGTCTCAGCCCCATGCACCTCACAGGGTGTTTGTTGTGGGGTGGGGGTGGGGAGAAGATATAGGAGATTGTAAACTGCTCTGAGTTTCTGATTCAAAGAGAAGGGCGGGGTATAAATTTGCAGTCGTCGTTGTCTTCTTCTGAGTCTCTGATTCAGAGAGAAGAGAGGGGTATAAATTTGCAGTCATCGTCGTCGTCTTCTTCTACCTTAATTGATGTATTTGACTACTGATTCTTCCTATTCCTTGTGAAGAGTGCAAGAAGAGGAAAAGTTCAAGAAATTACACTGTTCCAGATCCACCTGGATTATATAAAGGTCCCATCTGGCCCATGTGTGTTCAACATAAGAAGGTAATGGAAGATCTTCAGGTTGATGTAGTTCAGTTGAATGGAACATGGTCCAGAGAGGAGCTCTTCAACCATGTCTATGTGTATATTTGATTTGATTTTGATTTATTTTATTTCTACCCCATCCTATCCCACAAGTGGGCTCAGGGTGGCTTACAATAAGACCCATCAAAATGATAAAAACAGTAAACAATGAATGGCACTCATGCCTTCTGTCAGGCAAAGATGGCTCATGTTAGGCAAAGATGGCTATTCAATTCAAGGTGGGCAAAATTGTTCAAGGTGTAAAGGATTAAGTTTCCTTTCGCCTAGCACCCTGGGTCTGTTCTAGATTGTGGTCCCATGTACTCTGGCTAGTTTGGTCCTTAATGAAGAAGAGAAGAGTTAGTTTTTATACCCTGCTTTTCTCAACCTTATAGAATCTCAAAGCAGCTTACAATTTCTTTCCTTTCTTCTCCCTGCACCTTATAAAGTAGGCAAGGCTGAGAGAGCTGTGAGAGAGCTGTGATTGGCCTAAGGTCACTCAGGCTTCATGTGAAAGAGTGGGGAATCAAACCCAGTTCTCCACATTAGAGTCTGCCACTATTAACTATTGGAAACAACCTTGGCATTTAAAACAACAAGAACATACAAGGCCTTTTAATTTACATCTGCCAAGAATCAGAAACAGAATGGCTATATGAAAAAGAAGCAGGAAAGATTGTCATGGTCTGAATTTGTCCCAAAAGTGCCCTCAAGTGCATTCTTTTACTTTCTCCCTTAGAGCTAACCATGTATTGTATGGATGTTTTCATTAAAATCAAAAAGGGGAGAGAATATAGACTGAGACCATGACAATGAGTAAAGGGAAGTTTACCCCCTCCTGCAACATCCAGTGTGTTCACAACAGACTTTACTTTCCAGATCCACTATATGCAAGGGGAGAGAGAGGTCCCCATGTTGGATTCTACATTATTTTACCTAGGGAAGCTTGAACACCAACCAGCTGGGTTCACTCACAAACAAGGACCCAACATTTTGATTATGATGATGATTATGAAGATGGTGATTATGAAGAAGGAGAAGAAGAGGAGGAGGAGATTGGATTAAATCCCGCCCTTCACTCAGGCTGTTTTCGCACTGACCTTAATCAGCAGCGACGCCCCTCTTCACCGCTCAGGATCGGCGCGGATTTCGCACTAATTGCCGCGGAGCACCCGGAAGAGCCGGAAAGTCCCGCGGCTTCTGCGGCGCAAACGGAAACCGCCAAAAACCAGTTTCCATTTGCGCCGCAAAAGCCGCGGGACTTTCCGGCTCTTCCGGGTGCTCCGCGGCAATTAGTGCGAAATCCGCGCCGATCCTGTGTGGTGAAGAGGGGCGTCGCTGCTGATTAAGGTCAGTGCGAAAACGCCCTCAGAGTCTCAGAGCAGTTTACAATCTCCTTTCCCTTCCCCTCCCCACAATACCCTGTGAGGGGTAGGTGGGGCTGAGAGAGCTCTCTTGAGCAGAACAGCTCTGAAAGAGTTATGACTGACACAAGGTCACTCTAGCAGTTGCATGTGAAGGAGTGGGGAACCAAACCTGGTTCACCAAACTGGCTCTCTAGTGTTTGTTCATTAACCCGTTCATAGCAGGTTGCTTCAGCTATTCATTTCTAACAGTGTGGTGAAACACAATTGGCTTGTCGCACATGTTCATTCTCACGCAGCATAGTAAAGTCTCTTCCCCCTAGTCTTACAGAACCACACCTGCTCCACTGGGCAAGCAATTACTTACATAGACAACATTAGTTACAAACTGTTACCATTCTATTCCTTGATCATCTGAGCAATCCTTAGCATTAACAGCTCCTCAGATCAGCAGTGCTTTCATTCATGCACAATTGTGCAAAAACCCAGGACAAACCTCTTTGGCTGGCATTGAAGTCATCTGGTGCTGAACAGACCAGGCTTGGCAATTTGCTTTGATTGCTGTGAAATTTACGATATCCCTAATTTTACGCCAGTTTCACAAGTCTTGTTCTAAATTGGCAGACCACGTACCTGTTTTTTTTAAATATTGAAGAAAGGGCCAGGTTATTTGATTCTGTCTGTATCATTGATCAGTTTGGCCCTCAGAAGACAATGGCAATCACTTCAGTGCTGTAATGTACTATGATAAGGATTCTCACCTCACCCCCTGAGTCTGAGCCCTTTTTATTCCTTTAGGTCAGGGGTGTCAAATTCATTTGTTATGACGGCTGGATCTGATATAAATGAGACCTTGTTGGGCTGGGCCATGTCAGATTGGGCTGAGCCATGTTGGGCCAGGCCATGTGTATACCTATTTAAGATTAGGTAGCAGAGATATAAACTTTAAAGGATGCAAACACAATTAAAAAAAAAATTAAAGCATGCTTAAAACGTTAGCACTCCTTGGTCTTAAAGGTGCTTTCTTTGTATTTCTCTTATGGGATCCAGGGAACAGGGAAGCGGTGGTTCTTTCCTTTCAGCCAATAGAAGGAAAAAAGACTTGGCTCAGTACCTCTGTTGTGAGATTGAGAGAGCATGGAAAAACAAACTCTGCCTTCCTCCCTAAGGGAGGAGGCTCAGCCAATGGAGAAAATAGAGATTTTGCTCTGTAGCTCCTGTACAATTGAGCAAGCCTTGCAAAACAAGCTGTTATTCAGAAGGAAGCAAGAGAGGGGAGGAAGGAAGCGAATGACAGCCAGTTGCTTGGGGGCTTGATAGGAGCTCTCTGAGGGCCTGATTCGGCCTCCTGGAAGCATGTTTGACACCCCTGCTTTAGGCACTAGCAAGATGGGGATGACGAGGTGATGGCTGGTTCTTCTTGCTTCCTTAAAAAAAATGCAAGTCACTCTTTCCCAGCTCAGAAAGTTCAAGTTTGTGACCCTTACCACCTGTTGTTCGCCTCTGCTATTGTGTGATTGGGCATTCAGGTTTCACTGACTGATGGTCCACATCAGCAAGGACATGCCACCTTCTTTTCAATGAAATGCATGCAATGAAGCACTGATAGAGCTCTGGAAAAGATGGTTGGGCTGTAATTCACAGATCACTAAATGGTAAAGGAGCCATGGATTTTAAGTACAACAAAACAATGGGGAAATTTTAGAGTTTGACTTTCTAGTGATAAACAGTTTCACCACAAAGTGCTTACATGAATTCCTGGAATTTGAGATGAATGAAGCAGGTCAAATTCACATTCTCATTTCCTTGTCAATATAATTAGTAGCAAAGGCAAGCCTGTAATATCCACATTAAGTGTGGTGGTGGAAAGTGCCATCAAGACACAGCTAACTTATGTGACCCCAAAAGGTTTTCAAGGCAAGAGGTGTGCTGCCATTGCCTGCCTCTGCATAGTGACCTGGACTTCCTTGATAGTTCCCCATCCAAATGCTAACAAGGGCCAACTCTGCTTAGCTTCTGAAGTCTGAGGAGATCAGGCTAGCTTGGGGCATCCAGGTCAGAGCTTACTGTACCACTTATAATAAGGGTTATCCTCTTCAGCCTCATAGGACCTTGACACATTATGTATTTCATGTTCATAGAGAAGCTCTGGAAAATTCTGCCTTGGGCTGCTTTGGGAGCCCTTGGGAGGACAGAAAGGTGGTAATCAAAAACAGAAATAAAACTCCAAGTGGACTTGCTGTGAGTATCGCCCAGTTTAACTGGGGAGGAGATACAGCACACCCATGCCAAAGCTCATTGAATGAAGTGAGGGATGAAGTAGGGATGCATTTAATGAAGTACTGAGGAATATATTCAAAGGAAGAATTTAGCCTTCTTCAGATTGATCTCTCTGTCAAAGCTCTATTTCACGGGCTATTTCTGGAATATCAAAGCACAGATTTCTTTTAAAAATGGTTGCAGACTACACCTGTGAGAATACTTTAAAAAAATGCTCTGCAAATTCCTTAGTCAGCTAAAATACAGATTTGAAACAGAAGCAATTAACACAGGATAATTTAGCATCCATCTAGTAACACCCAGCTATGTTTAGAAATTCAAAACAATGTCAACTGAAGCTCTATAGGCTTGGTTTGTTTCCAGAAATAACTTTTGAAATGATGCCATCATTGTACCGACTTCATAGACAGATTGCACCAGACTCCAAAGAGTGAACTGTAGCCTGTTATGTGTGTAATAAATAAACTTTGTTTTTGTGACTCCTACTCTAGGGAATCACTTCTGACTCCACTTACTTAAAGGTTTGTGGATATTGACAGAAATGTAACAGTTACCCCCTTGCATAAGAAGTGCACAGGCTCTGACATTATTAGCTGTGATGGAAGAACATAGTGTCAGTAGTGTTGCTTTTACATAGATTTAACATTCGGGATAAAGTAGCTCTAAGCTAGAAGTTTTTAAATGGAATGAGAGCAAGATGTTTCCTTGTTGAATAGCATGGATAGTTCCAGAGCAACTTTTCATGCGAATAATGATTACAAAGGGTTAGCTCATTTCTGGATCCAGGAGATCTGCTTCTGAATTTCCTGCTGGCTGATGTGATTTTTTTTTTCCAGTTTAAATTTTTATTAATGTTTTCATTTATACAGAATAAAACAAAATAAACCATAGTTCTTATTCTTAGCTTTAGAATAGTGCATTTCAAAGTTACATTTAAGTCTTGTATTTTTCAGAAATAAATCAAGTTTTCATATATAGGATTAGATGGTAAGTATTCATTTTGTAACAAAAAAATAACCACTACAAACCAAGGTGTTATAACTTTCTTTTCATATTTTTCAGGAGAACAATTGGATGTTACAAAAGCCATATTTGTGTATATAAAGTAATCCCAAATCCTTACCCACATTTGCATTGTTGGTATCTTATTGTCTTTCCATTTTTTTGCTATTAATGATTTAGCAATACTAATCAGTATTAAACTAAAGTCCTTCTAAATCTCATTTTTTGTCTACTGTTTCTCAATGGTCCAATAGAATAGCCTGTGGTGTAAAATGGATATTAATTTTTAGTATTTCCGTTATTTTCCCAAGTATGTTACGCCAATAAGTTTGTATTTCCGGACATAACCACCAACAGTGCATAAAATTTCCTGCTGGCTGATGTGAAATGGTTATAATAATCATCACTAATTGCTTGACCTAGGAGAGAGGCCTTTAGGAAAGAAGGTTGGAATTAGGGTTGCCAGCTCCAGGTTGGGAAATACCTGGAGGTTCAGGGTGTGGAGCCTGAGGAGGGAAGGGCTTGGGGAGAGGATGATCTTCAATGGGTTAGGCCAGGGGTGGCCAATGGTAGCTCTCCAGATTTTTTTCCCCTACAACTCCATCAGCCCCAGCCAGCATGGCCAATGGCTGGGACTGATGGGAATTGTAGGCAAAAAAAATCTGGAGAGCTACCGTTGGCCACCCCTGGGTTATGCCATAAAGTCAGCCTTCCAAAGTGGTCATTTTCTCTCAGTGAACTGATCTCTGTTGCCTGGAAACCAGATGTAATATCAAGAGATCTTCAGCCACCACCTGGAGATTGTCAAGCCTAAAAGGAATATAGTGTCCTTCTGGCTTGACGGCCTAGTGTGTAGTGTGTCAATCAATAATCCCTCAAAACTGTGGAGTCTTGTGAGCAAAAATTCTAATTCATGAGCTACTGGCATTAAAGTTGTGAGCTACTGGGAGGGTGGGAGCACTGAATTGGGCTCCCCTCCTCCTGGTGCCCAGGCAAGCACCTAGCTTGTCCACCTCCTCTGCCTGCATGCTTGCCCACTACCACTGCCTGCCTGTCCTTTCCCTTCCCTTCCTGTCCCTTTGCCTACCCCGCCCCTCGGCATGATCACAATGTGCTGCGCCTGGGCCCTAATGGCCGCAGTGGGCATCTTATCTTCTGAAGAACCACTGGAGAAGGCTTGGCTCCCTTGGTGTGGCACCCTCAGGGGGGGGTTGCAGCATTGTGTGGGGGCGGCAGTGGGAGGCACCTGCCTGGGGCACCATGTGCCCTTGGGCTGGTACTGCAGATCTTGGATGCTAAGCAGGGTCAATCTTGACTAGTATTTGGCTGGGAGGCCACCAAGGAATACCACAGTTATGATGCTGAGCAAGACAATGACAAACTGTCTCTTTTGCCTTGAATATCATATCACCCTTGGAATCTATGGTTTTACCAGTTCTAGGAAAAAAACACAAAGGAAAAAAAGCTCAAAGAAAAAACCCCACAGACATAAATGCTCACAGGAAAAAAGCCCCCATGGAAACATGTCCACATGGAAATAAACCCACATGGAAAGAAGCCTACACGGAAAAAAGCCCATACTAAAAGAAACCCACATGGAAAAAAGCCCCATGGAAAAATATGTAAAGCACCATAGATGTTTATAATTGTGGAATAGGGTTGCCATGGAATAGGGAATAGGGTTGCCAAGTTCAATTCAAGGAATATCTGGGAACTTTGGGGGTGGAGCCAGAAGCAAGGTTGTGACAAGCACAACTGAATTCAAAGGGAGTTCTGGCTATCACATCTAAAGGGACCACACTCCTTTTAAATGTCTTCTCTCCATAGGAAATTATGAAGGGTGGGGCACCTTCTTTTGGGGCTCATAGAAATGAACCCCCTGGTCCAATCCTTTTGAACCTTGGAAGGTGTTTTGGGGAGAGACACTCGATGCTATGCTGCAAATTTGGTGCATCTACCACAAAACACAGTCCCCCCTCAGAACCCGAGATACCAGTGGGTTAATTTTCCATTATACCATTTTTTTATTTATTCCAACTATGTTTACTGATTTGCTCCTTCCAAATACATGCCAGAGTAAGTCCTGCTTAGCTTCTTAGATCTATGAGGTCTTAACTACTTCTGCTATTTAAGAAAGAGAAGCTATCCCAGAGCAGGCAGTAATTTGCTTAACCCAAACCCCATACATTTTGACATTCCTGAAAAGTATAGGCAACTGATACTTCATGATTCTGGTGTGGAAAAATCCAGACAGAATTCTGATTTTAGGTGATAGAGATCTTATGCTTGAATTAAACAAAGATACTGTGACGGAACCGGCCCGATTCTGCCTTCAGACCCGGTCCCATCAACTCCCTATTGAGTCGCCAACTCCTGGAGGGAGCTATTTCTCCTCCGGCCACTTGGGCTCGCTGCCACCACCTGCTCAGTCTAGGGGTTCAGATTGAGAGGAACAGGACTCCCAATCCCCCTCTCCAGCTATGAGGCCAGGCCTCAAGGTCCTCTGTCACCCTGTACTTGGGTATCACAGAGACCACAGCACTTCTTTGGGGAACCCCTGGAGGATTGGCACCTTATCCAACTGCATGCCTTCCCCCTTTCCCGGGGCCCCCTTCATAAAGCAGCATGGCCTAAGCAGTTGGGGATCTATGTGGTACAGAGTTTGACTGCCAGCATTCAAAACAGTAAAAATGTTTAATAAGAAGAGAAAGAAAAATAAAAACAAAAACAGTTACATGTAAAAGTTTAGCACAGCACCTGAACAGCAACAAGCAGGAGAAATAAAAGGTGGATTTAAATGCATCCCCTCGTCCCTGGTGTAAACTTGCCCTACCTTGTGAATGACTGCCTGGGGTCCCACAGGCAGGAGCCCACAGGCTGGCAACCTCTCTTCCTGAGCACCAGCCGAGAACTGGCCTTTTCCCTCCTAATTCAAATAAAAAAAAACCAAAAGAACTTCCTGTCCCTCTAGGAGGGTTTCCCCCTAGAGTTGCTGGTTTAACTCCAGAAGGGAGGAGGGAATGAGGGGAAGGCTAGGCCACACAGCCTGCCTAGTAGTTTCATGTTCCCCTCCAACCAAGCACCAACATTAACCAAGATGGTGTTTCTCCACAGATACCATCTATGGAGATGGCACCATTGATAAAATGCCAGATATGTTTTACCAACTGTACACATGGCATGCCAAGGTGGGTAATTCATATCCATCATGTATTTATATTTTACTTCAAAAAAAAGAACATGGACACCTATAATAGAATGTTTGAAATATTGAAGCTATTGATTCCAGATAAACTGTTGTGGGGACACAATGCTCTTAATTCCTTGTTCCATTTCTGTCATCCCAGTGTGTGGTCTCTATTCGATGGACTGGAAAGGGGCCTGGCTTGTCACAAACTAACATTGGCTAATGCACAGACAGGTTACCTAGAGGTAGAAAAGAGGAAATATGAGGCACTATATTACATGGTTGCCACTTCTGTGCAACAATAGGAGCAGGTGGAAGATAAACTTAGTTGCTTAAAGAGATTGGCTAATTTCCAATGAAGAATTATATCTGAGTTATTATTGTTGTTGTTAAATAATTGTTGCTTTTACTATTAGGGTTAGATAGTCTTTTGTCGTGGTCACTGAGTGTACCACAATGTATTAACATTAAAAAGTTTGAAAAATTGTAAATTAACAAAGTTAAAGTATTTAATTTTATTTAAATATATAGACTCCATATATTTATATAATTTCTATATATTTATATAAATGTATAAACTCTATATAGAGTTTAATTTCTGTTATTATTGTTTTTCCTTCTTAATAAAGTTCATTGATAACAAAATGGTCACTTTTTGCTGCATGTAAATATGACTTATTTTAATCCTAAAATAACAACAAATATTATTAATGGTTATCCACAATTATAAACATCTCTGGTGCTTTACATATTTTTCCATGGGGGCTTCTTTCAGTATGGGCTTTTTTCCTTGTATGCTTCTTTCCATGTGGGTTTATTTCCATGTGGGCATGTTTCCATGAGGGCTTTTTTCCTGTAAGCATTTATGTCTGTGGGATTTTTCTTTGGGCTTTTTTCCTTTGGGCTTTTTTCTTTTGTGCTTTTTTCTGGTTACCAGTTTTACCATAGACTTTCTGGTAATTCCTAGTGTGGCATGATGTCAGTTCCTTTTCCCTGAAAGTAATGTCATACCATTGTGCTTAAGGCATCTCCCCATGTCCCTGCTACCCTAGTAAATGGCAGGCTGTGTGTTCTGACACTCTCACCTTGAAAGAGCAGTTTTGCATCTCAGGGATGTACCTGGATTCAATCAGACACTTGACTGCCCTAACATCACCAAATGAGTTTTATGACACAACAGGGATTTGAACTCAGTTCTTCTTTTTCCTAATTTGATGCTTTACCAGTGTAGAATTCTGGTTACAGCTCAAAATGTTTTGTTTTGTAGTGGCTCTATCTTTGTGGAATGGGTTGCCCATCTTTTAATTCAGTTCAGATGGCAATGAAAGGCAGTGTTGCTTGCATGAACCTTCGGTCAGCCTAATTTGTATGACATTGCTTGCTTTGGCTACTGTTTGAATGTCAAGTTATGGTTATTTTTAAAGTCACCTGATTGTATTTATTTGAGCAACAGGGGGAAATAGTACAGTGGCATGCTATCTAAATAATTTACATGGGTCTGTGCTTGTTGTAAGAACTATCCCATATCAACCTCCCAGTTACTCTATAGAACAATGTTTGAGTCCAGTGGAACCTTTAAAACCAACAAAGTTTAATTTTGGATATAAGCTTTCGTGTGCATGCACACTTCTTCAGATACTTCCTATACCCAGAATTAAACTTTGTTGGTCTTAAAAGCACCACTGGCCTCAAACTTTGTTCTGTTACTTCAGTCCAACATGGCTACCCACCTGAATTCCCTTACTCCATGTCACAGAATCCTGTTAGAGTGCCACAGCCATGAAAAGATAGATTTGATTCACCAAAGAACAGAACATTTTCAGTGGTGGCACCTTTCTTTTGGATTTTATTGTTTCCTTTGAGGCATCTGCTCCAAAAGCAATTTTAAAGCACTTTGATTGGAACTGTCAAGTCAGAGCCAACTTATGGTGACTCCACAAAGTTTTCAGGGGAAGAGACATTCCCAGGTGGTTTGCCATTCCCTGCCTTTGTGTAGTGATTTTGGGCTTCCTTGGTGGTCTCTCATCCAAATAATGACCAGGGCTGACCCTACTTCGCTTCCATGCTCTGTCAAGACGGGGCTAGCCTCAGCTATCTGGGTCAGGGCTTGAACACATTAGAAACTGTTTAAAATATTGTAGTAGTCAACAGAATCTATGACTGTGATTCACATACTATTGACTCTGAAATACTACTGAATTATTCCATTAAACACAGACAACTACTGGGCTATAAGATGGAATGTCTTCTATTTTGTTTTTTATGTTGCAACGTAACAGATACCAATTTGTGTATGTGATAGGCAGTCAGTTTGAAGGATTATCAGTTTTTCCAGCTGTAGAATTGTCAATAGAGAGCTGCTTCCCTCCCTTTATCCAGTCTGCATTTTCAGTCGTGGTGTATTTATAGCTACAGACTCTCTTTTACCTTTAGCACAGTGTACCTAGGAAAGGGGAGAAATGTTGGGGAGGGGAGGGGGAATAAGCCCAAACACCCTTGAAAAAGGGCAAAGAAAACACAGGGACACTAAGCAGCACAATCACAAAGGGCTGGGACTGTAATTTCTTTTCACAAGGACTAGTTTAAGTATGTAATAAACTTCCAAGGTCATCAACAGGAGAAGTTAGCATAAACAGTTTTATAAAGAAGCTAGACAGGAATTTCAAAGTGGCAGCAAGGAGGGGGGGATGCTCCAGAGCTTTACTGCTAACACAACAAAAGAGAGAAGATTAAGATATGTAGCTTGGTCTTCTCTCTCTCTCTGTGAAAGTATTTCATTTTTCTAATCTTTCTAGATGATGTAGGAAATGTAACAGAAAATGCAGGATCCTTTCTCAATATATTTATGTGGTACTTACAAATCTTTATGGCATCTACAAAACATAATACTATAATACAACTATTGCAATACTACTGCTGTACTAATAATGCAGTACTATTACTGCTACCACTTACTATTATTCACATGGTGCCCTGTGTGTATTATGCTTTGCTTTCATAAAATAAGTCTTCCATAAAAGGATGCAAAGGCTACAGTCCAGTGACCTTTGATTCATTTTTACACACCACCCTTCATTCAGAGCAGTGTTTTAGCTTTACAACAAAAAAGTGAAGCTAGATGGAAATAAACAAAAAAAAAGAGGATAGGGAAACCTCAGATTACGCAGGGTTCTCTCATCCTTCTCTTAATAGAATGATTAACTGATCAGTTAATTGGTTGATCATTGCAGATACCACTTTGATGAAATTTACAAAGACTTAATAGATAGAGAGGGATTAAAATGTGGAATTTGATGCCAGAGGATGTAGTGATAGCCACAGGAATAAACAGTTTTAAAAAGGGATTGGATAGATTCATGGAGGATAAGTCTATCAATGGATACTAGTCTTAGTGACTGAAAGAAATCTTCACACTCAGCGGCACTAAACCTCTGAATCCCAGAGCCAGGAGGCAACATCAGAGGAAGGCTTCAGCCTCTATGTCCTTTTGTTGCTCTTCCAGAGGAACTGGCTGGCTACTGTGTAAGGCAGGATGCTGGACTAGATGGACTGTTGGTTTGATTCAGTAAGGTTCTTCTTACATTCTTGTCAGGTGAAGGCCTCAGCCTCTATGCTCTGTTTTGGCCATCCAGAGTAACTGGATGCTGGACCAGATGGACCGTTGGTTTGATCCCACATAGGCCTTCTTATGTTTTTATATAAAATACTATTGCCAGAATGGAAAATTTTTGGCATTGTCCATGTACAATGAAGTATCACCACATATACATTGACCTGGGATAAGAAAGAGAAAAGAAAAAAGTCTGTAACTACTAAGAGTGAAAGCAAGTTAGTGAGTCAGAGCAAGGTGGATAGACAAATGGGTGGTTATTAGGGATGGGCATGAACCAGGAAAATGGTGGTTTGTGTTGGTTTGTGGTTTGTTTGGTTGCATGAACCATGAACTTAAATGAACTTTTCCATTTCCTGAACTGGTTCATGGTTCATTTGGTTCAGGTTGTGGTAGAACAGCCCTCTCATGAGTTAGAGATGCCAAACTCACAGGGAGTCTTCAGCAAGATTTCCTGCACTGACCTTTCAAGTTTGGCAAAGTCTGGATTTTGGATGTCCAAGTTATCACCCCCCCCGAGGCAGTTTCCCCCAGGAAAGCTCAGCTCTAGCTGCAGGTTTGGTCTCTGAAACCAGAGCAAGGAACACCTTCCCAGCTGGAAGACAAGTTTAAAAAATTGTCCCACTGTGTGTGGGAGTCATTCAAATGCCATGCAGCAAACAATGGTCGTTTTCTCACTTACCTTATTCCGGAGCAACGTCCCTCTTCACCGCGCCGCGTCTGCGCGGATTTCGCACTACTTGCTCCGCAGAACCCAGAAGTCCCGCGGCTTTTGCATCGCAAATGTAAACCGCCAAAAACCAGTTTACATTTGCGAAGCAAAAGCCGCGAGACTTCCGGGTTCTGCGGAGCAAGTAGTGCGAAATCCGCGCAGACACTGCGCGGTGAAGAGGGACGTCGCTCCGGAATAAGGTAAGTGCAAAAACGACCAATTATTCTTTTGCTCTCAAGATCTAACTCTGCAGCATGAAAAGAGAAGAGTTAGTTCTTTCACTTTGCAGCAAAGTGAAAGAAGCTGAGTCAGGGTGTGCTATTATACTGGTATATAATCTGCTTCCATACAGCAGAATGGGAACTCTGATTGGCTCCCAGAGCTGCTAATCAAGTTATGGACAACTGCTTTGGGTGTTTCTAGGGCCTTCCACAAGTCCACCCCTAGCATTGCCTAGGAATTGATTGAATTGGCACCAGGCTGTCTGGAGAATGAACAGCAAAAATGAACCACCCAAACCTCCATGAAAAAAAGCATTTCATTTTTGAGTTCACAAATAACATTACCAAACAAACAAGTTCAAAACTAACCATGAACTGGCCCAGTTCATGCTCAAACCATGATTTGTTTTTTGGTTTGTGATCATCCCTAGTGATTATATGCAGCCCCATAGCTAGGGGCCAAGGGGGGAGGGGTTCCTTTAAATTATGCATGAGGCTGGTGACTGGCTCCTGCTGTCCTTCCCACATGATTTTGACCCCACCGATCAGCTGATTTGTGGATCCTTTAAATAACATGGGAGGGAGCAGCAGCTGCTCCTGGGTGCCCCTTCCATGCAATTTAAATTATGCAGGAGGGAGAGAGATGAAGGCCCCCCAAAACGGTCAGGGGGCCAGGCCCTGTGGGTCCCTGGTTAGCTACAGGCCTAGTAACATGCCTAACTTGGGAGCAAAAAGGTGATAGGTGTGGGAAAAGCAGATGGGCTGCATGCATGGATTTCAGATAACGATGTTTGGGGTATATCTCTCCAAAATGCTATTATCTGAAATTCATGTGTGTGTAATAAGCCCAATGTTTTGAAGGCCACCCACATCAAGGAGGTATAAATGTATTTTATTTGTCCAGATGTGGATATTTTTTCTATTTATATTTCTGAAAAATATTGGTCTAATTCACAATCTCATTATCATTGTTTATTTGGATTGCCTCTGCTGACAGAACAGCTTAGTGTTTTCAGCATCCAGGAGAAACCTAAAGTTCTCCTAAAATTACAACTGATCTCTAAAACACAGAAATCAGTTCTGCTGGAGTAAATGGCAGCTTCACAAGGTAGACTCTATTGTGTATTTTTGAGCTCCTTCCCCAAACTGTCCTCCCCAGGCACTGCCCCCAAATCTCCAGGAATTCCCCAAGCCAGAGTTGGCAACCCTATAATATAGCTAGTATCAAAGCACAAGTTTACAAAATTCAAAATATGTCACATTTGCAAGTTCCATTCTGATGTCAAAAATCATTTAGATTTTGAGATCAAAATTTGTAGTCAAAGACTTGAGCTTTTTCTCTTTGGATTGATTGAACAGATGAACGAATATAATATACATTTACTCAATTCTGTAGAGAGTCGGCCATCAGAGATGATCAAATGTTGATTTGGGCACATCTGATACTGTCAAATATTCATATCTATTCCATGTCAGCTGCCTAAAGTGTACTGAATGCAATGTTTCAAATACTGTCAAATACTAAGTGGTACTGTATGTCAGTTTCCAGTTACTATCAAGCATTGGTCACTGCTGGGAAAAAAAAGTTGGTATAAAAATCAGATGGTGGTGGTGACTTATGGTCACCCCATAGGCTTTTCTAGGTAAGAGACAAACAGAAGTGGTTTACAATTGCCTGCCTCTGCTTAGCAACTCTGGATTTTATAGCAGTTCCCCATCCATGTACTAACAAGGGTCAACCTCGCTTAGCTTCCAATATCTGATGAGATCAAGCTATCCAAGACCATCATCAAATGCTGATAGTTAAGTTGCAAGTATTTGTTGAATGATAATGGAATAGTGATATTACCAGAAAATAATCACATAATAGTCATCATTACAATTTACTGAGGAAAATTCAGAATGGGACAAATTCATTGCAGTATGAATGCAAACAGTCCCCTGCTGTTTGATGGGGACACTGAAGTTTATCAGTTGTTGCAAATAACCCCTGCTTCAAAGAAAGAACCCCAGAATGCTAAAAGATGAAAAATGCTAGCTGGGACAAGGAAAACAGCCAGCAATTTACCCAAAGGTTGTATAAACTATTATGTATCACCCTGCCTATAGTGCTTCTATTTGTAATTTAAGGATCACAAAATTCATTTTATAGAAGTTCCTTTTTCTGACATGTTAGATGAGCGCAAGAACCCATGAAGCTCAAATCTGAGTTATACAGGCCAGCACAACTAAATGGTATATGGAGGATAAGTCTACAGCTTCAGCTGGAGAATCCCAACGTCTTTCCCTGTTGCCTGCCAGACTGCCACGGCCCACTTGAACCAAAAGGGAATGAGGCTGCTGACCCTTAATTTCAAAAAGATGGCCAAGCAGCTTTTAAGTTAACTTCTGAGGGAAGCTGATAAGAGCTAGAGAACCCCTTCAGAACAACTGATCCCAAAGGGATGGTGTGGTAAATTCTTGGGAAAATATTGAAGGGAGAGAGCTAGAAGCTGAGAATAAAAGTAGGAAAGTAAAAGAGAGCCATGTGAGAAAACAGAAGACTGATGGAGGCAGAGATCCATAGAAAGGGAAATAAGGTACAGGCATGTGTCTGCTAGTGCTTGAAGACTCTGAGACAAAATCAGAGAGCTAGAGGTGGTTGGTGCTAAATAACAATGTAGATATAGTGGCTATCTCAGAAACTTGGTGGAATTGGGAAGATCAATAGGACACATCTCTGGATGTAAACTCTATAGATAGGAGAGGAAAGGATGTGTGTGTGGGGGGTGTTGCTATATATATATCAAAGGGAGCAATACAGTCAAGTAAGAGCTAGAAAACATTAGTGGAAGAAAATTCCCTATGAAATCACTATAGGAGGAGATACTGGGTCCTAATGGTTACTTAAAAGTGAAGGTGCGCTATCATCCTCCTGACCAAAATCATGAGACAAACTTTAACATGGAGAAAGAAGAGTGATGATTAAATGGGAGAATACTGTAATATGAAGTAACTTCAACTGCCCTTACATTGACTGGAGAAATATGTGTTCAAGTCATGCCATAGAGACCAGATTCTGAGATGTGCCCTGAGCAGCTGTCACAGAGCCAACTAGAGATTTATCTACTCTGGATTGGGTTCTGAGTGGGGCTCAGGATCTGGTTTGAGTTGTAAATGTTGTCACTGTGTGACACAGAGTGTTGGACTGGGTGGGCCATTGGCCTGATTCAACATGGCTTCTCTTAAGTTCTTATATAAATTCATAACTTAATCTGCATGTTCAGCAGCTACAAGTATGAGCTGCAAATTGACATCTTCATGTGGATTTGCTTTGCTATATTGGGGGTACTTTTCGGTTAAGCACATTTCTTCCTTTAGCTCAGTAAATCATGTCTCATCTCCTTTGTCAAAGAACAGCAAGTATGAATTTGACAATATAATTTTGCCCACATTAAACAGAAAGTTATTCTTCAAGCCATAATAAATGAGATAATTGAACACTTTCCCATAGGATAATAGAGAAGATCAAAATTGTACCATTCGTGGTGCTTTAAGCTTATACATTTGACTTTTAAAAACTGCTCTTACTCAATAAGAAGAGTTTTGTCACAGCATATCCATTTTGGCAAAGCAACTACAAAGAGCTAATCAGCAAACATTTTCAAGTATTGTTGCAATCAGATCTATAAGAATAATAATTGTCCAGCCCCATGCCATCCCTACCTTGGAGATTCCTAACAGTACAGGCAATGATATTAGATTACCGACATTGTTTAAATGGGAAGAAAGATAGGCAGCATTTTGTTCAGTAGCACCATATTTATCAAATTGTTAATGCACATCAAAAACTGTAAGCCAAATCTAAACAATGCAGTGACATATTCAGTGGCAGAGAGGAATTCTCATGCAGATGTTTAGTATAATATGACAAAACAAAAAAAAGACATTTTATTAAACAGAGAACACAACATAGTCTTTCGCTTTGCCATACCTCCACTTTTCTGGTATTTTAAAAGCCGGACGATCTAAGAGTGCACACATTTACTTATCTTTCCAAGACATAATCATGCTGTCATCCATTTCTGGACCACAAAAGATGAATGGCATAACAGGGACTTAAAATGGGTTCATTAATTATCAGAAAAGATAAGTGTTTCATCAGGTATATACAGCTGATAATATTTATCTTTTCTCATAAAGAAAAGATTAAAGTAATCCTTATACCCATGTTGGAATAGCAAGAGGCTGCCCCACTGAATGTTTCAGAAAGTGACATTAGATAATGCCCCCCGCCTCTGTAGACAACCTTACACAAACAGAGCCACAGATGATTTCCATCACATTCAGTGCAATGTCAGAATGAAGCTCTTGTTTTGAAAGGCTTTGTGGATACTCTCAACATTCAGGCAGCCCAATCCTTTGCACATTTAATCAGAAGTTTAGTGGGACTTATTTTGGGGACTTATTTTGGGCCTAGGATTGCAACTTTTGCATTGCCCACAAAGACCGCCCCCCCCCCTGCAAGATGATCGAATGATCAGAAAACAGGTGGTTGGGTGGTGAGATCGCTTGTAAATTCACTGTTTACACAAATGGGTACTACTTAGCATGCCCAAATGTATTTTCTGTCCATTGTTTGCCACATATTAAAGAATCCAAAAAGTGAAAGAAAAAGAAAACTCACCCTCTTCAACTTTCAGTAAACATTCCCTATGTAGTCATTCAGAGCAACTGTCACTCACCTTGGGCAAAGAGATTACTTGCTGGTTACAAGTCTGGCTTAAGCAAAACTATTTGGGGCTTGCTATTTTGCCTTTGGTTTTAGTTGCAGATGTTTTAAATATTGTAGTTAGCTGCCTTGAACCAAGAGGAAAGGCAGAATATAATTTTTTTTAATAATTATATAAATACATTTAAAGTTATAACATGATAATACGACACGTGCATAACACTGATTTAAAATAATTTTAGTTGACATGTCTATACTAAAATTAATCACATATTTATATTGTGTGCACAGTGGACAGAATGAGAAGGGGTTGTTTTTATTATGAGGGGGGCCTGCAAAGGCTCATGGGAAAGGAGAAAACTACATGCTCCAGTGGCTGTTGGCTCCAGCTCTGCTCTCTGGCCACAGCCACTAGCCAGGGTTGCCAGTTCTAGATTGGGAAATACCTTGAAATTTTGTGTGTGGAGCCTGAGGAAGGCGGGATTTGAAGAAGGGAGGGACCCCAATGGGATATAATGCCACAGAGTCCATCTGCCAATGAGGCCATTTTCTCCAGGTGAACTGATCTATCTCACCTGGAGATCAGTTGTGATAGTGGGATATTTCCACCCACTACCTGGAGATTAGTAGTCAAAATAATGGACTGCAGTGTGGAGAACCCAAATAAAAAATGCACTGCTTTCAGGCACAACAACACAATAAGAGCAATTTAGTGGTAACCAGTCATACACAACAAAACGTATACATTCCAAATATATGGATACACAAATTCCAGAAATCCAAATATATTGACAAATATATGGACAACGGTGGGTCAATCCAAAGTACACCATTTCAAATCTTCATCAGGTCCAAAGATGAATGGATAAATTTATTTTATTTTATTTGTATTCCACCCTCCCCACCGAAGCAGGCTATAAATATATAGTCTTGGTATCACTTTGAAACGAGACCTTAACCTGGACTCCACAGAGCTAACAATCTTAATAATTGTTATCACTTTTGGAATGGGGCAAAAGCAGTTTCCAAAAAGCTTGTAATCTTATAAACAAGAACTTGTGTTTGTATGGGAATCACCGCAAACATTCACACATAGCCAAAGACTACACTAATTACACAGGGAAAGATACTCAGGAGTTGGCAGCATCTGCATATTCCACAGCTGGGTCCATTAAACAAATCTGTCTGTCCACATGATTGCCATCTCTTGGCTATTAGGTACAGGGATATTTTTGCCCCCCCCAGTCGGAATAAAGAGGCTGACACAGAATATTGGGAAATGGGCCACTTTATTTAATTAACACAACTAACACGGCAAGGGCACCTGTAGTAGGACAAGCCCTGGGGTCTTCATCAGACCCCGCCAAGTTCCACAAAGGGCGAGTCACCCTGCCCCCAGCACGAGCCATAAGATTATGGCTAATGCCGGGCCGGCCAGGCCAAAACCCTCCCCTAAACTTCCACCCCGATACCCAGAAGGAGGCGAATTTAGGAGGAGTCATGACTACGATCCGCATTATACAGCATTGAGCCGTAAAGCCCATCTGCCGCTCCTGCGCATCGACTGCACTAACAGGTGCAGATGCCTGGGTGCTCACCTGCAAGGTATAAACCCCTTGCACCTTCTGCCAAGTGACCGAACCAAACCCCCCTACCTAACTTCCAGACCACTGTCAGCAGTACAAGGTAGGCGAAAAACACCCCACCTCTGGCCAATCAGGTGAGATGAAAAAATTCCTACCTAGCCTCTAATAAGACGACCGGTCAAACCTGTACTACACAGGGTGGGTGGGTGGGCCAAGAGCAGAGAACAAACTGCGCTGAGAGAGCGGGGTCGAGGCCACAAATAGCCCCGACGCTCCGCCCGAGACACCCGGATGGGCGGGAAGCTCTCTCCCCAGCCTCCCATCCTTCCGGGGAGGCAAAGAGCGGCTCTGCAGTGCGCAGCCACTTTGCGGCGCGGCCTGAGCGGGGCTGAATTATGAACATTATAATCTGGGGTTAAAGGTAAAGGTAGCCCCCTGTGCAAGAACCAGTTGTTTCTGACTCTGGGGTGACATCACATTATGACATTTTCATGGCAGACTTTTTATGGGTGGTTTGCCATTGCCTTCCCCAGACATTTACACTTTACCCGCAGCATACTCCCTCTAAACTGTGGAGTTTTGTGAGCAAAAAATCTACTTTGTGAGCTACTGGCATTAAAGTTGCGAGCAAGCAATTTGACTGCTGCATAAATTAGTTTGCTCTGGGGCCATTTTTCCTAAGCTAAGACAAAAATGTGTGAGCCGAAGGCTAAAAAACTATGAGCTTGCTCACACTAATTCCGCTTAGAGGGAACATTGGCCATGTTCCTCTTGGCAACTAGAGGGGAATGGAGGGAACATACCTGAAAAAACAGAAAGGCCCAAGCCTTGTCACTGCATGGCATAGGAAGTGACCTAATCACACCAGTGATATCCAGAAGTGAAAACCAGGTTCTATCTTAGAGTTTTTGCCCAGATACCAAAGCATTGCCTGGATGTTGCTGGTGTGATTATGTCACTTCCTATGTGATGCCATCCAGGAAGTCCCCTTGCTTTCTTTTTTGGCAGGTTAGTCCCCTCACTGGCCAGATGACAAGCAGCTGATCAGGAAGGGCCTGGCAGTGGGGGACACCTGACTCCACCAGGGGACTGGCAACTGGTTGGATAATAGGAAAAAAAATTACAGAAAGATTTCTTCAACAGTGGAATCAACAACCGAGGGAGACACTGAGCTCCTCTTCACTGGCAGTTTTTAAGCAGCAGCTGGACAAACACTTGTCAGGGATGCTCTAGGCTGATCCTGCATTGAGCAGGAGGTTGGATTAGATGGACTGTATGGCCCCTTCCAACTCTGTGATTCTATGATTCTATCTTAATCCCAGTATAGATTTAGTCAATGTAATTGTTCTACTAAAAATAACAAGAAAACAGTGAAAAGCAGGGTGGGGGGAATGAAAGTACTGGGAAAAAACTATGTGGATCAATGTTATGAATATGACAATCCCAAAAGTAAAATAAACACCATTTTTCTAATGAATTTCATTTTTCACCTTCCTTCTCTAAAACAACTGGATCATAGTTGTAGTATCCTAGAATCTGAAACCCTGAGACATTTTCTAACAAGCTGAGTTTGAAAAGAAGTAACATGTTATACAATACTTAGATCCTTAATGGAAAAAAAATATGATTCTAAGTTAGAAAATGAATGTTGAAGAGGGAGAATAGTGGGTTATATATTGAATATATATATGTTGTAATTCGGGGGCTTGCTCTATGAGCCACTTAGTTCCCAAAATCACATTCCTTTCCTGCAATCTACCCAGAATGAAAAGACTGCAGAGCAGGTTGCTAATCCTTAATTAAGCACCAGACTGGTTTAGCTAATATAATTGCATATATTATGCTTCTCTTAACTAATACTAATTGAAATTGTTTTGTTGCTAATCCAAAAAGAGTTCCCAAATAAGTAAAACAAAAAGTAGCTGACATTTTTTTTTTAAAAAAAGTTTCATGTTTCAAATGCCTAAGAAGCAGGAACTATTTGTATATTAGGCCACACACCCCTGATGTAGCCAGTTCTCCAAGAGCTTACAGGGCTCTTCTTACAGGGCCTACTGTAAACTCCAGGAGGATTGGCTACATCAGGGGGTGAAGCCTAACATGCAAAGGAGTTCTTGCTACAAAAAAAGCCCTGCTAATCAGCATAACTCTGGAATCCTTAACACTTAAAAAATGAAATGTACTCAGCAGTGGAGGGAGTTCGTAATAAACAAACATATTCTGTATGTAGTTGTGGAAGAAACACACAGGGTTTGCTTCTACAACTCCCTTCATGACTCTGGTATTCCTTGAAAGTATTCCTTCCAAATCCTGAGCCAGTTTGGTGTAGTGTTTAAGTGTGCGGACTTTTATCTGGGAGAACCGGGTTTGATTCCCCACTCCTCCACTTGCACCTGCTGGAATGGCCTTGGGTCAGCCATAGCTCTGGCAGAGGTTGTCCTTGAAAGGGCAGCTGCTGTGAGAGCCCTCTCCAGCCCCACCCACCTCACAGGGTGTCTGTTGTGGGGGAGGAAGGTAAAGGAGATTGTGAGCCGCTCTGAGACTCTTCGGAGTGGGGGGCGGGATATAAATCCAATATCTTATTCTTCTTCTGACCAGGGCTGACTGTAGGCTTTCCAACCCTCCCACCCTGGCGGGGGACCCCAGGATTCCCAGCCTCTTCCTCCGCTCCCCAAAAAAACGGAAGCGAGGGGAGGGGGAGGTATGGGAGGCCGTACCATTTCGTGAGGATGAGTAGGCTATCAGAATCTTTCAGAAAAAAAGAGACGCTCTTTGCTTTCCTTGCTGACGTCGCATGACTTCCTCCCAGAGCTCCGTCTGCCCTGGGCTTCTGGGAAATCACTTCCCCTTCCTCTCAGAGTGGTAGCGTCTCCTCCTTGACCGGCGTATGGCGCGTGCACGAAGGGGATCATGGCTGGGCTGCTTAGGGCGGTTGGGATGTGGCATTGGCGCCGTCGTGCCCTCCTCGGTGCCACTCCACTCAGCTCGGGCCGCAGTCTCCCACGGCAGCAGCAGGTGAGTGTCCCTGGCTGGCCTGGCGGTAGTCACACCGGTGGTGGGTGAAAGGGCAGGAGAGGCCTGGCTGGTCCCCTCAAGAACGAAGGTCACGTCCTTCTTTTTTCACAGCGAGCAATGTAGGCTGCATGTTTTATTGTTGTTTATATTGTAAGCCACTATTCACAAGGCTGCAAGGCTCTGAACAGCGTAAGTATTACACCAGCAGTTGGGGTGGCTCGCCACACTCCTCCCCCCTAGCTCCACCCCCAAAGTCTCCTGGCTCCACCCCCAAAGTCCCCATGTGCGGTCCCTTTAAATGTGACGGCCAGAACTCCCTTTGGAGTTCAATTATGCTTGTCACAGCCTTGATCTTGGCTCCACCCCTAATGTCCCCTGGCTCCACCCCCAAAGTCTCCTGGCTCCACCCCCAAAGTCCCCAGATATTTCTTGAATTGGACTTGGCAACCCTAGCTGACAGCACCCTTTTTCTTGAGGGAGGAAGTATTGCTCCTGAGACAGCAATCACAGGACTTTTCCCTCCAGAACAGGACTTAGTGGAGGAGAGTGATAGGATTCAATCCAAAGACTGTGTAGAGTTATAGTGCAATTAGGCTTGGTATAAAAAATACACAGGAGTTACGTTTTCAGAATCAGCAAAATTGGCACAGAAAGGCTGTGGTATCATGACTTCATTCGAGCCCTGACCTGGATAGTACAAACTAGCCCAATCTCATTGGATCTCAGAATCTAAGAATGGTCAGCCCTGGTCAGGATTTGGAAGGGATACTTTCAAGGAATACCAGAGTCATGAAGGCAAATGGCAAACCACTTCTGAGTATCTCTTGCCTAAACCCCATAGTGTTGCCATAAATCAGGTGAGACTTAATGGCAACAACAACAAAAAAGCTGGGTTTCAGATCAGACATACCCAAAGTGAAGCAATACACCCCTGAAGTTTCAGGTTCAATGAAAATTTATTGCCCAGAATTTCAGGAGTGTTTCAGGGTTTTGAAGAGACACTGGAATGGTTGGGGAAGAGAGGAAGCCAGGTGGGAAACGACTGTTAGTTGGCATGTCTTTTCCTTTTGGGTCAGAGACACTGGCTAATAACTGATGGGCCTTCACTCAGGCCTTCGCCCATGGCTGAGCAGGTTGCTGGTTCCTGGACTCCCAGAAGGCTTGAATATCATAGCAACTATTTCCTCTCTGTCATGAGTTTGTTTTTTTTAAATAGCAACTGGATACTGGTCTGTCTACCAAATTCTCTGAATTCCCAGCTTTCTCTCTTTTTTTAAAAAAAAATGTAAATCTCTAGCTCATCTTGTTAAGGAGATACACTTTCCCCTCTTAATATTTATGCAATAGAAGAAGCATAATTTCATAAAAATGAAAGCCAGGACTTCAGAGAGCCTAATACATAAATTGCCATAGTGCCGTATGGATGCAATTCTAGTCAATTGCCAATTTAAAAAAATCCTCCTCTGGGAGAATGTGTCCACTGCAACAGCCACACTGTTGCTGGTTGTAGGGTGGGTTCTTCAGGGTCCCATACCAGCATCAGGAAGAAGCTTCCAGCACAGACTACACTAGCAAGGTATGTCAGTATTGGCTTTCTCTCTTTCCCTTTCTGCTCTTGCTTACTTGGGGGGCTGGAGGTGGGGTGCAGAATGACAAAAGTAATGATCCCAAATGTTCCACACCACCCTCAAAAATACCCAACCAAAAATCCCAAACTGGTAACCTTACCCAAAAAAAAATCAGGGTAACCAAAACAGTGTCCTACCAGAAATCTGAATTTGTAAGTATTATGGAAATTTTTGAAGTGCACATCCGTACTAGTCATAGGCAAACCAATTGATGTCAGCCTCTGTTTTCTATTTACAATCTGTAGATAATAACAAAAACATTCTAAAGCATCCTAGTAGTAGTAACAGTATGAGTTGTAGTGTTAGTGCTATTACTACTAGTAGAAATAAATAGCCACTCATTTACTGCCACTGCTTTGGAAAATACGTTGTGCTTCTGCACACAAGAAGACTGTATGTAAAGAAATGGATTTGGATATGGTTTCATTCCTGAGCCAGCACCATTTGGGTCAAACTCAACACTGTTCTGCCTTATCTCTTCATTTCAGCTCATCATAAACATTAATTAGTTGAAAACATCATAGCAATGACAAGAGCCTCCCTAAGACCAGGATCAGGAGCACAGGTCATTTGTTTCTGGAGATGGAGCTTACTTTAAAATGTTGCACTGACAGTACTTTTGCTAGCTTCCAAAGATCATTTTGAATGGCATGGGAAATCTTTGGTGGTAAGATTTTGTAAATATCATTTGCTTGGTGCCCACAGCCCTGGGGAGTGCATTTTTTATCCTGTTTCAGTTCAAAACAGAGAGCCAGTCTTGTCTTTGCAAAGAAAGAACAATGGAGATCACTGCAAAGGAACACATCTTGAATTAGCTCTGAATGCTCATATTTTCCCCATTAAAGGATCAACCAATTAAACAGTTAAGGGATGGCAAATGCAGCAGTGTTTAATTTCTGTTCAGCTAAAAAGGAATAGACAGTGTTTAACTGGAGCACTGTATACATTCTTTCAAGTGTGTGAAGTACTGAGAAGAGAGAGTTTGAAATGTAAATGTCCAAGGATTCATAAACACTGGCCATGAGAAGTAATTAACACATTAATCGGACCATAAAAGCTTAAGCATGGACATTCCAATTTCCAAAATTTGAAAAGGATTTTGATGATGTAATACTTGTTGAACCAAAAATCAGTGCATGTTTCCTAGCAGTCTTTGACCATAGCACAATTCAATATATTTAAATACACGCACACACACACATTCATGCCCTTTCAGCAAACAGAGTTCTTTCCCTGATCCTAAACATATTAACAACCATGTTAGACCTTTTTTATTTTGACAGTATTAACTTTTAACCAAAGCTTATCCTCTCTTCTGTTACGTTATACTAATATTTTCCTTTTTCAGTGTCAAAGTCCTGGAAAATGTTGTGGAAAATGATGCTTTGCATTCTCAGGCATTAACACATCCTCTGTTTGCTCCTGTTTCTTTCCCATCCCAGACATGAATACAATGGTGTCAATAATACACTGCAGAAATTCAAAGATTGCCAAGCATGAACAACAGACTGTTTTCTGATTTCTACAGCCTTCTGCATTGCTCAAGATTACAGCTGGTACCTACCCATATGCTAATGAACCTCTCATTACAGACCTCCCCCCACACACTTGGCAATAAACTGCTCTCATCAGTTAGATTACCTGACAAACCCTTTCACTCCAGTTCTGGCCCACCAAGGATCTTCACCCCTTTTTTCTCACTTGTCTTCTTTTTCTGCAAAGAATCCTGATCCCGTATAATCCCTGGAATAATGTAGTTTCTCTCCGAGAGGAGCTGGATCGTTCTTCCCTTTCTACATCAGCTTAATGGAGCCAGTAGGTATTCTATTGATCTTTTCTCTATGTAAGTTCCTCAAGGATATGACAGATTTCCTTACAGGTTAAACATCCAAGCTATGCTGGCTTTGTATTTTGTTGTTTTTGTTGGGGTTTTTTTCTTCTAATTTTAAACTCCCCTCCCCAACCATGAAATCCTTGCTCATCCATAATGTTTAATAGCTCAGTTGATACCCTGTGGAGTAAAGGCTTATTTCTTTGCCGAACTAATCTAGACACTGTCTACTGTTGAGTACAGTTGTCTGATTCAAATCTTCTGTTACAAAGCAGATGACATCTTGCTAGATGTCACGGGAAGACACTAACAATGACAATTCACTTATCCCATAGAAAGAATCAATTCTCCCACAATGCATTTGTCAGAGGACTCTCACTCAGTAAAGCAATTTTTCTAGCTGTCTGACACTGTAATTGCTCTTAAATTTTCAATGAACGTTTTACAAGAACTCCCCTGAACCATGATGAAAAACTTAAACTTTTTTTCCCTCAAAAAATGAGAAGCTGACAGGATGAAAGAGACCTTTCTCTTTTAAAGGCTTGCTGCTCGAGTAGGAATTCTTTCATATCATCAACAAGCTGTTGAATAGAGGATAGATTACTTTCCATTTATTTCATCAATCAGATTAAAGACTCTCCTTCACAATGCCCTTTAAACAAGAGCTGTTTATGATGCCCTCCCAGGTTTGACTTTAATGTAGTATTAAATCACTTTGGACCATGAGGTGGGCAGGATACATAAATATGAGGACTATATGACAATATTTACATGTTGTGGGCAATAATAATAGTAATAATAATAGTAACCACCACCACTTTTGGCCCATAAGAGGAAAAAAAGGTGTATGTTCCTGATCAACTTCATCTATATACATTTTGAAACCTCAATTTAAAGAAGAAGAAATACTTCCAAAGATACATTTATTTATTTAGAACATTTCTATGCTACCTCTTCAGGTGTTTCTCACAGAGCTGCCCCCTATAACACAGGGAGAAGAACTGGCTCTCTTGAATGCCCTCTCTTAATTAAAGTCAAGAAGATGAATTTATTTGGAAGTGTGAACAAGTTTTATTTTTAAGTCCTACTGATATGATAAATGAAGCAGGAACAATTTTGCCTTCTTTCCTTTTGCACACAACAGACTGATTTTTATTAGACTGAGAAATATGGACAAGCTACACTTGATTGCTCAGAAAAAATCAATATGACTTTTGGCTTTGTTATTGATTACTCCATTAAAGGCACTACCCTTTAGTATATAGACAATAATGCCTCAATTCAATAATATTAAGCATGCTAAAAACCTATCATTTCAGCCCAGTAACTGTGAAATTACGCTACACAATAATGCATTTTTTAAATTGTTTAAGATCACACAGAAGTTTAATAACACATATAGACTTCCTAAATGCCAGTTATCTCCAACAGAAAAGAGAATCTAATGTGGTCATCAAACAAATAAGTACCTCATTGATAATACATTTCCAAATGCAAAAAGCATCTCTGGCAAAAATCATTTTTTTAAAAAAATGTATTCTTTAAAAATAAATACAACACACTTAGCGGGTGGATATTATTGACTATAATTAACCAGAGTGATACGGTTAGTGGACACTTTCACAGTTCATTTCTAGACTGCTGGCAGAAATGAAACCCAAATTGTCAAGAGTTTTCTCCTTTCAAAATAGGTATTTATTTATAGAATGTATGTGTTGCCTTTATGCCCAATGAGGGACACCAATAAGGAATGAGAAACTTTTGTATTCCTGGGGACTACACCAGTTCAGATTCTGTGTGTATTTTTCCATACTCTCAAACTTCCTCATGAATGTTCAGACTCAACAATGAAGTTGACACCATCTTGCAGTAAGTGTTCCACAATTATCCAGCCTACACAGCCCAAATCCAAGAAAGATAGTCAGTATCAAAGCACAGAATGTCACTGTTTCTTAGAACCTGGAAATAGTTTTCTTAATCAGAGGCATCATGGCAAACACTTTAGCACAGCTTGATCAAAATTCAGATGGAAGGAAGGAAGGGAGGGAGGAAGGAAGGAGGAGGAGGAAAAGAAGAAGAATTGGTTTTCATAGCCTGCTTTTCTCTACATTAAAAGAGCCCCGTGGCACAGAGTGTTAAAACTGAAGTACTGTAGTACTAAGCTCTGCTCACAACCTGAGTTCGATACCAGCTGAAGTTGGGTTTTCAGGTAGCCGGCTTGAGGTTGACTCAGCCTTTCATCCTTCTGAGGTCGGTAAAATGACTACCCAGCTTGCTGGGGGAAAGTGAAAATGACTGGGGAAGGCAATGGCAAACCACCCTGTAAAAAGTCTGCCGTGAAAATGTTGTGAAAGCAACGTCACCCCAGAGTCGGAAACGACTGGTGCTTGCACAGGGAATCTTTCCTTTCCTTTCTCTACATTAAGGGCTCTCAAAGAGGCTCACAGTTGCCTTCCTTTCCTCTCACTACAACAGTCATCTTGTGAGGTAGGTGGGGCTGAGAGACTTCTGAGAGAACTTTGGCTGGCCCAAGGTCACCCAGCAGGCTTCATGTGAAGTGGGGAATCAAGCCTCACAAATTCAGTTCCACAGTTCCTGTAAAATGGAGTTTTGGCTGAGGCAGTAGACATCTGGCACCTCCTCCCACAATTTGCTGTAAATTATTTAGTCACTGGACTATAATACTTGTTCTGGTCTAACTGAGAGCAATGAGCAGTGCCACGGGAGAATTTTTAAAGGCTCTGGCCTCTCTTCTCTTTTTTGTTATTCGGCCCTGCTACAGCCGCGCCGCAACGCGGCTGCATGCCGCGGGGCTGTTCTTTGCCTCCCCAGGAAGATAGGAGGCTGGCTGAGGCTTCCCACCCATCCGGGGACTGTGGGAGGGTGGAGCGTCGGGGCTATTTATAGCCCCGGCCCTGCCCAGCCATCACAGTTGCTTTGCATTTCTTGGTTTGGACAGAGGCTTTCATAGCGTCCACAGCTGAGAACGTTTGCTGGGAGCGGTTTTTAAAGGCAGGTCGGGCTGGCACGAGGCAGTGGCGGTGGACCCGCAGTGCGGCACGGAGCTCAAGTGCAGGCTGGTTGTTGCTGCATGGACTCATGGGTGGGAAAAGAGGGAGTGGAGTGGCAGGTAGCGGGTAGGGGCCCTTGGGGGCTGATAAGGAGCCTTTTGGGGGTGTCCCCCTCACTTGTTCTTTTGGTGTTTGCTGGTTTGGGTGGTTTCTTCCTGCCTGCCCCCCCTTTATCTCCCCACCCCCATACACAGGCACGTGGCTGTATTGGGCCTGATTCAGCATAAGGCAGCTCCACATAGCTTGGGAGTGAGGATAGGAGTGAGTGACACTTCGCCCCCCCTGCTCTTTCTTGGTTACGTTATTGGTGAGCAGGAGCAGCACAGTATGGGACCTAAAAAAGGGCAAGGCACTTCCAAGGGGAAGCAGCCAGCCAAAGGCCCCAATAAGCCATCTCAGCCGGGTACACCGGCTGAAGAGCAAATGGATGGGTCAGAGATGAGGCAGGCCATAATGGAGACGCTGGGTGCCTTAGAGAGGGAAAGGGGCGTGGCCGGTGCACCTACAACCTGGTCAGGGTGCAATAGGGCTTCGGGGCGGTCAGATACCTTTACATTTGAACAGGAGGTACTGGTAAGACTATCTGCATTGCAGGAGGGCATGGGTCCCAGACCAGCACCTGACCACAGTCAGGAGGCCCGGACGAGCAGGGACGCCTTGGAGAGGGACAAAAGCGAGGACCCGGAGTTGGTGGAGAAAAGGCATCAACCGGAGCAGACGGCAGTAGTAGCAGTGACGCTATCAGGCGGAGAAGGTACGGTTGCACCATCACAACATTCACAGGTTTGGCCATGGGGTCCTTGGGGCTATCCTTTGATGGCGGGGCCCCCTAGTGGGTGGCAGGTTCCTACACATGTAGATCAGAGTGGGCAATGGGTTTTCCCTGCCCAGCCAGGCCCGGAGTGGGCGATGGGTAGCCATTTGGCGAGCCATGCCCAGGGCACTACAGTCGGGTGGTGCCAGCCGCCGGTCGCCTCTACAGGGGCAGCGACGGCTCAGGGCATGGTCGTGCCATCCGTTTCGTCGGTGGTTCTTCCATGGGGCGGGCGTATGCCCATGGCTCAACCTATGGGATGGCCGAGTGGATAATGGAATGCTTGGAGCTATCCTCCGAATCCTTACGGGTCAGTGCTTTTTTTGGCTCTCCCCTTCGGGGATACCGCACTCCCCTTGGGGGATCATTTGACCCCTGCAACACGGGAGAAGATTTTAAGGGGGGGATATGTCAATATATTCAGCCTTCTTTACAGGGAATTGGAAAAGAAAAGTAAGGAGGAAATGGATGAGAAGGAAAAGGAGAAGCTATGGCGTAGGAAGGTTGACCGTACCTGGGCCAATTGGTTGCCGGGATTTTTGATAAACACAGGAGTTATTGCTAGGTCACAGCCTTGTAGGGCTGCCCCACTATTTCAATACTGCGATATCATATATAGAGCTTACTCGGATATTGCTGGGGCTGCCTGGTTACAGTATGATGAAACGTTTAGGATGAGGGCAGCAATTAATCCGACCTTACCTTGGACCAAATTAACCAGCAACTGTGGCTACAGCTGATGGCTCCTCCAAAACCCAATTTGGGGGATATGGCTGACAGTGGTCACCTGGCGCACAGACAATCAGGAGTCGCAGCTGTCCGCTCACCAGCGGGCCAGCTGGTTCAACCCCGATCGTTGTGTTGGGAGTTCACTTCTCAGGGAGTGTGTTCCCATAAAGCTTGCAAATTTAGACATGAGTGCCCGTTACGCGGCGGCCCGCACACATTTTCTGCATGTAGCAAAACAAAGCAGAAAGGGGGGCTAAGCGCCCAGGGGGCGGGGACAGCACTCAGATGCCTGGAAAGGGGTCCCAGTACCATTCGGCTGAAAGTGCTTAAGCATTTCCTGGAGGGTTACCCCAGGGAAGCAGACAGGGCATACTTATGGGAAGAGTTCTCAGTGGGGTTCAGGATACCATTTCAGGGGCCTAGGGCGCCTTGTTGGGCCTCTAACCTCCGTTCTATTGTAGGGCTAGAGCAGGTCGTTCGGGAAAAAATAGCAAAGGAATGTGCCGAGGGGAGAGTCATCAGTCCTTTTGACGACCCCTCAGTTCCATGTTTACGGGTTTTGCCTCTTGGTGTTGTGCCTAAGAAGGCACCCGGAGAATATAGGCTTATTCATCATCTTTATTATCCTAGTGGTGGATCGGTGAATGATGGAATTCCCGACCACCTATGTTCAGTTAGGTACATTTCCTTCGACCAAGTGGTCAAAGTGGTGCGGGGGTGCAGAGTGGGTGCAGAAATGGCCAAATGCGACATTAAGTTGGTGTTTCATCTGTTCCCAGTTCACCCCATAGATTTTGAGTTGTTAGGGTTTTAGTTTGAGGCAAAATATTACATGGATAGAGCCCTGCCCATGGGATGCTCTGTATCCTGCACGTCCTTTGAGAGATTTAGTTCATTTTTGGAATGGTTGTTAATGACTAGATCGAGGCATAAAGAAGTCATTCATTATTTGGATGATTTTTTGTTCGTGAGCAGCGCCGGGTTCGGGCATTGCGCCCAGCTGCTGTAATTGTTTATGGAGCTGGCAAATGAGCTTGGCGTTCCTTTGGCACATGAAAAAACTGAGGGGCCTGCTACTTGCTTGACGTTTTTGGGCATCGAGCTGGACACTGTTTAGCAAGCGTCGAGGTTGCCGGAAGAAAAAGTTCAGCAACTTAGGGAGCGGCTCGCCGCCATTAAACCTAAACGCAAGGTGTTGCTTAGGGAGTTACAGCAACTTGTTGGGCATCTCTACTTTGCCTGTAGGGTGGTTGCGCCAGGGAGAGCATGTCTTCGGCATCTTTGCGAGGCCATGGGGTCCCTCTGGTCTCCCCATCACAGGGCGCGTATAACGGCCAGTATTCTCAGTGATTTGGAGGTCTGGGAAACCTTCTTGGAATCCTTTAATGGGGTTTCCTTTTGGTGCGGGGACATGAAGGTTGCGGCGGACCTCCAGATATCCTCAGATGCAGCCGGCTCTTCTGGTTTCGGGGTCCTTTTCTGGGGGCACTGGTGTGCTGGGCAGTGGCCTCGGGACTGGCATGACAGTGGGCTTTGCCGAAATTTAATATAAGGGCTTAACGGTTAAGTCTATTTGGGGGTAGTTGGCCGCCTTAGCTTTTATCAGCAAAGTGCAGGGTATTCTGGTATCGATTGGGGACTTTAGGGTTAAAAAGATGTTGAAAGGCTGGTCGCGTGAGCAGGGGGTGCGGCTGGACACTCGGCAACCCATCTCGCCGTCCATACTTCGAGGGTTGGGTCAAGTTTGGTCTAAGGTGTGCAGCTCTAACTATGAGATTGCACTGTTCCATGCAGCAGCACTGACGGCATTTTTCGGTGCATTACGGGTATGCGAACTGGTCAAGCTGTCTCGGAATGATCAGTCTGAGGGGACGCTGCAGCATAATGACATCAAATTTGTGGGGGGAGACGTGGTGCTGCATATACGGCGTTCCAAAACGGATCAATGGTGCAAGGGCACCAAGATTATTGTAGGGCCCTGTGAAGAGGCTGGTTTGTGCCCCGTGCAAGCATTACAGCGCTATGTGGCAATAAGGGGGAGTGCCCAGGGGCCCCTGTTTTGCCATGAGGGCGGGGCTCCACTCACGAAGTATCAGTTTTGGGTGGTTACAGCTTTGGACAAGTTGGGTTTGGCAGGGTTCAAGTTTGGTACTCATTCCTTTCAGATCAAGGCTGCGTCCACTGCCACAGCTATGGGCTATTCGGGGCCAGACATCCAAAAAGTGGGCCGCTGGCGTTCTGCAGCTTTTCGCTCCTACGTACGCCTGTTGGTGCTTCCATGAGGGTGAGGGGGCAGCTGTTGTGTGTTATGCGTTTAAAGTTCAGTTGTGTGTGACTGTTTTCTCATTCCAGGTGCAGTGTCTCGCCAGGAGAGGCTGCGGATACTTATCTGCGGACACAGTTTTATTTTCTGGGCGGCCTACTATGCAAGGAGATCATCAGTCGGCACCCAGTTGGGGCTGAGTGAGTGGGCTGTAGTTGAATGGCAGGGGCAGCATGGGTTAAGGTGGTCAGGGCTCCTGCCATTGTTGTTTTCTGGCAGGGTTGGTCTCCCGCCTCACATTCTAGTCATTCACCTTGGTGGGAATGACTTGGAGCTGATGAAGGGGAAGGCCCTTTCATTACAGGTGGTGGCGGACCTGCGGGTCATCATGCGGAGGTGGCCCGGGGTCCACCTGATTTGGTCCGCCATCCTACCAAGAAGAGTCTGATGGGCTGCCTGGGACCCGGCTGGGGTCGAGTGGGCCAGACGAAAGGCAAATCAGGCCCTGCGGAAGGCCTTGGAGGAAGGTCTGGGTACCTTCCTCCCTCACCCGGGGATTAGGGTGGAGTTGAGGGAGCTTTTCCATCCAGATGGGATTCATCTGTCGGATGCGGGTAATCGGGCCTTTTTGAGCGACATTCGGCAAGGGCTTCGGGTGGCTTTAGGCCACCCGGTGGGGCACTAATGCCTAAGCAGAGGCTTGGCATTGGCGGTCGCAGAAAGGCAAGGGGTTTATACCTTGCAGGTGAGCACCCAGGCATCTGCACCTGTTAGTGCAGTCGATGCGCATGAGTGGCAGATGGGCTTTATGGCTCAATGCTGTATGATTTATTTATTTATTTGTGATTTATATCCAGCCCTTCCCACTAGGTGGGATGCGGATCATTGGCGTGCCTCCCCCTAGATTCGCCTCCTTCTGGGTATCAGGGTGGAAATTTAGGGGAGGGTAGTTTTTGCCTGGCCGGCCCAACATTAGCCGTAGTCTTACAGCTCGTGCTGGGGGCATGGTGGCTTGCCCCTTTGTTGGACTTGGCGGGGTCTGAGGTAGACCCCAGGGCTTGTCCAGCTGCAGGTTGCTCTTGCCGTGTTAGTTGTATTAATAAAGTGGCCCGTTTCCCAATATTCTGTGTCAGCCTCTTTATTTCGACTGGGGGGCTGGGACACTCTGAAATGATTTGCTTGTCATCTTGTTTTAAGGGTTAGACTTTTTAACAGTAGCTAAGTTAGGTTTTATTGCTGTGAATTTTATGTTGTAACCCACCCAGAACCTGCTTGCAGGAAGGGTGGGATAGCAATATAATAATAGTGATGGTTGTGGTGGGGTGGTGGTGATAATAGGAAAGATTGTAAGATGTTCAAATTGGAAGCATTTCCATTTCTACCCAAGCCTTTCCCCCCCCCCTCATTTGGGACCCCAAGTGGCTTACATCATTCTCTTCTCCTCTGTTAGAGTCTTATAACAACCCTGTAAGGTAGGCTGGGGGAAGAGAAAATAACTGACCTAAGATTGCCCAGAGAGCTTGCAACTGCTTCCCATAGAGGACAAAGTTAAGTTCCAAAAGGTAAAGTTAAAAATACTGATAATAATAACATTCTTTTTTGATAAGGCAAAAACATTATGTCAAAAAATCTTGCCATGCTTGAAAATTCTACCACTATGGATTGTTAAAACTCAGTCATACATACCTTTTTCCAATATGACAGATTATAATATATAATTATATGAAGTTATAATTATATAATTATAATCATATTATTATAATTGTGTCTCTTTTAGAGATGGGCACAAACTGTATATTTGCGGTTCATTTTATGGTTCATAGGTGAAACACAAACGAAACCATGAACTGATACTCTGGTTCATAACCTGGACCAGCTTGTATCATTTATGAAACATTTAAAATTTGAAACCTTGCTTTCTGTTCCCCATGGCTTTTTGCAGGGAGCAGAAAGCAGGGGTTTCCAAACAGCTAAACAACAGGGGCCACCACTCAGCTCTTGGGTTTAAATGGCTCTGAGCCTTTTAAACTTTGCTTTCTGCTCCCTGCAAAAAACCATAAGGAGCAGAAAGCAGGGTTTTTGAAACAGCTGAGGGGTGGAGACTGCTGCTCAGCTGTTTGGTTTAACTGGCTCAGAGCCATTTAAACCCTGCTTTCTGCTCCCCATGGCTTTTCAAAGGGAGAAGAAAACTGCTGCTTTTTTGTGAAGAGCAGAAAACAAGAGTAAGCTCTTGCTTTCTGCTGTTTATGAACCACCATGGACTGAAATGAATTGCATTGAAATTCATGGAAATTTGTGACAGTTCTTCAGTTTGCAAACTTTGCATACAACAAACTGGTCAAAATTTGTGATAATTTTATTTCATTAGCTAGTTCATGCCCATCCTTAACCTTCTTAACTCATTTTAGTGTAACCACCCTTTCCTTCATTTATAAGCTCCCCCCCACGCCTATTCCTTTAATCTCTGATCCCTTCTTTGCAGGAAAAGGAAATGGATAAAGAACTTTTTTAAACTGTATTTTTCTAGAGAGACAAGCAATAACTCTCTCCTGTGCCCCATTATTTTTAACACCTCAGCAATTTGCAATTTTTTACAAAATAAATCAGCTCTTGTTTACAGGGAAATTTTCCATTTATAGAAGAACTCATCCTGTGAATGAAGGCACACCTTTAGATCCAATGCTATATATTGGGAGGAATGACTATGATTTCATTGGCCAGTTCCATTTTTTTAATGGACTCATGATTCACATAATAGCATACAATGGTTGCCTCATTCTGTTTCAGCAGTAGCCTATCCTCAGTGTTGTCTGAATGGCCATGTGTGTCTAGGGTCTCAGAACAAGATCTTCCACACCATCTGCTACTTGATCCATTTGATCGGAGATGCCAGGATTGTTGTTGTTGTTAATTGCCCATCCCAGCTTATGCCAGACTGAAGCATTTTACAGCATAAACAGTCACACAATAAAATACAGCATAACACAACATAAAATTTAGTTAAAACCATAAAGCTTAGATGGTTCCCTATAGGTTTTCTTCTATCTCTATCCCAGACTACCAGGGCATCCTGCTGGGGCGGGGGGAAGAAAAGTGTTTGGGGGCAGGAAAGGAGGTGCCAGACAGATAATAACCCTAGGACCTTCTGCATGCAAAGTAAATGCTCTACCACTGATCTACATACACAGGTATGAATCAAATCATCATCAAATTTGAGTTGTAGAATGTGAGCCTACGTGCATTAATTTCTAAAGATAGGCTTCTATGCAAGGATAATGTGCAGTTTGTGCTTACTGGACATGTTGATATAACAACATTGACCAGCACAAACAACAGCAACTTGATGTATCAAAATAGCGGTCTTCTGTAAAGAGGATAAGGAAGCTTCTTACTTTATATATATATATATATTAAATTGTCCTTCTCTGCTTAATTTCAAGGCTGCACCAACTTATATTGAACCAGTTTTGATGTTTATGACCAGAGTGGACCTGGGGGGAAAATGTATTCATTTCCATCCCAATTCCATGGAAAATCTGTCTGCCTTCTTGAATATAGATTCAGCTGGGTAGCCATGTTGGTCTGAAGTAAAAAGAACAAAGTTTGAGTCCAGAGGTACCTTTGAGACCAACAAAGTTTAATTCTGGTGTAAGACCCTTGACAGACTCTCCATGTAAACAAGGATGGCACAACAGTGCCCAATGGCATTCTCATTTGCAGTACTTTTCAGGGCACCCTCCTAGGACACCTCTATAGCTCTGCAGAAAAATCCAAATATGGATGCAGGCAGAGGCAACTCACAATGTGGGCCCTGGACACTGTGACAAAGGCAGCATTTGCATTGGCCAAAGGTGAGCTGACAGTCCTCCCCCACTCCCAGGTAAGTAGTCCATTCCACGGTTATCCTATGTACTGCTGTTCTTTATCAGAAAACTCCTCTAACAAAAGGTCTCCTATTGTCCACACCTTTCTCTATTCTCTCTCTCAAGCTCCTTCCTGGACATAAGCCTTTTATGCATAAGGGGATGGTCTCTTCCCTTGAGCAATAGATGTATTTGTCTTTCATAACTATTTTACTTAACTATTACCCCGGTAATCAAGAGATTACCCCAGTAATCAAGTAAGTTTGTTACTTACTTATGAATGCAGGTGTGTGTGTGCTCTTATTTATATTCAACTACAACTTTTCCTACCATGATTGTTTTTTCCAATGACTCTTATCTTCTCATAATGTGACTAAGTACGATAGCCTCAGTTTAGTCATTTTAGCTTCTGGGGAGAGTTCAGGCTTGAAGATACTTACTATTGCATAATAAAAATGAAACTATTTGGTCCAGGATGAATATGTAGTGCATTTTGGAACCATCTCTAGAGTGTTCAGAGAGCATTTGTTACTTCTGGAATAATAATGTTTGATATAATTTCCTTTTAAACATGTGAATTCTAGTGGCAAATCTAATCTTTCATATCCTTTGAAATACTGTTCCTGCCTCTTTTTAGTGCAAGAAGAAGGATTTTTTTTTTTTAAAAAAGCATGCTTTTATGAGAAAGCTCAATATGGTGGCCAGCAGACCTATTTAAGACTATATGCTTTCAAAGTAGCAATTTGTTTAAACTGCAAACTGGACAACTCCTATGTTGCATGCCACATAATCAACATTCATATTTAGCAGGTATTTTTAGCTTCACTTGTAGGAAGGAAACAGAGCTTACCTCTCTTTCTCAAAATGCTGTAAGAAAAAGCTACAATAGAGATTAAACTAAAGGAGGAAGTTATTAATGGGTAAAAAAGTTTGACCTTTATATTGCTTCCTTCAGACAAATTCCACAGTTTCCATGGATTCCGTCTCCAACCCACCTTACCAATCCAGAAGGACATCAGGTTAGGCAATTAGGATGTTTCCGACCTTAAACTATGAAGCCATATTTCTACCACAGCCAACTGATTTTACATCTGGCATGTTAACTGGATTTATGAAACCTGAATGTTGTCTTTGTCTCGCCTTTAATGCTTTACAGCTCTTGAAAGGAGGAGGTGAGAGGAATGATTCCTTTACATCATCTGCTAAGTCCACAGAGGCAAAAAGTAAAGAACAAATGGAATTTATGAACAAGTAATGGCGTTAGAAGGTATAGAAGAAATAGGTACTGTGAAGCTAAGTGGAGAAGAGGCAACTTATAAAGCATTGCAGCTTGGCACAAAGAGTTGTGCCAAACTTGAGGCAAGTTCAGGAAATGTAGGAAGTGGTATCCTTTCTAGATGTTTTATTCCTGTACAACCAAATGGCTCTAAATTGTCTTAAACCCAATTATTTCCTCTTACCTGGACTAGGCTACTAAATCACCTTGAACCACAATTTTTAAAGCAATAAAGAAGTAGTATAATTCATTCAAGAAAATTATAAAGTTTGGATTCACAGGAGGAGAAACATTCTTAGCTGTTTCCTTTACAGTTCTGGTTGAATACTTTCATTGGGTTACTCCTTTTATGGAATTGTTATTTCCTGCTTCCACCTACCAATCACTGTGTTCCCTGAAAAGCAGTTCCTGGGAGTTACTGGATCCTCAGGAATAAGATATAGGGATCTGCAGTGGCAGTTGGAAACCATTTCACCCCCTTCCTTGGAGCAATACTCACAATCCAGCCTCTTATTTTCCCCAATGTAGAAATTGGTATCTTCAGAAAGTAGCATCTTAAAGACTAACAAAATTTGTGGTGGGTAGGAGCTTTTGTGAGTCACTGCTCAGTTCTTCAGATACAGCTAGAATGTGAGTCCATCTGTCCTAATAACTGGAGAGCAGAGTGATTTCAGATGCTGAATGACTATAGCAGATGAATGATAACAGCAGATGTGATTGGATTAGGTGTGATATGCAGAGGAGTAGTAGGCATAGAGAAATCAGCATTGGTAATGAGACAGAAAATCTAGGTCTTGATTCAATCCAGGAAGAAATATTGTCTTGAGCTTCATTATCAGTTGCAATTCAGCAGTCTGTCTTTCTAATCTTTCTTTGCAATTCCTTTGAAACTGCTGCACATAGTTCAGCAGCTGAATGTCCTGGAAGGTTAAAATGTCCCCCCACTGTTTTTTGAATGTTGTGGTTTCTAATGTGAGACTTATGCCAGTTTATTCTTGGCATAGGGACTGGTCTGTTTGTCCAATATAGAGCATGGAAGGGCATTTTGGGAAATAGTCATATATGCATGAAGTATGAACCAAAAGGTATTTAACTGGCTTTTGCTAGACCATCCAGTTTGTACTTTGGGAGCCATACAATAAAATAAGGTGCTAAATAATCATGGCTATATGAAGAGATGTTTTATCTATTTGACATTTGTATGGATTCAATGTGTGAAGGACACATTTTCATAGTGTCAGCAGAAGTGACTGTAGAGCTAAAGCAAGGGCATCTAGAGGTGGAGGCGACTGAAGTAACTAATTGAAGGGATGCAGAGAAGCTGGAATACAAGCTAGCTGTTTTTACGTCACCCAAAGGTGGAGCTTTCCAGATGCTATGCAAGCACAAGTATAAAGCAAGTGATCTGATCAATACATTTCGTTTCTCTCCTTAACTGTTTAATTTCCATGGGAAAATTTATATAGATATCTATATAAATTGGGAAATGGGTCACATTGAGTGTTGCAGTATTTTGCACAGAAGCAGGTATAAGTATTTTAAACTTACTCTAGGAAAACCTAGAAAGCTGGATTCAATTTTTTGCCTGCTCATGAAGCTTATAATTGGGATAGATTCTATGTAGTACCAACATAGGCTGGCCAGCCTCCATCTTCTCCAGGCTTTGCCCCCAGCTCTCTAGGAATTTCTCAATCCAGAGCTGGCAACCCTATCCCAGCATAAAAGACTGGGATTAGAGGATTGTTCCCATCTTTTCCCCATATGTACCTGCAGGGCTTTTTTTTAGTAGCAGGAACGCCTTTGCATATTAGGCTGCACCCCCCCCCCCCTAATGTAGGCAATCCTCAAAGAGCTTACAGGGCTCTTCTTACAGGGCCTACTGTGACACTCATCAATAAGGCTCACCTGTGATGACTAAGAACATAAGAGAAGTCATGTTGGATCAGGCCAATGGCCCATCCAGTCCAACACTCTGTGTCACACAGTGGCCAAATATATATATATATATATATATGTATATATATTTCAATGGCTTTTTTTTTAGAGCAGTGATCACAGTGGCTCAGCACATGTGGCTCTTCTGAGCATGGTTTTCCAAGGTGACTCCTGCCTCACATTTCAGGAAAGTGAGCAAGGCCACTGCCAACTAAGGCTGATGGTTAGCAGGTGGTTCTCAGCCACCCTAGTAAAGCATTTTCTTCTTGGCTAAAGAACTCTGGCTGTCCCAGCCTGGCACAGTACAGTGAGACCTGGAGATCTCCTAGAATTACAGCTCAACTCCAGAAAAAAAAATTAGTTCCCCTGGAGAAAATGGATGCTTTGGAGGATGAACACTATGATGTTGTACCCTATTGAGGTACCTGTCATCCCCAGGCTCCACCTCCAAGTCTTCAAGAATTTCCCAACCTGGAGCTGGCAACTCTATGCCCCCATCCATGACTTCAGAGAAACTTGTGAGTTTGGGGGAGTACCCTGAAAGTGACATCACAGCAAGGGGTGGGTTTTTGGTGCAATCTTCTGGAAGTGACATCATTGGAAGGGGTAGAGTTTGAAAAGTGACATCAGTTGACCTTTGACCTGGAAGTGACATTACAGGATTTGACATCACAAAAATTATGTACCATCCTTGCTCCTGACTCTACCCCCAAAGTCCCCAGATATTTTCTGAGTCAGACTTGGCAACCCTACAAGTGACAGTTTGAACCCTGTTCTCCTGTTTGGTGTAGTGGTTAAGTATGTGGACTCTTATCTGAGAGAACCGGGTCTGATTCCCCACTTCCAGCTGCTGGAATGGCCTTGGGTTAGCCATAGCTATTTCAGGAGTTGTCCTTAAAAGGGCAGCTGCTGTGAGAGCCCTCTCAGCCTGACCCACCTCACAGGGTGTCTGTTGTGGGGGAAGAAGATATAGGAGATTGTAAACTGCTCTAAGTCTCTGATTCAGAGAAATGGGAGGGGTATAAATCTGCAGTCTTCTTCTTCTGGGTCTTGTCCAGCAGTCTAACCACTACATCATATTGTTCCAACCAGAAGAATCCTCATATAAGTTTTGCTTTACCCGTGTGCAATTTGAATCAAGAATTCTTTATTTTTCACAGCATTTTCTCTTTCCTGGCACCAAACTCTTCCTATGAAGGGGGAGGGGTTGTGGCTCAGCAGTAGAGCATCTGCTTGGCATTCTAGAAGGTCTTAGGTTCCATCTCCAGAGTCTCCACTTAAAAGTGATCAAGTAGTTGATCTGAAAAAACCTTCTGCCTGAGAACCTGGAGAACTGCTGACCATCTGAGTAGATGACTTACTTTGATGGACCAAGGGTCTGATTCACTATAAGACATCCTCTTGTGTGCATAGATAATATCATCTACAAAAATGCTGAGTAAAATGTAAGTAAATATTAAAAAGGAATTAAAAATATAATATGTTTACATCTTTTCCTAGCCTTTAATGTGGGAAACAGTTATGGGGCTAAGGGGAAAAAAACCATAGAAGTTGAAAAGTTGTCCAGATTTTGGGTAAAGTTGTCCATATTTTGGGTAAAAAAATATTTCCTTTATGAGACACTTTCTATATCTAGACAAGCTCTGGTATTTGTTGTCTTGGACACTATAGCTAATAGAAATACATCAAGTAGGTATTATCAGTAGCTTTTGTCCTTATTATTTCAGTAACACCTGTATCTAGATGCAGATCTGAAGTTTATGTATCCAAATAATATTTTTAAATTACCAAATTAATGGCCATAATTATTCTGATGTTGCATGACAGCTTACTCAAAATTGTTCAAAGTACCTGTGCAGATCAGATGAAGGCATTGCTGTAATACAACACAAACCAAATCAACAACACACCAACAGTTTTGAAATGCGATCATTACATCTTTGTCTCAGATTGTAGGCAGTTCTGAAAGGCAAAGGATGGCACTCTTGGATTAGCAGTTCTACTGTCTACTTTAGGGTAGATTCATAGATTTCAGTTTAATGTAGTTCAATTAGCAGGCTCATTTATTACCGACCAAGATGTGAAATTGCTGGGTGAGGTTAAAGTATCACCAAGGGTATCTTCATCACTTTGGTATCATTGCCTTAAAAAGCACTGACCAGAAGAAGTAGATGACCTCATTTCAAAATTATTACAGTGCAGAGAACTCAGCTGCAACATTATAATTCATTTTCTTACAGAATATTTCAAATTTATTATCAGCTTCCTGACAAATAATGGCTAATCGTTAAGGACAGCCACTTTAACATAATATGAATACGCATTTCTCTATAGGTAGTACAATGGTTCTTACATTAGCATTATTGACTAAGGTGCATTTAACTTCTTCCTTAATACTTAATGGAAGGTTAATGTATAAGTCAGAGATTAAATGGCTTTTACTTAAAACAAGTATATTGATTAAAATAACTTAGGGAGGTTTTTAAAAGCTGATACTATAAAAGTAGTCACACTTTTAAATATTTTTATTTCATATTGCGTGCAAAATTGTAGGTGATGGCTCACCAAAATTACGGGAAGTTATCATGCTAATTGCACCTTGAGCTAATTATTGCCCACAGGTATCAAATGGGTACTTTATAGGGAAAGAGGGCAGATCATCCTTGGAAAATTTAAAGCTTCCTAAGTCAACTTTGTTCCATCAGTTTGCAAATTACCCTTGTTTCAGCAATAATGATATCCTTCCCATGCAATCTTCAAGAACATAAGCACTTTCAGGCTACTGGTCCAAAGGACTATCTAGAGTAGCACTTTCCTTCCAACAGTGGCCTGTGAGATGTCCTTGGCAAGGTCAGAAGGATGGGATGATAGTGATCCTGTGTTGCCTGTGCCCTTGATCTGATAACTAGAGATAAGCTGCCTCTGAATACCAAAGTCTCATTTTTAGCTCTCAAGATAAATGCCCAGAGATAGACTTGCCCTTCATGAATTTGTCCTCTTTAAGAAACCCTCTTTCAAAGTGGTCAACAGCAGTAGCAATGAAAACCAGGAGATAATTATTATTTCTAGTATTATTTTTTTTATTTTGTAAGCCAAATCAGTCAGGTTCCTGGAAAGGCAGGATAATGGAGGGTCCCTCCCCCCAAAATGAAAATAGATAAATAATGGACCCTACCATTCCCATTTTATACTTTATTCAGGGTTGCCATGGAATATGTGCATTCATAAGAAAGCTGCAGCCATTGTGCATATGTTTCAAATAGATACAAATTTGTCACATTTCAGTTAACATAGCTTGTATCCATCACTGTTTTGCACAATCAGAACAGTTATGCCACTATAAAGTACAGGCTTTTCCTGTCAATTTCCCCTTTTCACTGTAGATGTTCACTTTGTAGCCAGCACTCTTCTTTGGTGTTTTCTATACTCCATGATAGACAGTATTTTCACATAATGAGGACACTACAGTGTCAAGGGGAGGCAAAAAAAGTTCAGTTCTGTAACCAAGCTTCTCAATGGATGCAAGCTTGTATTGCTAAGATTACATTTAAAATCTGATTCATGTAATGGCCCTGAACATCAAGCACACAAAATTCTAATTTTTGAGGGGAAATTGATAATATGTGGTCATAAACACAGGGTGCTCCACTAACTATGGTTACTTAGGGTATGCCAAATTGGGATTCATGGTGTGAAATTAGTTTATTCAACACAACTATTGTTTCATGGGAGTGAAATGCAGACATCCTAGCTCTGCCCTTACTTGTTTCCTGGCACCACCCATGCAGCAATTTATGCCATGATTCTGCAGGACAGGGGAAGGAAACAGCCAAGGATTACAGCCAACATCTATGACAGCAAACTCAGTTTTTGATAATTGTCTGGCTGATAACAGACGGTCAGTTTGGAGTGGATGGGAGATGTTCCAAATTGGGCTGGCTCAGAAAGAACCATTCCAAACCCTCCACACACAAGCCATCCCCCATCCCGTCCACGAAGCAACTTGGTGCAGTCAAACAGCTGTAGCACACCACCAAGGCACCTCGCTTGCCAGTTTAGTGTAGTGGTTAAGTGTGCAGACTCTTATTTGGGAGAACCGGGTTTGATTCCCCACTCCTCCACTTTCACCTGCTGAAATGGCCTTGGGTCAGCAATAGCTCTGGCAGAGGTTGTCCTTGAAAGGGCAGTTGCTGTGAGAGTCCTCTCAGTCCCACCCACCTCACAGGGTGTCTGTTGTGGGGCTGAGAGTACAGGCTGTCTGTTGTGGGGCTGTGTCTTCTTCTTCTTCTTCCAGATGCTGTAGAGGCTACTGCCGATTGGCTCAAAAATTTGCTACCACTTTGAACGTGGTAGCTTTTTGAGCAGCTCTGAGGACACCGGAGGAAGGGGTGAGTATGGGATGGCGACAGGAGGCAGGTGTTAGCGTTTGGAAGGATTTTTCATGTCAGTTTCTGAGCTGTCTCTGAGTTGGCCAAAACTGCCCATCTGTTATCAGCCTCTGTGAACCAAAAGATTGATTCACAAGCTAAACTTAGTTAAAGAAACCATTGTGCTGTATTATGCCTGAACTGAGCCACTAGCACAGTGTGTCATGTCCCTTTAATAAAGCTGTTGCCCCGCTTAACTCCAGTTTGAGTGTCTGCTTCTTTATTCCTTCCTACTGCAAGAGGACAATTCCTCTCTGCTTCCTTTCTCCACACCTTTTGCAGTTTCATGAGCCCCTTATTGTTTTTTGTATACTGGGCACCATTAACGGATAAAGTAACCTGCCAAATACAGCACAACTATCCAGTGCCTGTGAAATGTACTTCTAGTTTCCTTTCACATCCATTGTTATTATTATTATTGAAATGTGCATGTTAAACTTAATACTCCTGCATATACAATGGTTTGACTAAGTTGCAATGCTATTGGTAGGCAAATTGCACTGTTGCTATTCCTTTCTCTTCCTTTATTTAAACTCCGTAATCCCCCCAGCATACAATACATAGGAATTGACCTTGTATTCATGTGAAATAAGACACGGGGGGGGGGGGGTAATTCACCTTCTCTGCTTCAGTTTCAGTCCTGTAAAAGGCTCGTTCTGAGAATTTCAGCTTTAAGGCTACACCAGGTTGCACCGAGGACCCTTGCTCTATTCTCCTCTGAGGCTTTTTCAGTGGCACAGAATTGTTTTTAATCAGGGAGGGAAAATGAGCAGTTAGTATGTGCAGGTTGGGGAAATAATGCAACAATTATAGGGAACACAGGTAGGCAACATCCTTGGGTATTAATGGCAGTAGATTAAATTTCCTGAGGCAGTTAGTTGAATGTTGTGCATTGGTAATGTGTATGCCCTGAGTTAACCATCAAGATCAGAAGAAGGGAAAGAGAGAATTCAACTCAAAGTAATTCTAGGAGAGCCATTTTTTTTTTCAAATAAGAAGGGAAGGTAAAGGCCAGGACTATGAAACTAGGGCTGAAGAACAAATGTGTTAAATTAAGGCGGGTGGGTAGGTGGGGGCGGGGAGGTTGAATCAGCCAGAGAAGATCCTTGTTCTTCAGGCTATAAGATCTTTGTTGACAATGAATTCTTGGAAGTTGTATCTATGAAACTCCCAACATTTCATTGGTTTAGCACTGAGAATTCACACAGTGCTGCTCTCATCCTGATCAGCATATCAGTTTTCAGGCTTTTCCCATCTTTACTAGCTTTTCTACGTAACCATTTTTTCATTGCCAGAGTTATGTTGTTATTTGGAGATGCACATGTGCTAGGCAAGTAAGGGAATAATTTTGTTAGTAGACAGGCAGATAGGGAAGGATAAAGACTCCTACTTGATTGATAGGTAGAGGGATATGTTTGTTTATAGTAGCTGGAAAGCGGGCAGAGCTGCATAGATGGGGAGAAAGTAGAGAGAGGTTACCAGGGTTTGGTCTGTGGTGGGCAGCAGAACCACACACCTAGAGATGATTGGTAAGGATGCTTTATTTCTTTTATTAATGTTAAATACTCTCAGTGTAGGAGATCTCCCAGAATTAAAACTGATCTCCAGATTATAGAAATCAGCTCCCCTGGAAAAAATGGCTGCTTTGGAGGGTGGACTTTACGGTGCAATACCCCAAAGGAGTAGCAGACTAATATGGACTCTGGTAGATTAGAAATAACACAATTAACATCAATAGATATCATATACATTTGGGCCCAAGTGTGAGAAGCATCTGAGAATGGCATCTAATTAATACAGAAGGAACTCAAAGTTGAACTTGTGGATCTTCTAACAAAAATCTGTAATCTTTCATTGAAATCTGCCTCCATTCCTGAGGACTGGAAGGTAGCAAATGTCACCCCCATCTTTAAAAAAGGTTCCAGAGGAGATCCGGGAAACTACAGGCCAGTCAGTCTGACTTCAATACCGGGAAAGTTGGTAGAAACCATTATCAAGGACAGAATGAGTAGGCACATTGATGAACACGGGTTATTGAGGAAGACTCAGCATGGGTTCTGCAAGGGAAGATCTTGCCTCACTAACCTGTTGCATTTCTTTGAGGGGGTGAACAAACATGTGGACAAAGGAGACCCGATAGATGTTGTTTACCTTGACTTCCAGAAAGCTTTTGATAAAGTTCCTCATCAAAGGCTCCTTAGAAAGCTTGAGAATCATGGAGTAAAAGGACAGGTCCTCTTGTGGATCAAAAACTGGCTGAGTAATAGGAAGCAGAGAGTGAGTATAAATGGGCAGTCTTCGCAGTGGAGGACGGTAAGCAGTGGAGTGCCGCAGGGCTCGGTACTGGGTCCCATGCTTTTTAACTTGTTCATAAATGATTTAGAGTTCGGAGTGAGCAGTGAAGTGGCCAAGTTTGCGGATGACACTAAATTGTTCAGGGTGGTGAGAACCAGAGAGGATTGTGAGGAACTCCAAAGGGATCTGTTGAGGCTGGGTGAGTGGGCGTCAACGTGGCAGATGCGGTTCAATGTGGCCAAGTGCAAAGTAATGCACATTGGGGCTAAGAATCCCAGCTACAAATACAAGTTGATGGGGTGTGAACTGGCAGAGACTGATCAAGAGAGAGATCTTGGGGTCATGATAGATAACTCACTGAAAGTGTCAAGACAGTGTGCGTTTGCAATAAAAAAGGCCAATGCCATGCTGGGAATTATTAGGAAGGGAATTGAAAACAAATCAGCCAGTATCATAATGCCCCTGTATAAATCGATGGTGCGGTCTCATTTGGAGTACTGTGTGCAGTTCTGGTCGCCGCACCTCAGAAAGGATATTATAGCTTTAGAGAAGGTGCAGAGAAGGGCAACTAGAATGATTAAAGGGCTGGAGCACTTTCCCTATGAAGAAAGGTTGAAACGCTTGGGACTCTTTAGCTTGGAGAAACGTCGACTGCGGGGTGACATGATAGAGGTTTACAAGATAATGCATGGAATGGAGAAAGTAGAGAAAGAAGTACTTTTCTCCCTTTCTCACAATACAAGAACTCGTGGGCATTCGATGAAATTGCTGAGCAGACAGGTTAAGACGGATAAAAGGAAGTACTTCTTCACCCAAAGGGTGATTAACATGTGGAATTCACTGCCACAGGAGGTGGTGGCGGCCACAAGTATAGCCACCTTCAAGAGGGGTTTAGATAAAAATATGGAGCACAGGTCCATCAGTGGCTATTAGCCACAGTGTATGGAGCACAGGTCCACCAGTGGCTATTAGCCACAGTGTATGTGTGTATATAACATTTTTTGCCACTGTGTGACACAGAGTGTTGGACTTGATGGGCCGTTGGCCTGATCCAACATGGCTTCTCTTATGTTCTTATGTTCTTAAGATATTGTTCAAAGGTTGGTTGGAGTCCAATAGATAGCTACATATATTAGAAACTTCTAATCTCTGTCTTTTGTATTCTTTGTTATAATAGAAGTATAGATAATTTTGTGTGCTGTGTAAAGTTATTGGAAGATTATCCAAGCATGTGGGGCATGTTAGGTGAGTCAGATAGCCGGCAGAAGTGAAACTGACTAAGCAGCGTCTTGACTTTTAAGAGCATTGTTTTCAGAATAACTCTAAAGTGTGTGGTCTGACGAAGGTCGCTTGAAACATGCAAGAAGTAATCTCAAGAGGCGTGTTACTACACAATTTACACCACAAAATTTAACTTTGGTGTTATCAGCATGAGTCTACAAATCACTTAGAGGCTGTCATCTAGCACTGCCCAGAAGAAAGCACAGCAGAGGTCATCTGGCTGAAGTTGTTTGGACTCTTTCTCCATATGTTTCATGAAGTGCTTTGTTTTTATATGTGTGGATGGAAGTGATTTATTGCTATAGCCATTATATGTAATTGTATTAGTAGGTCTGTGACCAACAGTGTTTGTTCTGTAATTTATTCAGTAATAATATTACAAAGTAGTACACATTGTTTCATACAACACAGAATTGTCTTTAATTCTCTACTACTGGGGCTGTGTTAATCCTCTTGTGTTGCCATACCTGCCCCTCTTGGAAGCAGTCACTTCTCATCAAAATTGTGCTTTATAGGGTCTATTTCAGTAAAGCCCGAACATGTTGTATTCAGTTTTGATCCCAAGCTTTAAGGCTGCCTTGTGAATCAGCCAAATCTGAGTACTCTAGCTGGAATTGACTGTGGGTTAAATCAGGGGTCCCCAACCCCTGGGCCAGGGATCAGTACCGATCCGTGGCCTGTTAGCAACCGGTCCGTGAGCTGTATAATTATTTCATTATATATTACAATCAGTATTCCCTCTAAATTGAGTTAGTTGAGCTAGTTCACAGTTTTTAAGTCTCTGCCTCCCACATTTTTGCCTTAGCTCAGGAAAACTGACCCTAGAGCAAACTAATTTATGCAGTAGCTCACAGCTTTAATGCCAGTAGCTCACAAAGTAGAATGTTTTGCTCACAAGACTCCACATTGATTACAATGTAATAATAGTTGTGTTCTCTCTCTCTCTCTCTCCCTGATTACAATGTAATAATAGAAATGAAGAGCACAATTATATTATCCCAAAACCATTGCCTTCTCCCACCCACCCCAGTCTGTGGAAAAATTGTATTCTACAAAACCGGTCCCTGGTACCAAAAAGGTTGGGGACCACTGGGTTAAATTGTATATCAGTTAGCTCCACAATTCAGCCAGCATAGCATACAGGTGACAACTTCTAACATGGAGAACCTGGTTTGATTCCCCACTCCTCCACATGAAGCCTGCTGAGTGACCTTGGGTCAGTCTCTCAGAACTCTCACAGTCCCTCACAAGGTGACTGCTCTAAGGAAAGGAAAAGAAAGGAAAGGAAAGGAAAGGAAAGGAAAGGAAAGGAAAGGAAAGGAAAGGAAAGGAAAGGAAAGGAAAGGAAAGGAAAGGAAAGGAAAGGAAAGGAATTGTAACCCACTTTAAGACAGAGAAAAGTGGGGAAAAGGAGGAGGAGAAGGAGGAGGAGATTGAATTTATACCCTGCCCTTCACTCAGAGTAGTTTAAAATCCCCTTTCCCTTCCTCTCCCCACAACAGACACCCTATGAGGTAGATCGGGCTGAGAGAGCTCTGAGAGAACTGCCTTTTGAGAGAACAGCTCTTTCAAGAACTGTTACTGACCCCAAACCAAATATTATTATTTCTTAGACTCTTGTTGCAGTAAGCCACAGGGTTTTATCTGAAAAATGTAATTTGAAGTGCCATGAAGTGTGTTAAATGAAGGGTTGTGTGAGATGATAGATAGATAGATAGATAGATAGATAGATAGATAGATAGATAGATAGATAGATAGATAGATAGATAGATAGATAGATAGATAGATAGATAGATAGATAGATAGAGACACACACAGAGAGAACAACATATTGGAGACACTGGCAATAAAGAAAAAATGAGCAAGACAAACAGGATACCATGACCAAAATATGAAAACAAGAAGAAATGGGAAAGCTCCTATTCATAGATAAGGAGACATAACAGTAGTTTTTTCTGGATCAGATCAGCGGCTCATCTAGCAAAATTGGAAATCTGAAGGAGTACTAAAACCTCCAGTGAAATATTTTCTTTTGGACTGGTTTTGTTCACTTGAAATGCACAGTATGAAGATTTTTATAGAAGACAATCTTCAGCATAAGAGAAGCTTGAATCCCCACTCACCTATAGGTTCCATTTGAGGTCCTGTTTGGACTGGGAAAGCTGTTGGGAGTGATGGTGACTACATCCCACAAGAAAGAATAGGCTGTGTGGGCAGCTGGGGGGTGGGTGGCTGCAAGGGTGTGAAAATCTGGCTTCCCCCCTTCCAGGACAGCCTATGATGGGGCCTGATGTGGGCCATGGGAAATGGGAGGGGTCACCAAGGGGGAAGCACACCATGCCACCCAGAAGGTTGTGGCCATTTTATTCCAAAAGGATGAGAGTGATTGTGTTATTGGGAGGCTGGCACAAGTGGGATCCTTCACCTTCACTGCCCTCTCCCATCCCCTAGGTGCTGGGACTGAAATTATACTTCCTGTTTATACCCTTGACATGTAAAACATATTTGCAAGCAATGTTCCCTCTAAGCTGCAGAGTCTTGTGAGCCAAAATTCTACTTTGTGAGCTACTAACATTAAAGTTGTGAGCTACTGGCATTAAAGTTTTGAGCTACTGCATAAATTATTGTGCTCTGGGGTCAGCCTTCCTGAGCTAAGACAAAAATCTGTGCACTAGCTCACGCTAACTCAGCTTAGAGGGAACACTGTTTGCAAGCAAGCCTGTATTGATTGTTTAAATGAGGGACGGCAGCATGATATAGCCCAGTGTTATCAGATTTTGGAAGCTAAGCTGGGTCAGTACTTGGAAGGGAGACTGTCAAGGAAGACACTGTAGAGGCAGGGAACAGAAAACCACTTCTGCTTCTCACTTGGCTTGAGAGCCCCTTGCTGGGGTTGCCATAATTCAGCTGTGACTAGGGTTGCCAGGTCTGACTCAGGAAATATCTGGGGACTTTGGGGGTGGATCCAGGAACAAGGTTGTGACAAGCACAACTGAATTCCAAAGGGAGGTCTGGCCATCACAATTAAAGAGACCACACTCCTTTAAATGTGTTCCCTTCATTGGAAATAATGGAGGATGGGGCACCTTCTTTTGGGGCTCATAGAATTGGACCACCTGCTCCAATCTTTTTGAAACCTGGGGGAGTCTTTTGAGAAGAGGCACCATATGCTATGCTGAAAATTTGGTGCCTCTACCTCAAAAAACAGCCCCTTCAGAGCCCCAGATACCCACAGATTGATACTCCATTTTCCCCAATGGGGAAGAAGAAGACATTGGATTTATATTCCACCCTCCACTCAAGAGTCTCAGAGTGGCTCACAATCTCCTTTATCTTCCTCCTCCACAGCAAATACCCTGTGAGTAGGGCGGAGCTGAGAGGGCTCTCATAGCAGCTGTCGTTTCAAGGACAAGCTCTGCCAGAGTTATAGTTGACCCAAGGCAATTCCAGCAGTAAAATAAATAGCATACTTTCAAAGTATCCTATAAAACTAATAATAAAAGCATAAGATACCCAGTTTAATGCTTGTGGTTTATTACTATGTTGGCTTATTCAGGAAATACAATCACATGTGTAGAAAATCAATTTAAAATGTGTAATCTTTAAATAAATAATTTGAAACATACCTTTTACCACTCAAGGAAAAGCGCTGCAGCTTTTTAAATGCTCTTGAAACTCATGCTATGCATGAATAATTGCTATTTAACAAAATTATAGGTGAGAAGATAAATAGAAACCAATACTCACATGCTATAACCCAGAAGAGACTGAACGGAGAGCACAAAAGGATACTATGTGAGAATACCATACATGAAGCTTCTACTTAATCTGTAAAAGTTCAAAAGACATTAAATCCCAACAGAATGACATAAAAAGAATTGTAGAAATATCTTGTCAAGTTGCACTGTTGTGCTGTCTAGCTTTTTAATCATAGCATAACATTAACACTATTAGAGTTTATACAAATGCACACAGAGGTCAAGGAGGGAAGGAAATTTTAAAAAGAGGAAGAGATAAATTATACCTGCTAATTATTTTTTTTTTTCATGGAGCATATCACGGAGCTGCAAATTTTCCAGTAGCCTTTCTTTTTAGCTTGTGGCCTGATTAGAGGATTATAAAAAAATAATGTAAAGGTGAAATCACATTCATTTCTACTGGCCTGACATGAGTCTCTTTTACTAGTCTACTTGTATCAGATATATACTGGGCACATATGACACTAATACCTGTTTTGTTCATAGATACAGTCATTTTATCATTGTCCAGGATTCATGGCGGTTACTATGAAGTGCATAAATCTCAGTGGTAGCATAGAGTCAACATCTTGATCCTTTCATTCCATTTCTAGAAGCATTATTTTACTTACCTTTATAGCTTGCCCTTTTCACTGAGACTCAAGGCAGAGCACAGAAGAAATAAAAATTAAAAAATGCAATCCCATGGCCTAACACACCCTTTGAACAATGCAAAAGGACAAGGAATGCAAAATTCAGTGACAAATGAGAGCAACAATATAAACAGGGGAGGGATTGTGGCTCGGTGGTAGAGGATCTACTTTGGTAGAAAGTCTCAGGTTTAATCCCTGGCATCTCCAGTTAAAGGATCTGGAAATGGGTGATGTGAAAGACCCCTGCCTGAGACCTGGGTGAACCACTGCCCATCAGAATAGAGAGTATTGACCTTGATGGATCAATAGTCTGATTCAGTAGAAGACAGCTTCATATTTCCATATGATCAGCAAACTGGCTAACACAAGGTGTAGTGTGAACAATGTAGAAAATAGTATTACAGAGGTATAAGATAATGCAATTAAGACAAGATGATACCTACAATAATAGATACGTGTGTTATTGCAGCAGACTAGCGTTATTACCATGTGAAAGTGCCATTCTGGACTAGTCCATCTTCCTATAGTTTGAATTCCATTAGTAAAGGCCCAAGAGACTATCACATGAGACCTGCACAGCTTAAATTGACAACACCATTCTTATGACTATTTTTGGACAACCATTCCTGGATGAAGTGGGGGTTTTTTTGGATCCTTTCCATTCTGATTTCAGGTCTGGTTATGGGACTGAATCAAACCTTGGTGGGTGTACTGTGCTGGGAAAAGTAGAATGGGAGTGCAACTGTTGATGGTCCTAAACCTCTCAGTAGCTTTTGATAACCATCAATCATGTACAGTGGCAACTTCCAGGAGATGGCTGGAAATCTCTTAGGATTACAACTGATCTCCAGGTGATAGAGATGGCAGTTTGGGAAGGTGGACTGTATGATATTATACCCCAAGTTCCTGCCTTTCCCAAGCCCTGTCCTCATCAGGCTCCACTCCCAAAATCTCCAAGTATTTCTAAGCCTGGAGCTGGCAACTAGGGATGGGCATGAACTGGGAAATGGTGGTTTGTGATGGTTTTTCTTTTGTGGTGTGCCTGATCTGTGAACCACAAACAATCACAAACTTTTAGGGGCTAAACAAATGTGGCAAAAGGCCCTCCAGAATGCTGGAGACACCAGACTCACAAGGAATCTCTGGCTGATTCTCCTCTACCTGCCCTCCATGTTTGGTAAGGATTGGATTTACAGAGTCTGCTACACACACACCCCCCCCACAAAGGAGGTGCCCCACCCTCCATCTCTTCCAATGGAGGAGGAAACAGCAAAAAAACCCAAAACAAAGGCAATAGAAGTCCAGCAAAACATAATCAAAGTCACAGAGAATCTCTGCAGTAGAAACTGAAGTTGGTGGAAGTGCATTTTTGCAAGCCCATCAGATCCTGTGCAATATGCCCAGCAGAGCCTGTGCCAGTGTGGCACTGTGAACCCAACAGGACTAAGGTCAAGCCACAGAATCACAGTAGAAACTAAAGTGGGGGGGATTTTTGCAAGCCCAGGATACATGCCCTGAAAATATTTAAATTAGGTTACCACAATGCACTCTATGTAGAGCTGCCCTTGAAAAGTCTTTGGAAAGTTCAGTGGGCATTGAATTTTGCAGCCAGGGACAATATCACTCCAATCATGGCTCATCTACATTGGTTCCCACTCTTTTTGCAAAGACAATTGAAGGTGCTGGTGCTGAACTTTAAAGTCCTATATGACATGGAACCAGCATACCTGAAAGACTTCCTTCTCCCTTAAGAACCTTCCTGACTCCGGTGGTCATCTTCCACAGCCCTTCATTGAATGATACTGATGAATTCTGAGTTGAGGGCCTTGTAAATGGCATTCCTTAGACTTGAAAAACCCATTGTTGGGCCAGGCCTAGACTCCTTAGAATCTGGGCCTAATTTTTAAAAATACCACAGAGTTTGCATCTGCATTAAATTTTAAATTTGTTGTCTTTAATTGTATATGTTTTATTTATTCTTATTGTAATGTTTTAATGTTGTAAGCTGCCCTGAGCCCGCCTTGTGGGATAGAGCGGGGTATAAATTGCAAATTGAATTAAATTACAAATCAAACATAATTCTTCTGAGAAGCAATTCTGCAACTTAAAATGTAAATGTATAGTATATCGTGAGACAGGAAGACTATAAATACAGTAAATAAATACTGAGTTATTTTGTATGGTCTCTTTTGTTTTTTCCCCCACTTTTGTTTTTTCCCCCCAAGTCATCTTAGCTTCTTTTGAAACCAAAAGCTTACCTCCCTCTGCGCTGTGATTAATGTCCAAGACTTGGACAAAGAAAGATGTAATTTTATGGCAATGATAAGGTTCACTCAATGTTGCAAGACAATTTGTAAATCTAAAAAGTTGCTCTTGTTTTTACAAGCATTTCCACTGAGGCTTGTAATTCCTGACCCAGTTCTGAATCTAGAGCAGGGAAGGTTGCTCATCACTAGATTAAAGAAATATGTTCTTAAAATGGATGGAATGCTGTATACTGGAGAAGACATAGCTAGAATTGGATTTTAGTTCTGAGGATACATATATACTTTATTAAGGGCAGCAGCAACCTAGGCATACATGGTAGAAGCCAGGCCTGGAGCTGGTGAGTGTATACCCTCAAACACTGGACAAGGTCTCAGTGCCCCAAGACAACCCACCCCTGCCCAATGTTCCCCCTGCCCAGTAGCTCCTGCCTATGAGTACGAGTGCAAACTAATTGAATCATAGCAGTTCTTACCAAGCAACTGCTATTATTATCACAATCAACCTTCCTTCCGAGTTCTGGAGCTACCTTAAACCAAGTCAGACCACTGGTCTATCAAGATTGGTATTGTCTATTTTGACTGGCAATGACTCTCTAGTGTTTCTCTAGTGTTTTACGTATCACCGATTACCTGATCATTTCAGCTAATCCTGGGGATTAAACCTGCAACCTTTCACATGCAAAGCAAATGTGCTATCACTAAGCCATGGCCCCTCCCTAGACTTCAATTGCAGTCTGGGTCCAGTAGGTGGATCCAACTATCACTCTCTCCTTTACTTTCTTTCCTCTGGTTCAGAATGGGAGTGCGGGGGGCGGGGGGGAGAGAGCAAAGTGCTATCCAAAATCAAAGTCAGGGTATTTTGTTACCCCATTGCCTCTCTTCTTCCTCAGGTCCAGTAAATGATACCAACAAGGACCACTGCAGTGTTTTAGTGGGTGTCTCTTTGTGCTTCCTCAGATAATCAATAGCGTGGCTTCAGTGGAGAAACAGCCCTGGTGCTGGCAATAGCAATAGGAACATGTAAATCAGGGGTGTCAAACATGTGGCCCGTGGACCAGATCAGCCCCCTGGAAGGATCCTATCAGGCCTGCAAACATCTCACTGTTGTCTGCTTCCTTCTCCCTTTCTTGTTTCCTTCTGCATCACAGCTTGCTTTGCCAGGCTTGCTCAATTAAGCTACAGAGCAAAGCCTCTATTTTCTTCATTGGCTGACCAGCACATGAAGCTATTTACGTACAAAAGCTTGCAGTGCCTAGCCATTTCATGTTTTCCTCTGGGTCTTAGGCTCAAAGTATCAACCATGAGATTTCTGTAATGAATGTCAATAAATCAAAAGTAAGTTTGCATTATATAGGCTGTGATCACACACCCTAAATAATGCATTTTCAATCCACTTTCAATGCACTTTCCAACTGGACTGGACTGTGTGAATTAGCAAAATTCAGTTGGAAAATGGATTGAAAGTGCATTATTTAGGGTGTGTGATCACAGCCACAGATCAACACCTGAACAGCTTACCTGATTGTTAAAGCACAGATATTGCTTCCAGATGTTGATGCAATAATTCAAAGCAAGAGGTGTCAATTGTCAGAGATTGTTAAACAAACAAAATATAGCAAGAGTGCTGATCTTTTAAGCATCTTTTAAGTTTTTCTCTTTAAAAAAAGACACCTTTAAATTGTGTTTGTCTGTGTCCTTTATAAAGTTTATATCTCTATTACTTGGCATTTCATTTTATGACATACATGGCCCGGCCTGACAAGATCTCATTCATGTCAGATCCAGCCTTCATAACAAATGAGTTTGAAACTCCTGATGTAAACAGATGCAAGGGAGGAAGGCCTACATGTTGATGGCAGCACATGCAGGTACATGAATTCATGTCACTATTAACACCTTTCTCCTCACTTTTCTCTAGCTGCTACTGGAGGTGAGTGTTTATAAGGGTGACCATGGGTAAGTAGGCAGCTGCTAGTGATTTCTGTTCAGGGCCATTGCAGCTGGGAGCAGACATGTCATAGCTTGCTCAATCACTTGCTCATTTAGACATTGGTTTTTTGGCAACTTGGTTGGGGCAGAATGGCCATAGGTGGTATTTTGCTGAAAGCCCCCCAAATTCTGGAGCTGTATCTGCTAAGGCCATATGCTGATCTAAGAAAAATGTGGCTCATGAAATTGTTTAAACTTCAGGCACATCTCTTCATTCCTAGAAATGACTTCAAAGGAAGTAATAGGCTCAGCCTGAAAGCAATTATAGGCCAAACATTGTCAAATTCTGCTTATCCAAAATTCTGCTTATCTGCTTATCTAGCTGCCCAGGTTCACTGTGTGCCAATGTAACCTCATTAAGCCCAATCCTTTTTTGGACTGTCTATCTGAATTTTTTTGATAATACAGTTGCTTCATGATTCTCCAGTAGGGATGGGCATGAACCTAAAAAAATGGGTTTGGTTTGGGGTGGCCTCCAAATTGAACCCTGAACCCTGAAAAGGCTCCAACCAGCTGCAGTGAGAAAGGGAGGGGCTCACCAGGGATTAAAAGTTGGGGGAGTGAAACTGGCACATGTGTAGAAAATCAATTTAAAATGTGTAATCTTTAAATAAATAATTTGAAACATACCTTTTACCACTCAAGGTTTAAATGGCTGGTACCTATTTTACCTGCCAGTTTTGCTTCCCCCTGCTTCAAATCAGCTGTTAGCTTTAAATGGCTTTGAACAGCTGAACCAGACAAAAGTCTGGTAAGTGTTTTGGGAAGACATATCAGTCCAGGGGTTTCAAACTGGCCAAAGTTCATGCCAAATTTCTGGCTTGTGAGCCAGTTTGTGCCTATCCCTACTCCCCACTTCAAGAGTGATGGTGGTGAAGACATTCCAAAGGCATGTGCTATAGGATCAGTTTCCTTGAAAGGAAAACAACAACAACAACAACTTGAAGCTGTGCAATATTTATTTACAGCTTGAGCATTTGAGCAACAGATACACCAAAAACATGGAGACGGCAGATCTTTAAAGAAACATCAACTTCCTTTGCAGGAAACAGCTAATTATTGGAGCAGCCAGACAACAGCAGAACATATCTTATTTATTTATTTGGTTCACTTATATTCCGTCCTTTCCCTGAAGGGCTCAGGGTGGATCACATACAGATAAAAACCAGTCACATATGATGAAATCAATACAAACCAATGAATACAATTTAAAACAACAGCATTACATCAACATTAAGTAGCAGAGGCGGGCAACACATAGTATAACTTTAGGTGTACGTCGGTCCCAGGCCACGTAAGGCTTTGAATGTGAAGCCGGCCAAAGCAGTCTCTGTCCCATGGCCAGAGCAGAAGCCAGACTGGAAGGGATCGAGGGTGGAAGTATCCTCCAGGAAACCTTGAAACTACTCTGCCACCGCTTTCTCAATTACCTTACCCAGGAACAGTAAGTTCGCAACTGGGCAATAATTGGCCAGGACCATCAGGTCCAAAAATGGCTTTTTCAAAAGTGGACGCTCCACTGCCTCTTTAAGCTTAGCTGGAAAAGTCCCTGTTTCCAAGGGGAGATTAATAATATCAGCTAAAGAGTCTTGGATGCCTCCGCCACCTGCCTTAATAAACCAGGATGGACATGGGTCCAATGGGCAAGTGGTTGGCTTCACTGCAGCCAAGATCCTGTCCACATCTTCCCAAGTAAGACAGCTGAAGTGGTCCATTATGGGACCCATAGATGGGCAACGGGCTTCCAGCTCCCGTACGGTATCAACTGTGGTAGGAAGACTCTGGCGGAGAGTCGAGACCTTATCTGTGAAATAGGTTGCAAAAGCCTCACAGCCTAGATCCAATTCTCTAACTTTTGGATTGCCTGTTGACAGCATAGTCAATGTTCAAATCATTCTAAATAATTGGGCCAGGAGCAACTTTGCTGACACAATGGAGGCCGCATAGAATTCCTTCTTAGCGGACTTCGCTGCCTTCTCATAGGCCTTCATAAATGCTCTGTAAGAAGTTCTAGACTTCTCATCATAAGATCTCCGTCACACTCGCTCTAGCCATCTAAGTTGCTGTTTCATCCTTTTCAGCTCCAGGGTATACCATGAGGCTGATTTGGTACAGCAACATAGAAGGCACCGGGGGGCGATGTCGTCGATGGCAGCAGAGAATCGGGAATACCAGTCCTCAACTAGCATCTAATGACCCACCAGGGGGCATCGGATCCCGCAGAGCTTCTTGAAGCCGCTCCGGGTCCAATTGGCTCCGTGGGCGAGCATAAAACTGCCCATCGCCTAAACAGGAGGAAGGCTGTAAGTCAACTCGGACTTTCAGGGCATAATGATCTGACCATGGAAATGAAGTGGCAGCTATCAGATCAGGTGTTATCCCAGCCCCAAAAACCAAATCCAATGTGTGACCAGCCTGGTGAGTGGGGGTTGATATAATCTGGCTGAGTCCCAGTGTCTCCATGGAGGACACTAGGTCCTGCGCCTGCACGGATGCCGCATCATCAATGTGGACATTGAAATCCCCCATGACCAATAACCTGGCGAAGTCCAGTGCCCAGGCCGATACCGCATCCAGCAGGGCAGACAGGCTCTCTGGGGGTGCTTTAGGCGACCAGTACATCACCCAGATTGCCAAACTCTCCTCAGCCTCCCACACCAGACCAACACATTCAATACCGGTTATGTTTGGGGTAGGGAGTGCCCTGAAAGAAAACGAGTCACAAGTGAGCAATGCAACCCCCCCGCCCAGTTGTCCGGGATTGGTGGAGGACTGAGAACCTGGGTGGGGCAAGTTGGTTCAAAGTTACAGTTTCCCTGTCATGTACCCAGGTCTCAGTCACACATGCCAGATCTATCTGTTGCTCTACAAAATAATGCCGTAGAGTGTAGGTCTTGTTGTTGATAGATCCAGCATTAATCAACACCAATGTCAGAGCCAGGTAATTTGTCCTTGCCCCACAACCGACATGCTTTGGGATGGGACGCAGGTGGGAAGGGGTCCGAGCATTCCTGCATCTCTGGCCCCTTCCAAAATGCAAAGACCTGGGCCCACGACCATATCTCCTCCACCCCCATACGACTGGAATCCCTGACCCAGCCATAATCCTCCCCCCACAGTGTTATCGGGCCAAGTTAGTCCACTTAACACACACACACACAGCACTAACCTAATCTAATTTAATACTACTCAGTCTATAAATCCTCAATGGTTGATTTCCATCTACTAATTTAACTAAACTAAATTCCAATAAATAAATTGATCCCAACTACCTATATTTTACCTTAGCCAATTAATCGCAAATCTAATTAATCTAATTAATTCAATCAATTAATCCATTTAATGACACCACCCTCCAAACTGCTCACCCCAATTAATTAGCAAAAACCAAATTCAAAAAATAGTAGCAATTAAATGGTTCAATTTAACTAAACCCAATATTACTAATTAATCATAGCCTTCCCCCAATTCCAAATAAATAATCAATCACATATAATTAATTAGCGCAAACCAATTTAAAATCAACTGCATAAATAGTAACTTTCCTGTAAAGTTCCAAGTGCTAAATGGTTAAAGTGCAGTCATATTACAGTCATAATGTAAATGGAGTTGACGATCTGTAAATGGCATCAAAAGCTGGAATTGGGCTCATAAGGGTTCATTCAATGGAATTGCCCTTGGGTATGGATGTCCCATACTGTTGCCACACCCCCATGCTCTCTGCTGTACCACCGCTGCACCCCGAACTCCTTGCACTCTACCTCCACCTTTGGCCCTCACCAGCTCCCAGCAGTGTCTGTTGAATCCAACAGAGGCCAGCTCTGGCGTTCTTCTGTAGGGGATCGGGCACGTTTTCCATGGGGCGTCAAGGTCGTATTGTTCCTTCACAGTGCGGCCAGGCCTTTTCAGGTCATATTGCTCTTCCATAGCATGGCCAGGCGGACCCAGCCTCCGGCGTTGGGCTCAACCAGGCTCGTCCAGGGTGTAGCCAGGTAGCCGTTTCCAGGATGTAGCACCTCATGCTGCCATGACGTCCCCAACCACTACGCCCCACGCCTCCGGATCCCCCTCAGTGTCTAGCAAAGGTCAGCAACATCCAGCAGAACCAGAGGCCAGCATCGATGTTTTGCGGACGGATGTTGGGTGAGTTTCAGCCCAGGGTCATGGCTGCTATGATTCTCTGCTGCACAGCCAGGCCGCAGTAGTAGCGCTTTTGGTCAGTTTTGTAGGTCCCGGCGCACTTGTAAATGGAACCTCCGTATACTTTTTATAGTTCTTAAAATTCGTAGAAGACTGCACTGGCACTTCAGATTGCAGGAGGTTAAATTTAGTTGGTGTAGAGTGTGTGGAATGGTAGTAATCATGGAGCTTCACCACCACAGCTCCTCCTGTGCCGCCATCTTGCCATTCTTAAGTTCTCACTGGCTTCTGTTGCAGTTCTAGATGTTTGTTTTCTAGACCAGGATTGCCATTCAGTGGCTGGCACCCAGTGAGAGATGAGAAAGCAGGGACATGGGAGGTGCTTTCATCAATGTCAGTTTCAGGGGGAACCAGAAGTGATGTCACGTTGCTCTAGGAGCTTCCACCAATTCCTAGAGCAGTGGGCTATCACTTAGTCACTTTCTGGGGAACAACAGTGATTTTTTAAAAAAATCTCCCAATGCACAAAGGAGCACAGGCTGCCAGGGAGAGCTTTTTTGCCATAGCAGGAGACCCAGGAACCCTATTTTTGACACACACACATTGGTGAAACACTTGTCTCATTTTCTAACATCTAGGCAAGCACAACCCAGATTCTTACTCTAGAAACATCATATGTTTTGCACAGAAACTATAAAATAGTAGCCATCTAAGGCAGTTCCCTCTGGACTGATAGCACTTCTTTCCATACTATCATAGTTGTATTAATAATATGTTCTCAAGTTGTTATTCCAGAAGAAATCTCGCTTCTTCAGTCAATTTCCCTGGACTCTGAAATTCAATATTCACTTGAACTCTGCTTTTAAAGCTGTCATTGAGGCAGGATTTTGCAATCTGTTTTGTCCCAGTTCGAAATGAAAGTGAAACTAACAGACATTAGGGCTTATAATGATTTCTTTACGTCTATAGACGTTCCAGCACATGTGATGCTTGTCCTTGAATACTGACCTTGGCTTGTATTTAACACATCATTTCCATATTTCATTTTGGAAGTGGAAGAGGTTAGGGGAACCATCATCATTCCGTCTTTGTTGACCAAAATGTTGATACTCTGTGATTTCCTTGCTTACTCAGGAAAACAAAAGCAGCCAAGCCACAGCAGTTTTACGAGCTATAAATATTTGCTATTTGGAAGCCTTCAGTGAGAGCTCAGCTATTTAAAACAGAGGAAGAAAATGACAAATAATGATTGGTTTCAGGCTAATGAAATGTTTTTTATGTAAATACGTGAACCCTTAAATATGACCTGGAAACAAAAGATTGCTCAACAGTCACTATTAAGCAATACATTAGAAGATCAATTAAAAAGAACTTCTTAATGAGGAAGCCGTGGGAGAGTCCCCATGGAAACCTGAAATGAGAGGGATTCAGAATGCAAATGGCAGAAAAGAAACAAATAATATTTGTAAACATGTACCTTGGAATTGGCATAATCAGCTAACCAATGAAAAGCAGATTCAGTGCCTCTTGTGCTCTGTATACAAGGAAGAAAGAGACTCTTTGTCACAGAAGGTGCCATTTTAGTCAATATTTGGCTGGCACAAAACGGTGCCAGGATTATACTTATGGAGCCCCTGACAATTCTGTAGATGTGATAATCATGTTTGTAATTTACAGTTTTAGTAGAAATTAAGACCTTGGCTTAAATCCAGAGCTCCATGGGTGGCTCCAAAGCTCAAAAAGACCTTCCAGATGTGAAGAATGGCTTATATCAGGGAGCCTCTGGATTGGAGTGTTTTCCTTCGAGGATTTTGGTGAAAGACCGCTGTGAATGCAGTGTGTGCAAAGGATTGATTATCTCCATGATACAGACCACTCCACATCATCTAAACCAGATTATGTACATTTATGGAAGGGGGGGGGTTAGAATCAATCCCAGCTGTTTTTTCAATTCATTATGACAAGTTGGCATGGTCCAAAGTTGCTTTGGGAAACATAAACTCAAGTTCCTCTTACTGTGTGTTATTTCAGCATCAGATTTCCACCCATAAAACAGGAACTGTAGGATACTTTGGAACTGATTATCAGATCAAATTTATTATTGCCAAGATGGTTATTCATGATAAATTGGATGCAATTGGCAATGTCAATTCAGTACAATAACTCATGACCCTTTGGACCTTAAAAATAGTGTGTTAAAAATTCTTGCCGTGCACAGAATGCTCATTTTAATTGGTCTCTTGTTCAAGGTACACATGTATTTGTAACATGTTAAAAGGAGTCACATTTTGAGAACACTGGCACCTGTGCATTTGGCAGCATTCATCTTGTAGACCACCCTCTCTCGGCTTGGCTTCGCGAACGAAGATTTAAGAAGGGTGCAATAGTCCACGTCTGCTGCAGGCTCACTGGTGGCTGACAAGACCAATGCGGGACAGGCAGGTCCGGCCACAGTGGCTGCAGGGAAAAGTCTGATTTAGGGTTGGTGCTGTAGCAGTGCGATTCTTCCTCAATCTCCTTTTGTCCTCAAGACCAGCTATGCGTGCGTTCTCAAAAGAAGAAACAGCCTGGTGGATGGTGTGCCTCCATGCTTTGCGATCTGAGGCTAGGTCAGACCACTGGTGATGGTTGATGCGACAGGTGCCAAGGGATTTCAAGGAGTCCTTGTACCTCTTCTTTGGTGCCCCTCTATTTCGATGGCCGGTGGAGAGTTTGCCATACAGGGCAACCTTGGGAAGGCGGTGGTTTTCCATCCTAGAAATATGCCCTGCCCAGCACAGCTGCGTCTTCAACAGCAGTGCCTCGATGCTGGTAACCTCCGCCCGCTTGAGAACTTCAGTGTTGGTCACAAAGTCACTCCAGTGGATGTTGAGGATGGTGCGAAGGCAGCGCTGATGAAAGCGCTCAAGGAGTTGCAGGTGATGACGGTATAAAACCCACGATTCGGAGCCGTAGATGAGGGTTGTCATCACAACCGCTTTGTAAACATTGATCTTTGTGCCTTTTTTCAGATGCTTGTTGCTCCACACTCTTTTGTGCAGCCGGCCAAAGGCATGGTTTGCCTTTGCCAGCCTGTTGTCAATCTTCTTGTCGATCTTGGCATCTGAGGAGATGATGCACCCCAGGTAGCTGAACTGCTGGACTGTCTTCAGAATTGATTCACCCACAGTGATGCAGGGAGGGTGATAATCTTCCTGGGGTGCAGGCTGGTGGAGAACTTCTGTCTTCTTCAGACTAACTTCTAGGCCGAATAGCTTGGCAGCCTCTGCAAAGCAGGACGTCATATGCTGCAGAGCTGATACCGAGTGGGAGACGAGTGCAGCATCATCAGCAAACAGTAGCTCTCGGATGAGTTTTTCCATTGTCTTGGAGTGGGCCTTTAGTCGCCTCAGGTTGAACAGGCTGCCATCGGTGCGATAGCGGATGTAGACACCATCGTCATCATCTAGATCTACTGCGGCTCTTTGAAGCATCATGCTAAAGAAGATCGTAAAGAGAGTTGGCGCGAGAACGCAGCCTTGCTTTACACCTGTGCCTATTGGGAAGGGCTCTGAGAGGTCGTTGCAGTGTCTGACTTGGCCTCGCTGGTCTTCGTGTAGCTGGATGATCATGCTGAGGAACCTTGGGGGACATCCTAAACGTTCCAAGATTTGCCACAGGCCTTTCCTGCTAACGGTATCGAAAGCTTTGGTAAGGTCGACAAAAGTCACATACAGAGCCTTGTTCTGTTCCCTGCATTTCTCTTGGAGCTGCCTGAGAACAAATACCATGTCGGTGGTGCTCCTGTTAGCTCTGAAGCCGCACTGGCTCTCTGGGAGGAGTTCTTCTGCAATGGCGGGCACCAGTCTGTTCAGGAGTATTCTGGCAAGGATTTTGCCTGCGATGGAGAGCAGGGTTATCCCCCGGTAGTTGGAGCAGTCTGACTTTTCCCCTTTGTTCTTGTATAAGCTGATGATGATTGCATCGCGAAAGTCCTGTGGTAATTTGCCTTGTTCCCAGCAGGTGACAAGTACTTTGTGAAGTGAGCTATGTAGTACTGTGCCCCCATGCTTCCAGAACTCTGGTGGAATTCCATCAACTCCTGCTGCCTTGCCACTTTTCAGTTGCTTGATGGCTTTAACAGTCTCTTCTAGAGTGGGGATCTCATCCAACTCTGTTTTCACTGGTTGAAGTGGGGTGAGGTGAATTGCTGAATCTTGAACTACGCGGTTGGCACTGAAGAGAACCTGAAAATACTCCGACCACCGGTTCAATATGGATGCCTTGTCTGTGAGGAGCACTTGGCCGTCTGCACTACGCAAGGGACTCTGAGTCTGATATGATGGACCATATACTGCCTTCAGGGCTTCGTAGAACCCTCTTAAATCACCAGTGTCTGCACACAGCTGGGTTCTCTCAGCAAGCTTGGTCCACCACTCGTTCTGAATGTCTCGAAGCTTGCACTGGAGGTTGCTACATGCAGAGCGAAAGGTTGCTTTTTTCCCAGGACAGGAGGGCTGAGCAAGATGTGCTTGGTAGGCAGATCTCTTTTTCGCCAGTAAATCTTGGATCTCTTGATTGTTCTCATCAAACCAGTCCTTGTTCTTCCTTGTGGAGAACCCGAGGACTTCTTCAGAGATCTGCAGGACGGTAGTTTTTAGGTGTTCCCAGAGTGCTTCTGGAGAAGGGTCTGTGGGGCAACTGGGGTCCTCAATTCTTGACTGGAGTTTTGCCTGGAAGGCAGCTTTAACTTCGGCTGACTGGAGACTGCCAACCTGAAACTTCCTCCGAGGGATACCTCCTCTCCTGGGTGTGGGTTTAAAGTGAAGACGGAGATTGCAGCATACAAGACGATGATCCATATGACATTCTTCACTGGGCATTACTCGGGTGTGTAAGACATCTTGAAGGTCTCTCTGGCGCACCAGAATGTAGTCGATAAGGTGCCAGTGCTTGGACCGTGGGTGCATCCAGGTTGTCTTCAGACTGTTCTTCTGCTGGAAGATAGTGTTGGTGATGGTGAGCTGGTGCTCCATGCAGAATTCTAGCAGGAGGCGCCCGTTGTCATTGCAGTTGCCAATGCCGTGTTTGCCAAGTACTCCTTTCCAGGCTTCCGAGTCTTTACCTACTCTGGCACTGAAGTCGCCAAGGATGATCACCTTGTCCTCTGTAGGGGTCTTCCGTACGAGGTTGTGTAGATCAGCATAGAACTTGTTCTTTTCTGCAGGATCTGCTTGAAGGGTTGGGGCATACACACTGAAGAGTGTTGCATGCTGCTTGTTTTGAAGTGGGAGGCGCATGGACATGATGCGATCTGAGTGACCTGTTGGCAGGTTTTCGAGTTTGGAGGCAATGGAGTTCCTGACCATGAAGCCAACGCCAGAAAGGCGGCTCTCAGCCTTTGACTTACCTGACCAGTAGAGGGTATAGCCAGCACCGTGTTCTTGAAGACTACCTTCCTCAGGGAAACGGACCTCACTGAGAGCTGCTATGTCGATATTCAACCTGAGAAGTTCGTGGGCAACTAGAGCAGAGCGTCGTTCAGGGTGACCACTGTCTACTGTGTCAAGCATGGTTCTGATGTTCCAACACGCAAGCTTTAGTCTTTGCACACTTTGTGAGGCAGGTGCATGCCTTTTCTTTGTTATTATTTTTTGACCACAAGTAAGGATGCCCGTTGACCGCGGCTAGCCAACTGGGGTGGAGGAGACGAGCTTTGTTTAGGCCACCTTTTCTAGGCCCCTCTCCGTGTGGAGCAAGCAGTGCTGTCCCTAGATAAGGCTGCTTGGTCGTTCAGGGTGCTGCCAAAAAATGCTTTCGTCTCCGGGTTAGCATCAGGCGACCAATACCCTGAACCGCCTACATGCAGGATCGGGACTGCGGCTTCCAGTGGCACCTTCCACCTGCCGTTTCACCCCTTGCCCATCGCTGCAGGACTTGATGCGTTGTGGGTTGTGTATGTGGATATGCCCTTCAGGCCTGCGCAGAGGAATTTTTTAGGTGAAGCCCAGTGTGCGCGGTACTGGCTCCACCCTTTCACCTGGGGGTCATCTGCCATGGCCCAGTAAGCCGGGACGCCGGCAGCGAGTCCTCCAGTTGGTAGGTGTTACATTAACGAGCTCTATCTGCCTGGGTTTGATGTTAGAGTTTTCCTTCTCTTAGGCTGGCAAGGTTGGTGGGCCCAGCCTGCCCATCCGGTTATACCGCCGGACAATTCGGTCACACCATGACGTAGCAAACTCTGTGAAAAACGGGGGGGGGGACCAGCGAGAAGGTGTTGCTACGGATGCAGTAATGCAGGAGAGGCCATTGCAGTGACCATCTGCCAGGCATAGCCAGACAGTGACCACGCGGCATTCACTACACCGGGAGAGGAGAGGCTATGTATTGCACATACACTTTCCCTGGGGGGGTAGGATACCCAGAGGGAGCCGCCCACCCCCCCATTTGGCAGCATTCATCTTGTAGACCACCACTTGGTGTACAACCAGTTTGGTGTAGTGGTTAGGAACATAGACTGGGTTTGATTCCCCATTCCTCCACATGCACCTGCTCAGTGACCTTGGGTCAGTCACAGTTCCTGAAAGAGCTGCTTTCTCAAGAGAAGTTTTCAAAAGAGCTCTCAGTCCCACCTACCTCACAGGGTGTCTGTTTGGAGAGGAGAAGGGAAAGGAAATTGTAAGCTGCTCTGAGACTCCAAATGAAGGATGGGGTATAAATCCAATCTTTCTTCTTCTTCTAGTAGCAGAACTCACTGGATTGCTGATAGGACTACAGTTCTCCCCCCAGCCTTTCAGTTCAGATTACTAAGCATGGGAAGGGGTCTTTGCACTAGTATAGGCAGTTGTGTGTACTAAATACAGATTGTCACCACTGTTGAGTGACATCGCACAAAGAAGCAGAGGGGATATTCCTTCATTCTCTGTGCATATAGAGTAGACCAGATCCTTCCAAGAAGCAGCAAAAAATCAAGATGATTCTATATGAGCTTATGACTCAGCAGTTTGGGCCTCTACAACCCCACATGAAGGTTCTAACCTATGTGTTGAAGACCACTGGTATAGTCAGTACTGACTATACTGCTTTGAACTGGATTCACTTTATAATGTGCATTTGAATATACATTCCCAATGTCACACAGTTAGTGGTTATTTTGTTTTTACAATGTGGTTATTGTGATTGTCAGCCGTCCTGAACCCACTTGTGGGGCAGGGTGGGATATGTTAAATAAAATATATATTTTTAAAAAGTTTCACATTAATAGTTTGTATGCAATGCCATGCACTCTGCAGCTTAAGTTATCTATAGTTTAATACTATGCACAATATGTACTATGACATATGTCTACGACTCCAATGTGATGCCTATAGATGCCATAATACTCCCCATGTGCTTATGGGAAATGAGCAAGGCCAGGTGGGGCTTTTCTCAGCAAAAGTGATTAGCCACTGGAGATTTGATTGGCTTTTCAATTTTTTTAAAAGTGCCACCTCAACACTGTGAATCAAGGTAAGTGGTGGAAGCCATTTTGTGGGTTGCTCTGCCCCCTGCTGCAGCAATTTTATGGCTGTGCCCACCATGCTGTGTCAGAATTCTAGTGGCGCCTGTAAGCTCAAAAAGATTGGGGATCCTTGGTCTAGATCACAGCCCTTCAAGTTCTGAACCATATCAGAAGTTTTTGAATAGAGACTTGATGGGGCACAATCTGGATATGTCAGAGCATTCACAAGCAAAGGAAGGTTTGTACAAACTTTTCATTGGAATCAGTCCTAAGATTTGATGAGCCACCCATGTGCCCTTCTCCCCTTCACGCATGAGATTCCACCAATGCCACCTGTCCTCCCAGCTGCCCAGAACCACCAGGGAATGGAGTGCAGGTGGCACACAGCAGCCCTCCTGGGACCCATAGAAACATCACTCCCAGCTGCTTGCACTGCCCCACCTGTCAGAAAATGTAGGAAATGCAGGTGACATTGAGCAGAGATGATGGGATGACATGAGGAGGAGGAGAAGATTGGATTTATACCCTGCCCTTCACTCAGAGTCTCAGAGCATCTTACAGTCTCTTTCCTTTCCTCTCCACACAACAGACACTCTTTGAGGTAGGTAGGGCAGAGAGAGTTCTTTCAAGGACTGCTCTTGAGAGAACAGCTCTGAGAGAACTGTGATTGACTCAAGGTCACCCAGCAGGTGCATGTGGAAGAAGGGGGAATCAAACCTGGTTCCTCCAGATTAGAGTCCACTGCTCTTAACCACTACACCAAACTGGCAAACAAACAGGGCAGCACAGGGCAGCACAAGTGGATGAGTGGGAAATGAGGGAAGCACAAGCACAGTAGTTGGTCAAAAAGGGGATGGGATTCCTGAGTGCTCTCTACCTTGGCCCCCTCAAAACCTGGAACCAGCCCTATGAATACATACATACATACAGGAATATTTACAATTTGTCATCCTAATTTTGGTTAGGTAACTTTCTTACCTAACATCCATTTTCCCCCTTACCACTTATAATCAAAATCTTGTCAAAATTAATATGGAATAAAATGTATATTTTTAGTAAGAATAACTTTATTATTGGGGAAATGAGAGGCTTCTTTAGAATAACTGTCTCTCTTTCTTGAAAACCAGCTTCTCTCACTCCCTAAATGAACACAATGCAAATGGGATTGCATGAAAGGGCTCCTGCGCCTCTCATTTCCCCAACATCAATAATTTCACATATGAAATGTGAAATACACAATATTTTTTTTCCTTCAATATTATGGAGTATATGAGAACAAAGTAGCCTTTTCAGGTTTTGGAAACAAATGAGACGCAGTTTAGCAATTATTAGCTTGGTGTGCTGTTTTCTGATCACCTTCACCACCAGCTGATCTTCAAGAAGGAAGTAGAAACACAAAAAGGAAAAAAGAGAGAGAGAAAATTCAACCAATTCATGACAACCCTTGCAGATGGAGAAGAAAAGAGTATTCTTTTAAAAAAAGAAATTCATTTAGTCTTCCACCTGGTAGGGAAGGCCATTCTGAGTAGCTCCAATGAGATAATCAAGAAATACAATTAGCTCGACAGAGAATTTACAAAGCTATTTTCACTGAAGGACACATAGCAGTAAAGCACAGCTAAATAAAATACCATTATCTGTCCCCTATTGAGGAGATAACAACAACTGCACACTGTTAATATGAGCAGATTTAACAGAGTTTAGCAAGAAAGGACACAATTAAAGCATAAAGCCATTCTGTTTAAATCAGAGATACTTCCTGGGGGGAGTAGGGGGCAGACACAGAGATTGTCACAGTGTGTGCACATTGCGCTTATTCTTGAGCATAGCGTTTAATCAGCATCTTGATTTACTGACTACTTTTTAATAACTAAATGTGCTAATTACCCATCATTTTCCAGGTTCATAACCCTATGACCTCCCCACATTAAAGCATAACAAAATTGATTTTGTGGCAGCCAGTGTGCATTCAACACTTCCCTGAACTACTGAAATAAAGGTTTTCTTTATAGCCCTTAAACCACTATGGGATAAACTTCTCAAATGTGGCAGGAGCCAAAGGACTCATCCCTACTACAAACAGTTTAAAGGGTTTACAGCCTTCAAAAAGCAGGGAGGGGGGGAATGCAAAATGTCTTTTTGGAGTGCAACTGACTAAAATGCAAGGTACTTACGGTCTGGTCTAGTCACATGTCCTCTGGGAAGTGATTATGACCATAAATGTTTGCAGTGATCCAATTTGGGAGCACTCGCACAATAAACCCTTTGGGGGAGAAATAACACAAGCCTGATTACACAAAAGTGAAACATTTTTTAAGCCCAATTAATTTTAATGAGAGAGATTAAAAAACATGGTTAAGTCTTTCTCACTGACGTGAAAGGGACTAAAAAAGCCCTTAACTTGGCTTGATTGTGCTTCGGAACAATAGAATGGAAAGCAGTTCTTAGGGGAAAAAATCAGATCAGTGAAAAAAGACTTCATCAGCTTTGACAGCAATATTGTAGTCTCTTTATAAATTTGTATGTTGCTCTTTCTTCCAGGAGTTCCAATCAGCATACATGGTTCTTCTCTCTTCTCCATTTCATCCTCACAACAATGATTTGAGTTAGATTAGGTTGAGGGATAAGATGCAATCTCTTCTTTTTGGCAGCAATTTAAGCAACTACATTCTGTCTGTCTCTTCTCAGTTTTCACAACATGAGCTTTGGATCTGACCAGTTCTGACTTCTGTGGCTATCCTTATCAATCTGTTGCTTTCTCTGATCTGCACTGATATCCCAGTTACAGACCAGAATCTGTTGAGAATACAGATAGAAAAGTGCAATATTCTATATAATGCTGCATTGGAATGCTAGAATAACTAAGGTATGTGACTGCCCATGTTCCATTAGCTTTTGACTAAATGAATAATTTGACAACCACTTAAAGCAATCAGGGTTGGGTATCAGCTGATATTCATATTTAAAACAGAGTTTATTGCTCCTGTTTAGCTGTTGAAACATTCCATGAAATAAATAAATTGTATAAATCTGTATAATATAGGGGACTTTGAAGTAACTTTAAGATGGAGCCAATATTGGAGCAACCCTTCTCCCTTTGAAATTTCTAATAACTTACTTCTAGCGTCGATCTTATTGTAAAAAACAAAAACAAAACAAATACATTTTCTTTGGCTCATCCTAACCATAGCAAAATAAGCATCTTTGTAAAGAAAAGTCACAGGAAAAAATTCATGTTTTCCACAAAGAGACAAACCGTCAATTATTCCTAATGCAACTTTACATAACAAATTTCTTCTTCCTATGACAGTTGTCAACAGGAAAGAAGTCCTTATCATTTCTCCACCTGCAGTTTGGGACTCTTTGTTTACACCTTGTTTAAATCTTACTTGCAATTAAGTGATAGGTTCATTTTACTGAATTTTATTGAATACTTTGGCTACTAGGAATTCATATGGAAGTCCATAAAGTTTTGAGGAGAAACATCTGAGGAGAAAACAGAGCAACCCCCTTCCATCCCTCCAAGCACCAAACCTAGTCACAACAGCGCTCCCTAATCAGTCCATAGAGCCTTGGAGAAAACCACCAGATCCTTGCAGAAGTCTGACAAAATAAGGCTAGGCCAGAGCTAGTCATTTTCCTGATTTCTTCTGACCTCGCTGAAGCTTTCTCATAGAGATGACTGCACTTTAGGAATGTACTGTTCTGGGGTGGGGTGGAGAGAAGAAGCGGTCCCATGTCATAGGCACGTTGATGCTCCTGTACTTAGTGAGGGTGGTCTTTAGTGACGCAAAGAATGAAGGCTTGCACACAGCAGTGATAAAACCACTATATACAATTTATTTACACTTCCATTCTCCAAACCGACAGAATGCTCCGCTGCAACTCCACCATACATATCCCACACATAGTAAAGTGTCTTTGCACATTTATACAAACCATCCACCCAGGTAACCAATCAGCTTGCTGCTGAGTCATGCTGACATTGCCCAGGCTGATGCAACCTGGCAACCAGCCACCTTCTGTCACTTAGATGATCTACCTGGCAGTTCTGTTACTTTCACTTTTCCCAGCATGTGCATAGAAACTGCTTGGCTTTGATCATAATGACAAGGCAATGCTGTAGGATTTCCTTAAAAATCCTAAAATGTTGCCCTGACATCATGACATCACTTTTGGCTTTTTGTTGGAAGCGAGATCACACACCAGCCCACCACTCCCAAATCCTCTTGGCATCTCTGCTGTGCTGCTGTGCTGAAGCAACAAGGAGCCTCATCAGGACTGCAGAAAAGAGCAAGAGTCCAGTAGCACCTAAAGACAAACAGGTTTGTGGACGGGTGTGAGCTTCCATGAGTCACTGATCACTTCTTCTGTGACTAACAAATCCTCATACCTTGCCACAAATTTTCTTAGTCTTTAAGGTGGTACTTGCACATTTCTACCTCTACAAACAGACTAACATAGCTACCTGTTTTGATCTATCTTCAGGACTGGCTTGTTTTTCCTGGATTTGATGTGGTATTACTATTTAATCACTTTACTTTGTTAGCAAGGCCTTTTTTATGGGGGGGGTTGGAGTTGTGGGGAGATGTATAAAATCCTCGTTGTGTATTTAATATTTTATTTTCTATGATGGAGGTAGTGGAAATCTCATTTTAGGGTGCATTTACTTTTTATTTTACTTTCCCCCTGATGTAGCTTTATTTAGGTTTTATTTATTTAGGGTTTTTTTTTGCTATCTGGGTTACTTTTTTGCTTTGATATTTTGTGTGTGTTTGTGTGTGTGTAAAGGTTTCCTGCTTTTGGAGGTTGCTTTGTTCTGTGTGTCTGTGTGTTTGTGTGTGTCTGTGTGTTTGGTGGGGATTTCTCTGTTTCTGTTGTTTGTGCCAGTTTATCATTTGTTGGTGGGATTTTGGATACTCTTGTGGAAGGAACTGCATGAAGGTTTTAAGCTTGGTGTTTAAGAAGAACATAAGAACATAAGAGAAGCCATGTTGGATCAGGCCAATGGCCCATCCAGTCCAACACTCTGTGTCACACAGTGGCAAAATTTTTTATATATACACACACACTGTGGCTAATAGCCACTGATGGACCTCTGCTCCATATTTTTATCTAAACCCCTCTTGAAGGTGGCTATACTTGTGGCCGCCACCACCTCCTGTGGCAGTGAATTCCACATGTTAATCACCCTTTGGGTGAAGAAGTACTTCCTTTTATCTGTTTTCACCTGTCTGCTCAGCAATTTCATCGAATGCCCACGAGTTCTTGTATTGTGAGAAAGGGAGAAAAATACCTCTTTCTCTACTTTCTCCATCCCATGCATTATCTTGTAAACCTCTATCATGTCACCCCGCAGTCGACGTTTCTCCAAGCTAAAGAGTCCCAAGCGTTTCAACCTTTCTTCATAGGGAAAGTGCTCCAGCCCTTTAATCTTTCTAGCTGCCCTTCTCTGGACTTTCTCCAATGCTATAATATCCTTTTTGAGGTGCGGCGACCAGAACTGCACACAGTACTCCAAATGAGACTGCACCATCAATTTATACAGGGGCATTATGATACTGGCTGATTTGTTTTCAATTCCCTTCCTAATAATTCCCAGCATGGCGTTGGCCTTTTTTATTGCAAACGCACACTGTCTTGACATTTTCAGTGAGTTATCTACCACGACCCCAAGATCTCTCTCTTGGTCAGTCTCTACCAGTTCACACCCCATCAACTTGTATTTGTAGCTGGGATTCTTGGCCCCAATGTGCATTACTTTGCACTTCGCCACATTGAACCGCATCTGCCACGTTGACACCCACTCACCCAGCCTCAACAGATCCCTTTGGAGTTCCTCACAATCCTCTCTGGTTCTCACCACCCTGAACAATTTAGTGTCATCCGCAAACTTGACCACTTCACTGCTCACTCCCAACTCTAAATCATTTATGAACAAGTTAAAGAGCATGGGACCCAGTACCGAGCCCTGCGGCACCCCACTGCTTACCGTCCTCCACTGTGAAGACTGCCCATTTATACTCACTCTCTGCTTCCTATTACTCAGCCAGTGTTTGATCCACAAGAGGACCTGTCCTTTTACTCCATGACTCTCAAGCTTTCTAAGGAGCCTTTGATGAGGAACTTTATCAAAAGCTTTCCGGAAGTCAAGGTAAACAACATCTATCGGGTCTCCTTTGTCCACATGTTTAAGAAAGGTAACAGGTTAGTGAGGCAAGATCTTCCCTTGCAGAACCCATGCTGAGTCTTCCTCAATAACCCGTGTTCATCAATGTGCCTACTCATTCTGTCCTTGATAATGGTTTCTACCAACTTTCCCGGTATTGAAGTCAGACTGACTGGCCTGTAATTTCCCGGATCTCCTCTGGAACCCTTTTTAAAGATGGGGGTGACATTTGCTACCTTCCAGTCCTCAGGAACGGAGGCAGATTTCAATGAAAGATTACAGATTTTTGTTAGAAGATCCACAAGTTCAACTTTGAGTTCTTTCAGAACTCTCGAATGTATGCCATCCGGACCCGGTGACTTATTAGTTTTTAATTTGTCTATCAGTTGTAGGACCTCCTCTTTTGTCACCTCAATTTGACTCAGGTCTTTCAACACCCCTTCCAAAATTAGTGGTTCTGGGGCGGGCAAAAAGTTCTCGTCTTCCACAGTGAAGACGGGGGCAAAAAATTCATTTAGCTTCTCAGCCATTTCCCTATCCTCCTTCAGTAATCCTTTTACCCCATGGTCATCCAAGGGCCCCACTGCCTCCCTGGCTGGTTTCCTAGTTCTAATATACTTGAAGAAATTTTTATTGTTGGTCTTTATGTTTTTTGCAATATGCTCCTCATAGTCCCTTGTTGCCTGCCTGATCACAGTCTTTCATTTGATTTGCCACAGCCTGTGTTCCCTTTTACTAATCTCACTTGGACTGGTTTTCCACCGCTTAAAGGAGTCCTTCTTACCTTTTACAGCTTCCATTACTTTGTTTGTTAACCATGCAGGCCTTTTCTTATGCCTGTTTGTGCCTTTCCTAACTTGTGGTATGTATTTTATCTGAGCTTCTAGGATTATAATTTTAAATAGTGTCCAAGCTTCCCCAAGGGTTTTGACCGTATGTACCTTTCCTTTCAGTTTCCTCCTCACATGCCTCCTCATCTCAGTGTATTTACCCCTTTTAAAGTTAAACGTGGTTGTGGCGGTCTTTTTGGATAACTCCCTATTTATACAAACGGTGAAATCAATAACATTATCGTCACTGCTCCCAAGTGGCGCAATCACTTTTACATCTCTCACCAAGTCTTGGGCATTACTTAGGACCAAATCCAGGATCGCCCCACCCCTGGTAGGTTCTGAGACCATCTGCTCCATAGCACAGTCATTGAGAGCATCAAGAAACTCAATCTCTTTCCCCCTATAAGAAACAATGGAGACCAGGATGACTGGGGACACCTTGTTCAGGTATCCATAAAATCTGATCCTTTTAAAAAAAATGAGAAGCTTGTAGGACAAATTAATACTTTATACTTGGTGATATTCGCTGCACAGATACCTGCTACAGAATTATGGAAAGATTCCATAGAAAAAAATGGAGACCAGAATGGCTGTGGACAGTATGTTTGATGGGCTGTAAAGTTAGACTCCTTTGCAGAGTTTTTTTTTAGAAAAAGCCCAGCAGGAACTTATTTGCATATTAGGCCACACCCCCTGATGTCATCAGAAGTGATGTCACCCGTTCAGTTGATTACTTTCCATATATTGACACAAACCACTACAGTGGCATCAGCTGCATTTAATGAATTGTGATCTCACATAGCCCAATGAGAGACCTTGTTTTGCCACCCAAAAAACATGGCCAGAGAGAGAGAGTCATGAGTGGAGCAAGCAGTGGAGCAGGCAGTGGCAGGCCCAGCTTCTCTGGGGAGGGGGTGCTTATGGGTGGCTCCACGTTGCTCACTCTCCTTACAAGCCCATTGGAGACTGGAGGCAGCAGAGAATATAGAGTGTGTAGTCTGGGTGTGCATGGCTGCCTAGTGCCTTCCCTCTGCTGGAGACCTTTTCTAGAACTGGAGGCCTGCCAAGCCAGCCAGAACTGCATTCCTATGTGTTCCTGCTCAAAAAATGCTCTGTTCCTTTGTCCATCCCCCTTTGAATTTGGATAGTATTTTAGAGAGAGGGTTGGTTGTTTTTCTCCAAATATGGTGCCATTTGCTCGAAAAACAGCTGCTTCAGTCTGCTATTCCACCTTATTTCCCCTCCTCCAATAAAACTGGAAAGTTTCATAATTCTGTTTTTCATTCTGTGAAGAAACACATTTTGGGGGTAGAAGTAGAAGTCTCACCTGAGTAAAACCTTTACTAGGAGGTTTTAAAACAATTTCTCTCTGGGCAGGGAACAGGCAAAGAAGGGGAAGTCAGTTCAGAGACTTTCCAGCCTCACCTCAGCTGCCTCTCAAGAAATGCTAATAGGCCCAGCCACAGACAATAGTTCAGTTTCTCTGCACCTCCATCCTGGCAGAAAACAGAGTTTTAGAGGTATTAAGTACTAGAAGGACTTCAGGAAGAAGGTTTTGGAAATTTCAGGGAAAGTTTCTTTGATTCAGCCTGACCTGGTCAGTGAGTGGGGATGAGAGAGATGATAAAACTCATGGGAGCAAGGAGGATGGTATTTTTGTGTTAAGTCCATCAGATCAGACAGAACTCTTACTTGAGGTCTGGTGGAGGTAGCCATTGCCATGTGCTGGCCTGTACAGCTGAAAGAAGCTCCAAGATATTGGTGACTCTGTAGAGATCTATAATATTATAAACTAAGGAGTCTGTCTTATATTTAACAATAGATAGGGCATGTATAGAGGGAAGGGCAGAGGAATTGCATTTTACCCTTTCCTTTTGAATTCTTTGCTTGATCTGGTGCTGTGCTAAAAGTATGCTTGTGAACATTTTCTTTAAAATAAATACTTAATAACTTTTGATCCTGGTAGTGGTTCTCTGTACCACATAGACCTCCATCATTTTGGACATGCTATTGTAAAAGGAGCACTAGGGGGAAGGCCATCAGTCGCAAGTAGCTATTCCTCCAGGAGTTCATAAGGCAGTAAACAGTTCCCATGGTGACCAGGTGCTGGACTGAAGGAGATACAGAGGCAAGGCCTCAGAATGTGGAAGAGAAGCTGGGAGTATTGATCCTCCCAGTGGGCAATTTCTACAAAGGTCAGGTGATTATGCTAGTTGAGCTGAGAGTGAGAATAACCCCTCCAGGTATTAGGAAAACCAGGATGGCAGGGTGCAACAAGACTTGCAGGCCAAAGCAGGACTGTTCCGCCACACATTCCATAAGTAGGATGATCTGAAAAGGCATTTTTAGAGTACAATTTGGGCTCGGGAAATTTGATATGCACATCCCTATGCCTTATTCATTTAAACTGGAGGAATAGAATAAACATGAAAAAGTATACTCTTTGACAGGCTGCCTAATGAATGAAACGTGCTCTGAGTTCACATCAGTAGTTCAAGGCCACAGAGATATACATCAGCTAATGGTAACTTTTCTAAATTACAAATATTGTGCAATGAATGAGATTTAAAAATCAGTTCTGAAGCTACACTCTGTCCTTGACCCATGGCCCTTCTCATTCTGCTGATCATGCAATAGGCCAAGAACCTATGAAGACCCCTGAAGACCTACACTCCTATTACTGAGAATCCTACTGACTGACTCCCATAGCTTGGTAAATTTAGGTGTTATTTTTGCTTTTCACTGAATCTAAATACTGCTGCCTCAGCTTCCATTTTGAATAGAGTGGGAAATTATAGACAACAAGCATTTAATGTGCTATGAGAGCAAATTGACTACTTTTCATATTGAACTGATTCATTGATACAACTTTACACACGGAACTGTCCAATCATGCTAAATTTTAAGCACTAATGCCAAGGTTATTTTCTTACTGCTTATTTTGTTTCCTTACAGTAAGCCATCAAGGACAGCAGCAATCTTCCAGTCCATCTCTAGTCTCAGTAACAAGAAAGTGCGCATGTTTTTCCTCTCTTGGAGCATATTAGTTTTGTATCTAGTTCCTTGTCATACAAACAATATCTTTAAACTACAGACTCATTCACAGAATTCTGATTGTCTCCATGTGAGATGGCAGGAAGTTGCAAATTGTGAAATTATATGTACCCAATGCACATGAAATACAAAAACTGAGTTGGAATCCTAGTAGCCTCTCTGTGACCAGCACCCCAAAATACTTATTAAAAATAACTTTTTCCCAAATTCAAAATTGGACTGGAAATGGTCTGCATATGCACCTCCTCACCCTGCTTTCCCAGTCCTTGTCATCTTTGTTATTTATTGAAAAGATCAAAAAAAAAAAGAAAGAAAGAAAGAAAGAAAGAAAGAAAGAGAAAGAAAGAAAGAAAGAAAGAAAGAAAGAAAGAAAGAAAGAAAGAAAGAAAGAAAGAAAGAAAGAAAGAAAGAAAGAAAGAAAAGGGGTGTGAGAACTGGGTGAAAGCTGCATGGCTTGTCTCTCTCTGGTCTTTGCCTCAGCTCCTTTTAATTCATGGAAACATTTTGTTCTGATCAAATACCTGGTATGTGTGCATTGTTGCACTGCTTTTGCCACAGCTGTCTTTCTCCTTTGTCTACTCACCCAACACTACCAACAGAAGGGGGTGGGGGACATGAATGAGGTACTTTTCTTGGTTGTTGGAGCCTGTTAGTGCAGATAGATGCAGGAAGCTGGATGGCTTGTCTTTCAACATTCAATCATTGTCCATTTTGCTCTCCTATCTGAGTCCCAAAGCTGAATATTTTTGGCTCATGTATATGTGCTTTTTACACTAAGCATTTAAATAGTGCCCATTTATTTAGAAGCCTGTAATGTGAAGGATCTATCTATCTATCTATCTATCTATCTATCTATCTATCTATCTATCTATCTATCTATCTATCTATCTATCTATCATCTATCTATCTATCTATCTATCTATCTATCTATCTATCTATCTATCTATCTATCTATCTATCTATCATTTTCTGAGAGTTTTGTCTGAATGTTTGTATTGCTGTTTTACTGTTCACATTGATTATTTTTGTTTGGAATTGATATTTAATTTATTTGGGTACTCACCCAATGTTACAGTTGTTGGCAGAAAGGCACATTTGTCAATATTTAAAAATAATAAATGCATAAATTAACTATACATCAGTACAGATTTTTCATTAATTTCCTTCATCTATAGCCTGCCTTTCTCCTTGAGACTCAAGGTGGGTTACAAAATATGAAATTTCAGGAGACAGCATAAGACATCCAATCAACAATGCCCGAGAACTAAGATTAGAAAATTATCAAACAATGCAAAAAAAGCTGTCTAACCCATGTCATACAATAATGCAGAAAGATAGTTCCAAAGGTAGAAGACAATGTGGTAAAAGCAAATAATATAAGTATTGCAATAGACTACAATCCTTGTTAAAGATTTAAGGTTGCCAGACTTTCCAGTGAAGGTGTGGGTTCCCTGTTTTCAGCCCCCCCCCCCCAACTCTGATCAGCTGGGCAGCGGAGAGACTTACCAGGAGAGGGGAGGAAGCCCAGACTTGTTGCCAGCAATATGGCAACATCACTTCTGGCATGAACCAGAACTGATGTCATCACATGCATGATTTTGGGGTGGCATTCTTTTTTTTTGGCAAAAATTCTATGGTAGAAGCCATTTTCACCATAGAGTCTTTGCCCAAAAGCATGACATGAAGATGTCACTTCCAGTACATGCCAGAAGTTACACTGCTATGTCACTGGTGACATCACCTGGATCTCCCTCCCACTCCTGGTAAATCCCTGTATCCCCTGCCAGCTGCCAGGAGGGACTTGGCAACTCTAGCAGGATTTTTTAAATGTGCACGGTTTTCAAACCAAATCAAAGTTTTGTTATTGAGCCCCTTACACATAAGTTTTGATTTCCATTAGAATTCAACATATATGATTCAATACAGTGAAATATAAAATGACCACTGTATTTCAATATTTTCATTCTCCATTAAAACTGAGATACCATCAAGAATTGTTCCACTCAGAAGGGATTAATTGAGCAAGAAAGAGGAAGGGGTTGGCACCAGCCATTCAGTAAGTTAGCTTTGTCACCCTGTGGTTCAATGTTTCTTCTTGGCCTATGCTTCTTAAAAGATACTGATGTTATCATGAAATGTATGGTGTTTACAGTTCTATGATCCAATATTAATGGCAGCAGAATGAGATGGTGAATAACCCACTCACCAAAAATTCTAGAAGCATCCTGGCCAATCAAAAGACTGGCCCAATTATTTATTTCTTTTTACATTTTCACCCCCATCTATCTTTCATTACATTCGAGTTAGAAAATATAGGATTTCTGAAGATGTCTTCACCAGGCCCATGTCTGCTTAGTAAAAACAAATTCTGTTGGATCATGTATCACAATGCCACAAATGGCTTTTAAACAGAAGGGATCAGTTAATGAATAGGGTAAGAGCTTTATAGCTCTCATTCTTTCTATTCCAGTGGAGTGGCTCAGACTTTTACTTTTGGAATCAGGGACTTAGGCTCTGATCCAGTGGGGACTATTGCTCAATACCTAATTTTTTTTTTGGCATTGAAAAGTGTAACTATATTACACTATTGCTAGCTCTTAATTATTGCTGCCATATTAACTAAGTCATGACAAGACAACTGAAAACAAGCTTCAGAAAAACAGCATTTATGGTGGAAACATTAATACAATTGTGAAAACATGCTTTGCTATGAGATTAAAAATGGGGGGAAATTGTATCCCAAGTCATAATGATTTACTGCTATATTACAGAAATAGTTGAAATGCTCCAATTGAGTGGATGTTTCTCTAGATCTTAAGGGCTGCAAATGCATCAGAGTGGTTGACAAATACATTTAAATATCGTTAATGCTGCTAAACCTGGAAAGGCAATTAGGGGCAATAAAATTTGTATTGAATTTGGATAAATTTTAGGCAATTAGCCTTCTTCTAAATGTAATTTCTGGCCAAGTAATCCATAGGGACACATGACTTATCTACATTTATTACTCATTACAGCAGAGTAATGCCTGTCACGGCTGAACAGCAAGGGATTTATCATCATAAATTCAGATCTGCTAATGGACTGAGTAGCCTTTTCCTCTGAAGCACAAATCCCTAGGCAGCAGATATGAAATATAAATTGACCATGGTGAAAGGACAGCTATAGAGTTAGTATATTTATGTACATATGTTTTCCCCCCTACGTATTTCCAAAGATCACAAAACAAGTTCAAGTCCAAATTGGGACCAATTGTAGAGTGCTGAGCTACCTTTCAAATGTAACAGCTCTTCATTTTGAAGATAGGCAAGACTTTTAAAAGGCAGGAGAATGAAGAAATAAGCTGGAGAATATGATGGAGCCACAGTCTGAAAGATCTTGAGTTCTTCACAGATGGTTAGGTAAGATGGTAATAAATGCAAGACAGCTTGAACCAAAATATATCGTAGGGACGTACCATTGAAACTGTTCTAATCAAGGCCTGACCTGAACCATACTCGGTCATAAATAAAAAAAACCCGATCCTGTTCTGAACAGAATGATTTCTGGCATACAGAGGTTGGAAACCTGATTGGTACTGTGCTTTTAGTTTAATTTTGAGGGTTTCTTTAATTCTAATTTTTTAACTTTAATTTTCCTGGACATCAGGGATAGGAGTAGTGAGGGAAGAGAGAGACTGAAAGTTATTGTTTCAATCAAAGTAAGCTAATAGGAGAAGGGGAAAGAGTGACTGAAATATGAGTCTAATCAGAACAGTTAGTCAATCATCCCAACTGACCTTTCTGCAGGCAGCATTTCTAGTTTTCACCAATCATTACAACTCTCTAGTTTTATGATTTTATCATATCGTACTATGATTCTGCTTTATACTCTCAGAATACACCTGATAGGCAGTGGCAAAGGTTTGTATGAACTGGCAGGCAGGCAAGGCTTCTGTCCAGTGTTCCCTCTAAGCTGTAGAGTTTTGTGAGCAAAAATTCTACTTTGTGAGCTACTGGCATTAAAGTTGTGAGCTACTGCATAAATTAATATGCTTTGGGGTCATCCTTCCTGAGCTAACACAAAAATGTGCGAGCTGGAGGCTAAAAATCTATGGGCTAGCTCACGTTAACTCAGCTTAGAGGGAACACTGTCCACATTTTCTAAGATTTCATGGGTGGCAATTTAGGAGAGGGCCTTCTCAGCTGTGGCACCAAAACACTGAAACTCTGTCCCCAGAGAATTGCTTGATCTTTTCGGTTGCCTTTTCCCACCACTAGATGACAACTTAAAAACTTACAAAATTTGAGGCAGAGTATGAGCTTTCATGAGTCACTGCTCACTTCTTCAGAGCAAGACTGATGAAAGCTCAAACCCTGCCACAAATTTTGTTAGTCTTTCCAGTGCTACTGGAGTTTTGCTCTTTTCTACTGCTATAGAGAGACTAACATGGCAACCCAGGGATTTTTTTCTGGAAAAAGAGGTGCCACACTCTCAAGGAGAAACACATGGGTGCCCCTCATGAACTTTTAAACACTTTTTAAATATAATTTTGTTGCCACAAAAAGATTCCAGAACTCTGTTCCACCACATTCCACCAGAAAAAAAAAAGCCATGTGGCTACCCAACTCTATCTGAATGAAAACTATGGGTGATTTCCCACACAGCTTACCGAGGAGTGAAGTCCCTCCTCACCGCCCAGCGTCTGCTCGGATTTCCCACCAACTGCTCCGCGGATTCAGGAAGTGCCGCACCTTTTGTGTTGCTAACGTAAACCAGGGTTTTAACGATTTCCATTTGAGATGCAAAAGGTGCGGCACTTCCTGAATCCACGGAGCAGTTGGTGGGAAATCCGAGCAGACGCTGTGCGGTGAGGAGGGACTTCACTCCTCGGTAAGCTGTGTGGGAAATCGCCCTATGATTGTTTCATCAAGTGATCCCTCTTTTTTGCCCTGCTTTTGTTGTTTTTAAGTTTGTGTATTGTTATGTCTTGCTATGCAATCCGGAAGTATTGCACAGTGAATGCTACAGAGGTGACCAGAGGAAGTCTCTGGTCACCGGATGTAGCGTGTGAAACTACTCCGCCAATGAAGTTCTGTGGTGGGAAGTTTAACTGGCCAGGATTGGACCTGGCCAGTCTGAGGGTTGTTCTGGGCTTTGTATATAAAGCGGGACCCGGCCCGCGTTTCGCCCTCTTGTGATGTATCAGCTAATAAAATATGCCTTCAATACGTCTCATCACTGAGTACATTACACTGGTGACGAAGGTGGGATCTAGCTAGCTAACTCCCCAAGCGGGAAGTCGATGACCTGGCTGGAGACGAGGAAGGCACGGAGCCGCAAGAGACAGAAGCGCCCACCGCCGTCACGGCGAACCCGAGTGTAACAACGGGCCACCTTGCTGAGTTCGACCCAGCCAACCACGAGAGGTGGGAGACCTACATGGAGCGGGTCGAATGCTACCTATGTGCAAACCTGATTACAGACGACAGCCACATGAGAGACGTACTCCTGAGCATCTGCGGGGAGGCCACCTTCAAGTTCACCAAATGTCTCTCGGCCCCCGCGAAACTCACCGAGAGAACATATGGGAAGATCGTCAGACTCCTCACCGGGCATTTCTTGCCCCAGCCTTCCATCATCACCCACCGATTTCTCTTCCACAAGAGAGATCAAGGGCCAGGAGAAATGGCTGCTGTATACCTGGCTGCTCTCTGCCAGATTGCAGGGAACTGTGGTTTCGACAAGCGGGAGGAAGCCTTGAGAGACTGATTCGTCTGGGGCCTCCAAGATGAAAGGCTGCAGCAAAAGCTCTTCGCAAAGGAGGAGCTCACTCTTCAACAAGCTTTCAACGGAATAACCGCGTTCGAGAGAACCAAAGAGGAGAAGCAGTCCACCAGGAAGAGATGGTGCCTGGTGACCCAGAGGACGAAGAGGCATTCCAGCTCTGCCGGCAACAAGGAATGGGCCTGAGAGCCCCCGTGCGGCAACGAGCAACAGAGAGACCAACCCACAGCAAGTGTGCCAGCTGTGGCGACCCCCACGAGAGACGGGACTGCCCCTATCGCAACATGGACTGCAGGAACTGTGGGAAGGTGGGCCACATAGTGCGGGCTTGCCAGGCTAAGGCCAATCGCAGACACCAGACCGCTCACCATGATTCGACCGATGCTCACACGACAGCATCAACCAGCCTACAGGTAATGAACTTGCCCCTCACTGCCCCCGACAAGGTCAGACTGTCAGTCATAATTGAGGGTGCTCCATGCCAAATGGAGGTGGACTTGGGCTCCTCCATCTCCATAATTTCGGAGGAGACCCTAAGAAAACTGTGCCCCTGTCGCCGGCTCAAATTGAGACCGGCTGATTTTATACTGCGGGACTTTCAGAAAAACCCCATACACATCCTGGGTTGGGCCATGGTACAGGTAGAGAGACAGAGCTTCAGGGGGCCACTGGACATTCTAGTGGTAAAGCGCCAGCTCACCACATTACTGGGACTGGCCCGGTTTCGATCGCTAGGTATTCAATTAGTGGGGGTGCAGCAGATACAAATGACCAACTTCGAGAACGTGTGCCGGGAATTCCCCGAAGTTTTTTATGGGTCCCTGGGGAGTTACAAGGGGCTGCCCATCACCTTACCCCTCGATCCCCTTGTTAGACCAATCAGACTGAAGGCCAGGCGAGTTCCGTTCACTCTAAAACCTAAAATAGAAGCGGAGCTGGACCGACTCACGGCCCAGGGAGTTCTAGAACCAGTGTCCTATGCGGCCTGGGAAACACCCATGGTCACGCCAGTGAAGCTGAATGGGGATGTGCAAATATGCGCTGACTACAAGTGCACTATAAATAAGGCGCTCCAGGACAATCCCTACCGCGTTCGGGTGGTCAGCCACGTCCTGGCGGCCTTAGCAGGCTCTAAGATTTTTGGGAAACTGGACCTGGCCCAAGCGTACCAGCAACTTCTGGTAGATGCCAAGACAGCAGAAGCTCAGACCATTGTGACCCACAGGGGAGCTTTTAGGGTATGGCGGCTGCAATTTGGGGCTAGTGTAGCTTGGGGATCTTTCAGAGCATAATGGACTCTCTCCTCAAAGGGATCCCCAGAGTGCAACCATTTTTCGATGATGTTCTGATCGCAGCCCCGGACACGGAGGAGTTCAGCAGCCGCCTGAGAGAGGTACTCCGCCGCTTCTAGGCGGCGGGTCTAAAAGTAAAGAAGGAAAAATGTTCACTAGGGGTGCCGAGGGTGGAGTTCTTGGGCTTTGCGGTAGACGCTGTGGGAATCCACCCGACGAAGGACAAGACCAGGGCGATAGTCCATGCCCTGCCCCCCACGTGCAAGGCAGAGCTGCAAAGTTTCTTGGGGTTATTAAATTTTTATCATTTGTTCTTGCACCACAAAGCAGCCATCGCGGAACCCCTCCACAGGCTACTCGATAAACAAGCCCCATGGGTTTGGGGAAAGCAGCAGGCCGCCGCCTTTCAGGCAGTCAAAGACATCCTTGTTTCCAATGCGGCGCTCCACCATTTTGACGAGACCCTGCCACTGATTTTGGCTTGCGATGCTTCCCCGTATGGAGTGGCCACTGTTCTGGGGCACCAACTCCCGGATGGGAGGGAGGTTCCTGTGGCCTACTATTCGAGAACCCTGACCCCCGCAGAGTGCAACTACGCTCAGATCTACAAGGAGGCTTTGGCAATCGTGGCGGGCGTTCACAAATTCAATGACTACCTGTATGGTAGGAGTTTCACGATTGCCACGGACCATAAGCCGCTCTTGGGCCTCCTCGCCCCAGACCATCAGACCCCGCAAATTTTGTCACAGCGCATCTTGAGGTGGAACCAGTTTCTGAACTCGTACACATACATCCTGGTGCACCACCCGGGCAAAGCCATGGGGCACGCTGACGCCCTTAGCCGCCTGCCACTTCCCTCGACGGACCCAGATCCCACCCCTGCCCACCATGTGATGCTTCTGGAGTCTTTGCCCAAGCGGCCCCTCCACGCCGCTGAGGTGGCTCGGGCCACAGGCAAGGACCGTATACTCACATGAGTTTTGGACTGGGTGGAAAGGGGGTGGCCTACGGGCAAACTGAACACTGAATCCAGGGTGTTCACATCACGCAGAGATGAGTTGTCCACATACAAGGGGTGCATACTCTGGGGTAGCAGGGTGGTGGTCCCCCCCATAATGCGGAAGCAAGTGTTAGAAGCTTTACACGAAACACACCCAGGGATAGTGAGGATGAAAGTCCTGGCACGCAGTTATGTATGGTGGCCGGGTATGGACGACGAGATAGAGGGGTGGGTGAGAAGGTGCCAACCCTGCCAGGAATCCTGGCCCGATCCGCCAAGCACCCCCGTCCACCGCTGGGAGTCCAACTGGAGTCTGTGGTCCCGGCTCCACTTAGATTTTGCAAGGCCATACCAGGGCCAAATATTCTTTATCCTGGTTGATGCATATACTAAGTGGTTAGAGGTGATCCCTGTAGCTTCCACCTCCACAGCAGCAGTGGTCAGAGCCTTGTGAAGGGCCTTTTGCACGCACGGAATCGCTGATACCCTGGTCACGGACAATGGGACCGCTTTCACCTCCCGGGAATTCCGGGAGTTTGTGAATAGGTACCTCATCAAGCACATCCAGTCCGCCCCCTTCCATCCGGCCACCAACGACCAGGCAGAGCGCATGGTGCGCACCACCAAAGACGCCCTGGGTCGCATTGTACAGGAGGACTGGGACCACCGCCTGGCAGCCTTCTTATTTCATAACAGAATTACCCCCAACCTCGTTACCAGGTCAAGCCCTGCCAAACTACTAATGGGGAGGAAATTGATCACGAGGTTAGACAGGCTACATCCATACAGGGCCACCAACGTCTGCAGTTCCCCCGAAGTCAGGGAAGCGGTGCGGGGATTCTTTCCGGGGGACCCGGTCTACGCAAAGAGTGGGACCCGGAGTGGGTTGCTGGCCGGGTGCTTCGGGTGATGGGGTCCCGCTCCTACGAGGTCTCGTCCGAGGGGAGTCAGATCCTAAGGAGGCACATAGACCAGCTGCGCCGCCGCACCTTGCCGGAAGAGCCAACAGTGAGTGGGGAAGTGGTGAGCGGGGGAGAGCTAGCAACAAACCCCCCGGAAGCGGCCCTGCAGGCGCCGATCCTACCGACAACGTGAGTGGAAGAGCAAACCAGCGGGGGGCACGACCCACCCAGACTGGCTGTTCTGGAACTGCAACTAGAGTCGGACAGCCACCCGCCAGTGTCAAGTCCCCGAGAAGAAACCCCCTCCATGGCGGCCACTCCAACACCTCAAATAACCCCGAGGAGGTCAACCCAGCACTCTATGTGTCTTGAACTAGGGGGGGAAGAGTGTTGTGTCTTGCTATGCAATCCAGAAGTACTGCACAGCGAATGCTACAGAGGTGACCAGAGGAAGTCCCTGGTCACTGGATGTAGCGCACGAAACTACTCCGCCAATGAAGATCTGTGGCGAGAAGTTTAACTGGCCAGGATTGGACCTGGCCAGTCCGAGGGTTGTTCCGGGCTTTGTATATAAAGTGGGACCCAGCCCGCGTTTTGTCCTCTTGTGATGTACCAGCTAATAAAGTATGTTGCCTTCAACACGTCTCGTCACTGAGTACATTACATGTATTTTATTATATTGTTGGAATATTTTAAACTTTGCTTAAATTGTTTTAATGATGAGTTTTTGTTTGGTTTTCATGGTTTGTAAGATGTATTTTTAATATGTATGTTTTAATCTGCTAACTGCCTAATTAGGGGTGGGAAGGCAAGGTGTGAATCTTGTAAGTAAATAAATGTACACAAATTCAAAGATTATCATCTGTCAATTTTCCTCTGTCGTTTTCTGTCAATGGCAGTGAATAGGTTGAGGAGATCTCTAACTTTTTTGGCTACAACTCCACAATAATGCCAAATGGTGCTGTCCTAAGCAGAATTGCATCCGTTTGAGACCTTTAGAAGGGTTATCTCCTTTTAGGATTGCACTTCAAGAACATTAGCAGACACTTCTAATCACCTAGTGCTGGGCTTATCATGATTCAAAAGGGGCTTTCAGCACCCCAGTTTACAATCCTGTATATACATGTGAAGCTTCACAACAATAAAGGGGAGAGCTTTGAGCAGACATCCCTTAGCATATTTCTAGCACGCCCCTGAACTGAAATGCACTGGAAATATTTTTGAGATGTGGGAATGCTCCATGAATGCAGAATGATTGATTTTTTTTTTTTTTTGCCTGTGCCTGTGTTCATTAGGTTCACATTGGCTTGATGAGACCCAAAGTTTAATATTGCCTCCATTTGCCCCAACTTTCTTGGCTATTCTGACAAATTTCCTGCATGTGAAATGGCTAATTCCCAATCCCATTGTCAACAATCAAAAAATCAGTTTAGAATATATATATTCAACTTTCCTCTAAAACAAATACTAGAAGAACTGGCTCAATCATTTTCCCCTTAAATCCATGTAAGCTGCAATTCTAAGCATAATTGGGTTGCTTAAATCCTATTGAAATTGCTGGGAAATAGGAGACTTCCAGTTTCAGAAATGCGCGTTTAGAAGCAGCTTGGACTGATGCGTCCAGAGCCGCTTCTAAAGACAACTCGACTCTGGGGCCCAGGAAGGGTCCCAGAAGGCAGGGTGCTTGAGCAGTAGAATGGGGGTGTCAGCAGAGGCGGCTGCCCCCTGATCCCGCTTGCTCCTAGCCTCATCGCTCCGATCGCCATTTTTAAATGGCAAGAGGGTCAACCACCAGCTTCTTTTCTTCTTCTTGCACTCTACATTTTGGACTTTAAAACTCTGTAATACTAAGACAAGCAACATCGATCTTGCTGCTACTGTAAGTGTTCTTTCTTCATGTTATTGATGTGAATGGCAGTATCTCTGACAAGCAGGGAAATGGAGAACCAGGGCTGAAGCAAACGTCAAGTGAGGCAAAAGACTGAGAAGGGGGCGGGGAGGGTAACTCTCTCTCCTTCTTTTTCAAGGCTTGTAAAAGTTTCTGCCTATCCTGGTAATCTTTATAACACCTGCATGAGGAGATCACGCCAATTTTTAGTTATACAAGAGACTTGATGGCTGAATTTAACTGATTTGCTTTAAATCCCCTTTAGGGGAAAAAAAAGTTTTGGATTTTAGGAAGTTGTTTGCTTGCAAGTTTATTTGGATGTGAAGGAAAGCTGGCTTAAATTACTTTGAAGCTTAAATTGAAGTGCTCTGAATGAATTTATAAGAGTCCCAACTGAATTTTATTTTTATTTTTTTCAAGTAATAAATGGTTTATTTGTAAAAGATTCTTAGTACAACTATAACGTGAAGTAATACAAAATTGCGTATATCTTGATAAGTTTGAACAATTAAAATCGACAAAAGGATAAAAAAAAAACCAAAATAACAACAAGACTAAAAACAAAAAACAAACATCCAACCGTGAACAATGGATTTTAACCAGCAAAAGTTATGTAACCAAAACAAAAGAAAAAGGGAGAGGAACAAGCCAATGTTAAAATTGCGTGGTCATATACAGTGGGGTGGGTCATAGCCACAGGAAGTCTTTATATAATTTACTTTTGTTATAGGAATTTATATAAAAAGGGTCACTATCAATCTTTCCCAGAACAGGAAACCAAATTGCAATATATTTCGAGTGGGCTTGGTAAGGATCAGTAGTATCCAAGGACGCCTGAATCTTGTCCATTGCTATGTGTTCCCAAATTTTTAAGAGCCAAGTGTCGAGGGAAGGGTTGTTAGAATTTTTCCAGGATTGAGCTACTGTTGTTTTCGCGGCCGTTAAAAGTTTGGCCATAAGGGATCTTTTTGAGGACGACAATTTGGAACCAGGCCAATGATTAAGAAGTATTATCTTGGGATCTTCAGGTATTATGGTTTCCAGTAAAGTTGAGAGATGAGAGCAGATTGAGGACCAAAAAGGTCTTAGTTTAGGGCATTCCCACCAACAGTGGATGTAGGAAGCTTTGAGACCGCAGTCTCTCCAGCAGAGTGAGGAAGTTGAAGTGGTCATATGTGAGAGTTGGATAGGGGTAAGGTACCAACGGGCAATTAATTTGAAGTTTTGTTGAGATATGTTTATGATATTAGAATGTAAAATTTCACTTTCCCAAATAGTGTCCCATTGGTCTGGAGAGAGCGTGAACCCACAGTCCTTATGCCATGAGGTTGTGTATGAGGGTAGTGAGGATTCTAATTTGGATAAAAGAATACGATATATTCTTTCAAATTAGACATCTACTTCAAGACTCCCAACTGAAAACATCACTTTCCCGCCCAACAACAGACTTCGAACACCTGATTCTTCATTTGCAGGACCCCGAAAAGTCGAAGGGTCTTATTTCCTGAATTTTAAATGCTTGTGAATATTTTATACTGACTTATAAGACATAGCAGGATCTCTGGTTGGAAGAAGAACACTTCTGCAAATTTCCAAAGTGGATTTTTACCTATTCTTGTTGGATGATATGGATATAACTCTTTAACCTTGTTTTTATTTTTTTACTTTTTTTCCTTTTATCTGTGGCTGGAATATTTTTGACATGGATTAAATATTTTTGGCTTTGGATTCTTTTTTTTAATTCACCCTTCTTTCTTTTGCATTACCAAATATGGAACTTTTTTCTATTTTCTATTACTTTTTGCTTTTCCTTTTGGGAGTGCCTGGTTGTTGGTTTTTTTGGATCATTGGCTTAATTTTTAATTCTTGATTTCACTCTTGGATCACAAAGAGGTTATTCAGCCCTGGATTACAAATTTATACCTTGAAGTTCCTGAAATTTGAAGTTGCTGAAAGACGTTGTAGTGACTTGGATTTCAACTGAATCAGCATTGCTAGAGAACTTGTAATAGTGAAATGTTTTGTTTTGTTTTTTGCTGTGAACTGAATTTTTTTGCCTATTGACTATTAAGTGTGGTTGGCTAAAAAGTTTTATTTACTATTATTCTTACTATTGTTTTGGCTGCCACAAATTGTTGATAAAAGCTAGAAGGCTGTTTTCTTTTTAAAACTATTTCATAATAAGGGCATTGCTGGGTGGAGATTAGCTTATCTGTTATAAACAGAAACATAGAGTTTCAAAACAAACTCTGAAGAGGCATTATTGGAGGTGACTGTGAGTGTGCTTATTCTAATAAGAATGGAAAACAAAGCTGGGATTGGTTTCAAAGTAACAGTAAAAAAAAAAGAAAACAGAGAAGGAAAGCCACCAATTCCTTCACCTAATGCTCCACCTGGGCCAGGGAAATTTATGACCATGCAGGGAGATATGAAAAAAATGCAAAACATCTTAATGACTACGCTAGCGGAGCTGACTAGTAAAGTAGACAATATTGGTGAACAGATGGCAGAGATTAAACAAGAGCTTTTGGAAAACAGCAGACAGACAGCTGAGACTAACAAACTTAAAAGTATTAGATGGTCAGGTGACAGAGAATATCCAAAATGTGGAACATCTGGAAAAAAAACAGAATATACATGACTCTAGACTTTTGCAGTTGGAAATAGACAGAGCTGACTATATGCTGAGGTTTCAAAATATAGCAGAAGAGAAAACTGAAGATTTACAGAAAATTTTAAGTGAAGCCTTGGCTGAAATTTTACAGGTGATTCCTCAGAGGATGGAAAAAGAGTTTGATCAAGTTAGATGGGTGCCATCAAGTTACACAAGATGAAATAAATTATCTAGTGAAGTTCATATAAAGCTCACAAGAAAAAGGACTAAAGATGACATTTTGAAGCAAGAAAGAGACAGACCTATGATGATAGCTGGAAATATGGTGAAAATTCTAAGAGAGGTACTTTGGCCAGTGAGACAAAAGAGGAGAGAATATCAAGCATTAACAGACTTTTTGAAAGGAAGAGAAATACCCTATATGTGGCTAATGCCAGAAGGCCTTCTTTTTACCTACCAGGAGAACAGAAAAAGGATAAATTCCATTTTCAAAGCTCAGAATTTTCTGGATAGAGTGAAGGAAAAAAAAGGCAAGGAAAAGGAGGAGGATGATGAGGAGGAAGAAAGTTCTGGTGAAGCGAATCCAAATGAACCACGGAGATACCACACAAGACAGCAATCCAAAAAAGATAAGAAAGATAATGATAAGCAAAACCCATAATGGCCTCAATAGTTTCAATTAATGTGAATGGACTTAACTCTCCTGTCACAAGGAGGACGACTTTTAGATATTTGATAAAAATGGAAATGGACACAATTTGCTTACAAGAAACTCATATTTTAACTAAAGATCAACATCTTTTAAAAAATAAAAAATTAGTTATTTATTTACAGCAACAGGCATGAACAAGAAGAAAAGGGGAGTGGCAATATATATGTATTAAAGACAAATTTAACCCACAATTGCAGTATGCTTCTGAAGATGGAAGAATTATAATAGTGGAAATTACAGTGGATAATAAAAAAAAAAATTACTTGCAAATATCTATGCCCCAAATGATCAACAAGAGAATGTTTTTTCAAGATTTACGTCTTAAATTATCAAACTTGGAGTATGTAGAATATTGTCTAATAGGAGATTTCAATGTAGTCTCTGACAGACAACTGGATAAAAAAAAGCACAGACTAAAAGTAAAAGTTCTCAATTGCCAATTAGTTTTTGGAAATTAGCAGAAGAACTAGATTTGGTTGCTGTATGGAGAACAAGATATCCTAACTCTAGAGACTTTACCTACTATCCTTCTAGCCACCAAATTTGGTCAAGAATTGATATGTGTTGGCTTTCTGCAAGCATAATCAAAGATCTAGTTGAGACAAAAATTCAACCAAGAGTTTCAGAGCATAGTCCTGTAATGATAAAGCTCAAAGGTACATGAATGAGAATATCACGGAGGCTAAATATCTCAATTTTGAAAGTTAAAGACTTTCTTAAAGAATCTAAGGTGGAAATGGAATCTTTTTAAAAACAGGATATGACACAAGATGTAAAGATGCAAGTAAAGATGCTAAAGCTTATTATAGGGGCCTTGCAATTAGATATAGTATCAAGAAAAAGAAAGAAAGAACTGAAAATTTTCAAAATCTAATGTCACAAGCCAGAGAAGCTGAAAAGAATCTTAAAAAACAACTGACGAAACATGAATTTCAAAAAAAGGTGAAAGAAATGCAACACCAATTGAACTTGATTCTTATGGAGGAGATAGAGATTAAATTGAGGTATGCCAGACAAAAAATTTTTAAACATGCCAACGAGCATGGAAGATGGTTGGCTTATAAGATGAGCAAAGAAAAGGCCAAAAGAATAATTACAACACTGAAAGATGAGAATAATAAAGAGAAAACTCAAAAGCAAGAGATATGTCAAATCGTGGAACAGTTCTATAAAAAATTATATGAAGATAAGCAAGCTCGTAAAATAGATTTAGAAGAATATATCAACCAAAATAATCTCAATGAATTTACAGAAGAGCAAAAAAATTTTTTAAATGAACCAATAACAATAAGGGAACTTGGAGACGCAATGGCATCTCAAAAGAATGGCAAAACCCTGGATCCAGATGGATTGCCTGCAGAATTCTACAAAGCCTATGAGGAGTCTTTATTATTACCATTTAGCATCTTATTGAAAAGATTCAAGAGGAAGGCCAAATACCAGTTTCATGGCAAGAAGCTACAATATCTTTGATTTCAAAAGAAGATACTGATCTGAAAGATATTAAAAACTATCGTCCAATCTCCCTTTTAAATGTGGATTATAAAATTTTCACTGCAACATTGGCAAAACATTTAAAGAAAGTCTTACAGTCTACAATACATTATGACCAAGCAGGTTCTTTCCTAGAAGATATTTGAAAGATAATGTCAGAACAGTTTGTAATATCTTGAAATATTATGAAACTCCTCCAGAGAAACAATTGGCTCTAATTTGTTTGGATGCTGAGAAGGCCTTCGATAATGTTAGTTGGCAATTTATGCTACAGCAATTGAAAGGTATGGAATGTGGTGAAAACTTTTTGAGAGTGGTAGAAGCAATATATTCTGTTCAAAGTGCAACGGTGACAGTGAATGGCGAACTATCAGATGAAGAAGAAGAAAAAGAAGATATTGGTCTCTAAATATGTTTTGCAAAGCAAAAAATCTAGAATCAAACTAAAGACATTGCAAGACTTTAAATTAAGAGCAGGTATGGGCCTTCCAGACTGGCAATTGTATTACAAAGTTTCTGTGCTTTTGCGTGTAAGAGACTGGATACTATTGAATGATAAGAGACAATTGTTGTTAGAGGGTCATGATCTCACTGTGGGGTGGCATGCGTATCTATGGTATTAAAGACTTGAAGGCCATTCCTATTTTAAGAACCATTGGTTTCGAAAATCCTTGTACCACATGTGGTCATGGCTAAAAATCAGAATTTATAAAAAAAAAAATTCCAAGATGGGTCTCTCCAGTAGAAGCATTTACTCATCCAAATCTTCTAAAACCAAATCAGAATTATAGGTATGATGCCCTGTTAGGAAAAGATAATCAATTGAAAACAAGAGAAGAGTTGGAAAATATGGACATCAAAATGAACTGGTGGATGAGAATGCAAGTTGAATCTAGGTATGCCAAAGACAAGGTGACAGGTTTCAATACAGAACAATACTCATTTGATAAAATGTTTTTGGGTGCACAAGAAAAGCTAATCTCCAAATTATATGCATATCTACTTCAAATGAAGACACAGGACGAAGTTGTAAAAGATTGTATGGTTCAATGGGCGAAAAATTTTGGTTATAATATTACATTAGAAGAATGGGAGAGACTGTGGAAGTTCAATGTTAAATTAACTAGGTCAGTAAAATTTAAAGAAAATTTGTACAAGATGTTTTATAGATGGTACTTGACCCCACAGAAATTGTGTAAGATTTATACTAATACATCTAACAAATGTTGGAAATGCACTAAACAGGTTGGTTCTTTTTATCATATGTGGTGGACATGTGAGACGGCGAAGGGTTATTGGAAAATGGTACACAAAATACTACAGAAGATTATGAAGACACAGATCCAATTCAAACCAGAACTATTTTTATTGAATATATTTCCTGAGGACTATTCCAAAGAAATGAGACATTTGTTGGCACATTTCAACACAGCAGCCAGGATTCTCTTGGCGCAGAGATGGAAATCTCAGGAAATTCCCACGAAAATGGACTTGGTGGGAAAAATTCTGGAAACAGAAGAGCTGAACTTTCTATCCCAGCTGTTGGCTGGGAGATCTAAGAAAGAAGCAAGAAAATAATGAATGAAATTTTATGCCTGGTTAGACACACAAGACTCTTAAGATTCTCTGGTGTGAACTTATTTCTCTCTTTTTTCCTATATTTTATATTATAAAATTGACTTTACTGGAATTGTCAAAACTAATAAATAACTTAACCAAAAGATTTATAATATAAAATTTTAAAATGTTGATGATGTTTAGCATAGAGATAATATGTAAATGATAATATGACAATTTATGTAAAGATAATATAAAGATAATAGAGATAATATGACAATTTATGTAAAGAAAGTATTGTAGATGTAAGCTTGTATTCTTTGAAAGTATTTGTATGCAGAAGAAGCTTAAAATGTATTGTGCTCTCTACTCTCCCTATCCCTCACCCTTACTTTTTCTGAAACTAATAACACTTTTTAAAATTGAAGTTGCTGGGAAATAAAAGCTCACACAGTATTGTGCTCTTAGCAAAATTGCTAAGTAAAAAAAATCACTTACTATGTTTCTAACTACTTAAAATTAGCTTTTAATTAAATTATTTAAGTTAATTAAAACTACTTTAAAATAATTTAAATGCATTTACGAGGATCAATGTACACAGCAAAATCGTGCATGCCTCTCCTGTCTAATATTCTGCATAATCTTTCATTCTGGGTCTCATCTTTTAAAATTATGAAAGAATAATGTTTTCAGGGATGATCATGTGCCACTGTCTGAGGGCTGAACCTCCTAGTTTAAGATGGCAGAAATGGTGAGTGGGAGCAAGATTTATTTCTGCTTGCCTACAACAGAGATATGTGGCTGACTGCAGGTGAGAATGTTAAAACAGCTTACTTTGATTAAAAGGATAGCGAGAGTTGAAAGTGTGAATGGAAGTACTGTGCTGAAAAGGGGTCACCATCAGTCTGATATTGGTTAATTAAAAAAAGAAAGCTGAATTTAAGGACTAGAGATCAAATGCATCTGGACAAATGAACTAGGGTGAAGTCAGCAATGAATTATGTTGTCGGCTTTGCTTCAGCATCTCCCCCCCGCTCCCATTCATAATATAGGTGACATTAGCACAATATTAATTGTGTTGCTTGCATAGCCTTCAAATTGCATTTAAAAAAAAAATACCCTGACAATCATCACACAAATATTGTGAGGGTATAAGCCAAAGAAAGTTGACCTGGCTGAGCACTGCTCACACAAGTATGTAATAAGAGGAACATCTGCTCTTGGATGCATCTACCTGTTTTGTTGATTTGATTCAGAGCATGGGTTTAAAAGTCTTTCAGTAAAATTCTAAAAGAATGCCGATAAGAATGTGCCCATATTGTGAATGAAAGCTAAATTCCACACTAGAAATTATTAGAAAAAGGACTGAAAATAAAATATCCAGAGATGCCAATTCAGAATGCTAATTGGCAGAGACACCAATGCAGAATCTGGGAAAAAGAGCTGCTGTGAGGAGCCCCGCGCAGAAGGGAGGTAAGTGCTAAGTGACATTATCATAGAGTTGGAAAGTGCCTCCAGGAAAGTACCTCCAGGGCCCCCTGCACAGTGCCGGAAATTCACAAATACCCCCTTGTACCCAGTGATTCCTGTTATGCCCAGAAGATGGCAAAAAAGAAGAAAAAACTCCAGGGATCCCTGGCCAAACTGACCTAGAGAAAAATTGCTTTCAGACCCCCAAAATGACAACCAGCATTTTCCTGGGCATGTAAGAAAGGGCCACAAGAACTAAGCACTGATGCTACCCTTCCTGTCCTCCCTCTCATGATCTGCCTCAGTTCACAGAATCAGCATTGCTGTCAGATGGCCATCTAGCCTTTGTTTAAAAACTTCCAAGAAAGGAGAGCCCATCACCTACCAAGGAAGCCTCTTCCACTGAGAAACCACTCTGTCAGGAAGTTTTTCTTAATGTTTAGCCAAAAATTCTTCCACTTTAATTTCAGCCCACTAGTTCTGGTCTGACATCCTGGGGTAACAGAAAACAACTCTGCACCATCCTCTATGATAGCCCTTCAAGTATTTGAAGATGGTTCTCATATCACCTCTCAGTTATCTCCTCTCCAGGCTAAACATACTGAGCTCCTTCAGCCTTTCCTCATAGGACTTATGCTCCCCCTTAATAACTGTATGACAATTGCCAGGGTATTTTTAAAAGAGTTTGGCTCCTTTTAGTTGGGGGGGGGGAGGGGGAGAAAGCTGTATTTATCAAATTTTGTCCAATGGCATTTTTTAAGACGTAGGGACAGATCAAAAATATGATATGTCCGCCTGAAATCTGAAGCGGTATGGTCTATACTCATGTCTCTTTAACCAAGTTCCAGATGGCTTTAAAAAGCTTTTAGGAGTCTCTAAAAGGAAACCATATGATTTCATGAAGCATTATTGATCAGTTCCCATAAGCTGTGATAGCTACGTAGAACATCTACACTCATGGACAGATGTCCTCTGAGTGCTAAATGTTGAGGAAGAACAGCTATCACCTTAATACATTTCTTATCAGCTTCTCAGAAGAATCCTGTAAGAAACAGAGTATATGAACTCTTAATCTTATGGAATATAGAGAATGGTTTGGAAAAACACATGCCAACCTGGCTGGGCCACTCCCAAGTCTCCAAAGACAGATTTTAAATGACAGAGAGATATCCCCAGAGTTTCAACAGGGGCTCCCCAAAGTAACCCCATAACAGCTAGTTGGCAGGCACCCTAGTCAGACAAGACAAACAAGGGAAGCATGCTCACAACTCTCCAGTCCCAGAGCAAACTTCACCACCAGTTGAAGCATGTGCACCAGGCAGATGTGCACAGCTCTGCCAGTATGTTAGTGCCAGTATCCATGACTATGTACCCACAAATATTCTTGCCAACATCCACCCACTTCCTCATGCTACTCTGTATCACAGTGGTGATGCTTTGTGTTGTGTGGTCTGCATCCATGCCCTGAACATGGAGCAGAACCAATTTTCAAGCCTGTTAGCAGAATTGTCTCTTCCTGGGGCCTGGACTATGTCCTAACAGTCTAGACAGAGAGGTTTTCTGGCTAACATTAGTGGGCATGAGGGAAAAGTAGCCATGCTGTTAGCTGCTCACTCTGGAGAGCCAAGCCTTGGCCATTGCACTGTGGAGTGGTGCATGGTGGGTAAGACTCATCACCACATGGTCCTCTGCGAGGAGATGGAGTATTGGGGAGCCAGGTGTTGGGAACTGCTGGTGTCTAGGCAGTGCTAACAACTCTGTTGCCTCTGTGGACAGCCCCTGGAATAGACCAGGGGAAGAAGGCTCTGAGACCCTTGCTGATTCCCAGCTATGGACAGGCTCCAGTGGACTGGCAGGGATCGGGGCCTGCGGTACACAGGGGTGGAGGACTTCTTCTCCCCACAACGAGAACCCTTTGCACCCACTTTCACAGAGGGGTTGGTTCACAATCAGGAAGTATAAATGAGGGTCATCAGCTGAGGCACCCAGTAGCTGAGCCCCTCTGCTTGGCATAAGCAGAGAGACAGGGTGGTTCAGAGCCCTGAGTCCACATAACCAACCCTCTAACCCCAGAAGGGAAGAGGAATTCTCAATCAGGAATAAATGAATGTGCTCTGCTTTCAATGAGTTCCCTGCTTCTCTGTCTAACTGCCAACTGCCAATGGAGGAGAGGCTGAAAAGCTGAGCTGAGGGTATATATAGCATTCTGATCCCATAGAGCAGATTGGGAACTCTATTATTGGTAGCCAGCAAGGCCTGTTAAGCTTTGGCGGTCCCCAATCACTGAGGCTGGAGAATTCTATTGCTTTGAAGGTTTGTAAAATTTTAGTTGAGTGGAGACTATCTGGAAATGTATCCAATCACAAGCCACCATGAACAGCATAAAAGTTTGTGAAATGTTCATGCCAGTCACCCTGCCACAAACTTTGCTTTCTGAACCATGAACTGGCCAAAAATTTATGTTGAACTTTACTTTGTGGACTGAATCATGCTCATTAGTAGTCATTCAGCCTGGATAACCCTGACATTTGAGCCCTGTTTATTTATTACACTTAACACATGTCTCTCTCTCTCTCGGCTTGACTTCGTGAACGAAGATTTAAGAAAGGTGCAGTAGTCCACGTCTGCTGCAGGCTCGCTGGTGGCTGACAAGACCAATGCGGGACAGGCAGGTCCAGCCACAGTGGCTGCAGGGAAAAGTCTGATTTGGGGTTGGTGCTGTAGCAGTACGATTCTTCCTCGATCTCCTTTTGTCCTCAAGACCAGCTATGCATGCGTTCTCAAAGGAAGAGACAGCCTGGTGGATGGTGTGCCTCCATGCTTTGCGATCTGAGGCTAGGTCAGACCACTGGTGATGGTTAATGCAACAGGTACCAAGGGATTTCTTCAAGGAGCCCTTGTACCTCTTCTTTGGTGCCCCTCTGTTTCGATGGCCGGTGGAAATTTCGCCATACAGGGCAATCTTGGGAAGGAGGTGGTTTTCCATCCTGGAGATATGCCCTGCCCAGCACAGCTGTGTCTTCAACAGCAATGCCTCGATGCTTGTAACCTCCGCCCGCTTGAGGAGTGTTGGTCACAAAGTCACTCCAGTGGATGTTGAGGATGGTGCGAAGGCAGCGCTGATGAAACCGCTCAAGGAGTCGCAGGTAATGACGGTATAAAACCCACGATTCAGAGCCGTAGATGAGGGTTGTCATCACAACCGCTTTGTAAACATTGATCTTTGTGCCTTTTTTCAGATGCTTGTTGCTCCACACTCTTTTATGTAGTCAGCCAAATGCACGGTTTGCCTTAACACTTAACACATGTAAATCCTACCTATATGGACATAGATGTGTTTGTAAAGAGAGAGAGAGAGAGCATTCACTTTACTAGTGAAACCAGGGACTGGTACCAGGATAATGTCACATTTCAATCACAGGTTCAGCTGTACATGCATTGACTGTAACATGAGAATTACTCAGTACACATGCCAAAAACAATCCAGTTTGCACTATACATGGACTGTGCATTCACTGTAACTAGTTCACAGAACTATGGTGCCATCCTAAGCAAACTTCTTCTAAGGTCATTGTTTTTAATGGGTTTAGTAGGATGTTTCTCTTCTTAGGTTGGAACCACAGGTTTTACACTGTTCACCTTGGTTTGCCAAGTCATCCCATGCTGATGGGATCATTTAATCTGGGGAAGAAAAGTGATTTTCCATTTGTGCTCTCCATAGTGATATAACATTCCTCTCTCTTGATTTGCTGGACTGCCTAGTTTTACTTTGTAGTAAACCTACCGGTATTTCTTTTTTATACCCCTGTTTCTTTTTTGTACCGCCTTGCTGATGTGGGGATCCAGGCGTCCGCCTTGCAATGGCTGGTCTCTTTTCTCCAAGGTTGGGGACAAAGGGTGGTGATAGGGGAAGAATCATCCCAAAGGCACCCACATATATGGTGTGCCACAGGGTGCGGTTCTCTCCCCAAAGTTATTCAACATCTATATGCGCCCCCTTGCCCAGATTGTCAGGAGATATGGGCTGGGATGTCACCAAATTGCAGATGACACCCAGCTCTATCTATTGATGGGCAGCCACTCTGACTGTACCCCAGAAAATCTAGACCTGGATCTTCAAGTCATAGCAGCTTGGCTCAGGCTGAGTTGGTTGAAGCTGAATCCGATGAAGATAGAGGTTCTCCATCTGAGTTGGGGTGGCCCAGGAAGGGAGATCCCTTTGCCAGCTCTTGACGGGGTGCCACTGATATCGGCCCTCAAGGTCAAGAGCTTGGGAGTACTCCTGGAGTCCTCTCTGACAATGGAGGCCCAGGTAGCAGCCACAAAACTGCCTTTTTACATCTTTGGCGGCTATGGCAGTTGGCCCCTTTTCTAGAATATGGCGACCTAGCTATGTTGATCCATGCCATGGTCACCTCGAGAAAAGATCACAGTAATGCTATCTACATGTGGCTACCCTTGAACCTGACTCGGAGACTACTGCTAGTGCAAAACACTGCAGCACAGCTGTTAATGAGGCTCTCTAGTTGGGAGCACATCCGGCCAGTGCTGAAAGAAATGCACTATTGTGCTCCGAGTCTGTTTCAAGGTGTTGTTTTTGACCTTTAAAGCCCTTTATGGTCGGGGGCCTGCCTATCTATGGGTCCGCCTTTCTCCACATGTTCCCCAGAGAGCACTGCATTCAGGGACACAAAACCTATTGTCCATCCCTGGACCAAAGGAAGCCAGGCTGTGTTCTACACAGGCTAGGGCTTTCTTGGTGGAAGCTTCAGAAATGTGGAATGCCCTCCTGGAGGCCATAAGGGCCCTGCGGAACCTTTCTCAATTCTGCAGGGCCTGCAAAACCAAATTGTTCTGACAGGCCTTCAACACCTAACCGGGAAGAACTGCCACCTCACATCGCTGAGAAGTTCCGAACATCATATGATCACTAGATCACTATACACAATACATCACTAACAGAAAAAAAAGAAAGATCCTGCCATACCAAAGTTGTATAGCACCACAAAATGTTTTAAAATGTTTTAAATTGCATTATAGTATTGATTGTTAACCGCCCTGAGTCTGCTAGCAGCGAGGGCAGGATAGAAATTGAATGTAATAATAATAATAATAATAATAATAATAATAATGTATATCTATTATTTTTGTAACCTGAGAGTCATATTTCATAAATCTGATGATGCATCTCACTCATGAAGTCTTATGCCACCAGACTTCTTGTTATTATATCAACTTGCAAAATGGCTTAAAGTGCAATCCTAATCAGAGGTACACCATCCTAAGAGCATTGACTACAATGGATTTAGTAGGCTATAACTCTGCATGGGCCTACACTATTGATTTCCCAAATATTATCCATTCCAAAACTCAGTATCTATTGCAATGAAGCAAGTGGAGAAAATGGCTAGACCAAAAAAAAAGATGATTAGGAAAAATAGGGAAAGAGAGAGGTGAAAAGCTGCCATTTTGAGTATTTAAATTAACAATACTTAATGATTTTGTATAATTAGTCATTTGCCTGCTGAAGCCTTGTAGTAACTAATGTATTAAACATTTGTAATAACGTATTTTTTATTCTCTCCCATCCTTGTGAAAGAACTTCTAATTATACTTTTTCAGTGAAATGCTTATATTTTAATTGCCCATCCTGACTTCCTTGCTTCCTGGAATTATTAAAGGAAGGTACCCTCAGTACTGGTCCAGTCTAGACTTAGTACATTTTCAAGGAAGAATTTTGCAGTTATGAGCCCAAATGGATGTTCAACTAGGCCTCAACCTTTCAAAACCTACTGATGTCGAATAGTCTTGTACTGGTTGCCATGCCAACTGATACCACAAGAACACTCTGCGGGGTGGGGGAGGTTCATCTTCTAGAAAGCTTCACCAGATGTCTTCAACAAATTGCCATGAAAAAGACTTCAGACTGTCAGCCTTGTTAGGAGGTTAAAAAAAAAAATCAGCTGAAGAGATGTCCCTGCCTCCACCTCAGATAAAGCTGAGCCATAAAATATGTAGACCTGTGCTGGTCTCACAGTAAACCAGTAAAATCCTCCCCCAACAACTCCCCTTACTTCCTGTAGCAGGATTTTTAAAATATTTATGTTCCTATTTCTACATGTAGTGCAAGGCCATTATGCTTTGCAGCTGACAGCGTCTGGCAATGCAAAGCTTGAAGCATCTGGCTGGCAGCGGAGAATGAGAACAAGTTGATAAATTATTGATTTACATAAATCAACACCCTTTAAATATTGGTCTTTTGAAGCAAAAAAGAAAAAAAAGCAGCAGCAGCTTTTGTAATATTTTCCACTGAGAAATGTTGATCTGAATAGGATGCCTTATGTTTTTTGCTTCTGTCGAAGTTATAGTTGTACACATAGTAAATTTGACAATGATACGTAAATGTCAATTTTCCCAGCCAAATTATTATGAATGTCCAAATACTCATAGAAATCCCAGTGTATGCTTGCCAACCAGGGATTGTTACCACAGAGTTATTTAAATAATGGAGAAATGTGTATTTGTTTGGGATCATTTGCAAATTTCATATAGGATTGTCAGTGTTCATGTATCAACATATGCCAAATTTTAGACATTTACTTTCTCTCTCTAATAGGTTTTATTACTAAGCAAAAAAACCCCAAAGCCATCAGCCTGATAGTGGTCTTGAAATCTATGTGTATTTTCATTACATGATTTTAAGAACTGAAATGTAAACAAAATTCAGAAGGAATCAAAAATCAGCATTTTCATATTTGGGGCCTAATTCTGTAGCTATGAAATTGTGTCTGTTAACTGAATAATCTGTTAATTATGATCAACATTTTGTGACATAGATAGCAAACTCAGAAAGGTTTTTTGTTTGCTTGTTGCTTTAACCAAAAGACCTGCTAAACCACATAAAGGCATGGAACACAATATATTGTGGACCCCTCAAGAGTCTCACTTGGTGCTGAAACTGCTTGCAGTTGTATTAGTCCAAAACCAGAATCCAAAACAGACCCATAATCCATGTAATATTTGTATCAGGATCAGCTATTATGACACAAAGTGTGAAGCTTTCGAGTTTGCCAGAATTCTTACACAGACTTGAAAAGATATTCTGGGCCATGATTTTAAGGGCCTTAAACAGAGTGTGATCTGATTTACCATGCTTATATTCAGTAAACTAGGGCTGTGATCATACACACTAAATAATGCACTTTCAATCCACTTTCAGTGCACTGGATTTTACTGTGTGAACTGGTAAAATCCAGTTGGAAAGTGCACTGAAAGTGGATTGAAAGTGCATTATTTAGTGTGTGTGCTTGCAGCCTAACATTTAAAAGTACCCAAAGTTAATTCTATTTGCCAATAGCAGCAACTATGTAAACTGAAATGTTTGGTGGAGGGGGGACATATCAAACATGGTTTATATGTTATGTCCCCAAATGTAAAACATTATGTGGAAATTATTTTATTTGAATAATTGTAAACATTTAAAGACAATATAGCATGTATTTCCCTTTCATTGTTTAAATAAAATTTTCCACAAGCTGTTAAATGTTTCTTCACTGTTGTTACATCGCTTGCAGTGATTTTTACACCTACCATTTTTCATCATTCCTTCAATGACATTACCATAATGATGTTACACCGAGTGTGTGTCCCCCCCTCCCACCGCTTAGGCTTTATTATGATAGCTTCAGTGTAACTGAAAGCACTGAAAAGCTAACAGACTTTGTGCAAACACACCTCCAATATATCCAGCTCAAGGAAAGAAGTGAGACACTGCTCTCTGTGTTTGATGAAAGTGAAGTAAAAAATAATTGCAGCTTTGTTTTTGCTTTCACATCATCTGAGATAAAATAATTTTATCTTTGGTTTTGATTTACTTCGCAGCTACACCTCAAAGGACTCTGAGGAGCATGGCATCCACAACTGCAGCCAGTTCTCAAGCCTACCCCATCCCATTTTCCAGCTGTTGGTGGATTCAGCCATCTACAATGCCAGCAGCACCTCAAAGGGGGTGGAATGTGGCTTCAGGGCAACTGGTGGGCCACAGCACAGCTGAGAAATCACCAGCAGGCCACAATGCTGCTCTTGAGCTGCTGGAGGAGTTGTAAACAGCCCAAAGATCGGGTGTGATGTAAGTATGGAGGCGTCATCCCTAGGAGAAAACCCAATTCTAGACAATTCGCAATTGGCAGTAGACCTAGGCTCTGGACCCTGGAGGCCAGGTTTTCCACCTGTAGAAAATAATGTCCTTTAAGAGTCAATGTGTCATGTACCACCTGGCAAAAAGAAAAACCCCAATGAAAAAATGAGAAATAACAACATATCACTCTCGCTTTAAGCAATTTCATAAACTTTAAGTTTCTGAAGAATTATAACAAAGTGCACAATAGGAATCACAATACACAGTCAATACCAAATATGTCATACAGCATCACATTTAACAGAGACAAATCCCCCCCCCCCTTTTTTTTTAATAGCAAGGAATGGATGTCTGGAAAATGCACCAGTAAACAGAATAAGAGGCTGGTCTTTTAGGTTTTTTCATTTAGGTTTTTTCATTATGGTTTTCTTTCTACCATGGATGCAAACCCCCCTGCCCCCGCCCCATGAGGGATGCCTTATTAAATGCTTTAACAATGCAGGTGGTTAAAAGAACGAAGAGACTTGCAGCATCTTAAATGACTAATTATGCTTTACTTCAGCCTCAGTTTCCACTTCACTTTGTTAGATGCTCATCACTTAGAAAAACAAACTTGCCTGCCCATTTAAAGAATGAAGCATTCCAAAAAGGGGTTTGAAGGTGAATTCTAAAAGGCCTGAAAGACTAGTGGCAGTGGCCCTTTCCCACAAATGCATCTTTCCTAAGCCCCATCCCCATTACCTGGCCCAGGAGAAATTCCCCCCAGGCTGCTGCTGCTGCCACTCCCATGGAGTTGGATGACCAATGGATGAGGCAGGCAGGCCTCGCTGCAGTCCTGTGACCCAGTCATGTGATGCCAGCACATGACTGGGTCAAATGACTAAAATGAGACCTGCCTGTTTCATCTTCACACTCAGCCAGTGAGAGCTGGCAGGCTGGTGCAATTAATACTCAGGAAAGTGGATAACAAGCGCTCCAGTCACACACCAGCTTCACAGCCTCCACCTCCATGCCCATTCCCAGGCTGGCAGGTTAGGGCTCAGCCAGGGGTACCAGGAGTTATAGGGCCTGCCTAGGCCATGAGTGTCCCAATGTAGCTATGTCCCCTGACCTGGGGCCTATGGGGTACTTCCTCTCTCTCTTCCTCCATTACCACTTCTGCTGCTTCTGATTGGGAGACAAAATATAGGGTTGCCAATCCCCAGGTTCCGTGTCTCCTGGCTCCACTCCCCAAAGTCTCCTGGCTCCACCCCCAAAGTCTCCTGGCTCCACCCCCAAAGTCCCCAGATATGTGTGTCCTTGCAATGTATGTCTTTCCAGAATAACAAATAACAAGTCATTTCCAACTAATGGCTAGCCTATGAATGAATTACCTCCAGAGTGTCTTATTGTTAACAGCCATGCTCATGTCTTGCAAACTGGGAGCCACTGCTTCCTTCATTGAGTCAATCCATCTCATGTTGGGTCTTTCTCTTTTCCTGCTGCCTTCAACTTTTCCTAGCATTATTGCCTTTTCCAGTGAGTCTTCTCATTATGTGACCAACAGCAATCTTAATGATTTTACAGCTTAATTAAACACCAATAACTTAATCAGGAATAATCTTAATGATTAAGATACTTTTACACATTAATGTGTAATGATTAAGAAAGATACTTTTACACATTAGTCTCCAACTTTGACATATTTATTGCTCCACTGTTCCTCCGCTGTAATTAAATCCAAACATATTGTGACCTATGAACTTAACATGTTATTACTATTTAGTCATTGCATATGTATCTGAGGAAGTGTGCCTGCACACGAAAGCTCATACCTTGAATAAACTTTTGTTGGTCTTAAAGGTGCCACTGGACTCAAAATTTGCTCTTAATCAAGATGTTCTTCTGTTTCTACATCACTTTTGAAAAAGATGTGTTGCCACATCTGGATTATAAAGGTGATTATGCTGTTCTCTGGGGGAAGTAATGAGGTCCCTTCCATGCCCAAACATAATTAGGTTAGTGTAGAAAGAAGTCTGAGATGCCAAATAACTGAAGACGTAGGTCAGAATAAGTAGTATCCTGAAAACTGAAGACCCACAGAAAACAACGGGTCACAGAGGCAAATCTGAGTGAAAGCATCTTCTGAGGAATCGTGTTCACTGTTTTAATCAGAATTAACCTAATAAAAAAGTCAGATGCAGAACTGATTGTTTCTGATGCAAACATTTATTTAATAATAAAAATAATAATATTTAATTTATATCCCGCCCTCCCTGCCGAAGCAGGCTCAGGGTGGTTTACATAACATAATATAAAATGCAAACATTACAATAATACAATAATGCAATAATAAAAGCACACTGGTTACATAACAATTATATATTACAGTTCAATTATATGTATTATTACATTAAAACCATCACATTTAAAAACCAACAAATTAGTTTGGTGCTACAGTCTTGATGTTACTCATCTTACTATTTTTTTATTTTATTTAGCACATTATCACCCTGTAATTAATTTCCAAATGGATTGCCCCCCAAGGTCGGAATGAAGAGTCAGACACAATGCATTGGTATAAAACTGGGCCACTTTATTAAATAACAAAATAAACAGCAAGGGCACCCAAATAGCGGCCTGGCCAGGGCTAGGGGTCACTGCGACCATTCCCCTGCCATTAGCGGATGAGACACCCAGCCCCCCAGCCGGAGCTGAGTGACTCAGCTCCCTCCAGGCAGGCCCAGCAGGGAGGCACGCACCAGAGGGCCCAAACCCAGATGCACGTCTCGACAGAAAGGCACCCTCTAGACGAGCCTCCAGGACGGTCTGCATTCTCCAAACCCAGGTCTCCAAACCGCAAGGTTGATCATGCCAGACCCCTAATTCCCCAAAAGAGGGATGCTTCACATCCCTAGCCGCATAGTGCCCTAAACCCCCAAAACCTGCCACTACTAAGGCCAAGTCTCTACTTAGGGCTTAGCGTCCACCGGGAGGCCCAAAGCCACCTGCAACCCTTGCCGCAAATCTCTCAGGAAAAGCATGTTACCCTTTTCTGAGAGATGCACCCCATCCCCTCTGTAGAGGTCAGGAAATTTCGACGAAATGTCCAGATGGGGCAAATAGTGGCCCAACCCCCTTCTAACACCTTTTTAATCTTCTTATTAGCCTTATACCAGGCCCTCTCAATAGCTGCAGGGTCCCAAGCACAACGCCAAACCCAGCGGGGCAGCATGACTGACCACATTATGATGGTCCCAGGCCATCACTCCCTAATGTGCTGAAAGTCGTCACGGGCCTGCCAAACTAAGGCCTTGCCCTTTAAAAGCCCCAAATCATTGCCTCCCAGGTGAACAATTAAAACCTGAGGAGGAGGACCCGCACTATCTTGAAATAACAAAGGCAGCAGGCTTAGCCACTGAAGGCCCCGGTGCCCCCGCAATAAGAACATGTTGGCTGAGTCCCAGCTGAGAGCCGACCGAAGTTCTCCATGCCTGGTGAGTGGCGCAAAACACGTGGCTATGGCCACAGACAAGAACTCGGCTCCTCTGGCCAGGAACAACAGCATCTAAAGAGAAAAAAACAGTTAAGCAGGCACATAACCAGTAGCAATCAATAAACAAGCTACCTAAGGCATAAGAAACGGTCGAACATAAGACTTGTAAGCCGATGAACACCAATGGCCCAAGTACTGAATAGAAGAGGAAGGATACCCCATGGTGGCAGTCGTCGAGGCTGCTCTAATCCTAAAGGAGTGGGTACCAAACTGCACTCCTGTCAAACCCAGTTCACCTAAAGCCCATGACGTCACTGCACAAAACTGATGTTTCGTCAACGGGCTACCATCATGATAGCAAAACAAAACCCATCAACGGGCCCCCGGACTGCCAAATAAGCAGCCAACGCGGTAACTGGACACAGCTCAAGCTCTGAACAAATACCCAATTCAAGTACCACACCTTTCTGCAACTGATCCATCTTAGAGCAATAGACAATAATCACTGCCTTACCCTCAGATAGCCACAGATCCCTCAATAATAGAGCCTTACCAGAAACATCATTTCTGGACTGTGCCACCGCTGACTCTCAGGGCCCCCCAAAAGCCATTAAGGATGCAGCATGAAACAAACATGCTTCAAAAGAAAAAGCACACACCACGTCCCAAACCCTTCTCAAACCCTGCAGAATCGCCGGAGACATAGGACTCCATGTGTCCACTCTGGGTCCAGCCTCTCTGGCCCACCCCTCCAGCATCTTTCGAAGCTGAAAGTTAGCTGTCTCCTCCCTATAACCCAGCGCCTTACTGGCAAAAGACAATGCTGACAGGTGCTCCCTAATGGATTGCACGGCCAATCCCTTACCTCGAAGCGAAACACAATAATGGAGCAACTGCTCCACCGGGAGGAGCCAAACAATGCGATACCCTACCTCAGCCCTAAAGTCTTCAAACTGCTGCACAGCCTGTTCATAAGACTTCCTGGTGCTGGGCGCAATGACTAGGCCTATCGCTCTGCAGGCCTCGGCTCTCCAATCAGCCATAGCTCCTGGGGCATTGGCACCGTCTCTCTGTCGGCATCTGGGGCCAGCTGACGAAACCTCTCCGTCTGTTTATGAGAGAGAGTGTCAGCCACCCCGTTACTCACCCCAGGAACATGTTTGGCTAAAAACAAAATATTAAGCCGCAAACAATGCAGAGTGAAGGCCCTCACTAACCTCATAACCCGCTGGGATTTGGATGAAAGGGAATTAATGACATGGACTACTGCCATGTTATCACACCAAAAATGAACAGTGTGATTGGCCATATCCTTCCCCCACAGCCAAACCGCTGCTAAAATAGGAAAGTACTCAAGAAACGTAAGATCTCGGTTCACACCTATCTTTACCCAGGAGTCAGGCCAACTATCTGTGCACCAATGTCCACGGAAATAGACTCCAAAACCCAAAGACCCAGCAGCATCAGACATGACTTGAAGCTCAGCTCCGAGCCTCATGTCCTCTCTCCAAAAGGAGACTCCATTGAAGGACTCCAAAAATTCCTGCCAAACCCTCAAATCATCCCTCATGCTGCAGGTAACCTGAGTTCTATGCTGAGGCAAGCGTAACCCTGCCATAGCATCACACAGCCTTCTGAGAAAAGCCCTCCCTGGAGCAACCACTTTGTATGCAAAGCTGAGGTGCCCCACAAGCTGTTGCAACTCCAGCAAGGTAACCTTCTTTTTAAGAAGAAAGGCAAAAATCCTAGCCCTCAATTCAACTATTTTCTGAAAAGGTACCCTAGACAGCTGTGCAACAGTATCAATCTCAATCCCCAAAAAGGTCAATTTTTGGACCAGAACCTCCGTTTTCTCAGGGGCCAAAGGGACCCCAAGCTCCTCCGCCAGCTCAATAAAGCCGGACAGGAGTTGCCTACAATGCCAAGTCCCCTCGGGACCCACAAAAAGGTAGTCGTCCAAATAATGAACAACATCCTGTAAACCCACTTTCTCCCTCACAGCCCATTCCAAAAATGTGCTGAAGCACTCGAAAGCGGAACATGATACAGAGCAGCCTATTGGCAATGCTCTATCCATGTAAAATTGACTTTCAAAAGAAAACCCCAAAAGCTCAAAATCATCGGGATGCACTGGTAGAAGGTGAAATGCAGATTTAATATTGCATTTTGCCAACTCTGCGCCCACCCCTCAGTGTCTCACCACGGCCACAGCCTGGTTGAGCTAGTATACCTAACTGAGCATAATTGCTCAGGAATTCCATCATTCACAGACTTTCCTCTGGGAAAGGAGAGATGGTGAATCAAATGAAATTCACCAGGTGCCTTTTTCGGCACTACACCTAACGGCGAAACCCTAAGAGTACCCACTGAAGGATGTGAAAAAGGACCCAAGATCCTACCCTCCTCCAACTCCTTAGTGATCTTGTCCCTAACAACCTGTTCCAAACCCTTAACTTACTTAAGGTTCCCGGACATAAAAGGAACCTGAGGCCCCTGAAAAGGGATCCTAAAACCAACCTTAAAACCCTCTAACAAATACAAACTGTCAGCCCTTCGAGGATACCTTGACAACCACCGCTCAAGGGGCCCCATCCTTATCGGGCTGGGCCCCTTTCTTAGCTGGATAGGCTCCACCACCCCCACCAGGCTTCTTTGCATTTTTCCTTCCCCTTGCTCTGGGGCAGCTATAAAATGAGTGTGACTCCCCACATATGGGGCATTCGTGCTTGAACAGGCAAGCCTTCCTGTTACACACTCCCAAAGAGCCAAATTCCCAGCAGAGCAAGCAAGGTTGAACCGCCTGCCCCGCTGAACCGTGGGGAGAGCTGGATGAAGCTGAAGCTGATGCCGCTGACCTACTCACTAAGTGACTGCTATCAGAGCGATAACCCAAGTTAGGCCTAGCCAGGGACATAACCTGCAGCCACAGCTGCTGATGGACACGGCCCCACTGAAGAGACAGGGCAGCCCTCATCCAAAATTCTTCATCATACTGCAGCCAGGCGGGGCCACTGAAGGCTTTGTAGCCCTTGTAAATAATATCTAAATATTGAAAAAGGGCCGCCTCCCGCCAAGGCTGTGCCCGGGCAAACACCCCACCACAAATACAAAACCCCGGGAGCCAATTTGCCCAGATCCTATCCACCTTCCACTTTTTTAATTTCTCTTTCTTGTCCAACTCCTCCTTATCTTTTTTCTCCAACTCCCTAAATAGCAGAGAAAAAATATCCACATACTCCCCTTTCAGGATTTTTTCCCTGGAAGTAGGAAGCAGGTGATCCCCTAACGGTAGGGCAACATCCCCAAAAGGCAAAGATGTAAAAGGCACCATCCCATAAGGCAAAGGTGCGCCCATGAAGGGACCTGCCATACCCAGGTGCCCGACCCCTGTGCAGCCCCCGCAAGGGCCACCTTGTACACTAGGCCAAGACCAATTCAACAGGGACCCCGACCCAGAGGAAGCCGATACCCCCGAACTCATCGCAGGATAACCCTGCCCAGCTGTCAAGGCGGGACCCCAAGGCCATGCCTGCCCAACTCCAGCCTGCCAGTTGCACCCCAACTTACCAACACATCCAGAGGGAACCACTGACGCTCCAACTCCAGATGCTCCAGCCGCCGACACTGCACCCGCATCTGCACCGCTGGAACCAGCATGCCTGTCTGCTGGTCCTCCACCAGCCCTGCCCTCGAGAATAGACAGCCTGGTTAGAATATTAGCATGCTGCCCCCTCCTGGAAGCCCTATCCCCATCCAACCCACCTGGATAGGGAATACCAGACGCCTGCTCCAACGCCTGCAACCTATTCAAAATATTAGCTTCAACCACCACATCCCCTTCCTCGTCAGATGCGGACAATCGGGGCGGGGGCCTTTTAGCAGGCGCCTTAGGCTTCTTAGGCGCAGGCTTCTTTCTTTTGGATCTGCCAGACCCCTTACCACCTGACATGATCACGGGCACCAACTTACTCCAAAATCGCCCTTTGCAAAATGCTACACAAAATGGCTGCTACTCTTTCCACCCCAGGGAATTAAAATGGCCGACACCACCCTTCTCAAAGAAGAAGATTCAAAATAGAAGGAGCCTTAAACTGCCACAGCACAGCAGCCCCGACGACCAACCCAGCCACACTGTCAAAATACTCAAACTGGCCCTAAGCACCCCCTTTTGGGCCACCAACCTACAGCCCCAATCCCCCCTCCCAATGAAGGGAGAAGGCAGACCAACCAAAACTGGGGCCCTGCAGACACCCCCCAGCCCAAGGAAAAAAAACCCTCAGCCATCTATAAAGGGATCGCCAAGCCCTAGGAAACCACAGCACCCTCGCTCAGAGAGTAAGCCACCCCCAGGCTGGACCACAAAGGACCCAGGGTCCCCAGCCCACAGAAAAAAACCTCTGCCTTTTAAACAAGCCCCCAGGGACCACTTAGCCTCCACCAAGCCTCTGCGCGCTCCAGACAGCCCCAAAAACGATCGATCGCGCTGAGACGTCCTGATGCGCCGCGATCACAGCGAGCCTCCCAAAGGCCGACGCTGTGAGGAGGGAGCCCAAAGCAGTCCTGAAGAAGCCGATCTTCCCAGGACTGACAACAAGGAGCGGGAGTCAGACCGTTAAAACAGCCAGACCCCACCCCTTACATTGTGCGCCCAAACGGGCGACCCCTAACTCTTTCCTCCCAGGGAGGCAAACTAGGCTGACGCAGCCTAGTAGCTACGCTGCAGGCTGCAAGCCCCAGATTCTGCACATTAGTAAGTAAATATACAGATTTAACCAAAACAATAATTTAGAACAGAACAATGATATTTGTTCTTCAGAAACATGAATTATAAAGTAATGCTTAATGTATTGATCTAATTGATATATTAAAGCAGCAAATTACATTAAGACCACTTTTGTAGCCATTACACAAATCCCACCTATGTCTTTTTTGCAGCTAAAAATGCCTGTTTACTGAAAAGTTATTGCCTAATGCAAATTATTGCTTTTTATAAGTAGTAATGATAAGGTCACTTTTGTCATTCTAGCATAATTAAAGCATAAGATTCTGCATTGCTCGTCCACTTGGAATTACAATTATGTCAACAGCAAGTGAAGTACCATTTGTTCTTTCTTTGTATTGATATATAAGGCAAAGCAATAACATTTTTGGAGGGGAAAATGTACTGTACAGCAAACACAGTGAGAATTAATAGCCCAATTAAAAATTAATGATGGCAAATTATTCGGTCCTTATTACAGAACTTTAAAAACCCAGCATTAATCTGTAACACTTTATAAGGAAAACCATTGATACATAACACTGAGCACAATTCACCAGACTGCTGCATTGCTGAGACTTGGGTGGATGACCCACAAAGCTTACACCAATGGAATGCTGAATTTGCTTTACAAGTGTTAAGACATCAACACCAAAGTTAATATTGTCAAGTGATCCCCAAGAGATTCAAATACTAAACATGCTTACTAGGCAGTAAGTACAATTAACGTCACTCAGGGGTGGAATTCTAGCAGGTGCTCCTTTGCATATTAGGCCACACACCCCTGATGTAGCCAGTAGGGATGTGCAAAAAAAAAATTCGGTAGTACACGGATTCGGAAATATACGGGGGGGGGGGGGGGGATACAGAATCCCGTATATTTCTGAATTCCGTAGTCGGAATAGCAACATATACGGTAGATGCGTGGCTATTTCTGAATATACAGCCCCATTATACCCTATGAGCCATTGAAATCAATGGCAAATAGGGTATATTTGAAGCTGCCTGGAGGGGAGGGGGTTTGAGGGAGAGCCCCCAAATTTGCAGGGGACCTGCAGGGGGCTCTCCCTTATAATCCCCCCAAGTCCCAAAAAGATTGGGCCAGGGGGTCCAATTCCTGGGGCACCCAAAGCCAAACCTAACTTCACACCAGAGAATCTCTATAGGACCCAAATGCACTATATACATCTATCTATTCTATGAACCCTGCCACACAAAACACAATCTGCTCAAGGCTGCAGCAAACCCAGGTGCCAGCTCTCCAGCCCTGCCCCAAAGAATGTGAGGAGAGCTCGCCAAGCACAACAAGCATGCTGGCTCTGGGTCTCTCACCCAGGTGCCAGCTTCCCTGCCACAGAACACACAATCTACAGATGCCAGCTCTCCACCCCTGTCCCAAACAACACGGGGAGAGCTGGCCAAGCACAACAAGCCTGCTGGTTCTGGGTCTCTCACCCAGGTGCCAGCTTCCCTGCCACAGAACACACAATCTACAGATGCCAGCTCTCCAGCCCTGCCCCAAACAACACAGGGACAGCTGGCCAAGCACAACAAGCCTGCTGGTTCTGGGTCTCTCACCCAGATGTCAGCTTCCCCCCCCCCCAAAAAAAAACAGAACCAGGAAAAGGGACAACAGGAGAAGGCCAAGAAATTCAACTGTTAAAAAGTGGTCTTTTCACCAATAAGAAACCTCAGACCAAATCAGTCAACAACACCCCCCCCCCAAAAAAAAAACCAGAACCAGGAAAAGGGGGACAACAAGACAGGAGGATGCAAAACCTGCATCAATAGAGAATAGATCCAAACAGAAGGCCAACACAAACTCAACTGTTAAAAAAGTAGCCTTTTAAACAATGAAAATTAGGCCAAACAGCACCCCCCCCCCCAAGAACCAGAAGAGAAAAGGAAAAACAGCAGCACAACACAGCAGCAACTAATCAAACACAGAATCCTTTTAAACAGTAAAAAACTTAACTTTTAACAATACAGGAACTTTCCCAACCCATCCCCCTCCCCCCAAAAAAACCTTCACCCTAACCCCAAGAAATCCAAGCCACCCAAATCAGGAAAAGTAAAAGGACACTGCACTTTTAAACGTTCTCTGACTAAAGTAAGATATGGGCAAATTGGCAAAAAAACCCCACCCCAAGCCCCCTCCCCCAGCAGAACCCCCTAACCCTAACCCCAAATAAGCTAGTGCCACCACCCAAATCTGGATAAGTAAAGGGACTCTGAGTCTTAAAAAGTCCTTTTACCAACTAAAATAAAAACAAGAACCCCAAGACTGTCTTACCTTAGACATCTTCTCTACTCCAGGCAAGTCTGGTAAGGCTGAGAGAGAGTAGCAGCAGCTGAGGCCAAGGGCCAGCACAGCACAATCTCTTCTCACACCAACACACACCAACACAGCAGCAATGGAGGAATCCAGCCAGGCAGACTCCTTAAAAAGGTTCTCTGGCCCTACAGAGAGCAGTTTCAAAAAAATAGCAATGCTCTGTAATTGGCCAGGCAAAAGATCAAAAGAACAACAATGTTGCTGATGATTAGGGGATCAGCTGCACAACAGCCCTGCAAAGCATGCATTTGCAATGCATTTTGCAAATGCATGCTTTGGATTGGCTGCTGGGGCTCCTCTTCCCCCTCCCCCCCTCCCTGATCCCAGAGAGGTTATGGGAGAGGCGGGAAAAGGCTACCAAAGGCAGGAAAAGGCTACCAAAGGCGGGAAAGGAAGCAAGCAGCTCTCCTGAGGCTGCAGAGGCCCCTTTCCCACCTTTTCCATGGATTTCCGTATACTTTCGAATATCTATACGGAAGTATACAGGGAGCCATACTCGGCTCCCGCATAATGGGCCCCAATTGGATTTGGCTGAATGCGATTCCGCATACAGATGAATCAGGGGTGATTCGGCGGTTGATTCGGTTCGGTCGAACCGAATGCACACCCCTAGTAGCCAGTTCTCCAAGAGTTTACAAAGCTCTTTTTTGTAAACTATTGGAGGATTGGCTATATCAGGGGTGTGTGGCCTATTATGCAAAGGAGCTCCTGTTAGAATTCCACCCCGATGTCACTAACTTACTTCTGAGTATATGTGCTTAGGATTGATCTATAAACCTATGTGAGGGGTCCCCAACCTTATTATACCTGTGGCCATTATTCTTGAAAAATGCTGAATTCCACAACAAAATGGTTGTCCAGGGTGGGGGTGGGGGGGAACTGATCACAAAATGTCTTCCATAGAGGCTGCAGCCAATTGCACAATGTTGGGAGGTTCCACAAAATGTTCTGAGGACTCTCAGCTTGGAACATCCTAGGATGGAGGCAGCTGTTTTTAGAGAAGTGCTCCCTGCAAACATAAAAGTGATGCTTCCTGGGATACTGTGAATAGTGTTGCCAAGTCCAATTCAATAAATATCTGAGGACTTTGGGGGTGGAGCCAGGAGACATAAGCAAAGTTGTGACAAGCACAATTGAACTCCAAAGGGAGTTCTGGTCATCACATTTAAAGGGAATGCACACCTTTTAAATGCCTTCCCTACATTAGAAATAAAGAAGGATAGGGGTACTTTCTTTTGGGGCTCATAGAATTGGACCCCCTGGTCCAATCTTTTGAAACTTGGGGAGCATTTTGAGGAGAGTCATCATGCTGAGGAGAGATGCTATGCTGAAATTTTGGGGCTGCTACCTCAAAAAACAGCCCCTCCAGAGCCCCAGATTCCCCCAGATCAATTTTCCATTATACCCTATGGAATTGATCTCCATAGGGAATAATGAAGTGCCCAGCAGACATTTCCTTCCCCTCCCCCCTGTTTCTGATGACTCTGAAGCGGGGGAGGGCCTGCTCCCACCTGGGGATTAGCATCTCTACTCATGAGTTGCTGAACTTCCAACTTCTTTAAAGTAACACAGAGCAACCAGAGGTTCAAGTTTACCTTTCCTATGCAAACAACTTCTGAAAAGCTTGTGCAACCAACAGAGGGTTTGGGCTGCTTTCATAGCCACTGGGAGCAGCCATATTCTTCTGCCTGCTCCCCCGGCCCCCGTTCAACCTTAAAGACATAGACACACCATCCCAAGAGGAAACTTTTCCGAGTGGAGTCTGAAGCCTCCAGAAGTGGAAAGGCACATGGTGACTGTGGGGGCGGGGCTTCCCCCCACCGGCCAGCTGATTGGGAGCGGAAAGGAGCCTGGGAATGTGGAGGAACCCTCGCTGAGACCTGGGGATTGGCAAGCCTAACTCTGAACTACCTCCTGCTCCAGTGAACTGGAGGAAAGCCAAGACTGGTTCTTTGCTTTGGAGAGGAAGGAAGTGGTAGCCAGGAAACACACTGGTAGGAACCATGGCATCCATGGGCACCATGCCGGGGGACACTGATGTAAGTTCTTGGGTGCAGTGGTCGTGAAGACACTGGAGTTGCCATCTGGGCCTTTTAACTGGAGCTTGATATTCAGATATTAATAATGATTTCATCACAGATGACTTCACATTTTTCATCTCTGCTATTTTGACCTAATCTTGACCTAGTTAGCCTAGACTAGCCCTATCTCATCAGATCTCAGAAGCTAAGCAGGGTTGGCCCTGGTCAGTATTCGGAAGGGAGACCACCAAGGAATACAAGGTCACAACATGGAGGCAGGCAATGGCAAACCACCTCCAAATGTCTCTTGCCTTGGAAACCCTATGAAGGAGTCATGGGAAATGGGATAGGCTTTAGAATGAACTTAGAATATGAAATGGTATAGTCAGTGTAACCCAATCTTTTCAGATCTTGCAAGCTAAGTAGGGTTGGTACTTGGATGGAAGACCACTAAGGAAGTCCAGGGATGCTACACAGAGGTGGGCAATGGCAAACCACTTCTGTTTAATCATTTGCCTTGAAAATCTATGAGGCTGCCATAAGTCGGCTGTGACTTGACAGCACTTTACACACACATAGAATGAACTGCATTGTTGACTGGTATTGCTTACAGATTACTTCTCACATATGTGTATGGCTTCTTATTCTTACTTTCTCTACTCACTTGTTTGTCAATAAAAATAACTCCTTTTCATTAGAAATATCTCTCCTTTCATTGGGAAAACTGTGTCAAAGCTAGCCTGTCTGTTCGCAGCCTTAGGTCCTAAAGACCCAAGTCAGGGTGTGCTCATATTAATATTATTGTTGTCTATTGTTGTTCCAAGGAGCCCTGTGGTGCAGTCTGGTAAAGCTGCAATACTGCAGTCTTAAACTCTCTGATCATGACCTGGGTTTAATCCTGGTGAAAGCTGGGTTCAGGTAGCCAGCTCAAGGTTGACTGAGTCTTTCATCCTTTCAAGGTTGGTAAAATGAGTACCCAACTTGCTGGGGGTAAAGGCCTTGCTGGGGAAGGCAATGGCAAATCACCCTGTAAAAAGTCTGCTGTGAAAACATCATGATTCGACATCACTCCAGAGTTGGAAACGGCTGGTGCTTGCACAGGAGACTACCTTCACCTTCATTATTGTTCCAAGATAAAAGTTCTTTGGAGGAGGTATGGGGAAAATCATTAGAAAGGTATAGGGACTAAGGGAGTAAACAAATGGTGATTTCCAGGGGTCGTTTTATAGAAAAATAGGTGGTGAAGCTCATCCAGGGATTGTTATGCAGCTGCATTACTATTCAATGGGCAAGGAGGTGGAACTCTCAGAAGAAGGAGGTGGAACTCTCAGAAAGGTTCAGGAGCTGCTGTGAGCTCCTACTGAATCTGAGGCCTGGTGATTTCTATTAGCCCACATTCACACAACGCATATTTACACACATTTTTAAGGTTAGCATGTTTATTTCATGACCTCTATTAGTGAGCATTACTTTCAGATAAATTCCTAGAGTCATGGTGTAAGAAAACCCGGATTCCTTGTAGAGAGGCTACAAAGCAAAAGAAACCCTTATATAGCCAATCTGTAAATGCTCAGAATGTTCATTGTTTCTGTTGGACATAGTATTTCTTCCACATATTTAAGATGAAACCTCAGATTAGGCTCTCCTAACAACAAAGTCAAAGTTAATTAGTCCTAACTAACAGCCAAGTTGTAAACGACGAGAGGTCGGCACCACCCTCAGGAAAATGAACATTAGCAAGACGTTTTAAAGCACTGTCTGTTTTTATAGGCAGTGCAGGGAAAGGCTAAGCCAATAAAACGTGATCTTTCCATTCTGTATTTTAATAGTAGCCTCTAAAGGACAGAGCATGTCCCCCTGCTTTGATGACAAAACCTTGCACCAAGTTAATAATGATATGTGAGTAAAGAAAATCACTGTCATTTCACTTTGATCCTGACCACCACAATGTAACAAGCAAACAGCAATCAAGCCCCTGTCAATCACGGGCTCCTTTCGGGAGGTCATGTCCTAGCGCAGGCAGCAGAGAATTCTCCAGAGACCACTTTGAGGCTTCCTCAGTTTACCTAAACTGATAAATCATAAATATCACCAATGATTCTGTTTGCAGTAGGGAGGTCGGCGGGTGCATTTGCTGGGAAATAAATAAATAAAGCCAGAGATGTTGCTGGGGAATGTGAGGCATGAGCAGCTGTTGTTGATTATGACTCCATTTTCTCTTCAGCCTTCTTGGGTTGCAGGCCATCTCTGAGTGCGGGAGCGTGGAAGTTTATGGCTTCAAAATAGCCTTGTCAGTTGGTGAAGCCTAACAGAGCAAAAAGAGGCTTAATAAATGATTTTTAAAAAGAAAAGAAAGGAAGGGAGGGGGGGTGTTATTTGGAAGTTTGGCTGTGTATCCAGGTAGTTTGTGCAGTATCCAGGAAGTTTGGCTGTGTATCCAGGTAGTATGTCCAACACCAAAAGAAAGTTCATGAAAGAAGGGAGAAAATAGATTTAGGCTGGAGGGGATTATGATGGGTTTTGGCAGGTCTTATATTTTGCTAATATCTCAGGCTGAAGGATTTTCTTGGACTCTCTCTATTCTTAGATAGAGAAAAAAGAAACTGAAGTCACAAATGATTGTAAACACAACTTAAAGGATACATAAAATAGTCCATTGATTAACCACTGATTTTCTAAGGGAAATTCATACTTAAAACTGAAATCATTAAAAAAAACCCACCCTGAAATGCATACAGACACATCCAGTAATTTCTTATGGCTATCAGACTCAGATATGCAGTTCTGGGGCTCTCATGCCCACAAGGGTTTTTCCATGCAGGAGATCACTTTAACACATAGAATTCTGCCTCCTGTGAAGAGCAGAATACAAATAAAGTTATGGGATGGGGCCATTCCACCCTCCTCCTTTGAGACTACAGTAATTTGTCTATATAATCCAGTGGGATATCATAGACATTTTATAAATCATTGGTTTTCAACAGGTTCGTCTCAATTCCATACTAGGTCATGAGAAAGAAAAGAAGACACGAGAAGTCAAACAGATGATGACAGAGGAGCAGCAGGAGAAAAGTGTGCAGGTCTAATATTACTCAGCATTTCTAGAATACTTTCAGTATTCAGAGCACATCATGTATATTATCTTGTCACAATCCTTACAACAACATAGGCTATTATTAGGGCCAAAGCTGACAACTCAGGGACACCCACAATTTTAAAGTCTAATGTGGATAATTCAAAAATTCTGTGAGGGCCAAATTCTAAAAGAGCCAGGTTGGTGTAGTGGTTAAGTGTGTGGACTCTTATCTGGGAAAACCGGGTTTGATTCCCTACTCCTCCACTTGCAGCTGCTGGAATGGCCTTGGGTTAGCCATAGCTCTTGCGGAGGTTGTCCTTGAAAGGGCAGATGCTGTGAGAGCTCTCTCAGCCCAAACCATCTTACAGGGTGTCTGTTGTGGGGGAAGAAGATAAAGGAGATTGTAAGCTGCTCTGAGACTCTGATTCAGGGAGAAGGGCAGGGTATAAATCTATGGTCATCGTCTTCTTCTAATCAGGTCCATAGCATGGGGGGGGGGGGATGAGGTGCTCTTTCTCCCCCCTACCATGCTTCTTCAAGTACTGAAATGGCCATGGAGGGCAACTTGGAAAGGTGCGGGGGAGGCAACTGGTCCCACCATGCTGCCTTCATGGCATATTTAGATCACCTGCCTTAGGCTTTAAAATAGTGCTGGTATCCCTGGGTTGGACCTCAGGATACACACTATCACATCTAGTTTGGCCCTTAGTCTCTCTGTATTGTAGGACTCCCTGAGTCTGAGTGGTTCGTCTATGGCCACAGTGAATGATGGTTGAGGCAAGAGATAAACCATGGATTTAATGGATCACTGCATGGTAGGGTAGAATGGATGGAAAGTTAGATGCAAGACAAAAATTAATCTGGGTTCTATTCTGAAGGATGGATTCCCCAGACATTTCTGAGATCAAAAATGCTGAAGTTCACTCATAAAAGAAACATGATAGGTATTCAATACATTGAAGGTGTTTTCAAACACACACTAAATAATGCACTTCCATTCCACTTTCCATACACTTTGGAACTGAATCTCACTGTGTGAAATGGCAAAATCCACTTGCAAATGCTCACTAAGGTGGTCGAAACAGCATTATTTAGCATATGTGAAAGCACCCTGAATCATCTTTTAAAAAATTAAACCATCTACTCTTCACATCTCTGCCCTATTTCAGTGAGCTTTGCTTAATAATATATTTTTAAAAGTTAATGATTGTATATTATGAAACATGATAACTATAAACAATTATATGTAAAATTTAACAATTTTGCGCATAAATGTGTGTGTGTGTAAACATATACGTATATATGTATGTTTTTACATATGTACACAGATGCACCTATGAACAGCATAGTATAAACTGGTGTTAACAAGATAAAAAAGTCTTACTAATTTCCTGCTTAAAAAAAGGCAGAAGCAACAGGGTCCCATTCCCTGGTGTTCAAAGTAATTGTAAGAGTGATGGGACTCATACTGTCCTCTGTGTGAAATTTATCTTTCATCCAATCAGCAGAAAAAACTAATGCACTGGAAGGGGTATTATATCCCATCTACTTCCAATAAAGCCAGTGGTGTCCAATCAGGCACCTATTGTTAGTGGAGAACCTGAAATTGATACAATCATCATATTGATCCATAGTTGTGGATGTCAGTCCATGGTTTCACTATCCTTCTCATTTTCTTCCTCCTTCTCCTCTTCCTTCCAAAATGGAACCATCATAAAGAAGTCGACATCTCTTTTTACTTGTAAAATATACTGGACAAGAGCAAAAAACTGGATTATTTTTGTAATATTTTTCTAACCATTCCTCATTCACATTCTCATAAATGCATACCAATTTGCATTTGTGCAGCTGCTGCACTGTTTGCACATGCCATACATGCTACATGTATATACCCCAATTTATTCAATCTTACATATAATTCTATTCTGCTGACACTATTTGTATGTGAATCTGGATCCACTCATTGTTGCAAATTATGATGTGTATTTTTCAATGTATGGTTTTTGTGCATGGACAGGAAAACCCAGAGGATGAACTATTACAATAGTACAATATCCAGTGACTTCTAGATCCTACCTCATTGAGGTAGTTCAGTATTTCTGTAATTGTGTTGCCTCCTCTCTTCCCTGCCTCTTCTCCATATTCCCATCAATAGCCCCATCAATCTCTAAATCATGTGTGCTGATGTCACTTAAGAAAAAAAAGAAAAATTAGAATGTTCATAGAAATCACTTAACAGCTCAGAAGCTGAACATATAGTTAAGGATTCATTTCAGTTAAGGTTGCATTTCTGGCAACTGAAACTAGAATGTCCACTGCCCATAGCAATAGCAAGTGAGGTTTCTGTGACTACTATAGATCGTTCTTGATCCCAGTTTGATGTTAGCTGAATATGGATCAAGTTTTTGTACAAAGAGATAAGGAGAGAATCTAGAGGTGAGAGGAGCACAAGCCTAAGCAGCAGTAATACTTAGCAACTGCCTGGTGGAATCAGCTTCCTGTAGAGATCTGGACCCTATCTGAATTACTGCCATTTCGTAGGGCCTGCAAGACGGAACTGTTCTGCCCTGCCTATGGTTGAGGCAGCAGGCATCATTCCATCTTTTGGCCTCCCTTGTGGTGACATCATGCTTTATTACAGTGCTATCCTATTGTTATTACCATCATTTAAGGTGGGCCTACAACTGGTTATTGATATGCTGTGCCCTGTCTGCCGGTGGTGCATTTATTTATTGTTTTTTTACTGTTAATTTTAATTTGATGTTTTAACTTTGATATGTAGGTTTTTATTGTTATTTTTATATGTTGTGATCCGTCTTGAGCCTGTTTACGGGGAAAGGTGGAATATAAGCCTACTAAATGAAAAAATAAATAATAAAATACATAAATAATAAAATAAATTTTTAGTGTCCAAAGCACATCACATACTTTAGGCTGGATACAGCCAGTTTTTTTTTAATCTTTTGCTCAGTCTTATCTTATTCTCCTTCATGCTACAGTTCCTGTCCCATGTGAAGTTCCATGATTCCCAGCAGAACTATTTTGGTTGGACATGGGGGTCACCTCCTCTCTTTTTTTTGTTTTGTTTTCACCAGTGGAAAAGGTGGGTCAATCCAGACTAAATTTTATGCTAATTGAAAGGAGGCATAATTTCTGCCAATTCTTTCATCTTGCAGACCTTTCAATTTGCTCCCATGGTGTTCCTGAGGGTCCCCTGTCCCTCAGAAACAACATTTAAGAGAGATCAACAGGTTACAGTGGAAGGCAAGAAAGTTCTGTTCTGCTGATAGAAGTGTTTTCGATTAGCAGAAAATTTAAACAGGATCCAACCCATCATCTTGTTAGAACATTTACAACAGCATGAAAGGTAGCCTAGTATTCACACTGCAGTTGTGGGACTGAAAGTGATTTGCCTAATGACACCTTGCTGAGACAATATTTGACTTAGAGACCTCCTGAATAATCTTCAAATAAGCTTCAAATCTTTGCATTACTATTTTAGCTGTAATCCACCTCAAGCAAGTCTCTACAGAGATGGCATATACATTTTCTAAACAATTACATATGTTACATGTGCCCCAATTCAGGTCATGGTTTCCCGACTCAGTCACACTTTCATGCAGAGACTAACCAGTAAAAACCTCTTGATCATTCTGTGCAGCTCCAAATGTGGTGAGGGGAAAAGAGGAGCTTCAGGGTTTGTTTTTTTTTTTGACAAGGCAAGTGGAAAATGGCAAACAGCATCTTCAAAGCTGTTTCCACTGGTGAAAATGGAGTGGGGCAGAAGCCTTTAAGTGCCTCTGTAATGGTTTGAATTTATATATGTGTGTTTTCTTTAATTGTTGGTAAGTTGCAATAGAGAAAGGAGCAGTCTACAGAGTCTGAGAAGCAGGCCCAGCACGTCAGTAAGGCAGCGTTAGGCGGCTGCCTAGGGGTGCAGGCCTGGGAGAGGGTGCTGGTTTCTGCCCTCTCACCTGCCCTTGTCTTGGAGGTATGGAAAATACACTGCAAAATAGTGTGTCCTGCACCCTGGCCAGCAAATGTGGCTCTGCCTCCTGCATCTATGCTGGAAGCACAGACAGGATTTGGAGCCTCGCTGGTAGGCTTCCCAACCCTCCCGCCCTGGCTGGGGACTCCCGAATTTTCAGCCTCCTCCCCCGCTCTTAAAAAGTCTGGGGGCGGGGGAGAGAGAACATACCTGCAAGCATCATGTTTTACAGCTTGGGATCCGTTTTTAAGGCTGCACAGGAAACAGGAACGGCCCCTCCCTTTCTTTTCCTGTGCAGCCTTACTTTCGTTTTCACAGCCAGCAAATTCTGCTGGAAGAAGACCAAGTAAGGTAAGTGTTTGTGTGTGTGTGTGTGAGAGAGAGAGGGAGGGGGCAGGGAGGGGGGAATTCCCTGGTATGGAGGCCCACCCCCCCTTTAGAAAGCGTGGGGGGGGAGGAAATGTCTACTAGGCACTCTATTATTCCCTATGGAGAATGATTCCCATAGAGAATAATAGGGAATTGATCCATGGGTATTGGGGGCTCTGGGGGGGGGGCTATTTTTTGAGGTAGAGGCACCAGATTTTTAGTATAGCAGCTAGTGCCTCTCCCCAAAATACCCCCCAAGTTTCAAAAAGATTGGACCAGGGGGTCCAATTCTATGAGCCCCAAAAGATGGTGCCCCTATCCTTAATTATTTCCTATGGAAGAAAGGCATTTAAAAAGGCGTGCTGTCCCTTTAAATGTGATGGCCAGAACTCCCTTGTTCAATTATACTTGTCACATCCTTGTTCCTGGCTCCACCCCCAATGTTTCCTGGCTCCGCCCCCAAAGTCTCCTGGCTCCACCCCCAAATTCCCCAGATTTTTCTTTAATTGGCAACCCTACTCGCTGGCCAGGTTGCCGCACTCATGCTCACACTCAGGCTCATGTACGGGGTGGGGGGTGGGGCAGCAGAGCCTTGCCTGCGGTGCTGGCTTTGTGCAATGCCCAGTTAGGAAGAGAACAGAGGGTTTGAGAGTGAGGAGTGTGTGAAGTGAAAGAGTGATACCTCAGACGTTATTGTTATTCACTGAAGAATTAAGCTATAAACATCTTGAAACCAAGGCTTTTTTTGAGCAGGAATGCACAGCAACACAGTTCTGGCTTGGCATCAGGGGTGCGATCTAATTTGCAAATAAGTCCTCTGCTTGAAACCAATACACTTATTGTACAAATAAAATTTAATTTTGTTTTATATTAACCTAGAGTTCCATGATACTAAATTATAAGAGTCTCACCAGGGCCTCATAGTCCAATGAAGAAGCCTTAGAGCTGGGGCACAATTCAGTTGGGAATGTTAAAGAAAGTGTTCGGAATTAAATTCCTGGTGCAGCATTACATACATTAAGAGGGAAGTTGTGACAGCCTCCTTCCCCCTTGCACCATTTGGAGCAATACAGAGGGACAGAGTGGTTTTTAAAGGCCAGCTCCTATATGAATGTGTGACTAAGAGTGAGGCTGGGCACTTGTGACACAACTTGTGTTGAACACATAATGTGTATTTGGGCTGTTAGGCACTACAACAAGCCAGCTCACAGATAGGGGAGAGTTTGCTTGAGAGCAATATATGCACCTTTTAGATGCTTGGTGAAGTCTACTGTTTATCCATGTTTTTAACAACATACAAATTGTGTATGATTCCAAGACCTTTGACATTTGGGGGGCTTTTGGTTGGATTCTAAATCTATTTTCAGCTAGATATATTGCCTGTGGTTTTGGGTTGCTATTTTTTATTTGAACATTCAATCAATTTTGTCCCCAGAGGGACTCTAAGAGATTTACAAAAATTAAAAGGTTTCCAGATCTCCAAGATAAATGCATCCATTAAAAAAAATCTAGCCAGTCCGGGCCTCACAAGCTAGTTTTCACAGGTCTCAGGCTGAAAGCCTTGGTCAAGCAACCGCAGACCATGAGCAATTTTACTCTTGTCCTTTGTCCGTGGCACAGAGTGTTAAAGCTGCAGTACTGCAGTCCTAAGCTCTGCTCACGACCTGAGTTCGATCCCCAGTGGAAGCTGGGTTTTCATGTAGCCAGCTTGAGGTTGACTCAGCCTTCTATCCTTCTGAGGTCGGTAAAATGAGTACCCAGCTTGCTGGGGGGAAAGTGTAGATGACTGGGGAAGGCAATGGCAAACCACTCCATAAAAAGTCTGCCGTGAAAACGTTGTGAAAGCAATGTCACCCCAGAGTCGGAAATGACTGGTGCTTGCACAGGAGACCTTTCTTCCTTTCCTTTCCTTTCCTTTCCTTTCCTTTCCTTTCCTTTCCTTTCCTTTCCTTTCCTTTCCTTTCCTTTCCTTTCCTTTCCTTTCCTTTCCTTTCCTTTCCTCCTTTGACTTTCAACCCCAAAGCTCACATCTCTGTGCTCTCTCGGGTTAAATGCCTGCAGAAAGAAAAGCTGCATCAAGCCAACAGGATCTTCTCTCTTCTGCCCACCTTTTAAATCTAACCTTCCTTGGGTGTCTTATGACAGAAAGATAAACATTTCCTAATGATATGAGAACTATGAGAGAGCACCTCTCTGTCCATCCTAATTGCTGTTTTGGGACAGCTCAAATCATGCTGCTGTGCCCACGGAAGCCAAGAGAATCCCCAGGAGGACTTGCAATCACTACAGCAACACTACAGAGTTGGAGAACTGGGGCTGATCCCTCGCCCCCTCGTCCACATGAAGTCTCCTGAGTGACCTTGGGCAAGTCACAGTTCTCCCAGAGCTCTCTTAGCCCCACCTACCAAACAAGGTGCCTGTTAGGGGGAGAGGAAGGAAAGGCAATTATGAACTGCTTTGAGAGTTCTTAGGGTAGCAAAAGGAAACCATCTCTTCTACCACTGAAGACTAAGGGCCAAACAATATGCTGATCACAGGGAGACTTCCATTTTCATGTGACATTCTTGTTTGTTTAAAAGAGCTGCCATATGTAATTGGCATGCTTTGTTGTTAGCTTGCCATCTCAGAAATTCACCTCTGTAATTTCATAATATTTGTATCCTGTGGCATTCTGAACATTTTGATTATGCTGGTAGGGAATGGGGTCTTTGTTATATTCCACAGTGGCTGAGAGAATGGAGAGTACTTAGACTAAAATATTACATAACTTCTACACATTCTTTAAAAATCCAGAAATGACTTATGGGATAGGAAACAGAGAGAGAGAGAGATGGAAAACTTTTTTTTTAAACCCTCTACACAATATACTGCTGATTAATGTTTGCAACAGTCAACACAAAGACAACTCACACCATATATTACCTTACATCCAGAAATATGCTACACTGTTTCAGTAAGACTTGGAGTAGGAGTCATGCCCCAGCATCCTCTGCTGCTGTATTACAAAACAGGCAATCCTTTGATCAAAGAAAACACTTCAACATAGTACACACTTTTCTAAATCTAGCTGTGGTGATGGGCATTGGTTTAGGTGGCTTTAAAAGATGATTAGAAAAATTCATGGAGGGGGGGTCTATCAAACCCATGATGGCTAAAGGGAACATCCAAAGTTGTGAGACTGTATATGATTCTGAACACCAGCTACTGGTAGCAAACAAGACGGGGAGGGCTGTTTTTCTCCATGACCTCCTGACTTCCTCGTGGGCTTCCTAGAATCCTCTTCAGGAAAGAAGATGTCATAGAAGATGGACCTTAGTTTTTATCCTGTGTACTTCTTCTGGTTCTAGCTATTTTGGTGTGGCAGCGATGCATTGCTCTAGGCATGGGGTGTTAACGAACAGCAGCAGAGGCACGTGCAGTTTGTTAAGGTTTCCATTAAAGTAAAGTAGGAATGTGTTCCCATTTTGCCCTTTTCCCCTTTGTTGAATTGTGCTCCGCTTATATAAGGGAAAGGTGGAGGGAGGCTGTGTTAACATAAAGACGGGTTGGTGAATCACATAAAGGGAATTCTTTATGGAACTTGTTTCCATATGAAAGTAGCAACATAAATGGCTTGCAATACCATTTTTTTAAATGAATTGTGTCCTAAGTGCTTATGATTGTCCCTGGTATTCAGTTTTCAGTCATTAAGTAGCTTTGAAACAACAGGAGGAGAGAAAGGAAACATTTTGTACCTGCGGCACTCACTTGGACAACACAGTTTTAGTAAAAGTCTTTCCCCTTTTGGATCTAAAATTATGCAGGGGACACAATGATGTGTGAATTGATGCAAAGGCAAATAATATATTTCAGAGCCATTAATAGTCAATGCCTCACTCCAGTTACAGGTGTGGGGGGAGAATAGCATTGATTTTCCTATCTGAATCAAATTCTTTTTCCTACTTTTGCCAAGCAGACTGCTGCTTTGATGGAATCAGACTGTGGGGGGAAAAGAGTTGATTCTCTTCAGATCTCAAGATAAATAAGCCATGTTTCGTCTTCTTACAGCAAATAATAACCCCTTTGGAGAGAAAAACTGGTTCCGCACCCTGCCTATGTATTCAACGCAAAATGGTCATTGTGCACAAAAGCTTCTTTTAGTATATATTACAGGAACACCCCATTGAGAAGAAAAGAGGCTGATGCCATCATTATCTTGGTCTTAACTGAATTTTTTCCATAACTTTGTACCTGAACCAAAAGAAAAAGACAAACATGGGGATTTTAAAGAAAGTTTTTATTCACCCCATGTTAGACAAAGGTGAAGCTAAGAAAACTTTTTCGTTTGATTTTGACTGTTTTTATTCACTTTTGTCTTTTTAGTTTAATTTTGACTGTTTTGTAATTTGCAGATGTGAAACTAAGAAAATAAGCAATCCGAAAATGGAAGATACTAACTGCTTCATACCTACTGACCAGGTTTTCATGTGGAAGACATTTTGGAAACTGATCTTCCATATGATCCATCAGCAATTTTCACTGGGTATATTAAGGGTAAAATAGATGGATCTAACGATGAGATTATAATTTGCATATCGGCAGCAGTGAAAGTTCTGATTCCTGAAGTCTTGAAGAAATCAATAGTTTCTGGGTTTAGTCTATAATTATCCAATATTTAGGAGTTTCTGGAACCATTTAAACTAACATATGCTTTATTAAATATGTTTTATAAACCTAAAACATTTTATTAATGTCATTTTCTGCTTTTATGCCTTGAGCTTTTATAAAAACTGGCTTGGCTGATTTTGCTGACTTGTTCTATTGTTTCATTCGGCTTTGTTTTATTTTCTTAGATTTGAACTGCCCTGAGCTAAATAAATTATGTGTATAGATAACCCAAATGGTTGCAAATTACAATTAAGGAATTAATGTTCATTAGAATGGGAGATCAGAGGAAGGGGAAGCAATGCCTCAACTTCATCCCTTCCCTGCACCTCCATTCCCCCCATTTAGTTCCCTATAGAGAACAAATTATTCATATCGATTAGATTCCAACATTAAAAATAGAAAGGAGTTTATTTTATCGTAATTTTAATGTTTTAATTTTAATTAGTATAAACATGGTTGTACACCATCATTGGGGAGGGATGATGGCTCAGTGGTAGAGCATCTGCTTGGTAAGCAGAAGATTCCAGGTTCAATCCTGGCATCTCCAACTAAAAAGGGTCCAGGCAAATAGGCATTAAAAACCTCAGCTTGAGACCCTGGAGAGCCACTGCCAGTCTGAGTAGACAATACTGACTTTGATGGACCAAAGGTCTGATTCATTATAAGGCAGCTTCATATGTTCGCTCTAAGCCCTGTTTACAGGAAAGGGTACTATTAAAAATGAATTTAATAAATAAATTAAACCAATAACCCTCTTCTGCTTCATTCTCACTGTTTCATGTAGTAGGATCCAGGAAAGAAAATAATGGCTAATCCATCTTGGTTTAACCAATAAATACTCCCTACAAGGAAGGGTGTATGATAGATCAGGTGGCACTAACTGAGAATGATTCCTAGAAACACAGAATAATAGAGGTGGAACCGACTTAAAGGGTCCTCTAGTCCAACCCCGCACACAGCAGAGAGTATTCACAACTACTTCCCTCCAAATCCCCCAATGACCCCAGTTCTATACCTGGAGGAAGGAAAAAACCCTCCAGGATTCCTGAGCCAATATGCCCTAGAGGAATATTCCTTTCTGGCCCTCCCTCCCACTCATGGTCTTCCTAAATCACAAAAACTGCATTGCCCACCACTTCCTGAGAAAATCTGTTCCACTGAGGAACTGCCCTAACTGTCAGGAAGTTCTTCCTAATGTTTAGCTGATAACTCTTTTAATTTAATTTCAGTCCATTTGTTCTGATCCAATCTTCTGAGGAAACAGAAAATAACTCTTCTTCATCTATTTGACAGCACTTCAAATACTTGAAGATGGTTATCATATCACCTCTCAGTCATCTCCTCTTCAAGCTGAACATACCCAGCTCTTGGTAGGTGGTCATTTTCTCAGAAAGCACTTTTGTGGTGGTACCTTTTTTGGAGGGCAGTAATTTGGACCCCATAAATCTAATCCTTAGCAACCTTGGAGGGCAGGTAGAAGAGAGTGAGATGGAGATCTTCTGTGACTTTGATGTCTCTACCATGCTAGGGGTCATTCTACTGGACCATGAACCGAACCAGTTCATAAGGCAGCTAAAAATTCAAGATGGCCCTTGGGTTGTGAATTGGGCCCATCATAAACCACAGTCCAAACCACATTTTCCCAGTTTGCGCCCATTCCAAGATGAAATTAAAACTTGTTTCAGTTTTCATAGTACTCTGTCCCTGAAAGTACTTTGAAACATTACAGGGCTCTCATCACCCTGGGTGTGCAAGTGGCTTAAACATCAAGATTTTGTACTGTGCTATAATGTCTAAAGGGTCATTTGAACAGGAAAGAACTGCAAGCTGGATGGGTTTCTGAAGCTTATGAAACATTTCTATGCAAGTTTCCCATTTCAGTGTTGGCACCAATGCAAAACCCAGAAGCACAAGACATCTGGCTCTTTGGAAATGCTATAAAGGCCAAATGTGCTCTCAGATGCAATACAATTCAAGATTTTGTCCAGGCTGTTACTATTTTTTTTTTTAAATGACATAGTCAATCTCCCAAGTTGCAAGACTTTAGATAGGTTTTTTGTTTATTAATTGTGACTTTATTTTCATCATCTATGCTGATCAACAGTTTGTACCCATATTTTAATCTTAAAAAAGGGTTCTCAAAAAGGCTGCACTGTGATGTTGATATAGCTCTTCTTATTCTTCAACATTTCCTCTCTCTTTTTTTTTTTAAAAAAATGTCCAGCTTGAGAAAATGTAGTCATTGCCTGTTGGCTTCTGTTTTTGGAAATCCCTTATCGTGTTTGTCAACAGCTCATTAGGCGCCCCAAAGAAAACAATTAGCCATTTTTATTCTTTCACCACAGATCACACCATTCAGTTCTCATACAACAATGCCAAGCCTGACTTCCTTTCTGCTCTGGGTGCTTAACAAAAATAGAGACACTTATTGTGTGTCAGATTCCAAAAAAAGAAAAGAAAAAAGGATAACCTGAGAAGCAGATAAAAAGTGCATTCCACCCCCCCCCCCCCCGGAAAATCAGTAATTTCTCAATCAAATGAAACCAATGGCTTGGATCCAGCTATGTGCAAGCAGAAATACAAATTGACTTAGTGCAGTTCTGCATGTGTAGCACCTAAGCATTTTCATCCCACTACATTATAGTGACCAGAACTTTTTACTTGCTTTTTTAAAAATTTATTCACAGGAACTCAAGGCAGATTACACATAATGAGTCAGTACAATCAACCAAATGGGGCATTCAGTGATTAATGGATTAGAATAGTAGAAGTCTGAGACCACCAGAAAGCGTACAGAAATTACAAAATAGGATTGTATTTACTATAAACTATACATGACAGTATAGACCACAAGACCCAATCTTTTACTCAAGTAAGCTTGTGAAACATTTTGTACTGGGCAACCCTATTACCTACATTGGATGGCACAAGGTTTTGCATGATTAGAAATTCAAGTGGGGATACAATAAGTTTGGCTCCACACAAGCAGGTACTCTTATGCTTGCAAGAGTTCTAGCCAAGTAGAAATTTTGCACTGGATTCAACCCAGTATCTATTATAAAATGCACCATACAAACAGGGCATATATTTGTATGTGTGTGAAAAGCGTGAGAGAGGATTGCCAAACTGGACTCACTTCTGAGTCTTTAACAGAAGCTAAATAATTATATAGTCCTGCAGCTGTGCCAATGCCAGGAACAAAATGATGCTCACTACATTTCTGCATGATGAGTTGCAATTAAAGAGAGAGAAGCTGGGCCAGCAAAGACAAAGGTGACAGCTAGAAACAGAGAGACCATTCAGAAACACAGAAATGCATATTTGCATACAGCTATGTCAGATTAGCCCAGGCTAGCCTGATCTTGTCAGATCTCAAAAGCTAAGCAGGGTGGGTCCTGGCTAGTATGTGGATAGGAGACCTCTAAGGAATATCAGGGTTGCAACATGGAGGTGAGCAATGGAAAACCACTTCTGAATGTCTCTTGCCCCAGAAAGATCTAGCGGAAGGATCACTACCTGTGAATGGTTGCCCCACAGAGTCTGCATGCACAGGCAGAATTTTTAAAGATCATTTTTAATTTCTTTTTACAAATTATACATAGAGATGATAAAATAGTGAAATACAAAGAGAGTTGCAGAAGGTAGCCATGTTGGTCTGTGGTAGAGGATTATAGTCCACTAGCCCTTTAGAGACCAATGTAATGAGCTTTTGAGAATCAAATTCTCTTCCTCACATACAGGTTGGAAAGAAAAGGGTGCAGGGACATAGCCAGAAAATGTTGGGTGGTGCGGTGCTGGAAAATTCAGGGGTGAGGGAACAGGAGAAAGAGGGAGTGGGGAGAAGATACATCTTAAGTGTGTTGATGAGAACTAAGTATATGAACTCTGTGAAGGCAGGGGGAGCCTCACTTATTAACTAAAGTGCCTCATCTTAACTAAAGGCACGTGGTCAGGGGGAAGGGAGAAGTATGCTTGATATTAGCCCACACCTCCTTAAAGCCCTCAGTGCTTTTGGGAGGGTACCAAAGTTGGGGAAAGGCTGTCTGAAGAAGCTCAGAGGCACTCTAAAAAATTTTGGGCCAGCTTTTCTGCAACCAGGGTGCCACAGGTGGCAAGGGAGAGTTCACATTAGGAGCCAGGGCTCAGGCTGAGCCCACCCTGGCAACTTCTGGCAACTTCTGCAATGGAAATGCAACTAACTTCACCCATTCAGTTGAGTTCTCCACTGGAAAAGGAGGAAGGAAGCCAAGGAGACGACCCCACCAACTTGCTGGAGCCCCCATCCTTACCTCTCAGCACACACACATAATACCCAAGCTGGGATTCACCATCACTGCCCATGAGATCAATGATGTCCTGGACTTGAACCCCCCCCCCCCAACACCTCTCTGACTGTTGGATGGCATATAACATCTAATGGGAGAGGGCTGCCACCACATCTGGATCCATCGTACTTTTATTACTAACTGCCTAGGATCTGTGTACGTGAGAAAGAAAATATTACATGATCCACCTGAAATAGCACCATTGCCATTTATCTGTTTGTTTTATTGTTTTAATATTGCTTTTATTTACTGTCTATTTTATGCTGTTAGCCGCCTTGAGTCTGTACAGAATGGGCTGGATATAAATATAACGAAAATAATAAATAAATAAATAAATAAATAAATAAATAAATAAAATTGGAGATGCATGGGCTCATTGGGTTTTCTTTCCCTGCCTCTCTGACTGTCACGGGCAGTAGGGGTGCTCTTCCACATGCTGGGGCAGGGATGGTGGGGCAGAGGCAGTGCAGTGTAGCTGATATGTGAAAGAGCATGGCCCCAACATACCCCACTGTAACTATGCACCTGAAAGAGTGCAAGAGAAGTAGATAAGTCAGATACTATTCTAAGAACTGACAACTGAAATTAGATATTCAAATACAGATGTTACAGAATTTCACACAGATTCACACAAGTTCTCTGGAACCATTAGTATCTAATTAAGTAATAGATTTTCTGGTGTACAAGAAAATTCACAACCCAAACATTTTTATTAGTACTCTTCCACCATATATGAAAGAAAAACATTTTTTTTCTTTGCATAGACTGAAACGTAAAACTCTCTCCACATGCCTCAATTTAAGGAGTCATATAGAAGTCTGTAACTCAGAAACAGAGTACATGCAGAATATCTAAGACTCAGTTTCCAGAATCACTAGTTAAGAGAAACTGATGTAGTAGTGTTGTGTAAGATGTCTGTGCAGGTCCTAGGAGAGCTTCCTCAACAAGATGTAACTGGGCAAATACCCTGATCCCTTACTACTCTGAAAACAAGGATTTTAGAAATTTAATACAAATACACTGCACAAAAGTGGAATACAAATCCCACCATGCAAGAAATATAAGAAACATTATTGTAAAAACAAGGAAAATTTTGCTCAAGTAGGATCAGCTTTCATGGTAATCTGAAATTGATTTAAGGAAGGCATTGGTCTTATTGTGATGGTATTTCTGAAACACTTTCATCTTTCTTAAAGACTCAGATTATTTGGGTAATCAGAAATTGTCTAAATGTAACAGCACAGGATAGACATGTGAAGACCCTATGGTACTACAGATCACACAATGCACATATTGTTGGAAATATGTATCTGTATGTCCTTTGCAATGTTCTAAAGTTCCAGTCATTATAGGGTTAACACTGTGCTTGATTCCCTATTGTCTGCATGCTGTCAATCAAGGTCTAGAAGCAGGAAAACCTGTTTTGTCTGTTTGGTCAGTTAGTCAGGTGACTTCCTTTGTTCAGGCAGAGAGGTCAAGAAGAAGGAGGAAGTGTCTTCCATTAAGCATGTGGTCTTCAACGTGTTAGCATGTAGTTCTTTAGTGTTTGTTATTTTCACCTCCCAGTACCCTTTCCCTGTAGTAATAAATATGTTTTTTGTTTCATATTAAATGCCTCTCAATGATTGTTTGATCCAGCAATCCATCAAACTGTTTGAGATAAAGAAATAGATTTTCAAACGGAATTTCCCTAACACATATCACTTTCCAAGTTGTCTGTGGTCTGCTTTCACTCATTACCAAGCCATTGAGTCCCTTTCCTTGGTAAAGAAGCACTATACTTGCAGCCTTCCTCCACAAATCATATGAATGATGCTCTCTCATAGAGGATTGTAGCACAGGGAAGGAGCCATGGATCAGTGGTAGAACATCTGCTTGACATGCAGAAGGTCCTAGGTTCAGTTTAAAGTGATGTAAATGTAAAGTCATGTATAAAGTGCTCTGATTAATTTTAAAGTGCTTCATGGGATCCTGTGTTTATAATGTGCCTGCCTGTGTCTCACGTTGCCACTTGTGACCTCCTCCCTCCCAGGACTCCACAGTCCAGAATCATGTGAATCAGATGCCTAAGATACTGTGAGGCCACAATATCTAGTGATTCAACAATTGATGACTGATGTTGGCAATTTCCTACATCCAGGCTTGCATGCAACAACAGTCATTAGTAGTCTATAAATTTGTCCATATAAATTATTATTCTAGCGTTCTGTGAAACATAAATGCCATGATCTACAACAACTTTCTGCCATGAATAATGAATAGAATGCTGCATGTTGCCAGTAATAATTAACTGGCGATATTAACAAAAAATGTTGTAATAACTGAAGTGGATCATATACATCGGCAGTACACATGCAGCGCTCCCATTGAGGTTGTTGATTATCGACTCTGATTGTACTTTGTTCTTCTAACTGCATGATAAATGAATCTCTTCGAAGGCATGCTATAATTGTTTCTTTCCCTGTAGATAATTTTCAGTTGAGACACTCATTATTAAAACGTCAATTAACCTTGATTTTTTTTCATCCCCTATGATAAGTTAAACTAAGCACTGAGTAACTTTGATATAGATGCAGAATGGTAAACCCTTTAATGAGACAAATTGCTAAGGGAGCGCTAGTTTAATTAGTTCAGTCATTTTCTGTCACTTCTAATTATATAACTAAAGTCTCTACCCTTGGGAAATATCATATTGAGTGTGAACTGCTCTTTCATGCTAATTAGCTTAATATTCAATGACCTCATTTGTGTACACTTGTTACTCTGTTTATTTATTTTTTTATGCTGTTCATTTTGGTTTTTACTCTTTCATAGCCAGTAATTATATGCATGCTTCATCAGCATAACAGGCAGAGCCCGAATATCTGCAGTGCACATCATAATGTGATCCATGATGGCAGGACGTGTGACTTTCCACAATCTTGATTCCTAGAGGTGGCACCTTAGAAGCTTTGGGAAAACTAGGCATTATGGAAAGCACAGTTTTTCTCTGCATGTCACACCAGGACTGAACGCATGGTTTTTGGACATTTCCAAAACAAAAGAGGAAAAGGAGAGACAACTCATAACTCTGTCATTCAAGCTGCCATAAAATAAAGGCATTCCAAGAGAGGCAACACCTCCCCTGCTATCTGGCTATCAGATTGTTTATGCCTCTCAGAGATCAGGTTATTGATATAACCTGAGACTGGGTCCCTTGGTCTTATGTCCCTGTGGTCTGTTCTTCAGATCTTACTTACAGTTCAGGTTTTTGTTCTTGAGGTCAGCCCTGTAATCCCCTTGTGCCTCCACAATTTCCACCTAATACTAATGTGCCTTCATGCCATCTACCATTGCTTCTCCAAGTTAGTATAAGATCCATGGTTACAATCAGGGGTGGAATTCTAGCAGGAGCTCCTTTGCATATTAGGCCATACACCCCTGATGTAGCCAATCCTCCAAGAGCTTACAAGGCTCTTTTCGTAAACTCTTGGAGGATTGGCTACATCAGGAGTGTGTGACCTAATATGCAAAGGAGCTCCTGCTAGAATTCCATCCCTGGCTGCAATGCCTTCCAACCCTACTGACTACATGACCTTCTAGCCTCTGTGGTTTTTCTTTGGCCTGCTCCTTCTCTGGATCCTACACCTCTCTCTAGTGCATCAACCACCTCTCCTTTGGTCAGCCTTTCTGCCTGTTTTGAATTTACAAGTCACATGGGTGGGTCCTGTTCACCTGCCAGTGGCATCATGCCACTTCTGGTCCAGCTGTGTTTACATTCAGCCAGGCTGGTCAGAGTGCCCCACCATCTTTTCTGTTTATCTTTTGTATTTATGGTAAGTTTTGGATTTAAATAATGATGTCTTTGTGTGTTGATTTTAAAAGGAGAATTTAAATTGTATGCTTTAATTTGTTAGCCACCTTTGTGGCCCTATAAGGGAAGAAAGGTGGGATAAAAATCTTAAGTAAACAAATAAAAATGAATAAATAAATATAGGATGTAACATTTCTCACCCAAAAATTGTGACTTAAAGAGTGGTCTAGTGTTGACTATTTGGAATTGCCCTCTAAGAAAGCTCCACTTTTCTGATCAGACCCTGATTGCCTTGAATATATTACTTCCCCATCTGGTACTTTTCCTATCTTACCTTTATCACCAGTTCCCTGTGGTCCCAGACAATCCACTACCCTCTTTCCATCAGTGAGATGGAACACCTTCCCTGTCCCAAGCCTAGAAGGAAAACAATCTTTTTATGTGTTTTGATCTGATAACTTGCACTACAACTGGGGCTAGAATAGCATATAAAAATGAAAAGATAAGCTTCTTCTGGCTTCACTTTCCAATGCTACTACAAAAGCTTTGCGCCCCCCCCCCCCAGTCAGAATAAAGAGGCTGACACATAATGTTGGGAAATGGGCCACTTTATTTATTTATTTATTTATTTATTTATTTATTTATTTATTTATTTATTTATTTATTTATTTATTTATTTATTCATTCATTTATTCATTCATTCTATAACTTATATCCCGCCCTTCCCACAAAATGGCTCAGGGCGGCTCACAGCAAACAATAAAACAATAAAACAGAGTTCAGAATTATTACATTTAAAAGTTAAAACATTTAAAGACCTAAAAACCTTAAAATTTTAACATTAAATCTATACCGTATGAGTCACAGAAGCCTAATAAGCTACATTTATTTCCCAGTCAGGCGTAGGCTAACTGGAAGAGGGTTGTCTTACAGGCCCTGTGGAACTGAGCAAGGTCCCGCAGGGCCCTCACCTCTTCCGGCAGCTGGTTCCACCATGTAGGGGCCATTGTGGAAAAGGCCCTGTCTCTGGTTGTCTTGAGACGGACTTCCTTAGGCCCGGGGATGGTGAGAAGGTTTTGAGTCCCAGACCTCAGTACTCTCTGGGGAACGTGTGGGGAGAGACGGTCCTTTAGGTAGGCAGGTCCCAGGCCATATAGGGCTTTAAAGGTAATGACCAGCACCTTGTACTGGACTCGGTATGTTATTGGGAGCCAGTGCAGAGCCTGGAGACCCGGCCGAATGTGCCCCCACCTTGGGAGGCCCAATAACAGCCGGGCTGCGACATTCTGCACCAGCTGCAATTTCTGGATTAATTTATTAAATTAACAAACTAATGCGGCAAGGGCAACTTGCATCAGGACCAGCCCTGGGGTCTTCCTCTGACCCCGCCTAGTTCAAAATGGGCGAGCCACCCTGCCTCCAGCACGATCCACATGAATGTGGTTAATGCCGGGCCGACCAAGCCAAACAGCCCTCCCCTTCAACTTCAGCCCCGATCACCAGAAGGAGGCGAATTTGGGGGAGGCATAAACACAATCCACATTATACAGCATTGAGCCGTAAAGCCCATCTGCTGTTCCTGCGGATCGACTGCACTAAACAGGTCCAGAGGCCTGGGTGCTCACCTGCAAGGTATAAACCCCTTGCTCCTTCTGCCACTGCCAATGCCAAGCTTCTGCTTAGGCATTAGCACCCCCCAGGCGGCCTAGAGCCACCCAAAGCCCTTGCCGCAGTTCACTTAAAAAGGCCCGATTACCCACGTCCGACAGATGGACTCTATCTGGCCGGTACAACTCTCCCATATCCACCCTAATTCCTGGGTGAGGAAGGAAGGTACCCAGACCCCCTTTTAAGGCCTTCCGCAGGGCCCAATTCGCCTTTCATCTGGCCCGCTCAATACCCACACGGTCCCAGGCGGCCCGCCAGACTCTTCAAGGCAAGAGTCACGTACTCCTGCAATGCCTGCACTAGACATAAACCAGTCTCCTCACAGGGACCAAGAGTAATCCTGGTTCCCTTACGCCCTTGGTCCATTTTAGACTGCCTAACTTGCAGCACAACTCTCTAGGGCCATTGAGGAGGTCGCACCTAGGCGCCCTCTGCGTCCCCGTTTGAAGCCGTCACCTTGGTTTAACCAGGAGTTGCGGCAGCAAAAACGGGGACTCAGACGACTAGAGAGACAATGGCGGCGTACTCGAGACGAAGTGACTCGAACATCCTATAGAGAGAGTTTGAAATCCTATTAGATGGCAGTCAAAGCTGCAAAGAAAACATACTTTGCGACTAAGATTGCGTCCGCAACTTTGCGCCCGGCACAATTATTTGACATAATTTGGAATCTTACAACACTGCCACAAGGCAGACCAAATTCTACTGAATTGGAGATCGGCTGTGAGGCTTTTGCGAAATTTTTTGCGGATAAGATCGCATCACTCCGCCCCGACCCCCCCGCCATATTTGAGGCAGTTAGTGAAACCGGGGCTCCGGGCCTGTCTTCGGATTGTGTGTTGGATGGCTTCGGTCCTCTCAGCCTGGAGGAAGTTGACAGGATCCTCTTATCTGCACGCCCAACAACTTGCAATTTGGACCCTTGCCCCTACTGGCTTATTAAATCTTGCCAGAGGGAGCTTAGATATCCTATATGGGATATCATAAACAGATCCCTGATGGAAGGGCATTTTCCAACGCCGCTCAAAGAAAAAACCAACCTTAGACCCGGCCCAATTGGCGCATTACCGGCCGGTCTCAAACTTGCCCTTTTTGGGCAAGCTTATCGAGAGGGCAGTGGCGACGCAGTTACAAACTTTCCTGGAGGACGCTTCCGTTCTCGACCCACTCCAGTCCGGCTTCCGCCCGGGTCATGGGACTGAAACGGTGTTGGTCGCCCTGGTGGATGACCTTCAACGGCATCTGGATCGGGGCGGCTTGGCGGTGCTGATGTTGTTGGACCTGTCAGCTGCGTTCGACACGGTTGACCATCGGTTACTGACCTACCGCCTCGCCGACGCGGGGATTCAGGGGTTAGCTTTACAGTGGCTTTCCTCCTTCCTCAACGGTCGGGGACAAAAGGTCGCGATTGGGGGTGAGCTATCCCAGAGGCGCACGCTTGATTGCGGAGTGCCTCAGGGGGCGGTTCTCTCCCCGATGTTATTTAACATCTATATGCGTCCCCTTGCCCAGATTGCCCGAAGGTATGGGCTGGGCTGTCACCAGTACGCTGATGACACCCAGCTCTATCTACTCATGGACGGCCAACCGGTCTCAGCCCCAGAAAATCTAGACTGGGCACTACAGGAAGTGGCTGGATGGCTCAGACTGAGCGGGCTGAGGTTAAATCCGGCGAAGACAGAGGTCCTTTGCTTGAGTCATCGGGGTCCGGGGAGGGAAATCCCCCTACCAGCTTTTGAGGGTGCGGCGCTGATAGTGGCGGACAGGGTCAAAAGCCTGGGGGTACTATTGGAGCCCTCCTTAACGATAGAGGCTCAGATAGCAGCCACCACCAAGTCCGCCTTTTTTCATCTTAGGCGGGCAAGGCAGTTGGCCCCCTTCCTAGAGCGCGATGATCTACCAACAGTGATCCATGCTACGGTCACCTCGAGGTTGGACTACTGCAATGCTCTCTACATGGGGCTGCCTTTGTGCCAAACCCGAAAGCTACAGCTAGTGCAGAATGCTGCGGCCCGGCTGCTGTTAGGACTCCCAAGACGGGATCATATCCGCCCAGGGCTCCGGGATCTGCACTGGTTGCCAATAGCTTACCGAGTCCGGTACAAGGTGCTGGTTATTACCTTTAAAGCCCTATATGGCCTAGGACCTGCCTACCTGAAGGACCGTCTCTCCCCACACGTTCCCCAGAGAGTACTGAGATCAGGAACTCAAAATCTCCTAGTTATCCCCGGGCCAAAAGAAGCCCGCTTAAAATCCACCAGGGACCGGGCCTTCTCTGTCATGGCCCCCTCCTGGTGGAACCAGCTGCCAGAAGAGGTGAGGGCCCTGCGGGACCTTGCCCAGTTCCACAGGGCCTGTAAGACAACCCTCTTCCGGCTGGCCTATGACTAGCTGGTATAAGCAACAAGAAACAAGAAATCAGGTGTAGTTATAATAGAGGTTGCTGTCCCTAATGTCTTAAATATTTAAATGGTTTCAATGCTTTAAATGTTTTAAAATTTTAAACGTATTATGCTTAAACTGTATTAATTATTTTTAACTGTTTTATGCTTAAACTGTATTTATGTGGAACTCCGTGCTGTGAGCCGCCCTGAGCCACTTGTTGAGAAGGGCGGGATAGAAATTATAAAAATAAATAAATAAATAAATAAACAACGTGTTTGCCCTCAAATTTCATATCGCTGCTCTGCAATGCCCCATCCGATTGGTCGTTCCATGACAGCCGCACCAACTCACAGACCCTTAAGCCCCCCCAAAATGCCATCAGTGCTGCTGCGTGGAACAGAGCAATTTTGTAATCCGAACTACACACCTTGGGCCAAACCTGGCCCAACCCCTGACGTATGGAAGGAGATATGGGCTGTCGGGCATCTGCCCACACCCCCCGCTCCCTAGACCAGCCTTCGAGCATCTTTTTCACTCTAAAATCCTCCATGGCTGTCAGGAACCCCTGTGCCTTACTTATGAAAGCTAAGGCGGACAACTGGCCCCAAATGGATTTAATCGCTAGGCCCCTCCCCTTCTGATGCATGCAAAACTGCATAAGGTGGGAGACTGGAATGGGCCAGCTATCCCCCAAATCAGCAGAACTCCTGAATACACTAAACTGTAAGGCGGCACACTCATACACTTTACATGTACTCGGGGCCAATGCTAAAAGTATTGCCCTACCAGCTTCTGCCTGCCAAGCTGCCACAGGTCCAGAGGCATCCGAGCCGGCTGAGGATTGGCCTCCGGGGCCAACTGGCGAAAGTACTCCATCTGTCGGCAAGACAGAGCGTCCGCTACCCCATTATTAACTCTGGGCATGTTCTTTGCTAGAAACAACATATTTAATCGCAAGCAACGTAGCGTGAACACCCTTACCAGGTTCATAACTGGTATAGACCTAGAAGACAAGGAGTTGATGATGTGCACCAGCAACAAGTTGTCACACCAAAAGTGCACCACTTGGTTGGCCAACTGCTCCCCTCAGATCCACACTGCCACGACAATTGGGAAAAACTCCAAAAATGTTAAGTTCCCACAAAGGCCACTCACTTGCCAATCCATAGGCCATTGCTCAGCACACTATTGTCCACGAAAGAAAACCCCAAAGCCAGTAGACCCAGCTGCGTCCGAGGATATCTGTAGGTCGGCTTCAACCTTCATATCCTCCCGCCAAAAAGGACACTCCGTTAAATGATTCCAGAAAGTTCTCCCAAACCACCAAATCACTGCGCATACTAGCCATTATGCGCACCCTGTGATGAGGTAAGCGCAGGGACCCCATGGCATCACAAAGGTGCTGAAGGAATGCCCTACCTGGTGCTACCACTCTGCAGGCGAAATTGAGATGCCCCACAAGCTGCTGAAGCTCCAAAAGCGACACCTTGCATTTCCGCTTTAGAGCTACCAGCCGCTCTCTAAGCTGCCAAACCTTTTCCACTGGCAGCCGAGAAGCCTGCCTAAAGGTATCCAACTTGATACCCAAAAATGTAAGCCGTGTATCCAGCCCCTCCATCTTTTTATGTGCCAGCAGCACCCCAAGCTCTGCTGCCAGCTCCATAAAAAGCTCCAAAAGCTTGGCACACTGCCCGGTCCCTACAGCGCCCACAAACAAAAAATCATCCAGGTAATGAACCATCTCCGTACGCCCCGATCTATCCTTCAGTAGCCATTCCAAAAAGGAACTGAACCTCTCAAAGGCAGAGCAGGATACAGAACACCCCATAGGCAGGGCTCTATCCATATAATACTTACCCTCTAATTTAAACCCCAATAACTCAAAATCCTCAGGGTGCACTGGTAATAGGCGAAATGCCGACTTGATGTCGCATTTGACCATTTCTACACCCGGCCCGCACCCCCTCACAACCTTGACCGCTTGGTCAAATGAAGTGTACCTAACTGAACAAAGGTGGTCGGGAATTCCATCATTCACCAACCCACCACTGGGATATGAAAGGTGATGAATCAGCCTATATTCACCCTCTGCCTTCTTGGGCACCACTCCCAATGGGGAAACCCATAAACATGGAACTGGGGGGGCCTCAAAAGGACCAATGACCCTCCACTCCTCACATTCCTTTGCTATCTTAGCTCTAACCACGTGCTCCAACCCAACAATGGAACATAAGCTGGATGCCCTATTCACCCTCTGCCTTCTTGGGCACCACTCCCAATGGGGAAACCCATAAACATGGAACTGGGGGGGCCTCAAAAGGACCAATGACCCTCCACTCCTCACATTCCTTTGCTATCTTAGCTCTAACCACGTGCTTCAACCCAACAATGGAACATAAGCTGGATGCCCTACAGGGCGCCCTAGGCACCTGGAATGGGATCCGAAACCCCAATGTGAACCCTTCCTACAAATATATTCTGTCAGCGACCCTGGGATAACCTTCCAAGAAATGCCTAAGTACTCTAAGTCGAATGGGACTGGGCCCCTTTTCCAGGCATCTGAGAATTGCCCCCTCCTCCAGGGTGTTTTGTCATCCCTTGTTGCTTGGCTTTACTGCAAGGGGCACTCATGCCTGAACTTACACACTTTTTGTGAGCACACTCCTTGAGACGTGAACTCCCAACATAGCAGCCGGGGTTGAACCGACTGGCCCACCATAGAGCAGGCTACTGAGGCGCCTGGCTGCCTATGCACCAAATGACCACTGTCCACCCTGTCACCCCATTGCGTTTTGCCGGGGCCATCTGCTGTAGCCATAACTGCTGATTAATTTGGTCCCATGGCAACATTGGATAAATTGCTGCCCTCATCCTGAAAGTCTCATCATATTGTAACCAGGCAGCTCCCACGAAATCACTGTATACCCTGTATATAATGTCACAATACTGAAACAAAGGCGCAGCCCTACATGGCTGCGCCCTGGCAATCACTCCTGCGTATATAAGAAAACCTGGCAGCCAGTTGGCCCAGGTCCTGTAGTGTTGTATGACTTCAACCTTTAACTACAGGAAGTAATTTAGAAGCATGGTGTTATCCAAAACTCCTGAGAGGGAAATCCTTATTTCATCCCTGCTGTTCCTCTTCAAACAGAGCTTGGCTTCTTGATTTCCTCCAGGATGAAATGTGTGCATTAAAAACATGATGGAAAAGGGACAATGATAAGAGAAGAACACAATTACTCTCTGACAGGCTTCATTTATCAATGAAACTTCTCGTTTTAATTAACACTTCCTTTTCTTTGTAAAAAATAGTTTGTGTAGGAATTTATAAAGCTTAGCACACATCTGCAAAATGAATTGCAGCATGAGCAAAGTAACCACAAATTGGCACAGCAACCGTTATCTGTCAGTTTCTCCTCTAGTGTCAGCAAAGGAAACCTGGTTTAGATGGAACTCTAGGGCTCAGATTCTTATCTTCTGTTTCTCAAAAAAAAAAAAAAAAAAAAAAGTACCTGTGCAGCCCATGAAACTGTTTCATTGAAGTGATCACAAGGAAAGCTTTTAAAGGTTAAGGAATCTGTAACTTATAAAAAAGGGCTAGGAAGTAACAGATGAGGCTTCTCAATTATCCCAGTGCATGAAAATGGCTTGGTCCTATTGGGAGCAAAGCAAATCTACTCAGAAGTAACTCCTATGTCATTAAGTGAGGCTTAATACATTCTCATTATATGATATTGCTGCACTGATGAGCACAAGCTCAGGTCAATGGCCCATCTAGTCCAGCATCCTGTCTCAAACAGCAGCCAACCAATTGCTCTGGAGGGTTCATAAACAGGGCACAGATGCAAAGGCCTTTTTCTAATGCTGCCTCCTCACACTGGTATTCAGAAGTTAGCTGCCTCTGAATGTGAAGGTTCCCTTTAGTCACTGTGACTAGCAGCCACTGATGGACCTATCTTTCGTGAATCTATCCAGCCCCCATTTAAAACCATTTATGCCAGTGGCTATTACTATATCAATAGCAGGGACTTCTGCAATTTAATTAAATATGTCTTTACTTTAGTATGTCCTGAGCCTATTTCCCTATGGGCGCACTGAGGTTTTAATATTATGGGAGAGGGAGAAAAAGCTCTGATCACTTTTCCACTCTATACATAATTATATAAACCTCTACCATGCCCCGCCCCTTTGGCTGTCTTTTTTTTAAACCTAGTATCCTAGACCCTTCAGGCTTTCTTTAAAGAAACCCTTTAATTATGCTTGTTACCCTTTTCAGTACTTTACCCATCTCTACAATATCCTTGAGATATGGTGACCAGATATGTACATAGTACTCCAGTCCACACTATAGCTCTGTACAATATTGATTTCATTTCCAACAGGGAGTTTCTCTTTTTCTCTACTACCATATACTGAGTCAACATTTTCATCATGCTGTCCACTACAACCCCTAGGTCTTGCTTTCTGCCAGTTCAGACTTCATCAGCATAAATTTAAATTGAGGATTTTTGTTTTATTCCAGTGGGTATCACTTTTGTTCTTAAGCAATCCTTTTGTGATTTCATGCCTTTTTAATCCAAAGGCCCAACAGCCTCCAGTTTGGTGTAGTGGTTAAGTGTGTGGACTCTCTTCTTCTTCCCTAGCTTCCATGCTCTTAATGTAATGTTAATCCTTGCTTTTAAGGGTCTGCTCCTCAAATGCTTTTTTCCCTCTCCTTATTGCCAATTTATATTTGTTTGCCCAGAGACATTTCTCCTTTCTGTTCACTTCCTTTGTGAACATCAACATCATTTGTGAACATTAACATAAGAAGAGCCCTGCTGGATCAGACAATGGTCCATGTAGTCCAGCCTCCTGTTTCACACAGTAGCCAACCAGCTCCTCTGGAAGGCCAACAACTGGGCATAGTGATTGAGGCGTTCCCCTGATGTTGCCTTCTGGCTCTGGAATTCAGAGGTTTCATGCCACTGAATGTGAAGGTTCCCCTAAGTCTAGTAGCCATTGAGAGACTTATCCTCCATGAATCTCTCTAATCCCATTTTTAAGCTGTCCCCCCCTTCTGGCCATCATTACATCCTCTGGCAATAACAATCCTCCACTTCTAAAGGAAATTCTTCTGCCTTTTACCTCTGCCTTAACTTGGGTTATTAGCTATGCAGGCATCTTTTTAGACTTGGTCTCTCCTGAATGTTATCTTTCCTGTCTCCTCTGTTACCCATCTGGTTTCTTGAATCCCAGTTACGATGTCAAAGTTTACTTTCTGTGTAATGCCTCCTTTCAAAAGTCAATCCTCAGACCTATAGTGCAACTTTAACTTTAAGTAAGCTCTTTAAATTAAGGATGCTCTCCCATTGGCCCATGCACAGTCAGCCAATGTATCAAGTCAAATCTTTCATGCCTCCCTAGGTGGGAGGGATTGTTCAATTGACACTCTTGTCTTCTATCCAAAGTCTAGACAGCCCAAAACTGGGTGCTGCTGTGAGGCAAGGAAAATGACATTTCCTACACTGTCTTAAAAAGATATCCCCCAGGCACATAATTCAAATAAATGTTCATAGAAATTCTTTGTGTACATCAAAGAGAACAACAAAGCCACCAAGCCCATAATATTGTGTCAATACAGTAAATCACTTTAATTACTACAATTAAGGCAGCTCATGTTATTTATTCTTCAGGAATGCAGAGAAGAATGCCTATCAGCCAAAGCTGTGTGAAAGGATGTTTTATCTACTTATTTATTTATTATCTATTATTATTTATCTATTATTTATTATCTATAATAATATATTATTATGTTTTATCTACTTATTTATTTATTATCTATTATTAGAGTTGCATTTTATTTATCTGTGTAGATTTCTAAAATACTTCATCCTTAGAAAAGTTAACGATTTAGAAATGTATGTCTTTTTTTTTTTGCAGGGCTTTTTTTTGTAGCAGACACTCCTTTGCATATTAGGCCAGAGCCCTGTAAGGTCTTGGAGGCTCATGGAGGATTGGCTACATCAGGGGTGTGTGGCCTAATATCTAAAGGAGTTCCTGCTACAAAAAAGCCCTTTTTTGTTTGTTTGTTTGTTTGTTTGTTTGTTTTTGTGTTTTGAAGTAACCTAATAATGAGCAGATATATGTCCTCAAGGGCACACAAAACTGAACGATACCTCTACTTTAAGTTGTTACCTGACCTAGGCCTATTCTTGTGGGGGTGGGTTATAAATCAAAAATAATGAATGAGTGAAATGCTAGTTTAACTTTAGCTGTGAAATCATGTTTTTTAATGTCTTCATTTGTTTTATCTTTTTCATCATTATACAGATTTGTTTATTTTATTCTTTGTTTCTATTGGTTTCAACAAAAAAAACACAAATTTCTAGAGGTAACTTTTTAAAAAAATCATGTTTGAAAGAAATTTTTAGAAGTTGTATCCCTCACTCATGGGATCCTGTATGTCAGATTTCAGGTGGACGAGAGAAAGTGTTAGTGTATGATAGTGAAAAGCAAAACATTTATTTACTTGTGGCTTTCTGATTCTTCATCCATTTGTGAAGGACTGTACCCTTTACCACTTGATGGTCCCTGTCAAATTCCAGACAGGGTGCACTTCCATTTGATAGACAATTAACATTCTTACTCACAGAGGTGGCAGATTAACTAGTTTCAAAAGCATATAGATATGATTGCCAATCTCCAGGTGGGGCCTGGAGATCTCCCACTATTACAATTGATCAACCATCACCAGTGGTCTGACCTAGCCTCAGATCGCAAAGCATGGAGGCACACCATCCACCAGGCTGTCTCTTCCTTTGAGAACATACGCATAGCTGGTCTTGAGGACAAAAGGAGATTGAGGAAGAATCGCACTGCTACAGGACCAACCCTAAATCAGACTTTTCCCTGCAGCCGCTGTGGCCGGACCTGCCTGTCCCACATTGGTCTTGTCAGCCACCAGCGAGCCTGCAGCAAACGTGGACTACCGCACCCTTCTTAAATCTTCGTTCGCGAAGCCAAGCCGAGAGAGACAATTGATCTCCAGGCAATAGAGGTCAGTTTTCTTGGAGAAACTGGCTGCTTTTGTGAGTGGACTCTATGGCACTGAACTCTGCTGAAGTCCCTCTCCTCTCCAAACCCTGCCCTCTCCAGGCTGTACCACCAAAATCTTCAGGACTTGTGCCATCCAAGCTGGCAACTGTACATATAGAAGCCAGAGGAAAGTGGTCAGCCCCCCTACATCCAAAGGATGTTCAAGTAGTTTTATTGCATCTTGACATAATTATACATATGATCACATCAGAGTTGATTTTCTTCCATGTTTATTACTGTACATAAAGACACTGGTTACATACAAGGAGAGAAAATGTAGTTAAATGGAAGGAACTGGACACTACAAAACCCTATGTATTATGTAATTTTGTAATGGATGTTAGGATGTTTCTTAAATAAACAGAAATTAAAGAGTGGCATGCAGCACAAAGAAGAATTTTGTAAAAGGAAAGGAATCAGCCGGGAGATCTACACACAGAGAGACACACATATGCACTAAGATAATTTTGTTTGTGTACACACACACATACACACACATATATATTCTATGAGAAATGCTACTGATACCTGAAATAAACTTTCTCTGGGATATGTAATGGTTATTGGTCTAAAATCCAACAACTGTTGATTAAAAATGGATTTTACAAGCAGAGGATCAAGCTAGGGACATCTTGACATTAATGGTAACAATTACACCAAAAGGAACTAGGAAGCAAATAACAAAAATAATTGAGGATTGTTTCCCAAATTTGTGTAAGTTTCCTGCTTTGGGGTAACAGTTTATACAAATGACAGATGCATCTTTTACTGTTGAAGAAAGTTGGAACTGATAAGTTCTGGACCATACAAAGAGCAACAGCAAGGCACAAGAGGTGGAAATTTTCTCCCCATCACTTATGGTCCCTAAAAGACAATGATGGAGCTATGTGGACTAAATGCTGTGAAAGACAGGAGACTGCAGTAACAACAATAACAATAACCTTTATTGGCATAACAGCATAGATGTGCACAATTGACAAAGGAGAAAACATATATTACCCCAACATTTGAAACATTCCTCTCCTGTTAGAAGCACAGCACAGATATTTAGCCACAGTCTCAATAATCTCAGGGTTATGAGAGGACAATAGGAAGAGAGTCTTACCACCATCAGATTGTCCCTCATGATTTTGAAGAAGAGGATCTGAATACATGGCACGACTATCACAGTAAAATGTACAACACAGGAGAACATGTTCAGTACTTTCTATATCTCTTGAACCACAGCCACAAAACCTGTTGGAATATGGAATTTTCTTGCACTTCCCATACAGCACAGCAGAAGCCAGGACATTAAAGCGAGCTAACATGAAGGCTATATGAAGATTAGGGGAAGTCAAGCAAGAAAGATATGTTGCCAAGGTTCCACTAGAGGAGATCCCCCACCTCAACTGCAGTACATTGCTTCCTGTTCCCAATGGGGGTGGGAAGGAGGAAGAGTTGGTTTTATACCTTATTTTTCTCTACCTGAAGAAGTCTGAAAGTGGTTTACTTTCCCTTCTTCTCCCCACAACAGACACCTTGTGAGGTTAGTGGGACTGAGAGTGCTGTCACTGACCCAAGGTCACCCAGCTGGCTTCATGTGGAGGAGTGGGAAATCAAACCTGGTTCTTAATCAATACATCACACTCTCTGTCATCTCCACATTTGCTTTGTCAGTGAAAGGAGAAGTAAGGGAAAATTTAGCCCAGTTCCCCTACCTCACTACAGCCTCTTGTGGTATTTTGTCTTCCCCAGTCTCCAGAATTCACTTTTCAAGCAACCTTCTGGGCTTTTTGGAAAGGGAAAGAGTCATATTCTTCCATGACCCAATCTTGCTTTCATAGGACCCAATCTATATTCTTCCATGACCCAATCTTGCTTTCATAGGACCCAATTTTATTGGGGTGTGAGAAAAAGGTAGCATGGATTTTGAGGCATGGAAGTAAATCTATCTGAAATATCTGTACACTAACTCCATGGGTGTGTATTTTTTTCAAATGTATAAAATACTCCCCTTCTTAAATGGGTCAGTCTAATATTCATTAAATTTCTGACATTCATATATATGTATGTATATATATATATATATATATATATATATATATATATATATATATATATATATATCTCACACACACACACTCAACATAAGGGGGGGGGGGATCACTGATACTAATTAAAATGTCTGTAAAACCTGACTGTGGAACATTGCCATTAACTCTATTCAGACACTCCCAGGATGTTAGCAGTGAATATTGCTAAAACTTTTCCGAAATTATTTAAAAGAAGTCTAGCTGTCATAAATCACAAGAGGTTTAATCTTACTTGGTGTTTCTGGGTGTCGTGAATAACTAATCCCAGTTATTTTACAGATAATAGACTTTTCATCATTCTACTCTGCCAACAGATGGAACAAGATAAAGGCAGAGAAACGCTGATAATTCTTTCTAACTTGAATACAACAAAAAGGGAGATTGGTACATAGGACTTGAAAATAATAGTTATTACCCAGTAAATCTCAAAGAGAAGGAAATGTCATATTGTGCTAGATCTCTTCAAACACAAAGAAATATTTAGTGCAATAATGCACAACCATTCATTCACAAAACAGAGCAACAGACCATGTCAAAAGTAAATCCACAGGATATGTACTGGACAGCAGCTCAAACGAGACAGCACCCCGCCTTCCTTTCTGAACACACACAGAGGATTGAATGCAGACATGACCTTTTTCTGTTGGATAAACATGGAAGGACAGTGTTTACCAATGGAAGACTTCTACTATGAATAGAAAGATTTTGTCCTTTAATGTAAGATTCTATTTTGAATATAAGATTTCTGTGATTATGGACAGCAGTTTTAGATCCAACCCAAATTTTAAAATTCATTTAAGGCTGCAGCTTTAGGGTTTTTTTTTCCCTTAACAGACTTCTGCCACACTCAAGGTTGGTCTCCTCTGTGAAGCCCTTCCATTTAATGATTTTTCAGTTGTCTTCTGAAGAAGCTGTGATCTTCAGATGAATATTTAGGATGGATCAATAAGACCATGGACAGTATTTGCCCTGTATGAAGCCACATTTACTAGTTGAATTTTCCACTCTGAGATTCGAAGTGGAGGGCAGGATATAAATCCAATATCATCATAATCATCTTCTTCTGAAAAATGCATAAAAAAACAAACATCAATTCATCTTGTTTGTAGGTTTACATGTAAAAGCAAACTGTGTTGAGATGCTCATTTTGTACCTTGTTATCTTCTATGGAAACAGGAGGGCCAACAACTCCAGCATCATACTCAGGACCCAATCAAGACTTGGCTTCTTGGCTACCATGGGGCACATCAAAGTACCTGTTTCATCTTACTCTCCAGCAATTGAGAGAGGACACATCCTTATAATCTACAAGGGTGAGAATTATACACTTTGGTCCTGACTCTCAGCTTGCAGTGCTATGAGCATGTGAAGATGACTGGAAAATGATAGCCAGGAAGTGATTAGGAAGTGTTAGCTCTGGAGGAGATGTTGGAAATTTATACCAAAAAAGTATCCAGATATAGGAGAGAAGCAGGGATTTTTTTCTGAGGAAACGTGGACCTCCTGATAGCAATTAGGGTTTTTTGGCCACTGTGTGACACAGAGTGTTGGACTGGATGGGCCATTGGCCTGATCCTACATGGCTTCTCTTATGTTCTTATGAATGGAGTTCTTGAACCTCTTCATAGAAACAAAATTCTCAAAAAAATGTTTATGAATTCATGAGGGGCACTCGTGTTTGTCCTTGAAAACTCCATTGAGAACTCTAGCACCTCTTTTTCCAGGGGGGAAAAAAAGCCCTGGAGAGAAGGCTTCCTGATCTTATCAATGTTTGGAAGATAAGCAGGGATGGTACTTGTACAGGGGACTGCCAAGGAATTTTCTGCAGAGAAAGGCAACAGCAAACCATCTCTGCTTCTCACTTCCCTTGAAATTTCCTTGGTGAGTTTGACAGCACTTGCATACATATCCAGGTGAGCAGTTAGTGAATAGTGATGGTGAATGCTGCTGGTTGAATTCCCAACATAGGGAATCAAGTATAAAATACCACCCCATACAGGGAAGATTTTCCCTCTCACCTTTATGCTGAAGGCTATGGTATCTTATTGGCTGCTTTGCCTCAAGGCTTGTTTGATTTTATAGTTAACAGGTGAGTGCTGGGCTGTTAGACTAGGCTAACCACCCTCCCTGTGATGAGAATGGTTTGGTTGTTAGCATGTAGAAAGGCTAATGACACACACTCACTGGATTCTTGTGATGTACACGCCCAAACTAACCCTTTGTGGTTTTGTGTGGCTGTGGAGGGACTGGGGAAAGAGACATTTTTGGTCCTGGACAACAACAACCAAGCTGTAGATTGCTTGACCTGCACTTTGCATGTGAGAATGAGGCTCAAGGCAGTGATTTAAGGTGAACAAATTTATCACTTGAGCTAGCTGAGTTTGAAGTCAGAGTGGATTTGCCTAAAAAATATTGGTAGTCAGATCAGCTTGTTAAAATAATCTACATCTACACTTAATTTCAGAAGAGTTTTTTATGATCCATATCTGCCATAAATAAACCAATCCACATTAATTCCATTCATGTTTCCCATGATATCCTCATTCTTCCTAGCAAAACACTACTGTGTACTTTTAAAAATAATTGGCTGATATGATAGATTTAAAAATCATGCAATGATGATAGATTTTTCAATTTTCACTGTCATGCAGTGCACAGGAAAAAATCAATTGTTCTTGGTTTACTTAAAGGAGTTAATTTGACATAAACACAGATACATGCAATGTCAATTATTACATTTATTAAATAAAAATATAGCATAAGAAGAATGGATGTCTAGGAGCCACTGCAAAATGTCTGGCAGTCAAACTTATAATGAAAACAAATGGGACTAGAACAAAATTCGACTCCAGTGGCACCTTGAAGACTAAAAAAGTTTCTGTTGCTTCAGACCAAGGTTACCCCCGGAACAAATGGGATTATTTGTCTTTAATTTAATGGGACCTGAATAAGGCCTATAAATTTGGTATTCCTCAAGCAGCCTGACACAAGGTATGTAGTGAGGGGAGTACTCTGAGCATGATATGTGACAAGTGAAAAAAATCTGGTAAACTATCCCCATGATGAGGTAGTGTGGCTGTTTTCCTTCCAGATTTATCCAGTCATTGTTGGTTTCTGATCAGTTGTCATAAATATTCCATTGGGCCTTGGTTGAGGCAGCAGGCATCCTGTTTCATTGACTGGGCTCTTTGGTCTGATAACATCTCTGCTGCGATACCATCTTCTATTCCTAATTACTGTTACAGACCTTAGTATGTTGTAAAATGTACCCAACGGAGCCACCATCTATAACCTGTTTATAACTTGTCTACAGCTTATTGTATTGTTTTATATTATCCTGATTTTAATTGTATATTTTAAATTCTCATTTTATTATGATGTTATCCACCCTGAGCCCATCTCTGGGAAAGGGTGGAATATAAATTCACTAAAATAAATAAACTAGGGATGTTCTGCCATTTTGATTATTGTTTGGAAGTCATGCTTTTGTAGAACAGAAAGATACGTTCCCTTGATTGTTGTACAGCCAATTCTCTGTGTCCAAAACAAGCCATCTGAGTGGCATGTATATTGAGAACCTGGAGCAGTAGTACCCCTCTGCCGAATTTATAATTACGGGTAATTTTAATGATAGAATAGGTAAAGATAATTATGCATTATGTATATCCTTGGGTCTTGACCTGCATGACTCCCTCCCCAAATTCCTGATTTTTTCAAGGAACTCTAAGGACCCCATGTTAATGCAGCGGGAGTATTCCTGGCAACTTTTTGTATCCCCTCTAATAGATCTATTTTAAATGGGTCTATGCAACATGACTTGCTGGGTGAGTACACATTTAGTTCCAGATTAGGCAGTAGTGTTGTTGATTATGTTATTGTTTCTCTCAATCTGAGAAAACTTATTGTGGACTTTTTAGTGGGTGAGAGCTTGGACAGTGACCATTTTCCATTGATTACCTTACTAAAATTTGAGGCTGTTAGCCATTCATCTCTGGGTCTTGTCGATATGCCTGCCCCTCCAAGAGTAAGATGGAGAGAGACAGTTTGAGAAAGCATTAACCTGTTGCTCCAAACAAATAAATTAATGGAATTAAATCAGCAACTGGCCAAAGCTGCAGACCCTTCCGAGGCCCTTCAAATTTATAGCAATATAACTTCTGCTATAATTAACTTTTATAAATAGCAATCAACCACTAAATCCAGTCCCCTTGTTTGGAAGACAGACCCATGGTATGATAAGGAACGCCAAAAACTGAAACGCCAACTGCGTGCAGTGTATCGCACTTATCGTAACAGCCTCACTGCTAATATCCCCCTGAGCTACTTTGAACTGAAAAATAAGCTTAAAGATATAGTGGCTCATAAGAAAAGACAGTTATCTATTAAGAACTGGGATTTACCTATTACTGCCTCTACTGCCTCTAACAGTGAGCTTTTCTGGTCATTAGTTACTGGTGCTTCTGATGTAAAGAGCCACTGTTCTAGACATTCCATTCCTGCTGAGGTCTGGATAGACCATTTCCACCATTTTTTTTATCCTCTGACCATTGTATTTGATCAGCAAGAACAAATTCCCCCCCGATCTACCTGAATGGCCCCCTGTTAGTCCTAATGAGATTAATAATCTAATCAATCATTTGAAGGCAGGGAAGGCCCCAGGCCCAGATGGACTCCCACCAGAATTATTTACAAACAATTCTGACTGGTAGGCTTCCCCTCTGGTGACTCTCTTCACAGTGATCGATAAAACGGGAACCATGCCTGAATCATGGACAAATTCCATAGTTGTCCCAATTTATAAGGGTGACCCACAAACACCAGAGAACTATCACTCAATTAGTCTGCTTGACATAGCAGGCAAATTGTATGCGAGACACCTCCTGGAAAAACTCACTTCATGGATGAAAGAGCAAAATCTCCCAAGTAGGGAACAGATAGGATTTTGTCCTGGCAAGTCTACAATGGACCACTGTATAATTCTTAACCATCTGATAGAGAAATACAGTGGTAGAGGGGGAAGAAGGCTGTTTGCGGCCTTCCTTGATTTAAAAGGGGCATTTGACTCTATTCCCAAGGATCTTCTCTGGAACAAATTGGACATCATGGGTCTGGATAAATGCCTACTTTTTCTTATTTGTAAAATGTATTCCCTTAATAGCTGTCAAGTGCGATATAATGACCTAGGTGCATTAACTTCAAAGATCATTTCCAATTGGGGAGTCAAATAGGGCTGTATTCTAGCCCCCTATTTGTTTAATTTATTCCTGAATGATCTGGCCCCCTCTCTAAATGCTATTGATGGTCACTTCCTAAACTTGGGCCATCCGTTATCCCTTTATTGCTCTATGCTGATGATGCAGTTGTGCTGTCACGTTCACAGAAGGGCCTCAAGTGCCTGTTAGTCGCTTTTACTTCATACTGCAAGACAAATCTCCTGTCTATAAACTATGTAAAAACCAAAATTTTAGTAAGAACATAAGAGAAGCCATTTTGGATCAGGCCAATGGCCCATCCAGTCTAACACTCTGTGTCACACAGTGGCCAATATATGTGTGTGTGTGTGTATATACACACACACATACACACACACACTTAGTATTTTCTTAGTATTTTCAAAGTCCTGGAAACCACAAAGCTGGTGCCTCAAGGGAAATAATATTGAACAGGTGAAATCTTTCAAATGCTTGGGGGTCTTTTTCCAATATAATCATAACTGGACAGTACAACGCAAGCAAGCAGTCATCTCAGCAAGGTGTAGTTCATCTGTGCTGGTTAGCTTTTTTTACAAGAACAGCAACCAATTTGTCCCAGCTGCCATTCATGTTTTTAATGCTAAAACAGTTTCTCAGTTGTTATATGGGATCCCCATTTGGGTTTGCGCCCTCAATTTCCAACTTGAGCAAATTCAGGCAGCATTTTTGCGCTGTATTTTAGGGATCCCCAACTGTGTCAACTATGCTGCAATGTGCCTAGAGACTGGAACCCATTTGATTGAGACCAGGGCATGGCTACTAACTATAAAGTTTTGGCTATGCCTATAGGGCAGACCCTGCTAGTTATATCCATATGATGCTAGCGGATTCCTTCATTTCCACTTGGTATAGTCAGATCCAGAAGAAAATACATTCCATAAGTGTACCCTTGGGTAACCTCTGTATGCTAAGTGAAACGCAGCATTCAGAATCCTGAAACAGAGGATCTTAGATATTGAGAAACAGTCCCTTTGTTCTTCTGGACATAAACCTTGTTCCCCTTTAGCATTTGGTATCTTCCCAGATCATGGGCTGCCTGCTGCCTACCTTTCTCAGATTACTTCACCCCAGTTACGCCGCTCTTTTATGTTAGCAAGACTCAATGTTCTACCCTCAGCGGTATTGTCTGGGAGGTTTGCCAACATTTCTTATCAGGATAGAGTCTGCCCATGTAATGGAAGGCACCTTGAAACAGTCGCCCATGTCTTACTTTATTGTGATTTTTATGGGGAAGTGCGGGACTGCATAATCAAACCTATTCTGTCTAATTTTTATGGATTACCTTAAGCAAAGTTAGTTTTTTTTCTACTATCTGACCAATGCTCCCATATCACAAGCCTGGTTGCAAAGTACCTTTTGGCTGCCATAACAATCAGGGAGCAAAAGACTAGCTCCCCTTCTTGATGTTTGACAGGTTTTTATAGCTGAAACTCCATGTAAATTTGTTATGCTGTACTTTTTATTTCTATTCCAATAAAGGTATTTGGAATTGTATATTTTAAATTCTCATTTTATTATGATGTTATCCACCCTGAGCCCATTTCTGGGAAAGGGTGGAATATAAATTAACTAAAATAAATAAATAAACTAGGGATGTTCTGCCATTTTGATTATTGTTTGGAAGTCATGCTTTTGTAGAACAGAAAGATATGTTCCCTTGATTGGTCACAGAGTTGTACAGCCAATTCTCTGTGCCTGAAACAAGCCGTCTGAGTGGCTGTTTTTTGGCATATTGAGGAGGGTACTATCCTTCCAAACAGGGCTTTTTTTGTAGCTAGAACTCCTTTGCATATTAGGCCACCCACCCCTGATGTAGCCAATCTTCCAAGAGCTTACAGGGCTCTTCTTACAGGGTCTACTGTAAACTCCAGGAGCATTGGCTACATCAGGAGTGGGTGGTGTAACATGCAAAGAAGTTCCTGCTACAAAAAAAAACCCTGCTTCCAAAGCAAATGGATTTGTCTCTAACTGCTGACAGGAAACAAGAGGAAGTCTACTTGCTTCTGATGTTAATTCTTTGGTGGACTATTTGTCTCCTGCTGCTGATTTCCATAGGTCCATTTATGCTCTCTTTGGTTTCTGTGGATTTTGTGGATCAGGAAGGAAGGAAACTTTAACAAAAAGCAAATAAAATTTCCCTTGATCTCTGAGTTTCTTCCCAGCATGCAGAACACCTTGCCTTCTTATTCTGAATACACTAGTACCTGAAGTGATTTGCACATGTAGTCAAGTGACTTGTATGCAAATGATCCTGTCTAAACAATCCCATAACCCCCCCAGAAAATACTCACTTAATTTTATATATATATATATAATTATATATATAATTATATATTTATAGTGTGTGTGTGGTGTGCGCGCACATGTGTGTGTGAGAGAGAGACAATGCATTATGAGAATATTTTAGATTATATTTTAAATTGTATAATACCTTTGTATAATTTGTATAATACCTTTTCTTAGGATCAACCAAATTGACACAAAACATTTATTTGGTCCTTTACTGCTCTACATTCAGCCTAGAGAGCCAGTTCGGTGTAGTGGTTAAGTGCACAGACTCTTATCTGGGAGAACTGGGTTTGATTCCCCAGTCTTTCACTTGCAGTTGCTGGAATGCCCTTGGTCAGCCATAGGTCTCTTAGAGGTTGCCCTTGAAAGGGCAGCTGCTGTGAGAGTTCTCTCAGTCCCAGCCACTTCACAGGGTATCTGTTGTGGGGGAAGAAGATAAAAGAGATTGCAAGGCTCTCTGAGGCGCTGATTCAGAGAGAAGGGCAGGGTATAAATCTGCAGTCTTTGTCTTTCTGGAAGGCTGATACCATTGTGTCCTGCTCTCTCATCAGCTTTGTCCATGTCATACAGGGGAAGTATATTGAACATGTTCTGCTGCACTGCTCATATTGTTCCAATTCTGTCAATTATACCAGCAAGATCTGAACAATTTTATGTCTCTCTCCTTGCAGACTACTCTCAGGAGATAACTCACAAAGTTGTAGGGTTGCCAATCCCCAGGTGGGGGCAGGGAATCCTCCGGTTTGGAGGCCCTTCCTCTGCTTCAGGGTCATCAGAAAGCGGGGGGAGGGGATGGAAATGTCTGCTGGGGACTCTATTATTCCCTAGGGAGATTTATTCCCATAGAAAATAATGGAGAATTGATCTGTGGGTATCTGGGGCAATGGGGTGGGGGCCCTGTTTTTTGAGCTAGAGGCACCAAATTTTCAGTACAGCATCTAGTGCCTCTCCCCAAAATATCCCCCAAGTTTCAAAAAGATTGGATCAGGGGGTCCAATTCTATTAGCCCCAAAAGAAGGTGCTCCTATCCTTCATTATTTCCTATGGAAGGAAGGCATTGAAAAGGTGTGCTGTCCCTTTAAATGTGATGGCCAGAACTCCCTTTGGAGTTCAATTATGCTTGTCACAGCCTTGATCTTGACTCCACCACTAAAGTCTCCTGGCTCCACTCCCAAAGTCCCCAAATATTTCTTAAATTGGACTTGGCAACCCTACAAAGTTGCCAAATTTTGCCTATTGGCATGTGAGTTACACAAGCAGCTTATTGAATCTCAGTAACTGTGCCTGAGTATTTGAGGAGGGATTTACTTTTCTTGTCCCCTTCTTGAATCTCTGTTCATCACTTTATGCTTGCCACATTGCTGTGTTTTATTATTTGCTGATTTTTCAGAGCTGATCTTGTATCAAAATAAAGTTTCAATCAATCCATCAGTGATCCTAAGAAATTTCAGGAAGTTGCATGGATCAATATGACTGCACAACCAACTTTCAGCATTTGCCATTCTCATAGTAAAGCCAGAAGGAAAGATTATGTGGTGATTATTTAATACGCCATGTAAGGATGAGACTTATTGGGAGTTCAGCAAACATCTACAGTCCATCTGAAGTGCACTTTTGATCTGGTTGTTCTGATACAGCCCACAGCCAGCATCTTTGATCTCTGAGTTAGCGATCTAATCTGCTGTATAACTTAGCTTTTATTGATCTGTTCTCATGCTAAGCAAATCAAGTCTCACTTTTATGGGACAGATTGAAAAAAGATAGTAAAACTGCCTCTGAGACTGCAGTTTAAATCTGTGCAATAACAGGGGAAGCCAGAGATAAGACTTTTATTACTCTGCCAAACTTCACATGAACCCCAAGTGTCATTAAAAGGCATGTGTCATTTGCCACATATATTTATTTTACTAGGTAACTTGGTTACCACCCATTTGGAAGCAAAAACATAGTGTATTCTTTGTTTATGAATCCATCCATGGAATGCCATATATGTGTATATATGTATGTAATATTCTCGTGACATATTGTACAAACTACATGAATGGCTATTCATAGAATTTAATTTACTAGGGATTTTGGAAACAGGCTTTGAGAATTAATTAATTATTCTAATTTAAGCAGTGAGTGAATTAGTTCCACAGCCAAATCTTGAGAATTGTTCCTACAGGGGAAACACAAGGCTTTATATATTCATTCATGCTCTGCCTTTTTCACCTATGGGGAGGGCTTAAGAGCCTTCTCCTCTCCTCCTTTTTAACTTCACAACAACCCTGTGAGATAGGCTAATCTGAGTTAGTGTGACTGGTCCAAGGTCACCCAGCAAGTTTCCATAGCAGAATGGAGACTTGAACCTGGATCTTCCAGATTCTGGTCTGAAACCATAATGGCTATATCTCAGCCTTTGGTAATGGAAATGACATCCGGAAGGAATGATATCTGCCACCTGCAGGCATTCTGGACCAAACTGAGGCCAGACATTTCTAGAAAGCCTTCAAGCTGAATAGTTGTTAACTGATTTACTGCTTTGATGCTTTAGATATTTTTAGACATTCTGGTGAATTTTATAGGACTTGTGTTATTTGTTTTCATTTGTACATTGCTTTGAGCATGTTCCGACGGAGAAATAAAGGAAGCCAGAAAATAGTAGTAAGGTAAAATTAGGGTCTATTTCTGGGATACAGCAAAAACTATTTCCTTCAGAACATTACATCACCCTTAAGTTAACTTAAGAGACTTGACTTGATTCCAAACAGGGTCCCTTGCCCTATCCCATGGCCTTTTCTATCCCACAAAAATTATAGCTGTGCTGGGGCAGGTACAAGAAAACATCATTAGTAGACAACTTATCCCTTAACACCTTTTCTGAAACCTTTGTATGTAATCTTGCTGGGCCTGTTTTGGTACAAAATTTCAGAAGGAAAGTTATATTTAAGCTGTTAAAAAATAACAGAAATATACTTTTTTAAAGAATACAGCCTATTTTTTTATAGTTTTTCTGAACCATAACCTATTTTGTTACATGCATGAAGTAGATACTCAATTGTCTGTTGTCTAGAGATTAATTATGGCACTCATTGGTCTGAACTATGAACTGCAATCAGATTTTAACGTGAAATATATAGTAGGAAAGATCAGGACCATGGTACTAGGGAAGGAGATTTTCCCTAACTCTAATAGCCCTTCAGGCAGCTTATAGTTTTGGTAGGAAAACACAGACACAAACAGGCTGTATTCACACATGCTAAATAATGCACTTTGCAATTGAATCTTTATTATGTAAGAATAGCAAAATCCACTTGCAAACAATCACCGTGTGAAAGCACCAACACACCCACACAGAGACACACACATATATAAACAACATTCCACTCCACCCCCCAACCAGGGCTTCAAGCAGTCCTTAAGAAGGATATTCTCCACTGAGGAAACAACACAAGGGAAGAAGCTAATGACTTATCCCTCAGAGCTGCAGCCCATCTCTACAGAATTTTTAAGGGTCAAATTGCACATTGGGAGTTCCAGTCAAAGAATTCCAACGCGATTTGTGATTTGACCCTATGCTCCATCTTGCCCACCATTCTCTTCCAGTAATGGTGAGTCTGAGTCTTCAGAGAAGCTGATAAAGGGGAGACACTAATGAGGGCCACTTGCATAGAAGTATGTGTAGATGCATTAATCTGCATTTTGGTGTTGTAACATGCATTGGTGTGTTTTTTAAACCATGCATTGTATCGACAGCCTTGATCATCTCACTTTAGCTATACAGGTGGGTGGCATAAGGTATCGTGTGTCAAGTGCCATCAACTCATGTTTGATTTATGGATACCCTATGGATTAATGCTCTCCAGAACATCCTATTGTTAACAGCCTTGCTCAGGTCTTGCAAACTGAATACCATGGCTTCCTTTATTGAGTCAATCCATCCATTGGGGTTTTGTGTGTTTCCTATCACAATCATGTTACAGCACTCACTGCTATTTTTTTAAAAAAATGAGAAAACAAGACTACTTGTTGACCAATGAATCTAACAATCCTATTTGATATTTTCTGCCTTTATTTAATCTGCAGACAAATGTTTAGAAAGGTATGTGTGCACCCACACACACATGCTGAATTGGTTTTTTTGCTGTACCAAGCTGTCAGAAGGAATACGAGAAGATTAATTCATATACACCCTGTGCTATTCCATCATGCTTCAGAACATATGAGTCTGTCATACTGAAAGCTATTACTTTACTAAGCAAGAAGGAAAATAACGGTGGCCAAAGTATTGTGTCTCAGCTTGATGTTATTAAGAGTAGTTTTGCTTCAGAGGGTTCCCTATTGTGGCATTTTTCCTATTGTGCACTAGCAAGAAAGACCTGATGACTATACTGAGAGCACATGATACATTCGTAAGGCAATGCTTTTAGTTCCCATGCTCAGAACAATAGTAACTGAGAAAATGCCTGTAAATTGATTGCCTACAATTTTGGGGGGACTTTCATATTCCAGAGCCAAACAAAGACTGTAGATGACACCTGACAATTTACATGTCTATCCAGTTAAATTATTATGATGGGGGGAGGGAAGAGAAAAGTCCCTCTGTCTCTGTTACTCGAGTAGAGCAATTGGCTTTGAAATGTCTCCTAAAAGAAAGTTTAGTAGTATTGGGCATATAAAGACCTCATCCCAAAATGTACTGACAGCCACTCACAACCATTGAAGTTCGAGTTCTTTTCTTTTGTTTGTTTTTTAAAGCAAAAGAAAACTGTCCATCTTTATGTTGCATCCACAGGAACAAAAAGAAGCACAGCTTGAAAACACCATGGCCACAATTCATTACAATCCTTCTTTGCCTTCTTTGCCCAGAAAACAATAACTCAGAAATGTCCTCAGACCACTTCCACTTAGAGTAGTCAATTTCAATTTGTGAAGTTGTTGGAGATTTGTGGGTGGAGCATCAAGAGCACAGAGTTTGAGATGGGAAGGAAGGAACTCAGCAGGGATGTAATGGGATAGAGTCCACCCTCCAAAGTTCTTGTTTCCTCCAAGGACACTGATTTAGAAATAATTTGTAATCCCAGGAGAACTCAGGGTGGTGAGAGAACCAGAGAGGATTGTGAGGAACTCCAAAGGGATGTGTTGAGGCTGGGTGAGTGGGTGTCAACATGGCAGATGCGGTTCAATGTGGCCAAGTGCAAAGTAATGCACATTGGGGCCAAGAATCCCAGCTACAAATACAAGTTGATGGGGTCTGAACTGGCAGAGACTGACCAAGAGAGAGATCTTGGGGTCGTGGTAGATAACTCACTGAAAATGTCAAGACAGTGTGCGTTTGCAATAAAAAAGGCCAATGCCATGCTGGGAATTGTTAGGAAGGGAATTGAAAACAAATCAGCCAGTATCATAATGCCCCTGTATAAATCGATGGAGTGGTCTCATTTGGAGTACTGTGTGCAGTTCTGGTCACCGCACCTCAAAAAGGATATTATAGCATTGGAGAAAGTCCAGAAAAGGTCAACTAGAATGATTAAAGGGCTGGAACACTTTCTCTATGAAGAAAGGTTGAAACGCTTGGGACTCTTTAGCTTGGAGAAACGTTGACTGCAGGGTGACATGATAGAGGTTTACAAGATAATGCATGGGATGGAGAAAGTAGAGAAAGAAGTACTTTTCTCCCTTTCTCACAATACAAGAACTCGTGGGCATTCGATGAAATTGCTGAACAGACAGGTTAAAACGGATAAAAGGAAGTACTTCTTCACCCAAAGGGTGATTAACATGTGGAATTCACTGCCACAGGAGGTGGTGGCGGCTACAAGCATAGCCACCTTCAAGAGGGGTTTAGATAAAAATATGGAGCAGAGGTCCATCAGTGGCTATTAGCCACAGTGTGTGTGTATATATATATAATTTTTTTGCCACTGTGTGACACAGAGTGTTGGACTGGATGGGCCATTGGCCTGATCTAACATGGCTTCTCTTATGTTCTTATATTCTTAACTCCAGACCCCACCTTGCAGTTGGTAACCTCTGGTTTTATCTCTGTTTTGACCCTAGCAAGACTTTTTCAAGGTGCAATATCCTATGTGTGTATCTGTGCTCTTGCACAGATTTAATTCATTTCAATAAATCTGGTGCTGAAGATGTAACAAGTGAATTGTGTTCTGCACGGGTGTGCATCAATGACATCTGAGGATGCACAAGAGTTTTCAGTCCTTCTGAGGTGAGGAAAGAGAACACTTTCTTTTGTTTCCATATGTTGACATAATGTTCTTCCTTACTGGATTACAGATGGTAGGTTTACTGGCTGACTGATAAGGTGAATATCCGTATGCTCGGGAAAGTGCAAAATCAGACATGCGGTTGAAAAGGAAGTAGGAAGAAACATGTGAATTGGGTATACTATATAGGTATACCCAAGATTTGTGCAATGTTGGACTCAGCATATGTATGATCCTATCTTACCATATGCAGAGGAATGCTGTACTTTGAACATATGGACATGTTCCAAAAGACCAATCAAAGTGTCAATTCTTTGTTTTTATTTAGGTTGATAATATTATTAGTGACTGCCTTCTTAAGAAGACTCCTGGAAGTAAGCCTCAGACTTGCTTCTGAACAAGAGACATTTTATTTTTTTGAACCATTTTTAGTTTATTAGTATCAAAAATGATTGAAAATGGAAGCAGCATGATTTGTTTAACAAGGGATTTTGAAACTAAGATATATAAAAATAGATTCATTGTTAGTGTAAAATCCTTCAATGAAGGTGTCAATTAAAAATGGATTTTGAAAAGTTCAGGACCAGGCTAAGAAGTATGTCTTGACATTAATGGTAAGAATTATGGGGGGCGAGGTAATAGGCTCCGCGGTTAGTAACAAAAGTGTGTAGGAAAGTTTTGCGTAAGGAAAATTCTGGAGTTGACATTAAAAAATTATAAAAATAGCAAATGTTTGAGTTTTGAATTCTTTCCTGGCAGTCAGCGCTACTAGATGGACCTAAGTATGAGTCTGAGTAGGCCCATTCAGGACTGCTCACTTGGCATGCAATCCTGTGCAGAATTACTCAAATCAAACCCAGTTTGAAACCAATGAGTTTAGACTGCAGTAACTCTCCATAGGATTGCACTGTTACTTAAGAAAGCTGTGTCTCTGAGAGTGACTAGCAATACAGTAAGCGCTATTAGTCCCCAAATCCCTATTTTGATTTATCTTCTTCGTTGTGCACATTGAACCTGCAAGCTTTTGTTTTTGTGACACTATCTATCTCACTCTTGTCTTCTCATAATTAAAGACAGGTTAATCGTTTTATCTTCAAGGGAGGGTTCAAACTTGATTTGATTTGGAATCTAATTATTTTTCTTTTGGGCAGTTCATGGTATCTGTAAAGCTCTCCTCCAACACCACATTTCAAATGAGTCAACTTTCTTCCTGTCAGCTTCCTTCACTGTCCAACTTTCACTCCCATACATAATAATGGAGAACACTGTTCTTCATCTTGGCCACCAGTGAAACATGCTTACACCGAAGGATCATTTCTAGTGCCTGCATGGTTGCCCTTCCCAATATCAATTTTCTGATTTTTTGGTTGCAGTCCCCTTTCTGGTTGATGAAGGAGCCAAGGAATATAAAATCTTAAACAGCCTTAAAGTTGTGTAATTCCCCAGTAGTCATTACTTTTGTCTTATTGATGTTTAGCTACAATCCTGCTTTGACACTTTCTGCTTTAACCTTCATTTTAGGTTCTTGCTGTTTTCTTTTCTTTTTTTTCAATAATATTTTGTTTTATTAAACTTTAAAAGAGTACAATACAATACAATGTCATCTTAAAGAAAGAACTAATCGAAATAAGAGATCATATATGCTATAATCAAGTTGTGTGTAAATATTTCTATATACTACAATAAATGATTAATCTACGCATCCTGTTACTTTTTTCTGTATAAATTCTAAACTTAAATTTAATAAAGATACCATTTACAAATAATATTTGGAACCTCATCCTGTGCAATCAAATAATCTAAAATTGGAAACCAAATAGTTACGAAGTTAGATGTCCGAATTGGATATGTCATACATCTTTCATTTTCTGTAATTTTACACATTACATACAAATTCCAAAACTTTTTGTGCCATAGTTCAATTGTAGGCTTTTGAGTGCTTTTCCATAGCGCTGCTATCATTGTTTTTGTGGCATACAATAAAAATGCTATACTTTTATTTACAATAGATGGTATATTTTCATTCACTCAAGTTAAGTAACAAAGTTTGCGGGGAGACCTCATCTTGGTACCCAGTAATAGTTTTGTTTCTTTGGAGTACTTCTATGTCTTATGTCACAATTATTTCTAAATGAACAATGGAAAAAGAAGCACTTCCTTTAGGATGTGTCAACTTGTTCATTCTTCTGAATATAGGAAGCCAAACTTTCAGCAGAGCATGACCATGGATACCTTGCAAACTATTATTTTCCTATCCAGAAGTGAGTAAGTCAGACATTTAGAGTATGCAGGCCCACAAGATATGGACATTGGATATATCCCCTATCAGCAGTTTGCAGCCTTGGGGTCATGACCTCTGGGTGGGCAGTGAAGCTGCTTTCTGGGAGTTGCAAACATTGCCAAGTCAAGCTAAGCCTTTTTATTTATTTTTTTTTTTGCTTTATGAAGGTTTATGGCTGGTTCAGAGGATTACCTTGAGAATCCTGCAGTTACAGGAATTAATGACTGGATGGGGGCAGAGACAGTGCTGGAGATAGGGTTATCAACCTCCATTTGGTGCCTGGAGTTCTCCTGGTATTATATTTGATTTCCATACTACCCAGACTGATCCCCCTAGATGAAATGATAGACTTGGAGGATGGACTCTATGGCCTTAGATCCCCAGTGAACTCCATCTCCTACTCATCCTCTGTCCTCTGGCTGGTGACTCTGGGAAAAGCAGAATTCAAGAAGATGGCAGTCCTTCATGTTTGGGAATCCTCATGCAGTCAAACTTGAAAACTCAAAATCAGTTTCAAAGGGTCAAGACAAGAATGAAGACTGCTTTGCAAGAGCACAAAGCAGGTTCATGGGTGGGGACAGAGATTGTTGTGGGATCAGATTCATGACACTAAGCACAATATAATTCACAAGTCACCTAGCAGCTTCCTTTGTGGGTACTTTTGGGATGCTTAGGCCAACATAGGGTTTCCACCCTAAGGCTGTGGCATGAACCAAAAGTAGCATCAATTTGGAGGTAATGTTCTAGCATATGTACAAATGTTCTAGCATGTGTTTTGCCATTGATTGTGTGTCTCCCTGATGTGTTCACATTGGAAATGATATCACAACCCCAGACAGTTGCGCTACAGTGTCTCCCTGATGTGTTCACACAGGAAATGATGTCACAACCCCAGAGAGGCACCAATGTCCCTGATTTCACTCACCCCCTCCAGCAAGTGATAGCACAGGCATTAGGCTACCATCAGGAGGTCTGACCTGGACATACTCTGGACCTAAGGTGTACCTAAATTAAGGGGTTTAAGCTAAGCTCTTAGGAAAGGACCTTGGCTAAGTATTAGTATCTGGTTTGCATGCAGAAGGTCCCAGCTTCAGTCCTCAGCATCCCTAGTAAAAAGATTAGGTAACATAGCATATAAAAGAGCTCTTCCTGAGATCCTGGAGAGCTGCCACCAGTCAGAAGCCTCTTAGGCCTATCGCTGTCGCTCAGCATAGAGAGAACACTCATCTGGGCATATCAATGGCTTGACTCAGACTGAGTCATATACTCACTCAGTATATGGCATGGCAGCTGTAGGTGTTCCTTTATCTGTGATTTTTACTTTCAAATACATTTTATTGTAATTTTACATAATATATAGAATACAGATATGAGATGAAGAACTGATGTAGTATAAGATCACATAGTACTTATTGCAGATAACCCAAAAATATTTACAAATAATCAATAATATGAGACAACTGAACCATAAATGCAATCAAATTTAGAAACAAGAATGGAAAATAAAACAGTACTGAAAATCCCTGTATTTTTGACCTCTAATCACTTTGTTAGCCAAAATGTAAACACTACCACAAAGAAAGGTCATTAACTATATCTGGAATAACTTCTTGTGAAATGAGATATTCTAGAACAGGAAAGCATATAGCATAGAAGTTGGAAGAATAGAGAGGACGTTCTAGTTGGTTAATGTTGTCAGAGATTTTGGCCGTTATATAAGTGCTCCAAAGTTTCTTGTGCCAGGGGTTTAGATCAGGAGATTTAGTAGATTTCCATCTGATGGCCACTTGGCTGTGATTTTTAGATCAATGTTGAAGTCTGCTGTGTGATGCCTGGAACACTAAAGCTTATATGAAGAACCAGCAAATCTCTTGTTCTAAATGTAACCCCAAGACAACACACTCAAACATATAGAACAAAAATGACTTTTGGGCCTCTCAGATATGGTTCATAGGATCAAAGCAGAATATAAAAGAGATGAGAGTCAAAGATGAGGTTGGGGAGGGCAGGGAACCACCACCAGTACCAAGGTGAAGGTGAAGTGGGGTGAGCTGGGAGAGCAACTGCCACCATTGAGGTGGCAAAGCTGAGGTTGGACAGGATGCAAGGAGTTGCCTCAGTGAAGCTTGAGACTGGACAGGATGCGGTGAGGTACCACTTTCATTGCTGGTGTTGAAGAGGTGAAGCTGAGGTTGGAGGGGTACTGCTCAGGTGGGCTGAGGAAATCTGTGATTTTCATGGGTCCCCTCTTGCTTTGATATAATTATATTATTATAAGGCATATTATTTACTGGTTTGTGCCACACCCCTTCCAGAAGTGTCTTCCATAGCAGAACAAGGAGATCCTGTTGCAAACAGCATACTGCTATATTTTTTAAAAAATGATTTAAATAATGTTGTTCTTTGTTTCCCATTTTCCTACTAAGCCTTAAAAAATGTACCAGGCTCCATTGCAATGCAATCATCTAAACATTGCTAACAATGTTAACCTGAAAGTCTGAGTCTGCCTTTGAGTCTTATATAAATAGTGAGCTCTGTAAATGTCTACATCACAAAGCCACCACGCTTCATCTTCCATGATTGATGATCACTGTTTAGTTCTGACTCAGGGTTAAGACAGCCCTGGATCTTTATTACCTCCTATTTGAGTAAGGGTGGTCCAATCAGTTCGATGTGGAGGTCAGTAGTAGGGCAGTGGAGCACTTATACTGTCCTGAAACCGACTAGCTGTTCAGTGAAACAAAAACCTGCACTTTCATACACACTCTTGTGAGTAGGTGAACTCAGCCCAACAACGCAGTTACCAAATGCAAACAATCTTTGCATCAAGGTGCATTCAAGGCATGATACTTTTTTTCATTAAAATATTAGCCAAGTAGTAGCCAACCAGCCAATATGTGACCATATTTCTATTTAATTTGCATTGTTGGTTTTTAATGTTCTATAAAAGAATATAAACCTCCCTTTTCCACCCAAATTTTCGCCATATTTGTCCTATCCAAATCTCCATATTTTACATACATAGTTTCATAAATATGGCAAGTTTAGGAACAGACAGGTATTGATGCTCCATGTTCTAAGGGAGTGCTGAAAAGTAGCATTTCTATTTCCTATTTTATATTGTTAAACAAGAAAAATATTTCAGAAATTGAAATAAGAAGCTTACATGGGATTTCCATTAATATGTGGAAATAGATTTAGAGTAATACTTATACCCGTTTAATCTCAATGGCACAACAAGAAAACACTGTATAATTGCGGTCTTACACTTCACAGATTGGCCCATATACTTACTTTGTATTGTAAAAATAGGGCCTCCAAGGCAACAAACATCAAAACATCAAGACATTAAAACAGCACCTAACACATTCTACAGTCTGCTGGCATTGTTTCTCAAGTAGGGCAGATTGCTTCATTTTAAAAAAAAAAATCAAGACCAGGTAAAAATTGCTTTGGTAATTTTAAAATGTACAGGATATAAGTTCACCCTGAATCCATCAACTGGGTAGTTGTGCTATGGTGGACAATACAATTTTGCAAATGACGTCTTGTTTAAAGACAATTGCTAGGCAATGTATTCACTATTGATGGAAGTCAAAGGATGTCCCTAACATAAATTAGTGGTTAACCCATTCTTGGTATATTGCTGGTATGACTGAATTGACACATGGATGCAGAAATTATAACAACATTCAAATCCAGTTGGATAGATCCATGGAAAAATGGTCAATATTTCTTATGTCATGCAATAATAAAGTGAAGGATGATATCAAGCCATTTAAGGCACTGCAGAGTCTTTTAGTTCATTTATTTATTTAATTCATTTATTATATCTGGATGAGTGTGGTACAATAAATCATTAAGCTTATATGTACTGTATAGTTTTCCTCTTTCTATATATTCTTGTTTGTTGTTGTATTAATTAAAAATGGTGATTACCCTGTTCTTAAAAAAAAATCTGTTCTTAAGAAGCAAACATCTGTTCTTAAGAAGCAAACAAACCGAATTCTAATGGCTAGTCATATTATTCTTATTAGTTTTCTGTATTTTAACCTGTGGCATCACATAAGAAGATCCTGCTCGATCAGAGCAGTGATCCATCTAGTTCAAAACCCCATTTCACACAACAGTGAATGAGTTGTCCCGAAGGACCAAAAAAACAAAAACAAAACCAGGGCATAGAGGCCAAGGCCCTCCCATGTTGTTGGTTTCTGACACTGACTTCGGAAGTTTATTGTTTCTGAAGATGGAGGTTCCCTTTCATCACCAGGGATCGGGCCTTTTCAGTAGCAGCCCCCTCCTGGTGAAACCAATTGCCAGAAGAGGTCAGGGCCTTGTGGGACATTGTTAAGTTCCACAAGGCCTGTAAGACCGTTCTCTTCTGGCAAGCCTTCAGTTGACTGTAGGAGAATCTTGGAAGAATCCTGGGGAAACTGCCATCTTGAGAATTAGTAATATCTAATCTAGCACCAACTGTATACTGTTTTTAATTTATATTGTTTAATGATTTTACTGGTTTTATTTATTTTATGATTGCGATCATTGTTCTATGATCTGATGTAAGCCTCCCTGAGCCCACCTTGGCAGGAAGGGTGGGGTACAAATCAAATTAAACATAAACACAAACATAAACACCTTGGCTAGTAGCCATTAATGGACCTATCCTCTGCTAACCCTTGAATCTGGGGAATTTCCCCTTTTAAATGGGCATTTGTTTAAGATTTCTTAAACTATATTCTTGTTCAAAAGCTTACCATATGCAGTAAGGATAGATTAAAAAGCACCTTGAATACATTCAGAATCCGGCCCCTTCCCACCCACGCCACCATTCAGCTGCATAGGGCGGGGACCGCGTTTGCCTCCCCGGATGGAGCCGAGGCAAACGGACCTTCGTCCATCTGGGTATGTTGCTGGGCATGGTCTGGGGGCTTTATAAGCCTGGCCACGCCCGGCGCCACGTACTTTGCCAATGGTTTTGGCCCACCCTCCCACCTTGCAATAGTACAGGCTTCTCCAGTCACTGAGTTTTACGGGGCCAGGTAGGAATTTTTTCATCCTAACTGATTGGCCATGGTTAGGATGTTTTTCGCCTACCTTGTGCTGTTTGCCTTGAGGTTGGGTTAGGTTTGGTAACTTTAGTTGGCGAGCGTTTAAGTAGGTATCCAGGGATTTGGTGTGTACCCACGGTTCCCTCCTCTGGCAAGCCGTTCCTGGGTGGGCGGCTGCCACTTGGGGGTATACCCGGCCTTTGCTGGCCTGGCAGCAGCCGGTTTAAACGGGCTGCTGCTGGGGGCTGGGTGGCTCGCCTATCCGGACAGGGAAGGGTCTGCTGTTTCCCTTGGCCTGTCCGGCAGCTTTAGGTTGCCCCAGGCTGTTCTTGTTCAATAAAGTTGCCCTGTTTATTATCCAATATACCGTGTTGTCTCTTTCTTCTGACTGGGGGGGGGGCAATAAATTTCCCTAACCATTGAATATGGAGAGGAATCAGCAGACGGAGCTTCCAGATTACAGAATATTGATTATAGTGGAAAAGAAGTCTAACATCTGTTTTCCCTAGAAATCAAGTATTGACAAGAACATGTAGAGATGAAGCTTTTTTTCACTGAATAAATATAAATGCAATGGAATTCTTTATAATTTGAATTTGGCAAATGATTTATGCTAAGGATCACTCTGTCAATTGTCTCATTAGACTGTGTCTTTAGTACTTTCTCATACCTCTAAGTATCAATATATCAGTTCCTCTGACAGTTTCCAGAAGTTCCTCAAAATGGATCAAACTGGTCTCAAGCTTCCCAAGAGTTTCCAGGAGAAGTTCTTCAAAATGGATCAAACTCAAACTTTAAATCATTGACAGACAGTTGTGAACAGGATTAACAATGAGCTAAATACTGGTCTTTTAAATTGAGGACTTTCATTGACAGATATTGCTCTACAACATGAAATGTCCTTTAATCTCAATACCATTTGTATACATGTGAACATTTATTTAAAGCCCTATATGACCGAGGACCTGTCTACCTTAGGGACTGTCTCTCCCCATATGTACCTCAGAGGGTGCTGAGATCAGGTTCACAAAATCTACTGATAATCCCTGGGCTGAACGAGGCCAAACTGAAAACTAAAAGAGAAAGGGCCTTCTCAATCATGGCTCCTCACTGGTGGAATCAACTACCAGAGGAGGTGTGGGCCCTGTGGAGTCTTGCTCAGTTCCACAGGGCCTGCAAGATTACCCTCTTTCAGCTGGCCTTTTCTTAATGCAAATTCTGCTGTACTGTCATTACGAAAATCTGTAAATGAGCAAGATCGGAAACTTTTGAAAATGTAGTACCGAGTACGATCGCATGAAATTGTTGGTTTTAATTAGATAATTTTAAGGGAATTTTAAGGAAATTGTACAGTGTTGTAGATTGTTGTTTTATTATGTAATATTTGTATTTTATATTATGTTGTGAGCCGCCCTGAGCCTGCTTCGGCGGGGAGGGCGGGATATAAATTAAATGTTATTGTTATTATTATTATTATTACCAATTAGACTTGGGAAATATGAAAATACTTACCTAATAATCACTAATAAGTCCACCCAAAGGACAAATCATTAAGAATAGTCTTAGTAAATGCTTATATGGTGCACTATTGAATTTTTTGTGAAAAAATCAGAAATGCTCTTCAAATGAACAAAATTAGTGCTTATTAGTTAAGAAAAGAAGCTAGCTGTACGAATGTTTTAGGAATCTATAAATAATTTTACAGAGGAGAGAGAACAGATTGATTTACATGTGCATACATTAGACTAGATTTTTAAAAAAGAAATGTAGATTTTAGTGAAAGCCAGATGCTGAGTATCAGAGGAATATTTTCTTTGAAATTCTTTTCTCTGAATGTATACTGATAATATGAATCAGAACAATACACAATTATGTTCTCTTTGCTCCTGTAAAAAAAAAAATTCCAAAACTCCTGCTAGATTATTTGAATTAGGGCTGATGAGAAAAGATCAGGAAGACAATATAGGATGACCTTTCTTTGTGAAAGTAAGGAGTGTATCTGAAGGCCTTTGGAAACAAAGCATAAGTTGTTATGAATTAGAACCATATGGAGAGAAAAAACAAGCCACTGGAGTAAACATTGGTTGATGTTCATAGTGAAGATCAAAAGCACTCATAAAACCATCTCCTACAGAAGAATCTAAGGTTAAGATCAAATCAGAAAGTTAACTTCTACTCCACAATGCCTTTTTAACAGCAATTCTGCAGCTGAGATGCTAAGAATAAAGAGCTGGTGGGGCTGGTTCTTCTCATAGCTAAATTCTTCCATGCAACCACATATAGGACCATGTGGAGAAAAGTCAGTATAAAGTGGGCTGTTTATACCATGACACTGGCAGCCCTTTTCACTATTTCCTATGTTTGTTTGTTTTTTTTAATCTTGTCCTTCTTCATACAAGTTCAAGGTGAGGTCTGTAAGCCTTCCCGCTCCCCTTATACTCACAACATATCTGTGAGGTAAATTTAGACTGAGAGATTGAGAAATTCTAGCCCATTGCAAACCAGTGAGCTTTAGCTTCATCAAAATCTTGAGACTGTATTAATGTTCTAGCCCTTTTAATATGCTGGCTCTCCTTCTGCTTCTTCTGCTTAGTGTTATTTCCTCATCAGCCTTCCAACATTATCAAATTAAACACTTAGATCTGAGTCTGGTACCACCTTAGAGACCAACAAGGGTTTCAGAGTGAAAGTTAGGACCCAAATCTAACTGTTCTACTGCAGAGCAAGTACTTTCATTTTACCTCAGAACAATGGGGTTCAATAATGTCAAATGCATGATTTATTACCAAATGATGTCCCTTCATTCATGAGTGGCTCATGTCTCAAACTTATTCCTTAACCAATAAGTGATCAATTGTGGTTGATTTATTTATTTGATTTTGAGGGGGGTACAGAATGCTGTTGGTGGCTAGTGCTTCATTATTAGGAGGCTGTGGTAATGATTAAACAGTATACTTTCTATATTATGTCTAAAGTTCAAAGCCCTGTCTTTTAGTCCTATCTGATGATTTAGGATTATTTTGTCTTTGTCTCAAAACACATAGTATAATTATACACATAGTCATATATTGATATTATTAGTTATTGGTGCCTTTTCTAGAACTTTCTTCAATATTATGTGTGAAGAGTACTCTGATTTTACTTTGATTGTGTGAACATTAAAAACTTTGCTTGTACTCTTTGATTTAGCCTATGGGAAAGAGGAAATGTTTACTGTTTAAAAGGCTGGTTCTAATTAGGATTAATAGCTGGACAGGTTTAGATTAGTCCCACTTTTTCCTCTTCCCTCCCCCTCAGATCTTTTTGTTTCTGATGATGCTTGGATTGAGGCTAAGTATGTTTGAATTAATTGGTAGTGTGGAATATATAAGGACAGAATGACAGGTGAGAATAAAGCAACAGAATTCAAAAGAGCAAAACTGATTTCAACCATTTTAGATGCATTGCAAGTCAGTAAATCTTCCCCCCTCTTATGTAAAAAACAAGCAAACAAAAAGCTACAGATAGAAATCGAGCATAACCAAATGGCTTTCATCCAGCCCTGTTTCTGTTTGTTTTCTTTTTTCTGGGAAATTTTCCTGCCTGCAGTCTGAAGTGGTAGACTCCACTTGATCACTCCTGCTGCAGATGAAATGGATCCATTTGCTGCTCACGTTGAGAATCCATGAAAGGTCTGAGCCAATCAGCAACAGCTTGGGTAATCTCTATATGGATACTTCTTGCCCAGAGATATGCAGATATTCTGACTATATCCTTACTGTAGATGTCATCATACAACATTGACTCCCTGCTCAAAGCTGAACTCAAGTCTTGTTCAAAAAGTACATGTGGAAGATGTATTGATATAGGCTTCTTTCATACTATCTCATTTCAGCTTCCAACAATCTACATTTCCTGTATTCTGCTTCTAGCCCATTCTGATTTTCAGCATACATATGCAGAGGCATTGTTCTATATGTTGCTTTGAAAATCCCATGATGTTTTGATTCTTTAGTTTGAAGATATCCTAGAAGAACATCTGCCCTATAATATATTATTAAACTATACTAGATCAGGTGCAATATGTAAAGTGTCTGGCAGTGTCTCAAGCATAGTGCCTTAGTATTCATACACAAGTATTTACATGTCTGTGCACTAAAAACAAACTGAATCTATCCATTCATTCAGACATTAAATTTTGGAAGAACTTGGATGTGTAACTGAAGGCTGAAGAATGTTGATGCTAGCAACTCACACTGACAACATTTTAACATTCCTCAAAGACAAAATACGAGACCCAAAAGAGGGAGAACAAATTGAGTCCCTGCGAGATTTGTGTGAGGAATCCCATCTTCCCCAGTTGCTGAGCCTGGTGCAGCTCCAGGCCCCACCACTCACCTTTGAGTCCAGATACAGCAATAGAAATATCTGGAAGCAACAAGAGTGGCTCCCACTATCCACCACAGCCAGTCATGGAGTGCCTTCCAGCATCTGCCATCATTGAGGTGGACTGGAGCAGGTCCTGGCTTCACCCACCATCAATGCATTCCCATAGGTCCACATGCCGCTATTAGATATATACAGGGCTTTTTTTTTTTTTTGAGCAGGAATGCCAAGGAATGCAATTCTGGCTGGCTTGGTGTCAAGGGGTATGGCCTAATATGTAAATGAGTTTCTGATGGGCTTTTTCTACAAAAAAGTCCTGGATATATAGATAATTTATAGGGACAGTCCATAATGATGAATGCTAACTTGTGGAGGTGTAGCTCCACCTCCTATTCCCTCAAGAGCAAGGATATTGAGACCAGCTATGCATCCCCAGACAAAGATTCCCTTGTTCACCAGAGCCATTAAACTCACTGAAGGGATACCCATCATCATCAAAGAAATATTACCATTCCTTTCATTGTATTGGATAAATTGAGGCACACTGATGGGAACTCAAGCACATTATACTATGAGCACCCAAAGTGACAGGCAGCGGGAGTTGATGGAATCCCACCAGAGATCTGGAAGCATGGGGGCATAGTACTACATAGCACACTTCACAAAGTACTTGTCATCTGCTGGAAACAAGGCAAACTACCACAGGACTTTCATGATGCAATCATCATTACTCTACATAAGAACAAAGGGGAAAAGTCAGATTGCTCCAACTACCGAGGGATAACCCTGCTCTCCATCACAGGCAAAATCCTTGCTAGAATACTCCTGAACAGACTGGTGCCCACCATTGCAGAAGAACTCCTCCCAGAGAGCCAGTGTGACTTCAGAGTTAACAGCAGCACCACCGACATGGTATTTGTTCTCAGGCAGCTCCAAGAGAAATGCAGGGAACAGAACAAGGGTCTATATGTGACTTTTGTTGACCTTACCAAAGCTTTTGATACCGTTAGCAGGAACGGCCTGTGGCAAATCTTGGAACGTTTAGGATGTCCCCCAAGGTTCCTCAGTATGGTCATCCAGCTACATGAAGACCAGCGAGGCCAAGTTAGACACTGCAACGATCTCTCAGAGCCCTTCCCAATAGGCACAGGTGTAAAGCAAGGCTGTGTTCTCGTGCCAACTCTCTTTACGATCTTCTTTAGCATGATGCTTCAAAGAGCCGCAGTAGATTTAGATGATGATGGTGGTGTCTACATCCGCTATCGCACTGATGGCAGCCTGTTCAACCTGAGGCGACTAAAGGCCCACTCCAAGACAATGGAAAAACTTATCCGAGAGCTACTGTTTGCTGATGATACTGCACTTGTCTCCCACTCACTATTAGCTCTGCAGCATATGACGTCCTGCTTTGCAGAGGCTGCCAAGCTATTTGGCCTAGAAGTTAGTCTGAAGAAGACAGAAGTTCTCCACCAGCCTGCACCCCAGGAAGATTATCACCCTCCTTGCATCACTGTGGGTGAATCAGTTTTGAAGACAGTCCAGCAGTTCAGCTACCTGGGGTGCATCATCTCCTCAGACGCCAAGATCGACAAGGAGATTGACAATAGACTGGCAAAGGCAAACCGTGCATTTGGCCGACTGCATAAAAGAGTGTGGAGCAACAAGCTTCTGAAAAAAGGCACAAAGATCAATGTTTACAAAGCGGTTGTGATGACAACCCTCATCTATGGCTCTGAATCGTGGGTATTATACCGTCATCATCTGCGACTCCTTGAGCACTTTCATCAGCGCTGCCTTCGCACCATCCTCAACATCCACTGGAGTGACTTTGTGACCAACACTGAAGTCCTCAAGCGGGCGGAGGTTACAAGCATCGAGGCATTGCTGTTGAAGACGCAGCTGCGCTGGGCAGGGCATATCTCCAGGATGGAAAACCACCACCTTCCTAAGATTGCCCTCTATGGCGAACTTTCCACGGGCCATCGAAATAGAGGGGCACCAAAGAAGAGGTTCAAGGGCTCCTTGAAGAAATCCCTTGGTACCTGTTGCATTAACCATCACCAGTGGTCTGACCTAGCCTCAGGTTGCAAAGCATGGAGGCACACCATCCACCAGGCTGTCTCTTTCTTTGAGAACGCACGGATAGCTGGTCTTGAGGACAAAAGGAGATTGAGGAAGAATCGTACTGCTACAGCACCAACCCCAAATCAGACTTTTCCCTGCAGCCACTGTGGCCGGACCTGCCTGTCCCACATTGGTCTTGTCAGCCACCAGCGAGCCTGCAGCAGACGTGGACTACTGCACCTTTCTTAAATCTTCGTTCGCGAAGCCAGGCCGAGAGAGACCCAAAGTGACCAGGACTTTTGTCACTCTAGTACACACCTCCTAGCCTGCTCAGGAATGTTCTTAGCATTGGTCACAAAACCCATTATAATGAAACCGACCTTTACTCCCAGTGCCTCCCACCATTCTCCTGTCTCCATACAAGTTTGTTAGAAAACTTACATCACCAGAGGCAACATGTATGCCAAAGATAACCTGGACTGATTAAAAAAAATAATAATTGCCCTGTGGTTGAAATAACAGATATAATCCAGCTTTCCAAACACTTAGTGTTGAGAATTCTATTACAGAGATTTATTTTTCAGTAGGTGAACACTGACAGACTTTTGCAGCCTATGGGACTGAATCAGTTGAGCCAAATGTTTCATGCGAAAAAAGATGTTGTTGAAAAGGCATGAAGAGTACTGTGCAGATGAAGAGCTGTGCAGTGCAGTGAATGACAGGCAAAACTCAGAGAAATGCTGTTCTCCGGTGGGAGTTCTTGCCACAGGGTGCATTTCTAAAGTTTCTCCCGCCATATGGATTCACTGATGTCAACAAAGACTCGAATGCATAAAGCCTGTATGCCATGCTTGTAATCACAAATGCCAAGGGCAATCATCCCCTACAGACATTGCTTAATTGTGCCTTTTCACCCCCAGCGAGACTCCATGTATGACTTCACCACAAGAGATCCCAGCACAGAACTCAGTGTCTTTCTAGCACACTGCTTCCAGCAGCCTTTTGGGCAATTTCTGGGAACTGAAGAATGATGGTTACTAGCCTAGAGGGTGAAAGGAAGAAATCCTAGCTGCAGAATATCCCCCCTCCCTTGAAATTCATCCTTTGTTATAGCTAAACAATAGGCAAACCCAACATTGCCTGGAAGGGGAAATTTGAGTCTGCAATCTGTTAGACTTTTACATGTTGATAAATGGAGGGATCCTGCCTTGTGTTGGAAACGGAGCACAGCAAACACAATTCTAGACAGAACAGGTCATTGCAAGACCTTCTTGCCTCAGGCTTAAAATGATAGTGAAGTGCTACTGAAGAAAAGCAAAGGCAATTCTGCCCTCAATGCAGCCCTCCTTTCCCTGTCTTTGGGAGTCAAGTGCCACAGATAGCTTTGCAAGTGGGAAATAGTGCCTGATCTGACGCTTTCTATATTTTCTGCTTCTTGCTGTTTTGCAAGCATAAGAAATTGCCCAGAGTCTAAATAAAGGACCAAAAAAATCTGATGTGTGGCTTCTCAGACTGTGACAAAGGAGGGTCTGCTATCAAACGTTATTCCAGCCTAGGCAAGATGCCTTCTCAATGGAATAAGATAAATGAAAACCATAAAGGGGGAAATTAGGCATTTAAACTATCAATGTCTTGTGCCACCATTCTTTTGGTATAGGACTATTCTGTTTAGAAGCTCAGCTCAAACTTTTCTGTTCTTGATTTACAAAGCTTAACTTCCCCCACCCTGTGTCACTCTGAAATTGTACTCATATGCAAATTTAACTTGGGAGAATTTCCCATTGCATGTAGATGGATATATTTTCAAGTCAGAATTGTCTTGGATTTTGCTCTAAGATTTTCAGAGTCCCATGGGATCATTGCCAATGTTCCCTCTAAACTGCAGAGTCTTATGAGCAAAAATTCTACTTTGTGAACTACTGGCATTAAAGTTGTGAGCTGCTGCATAAATTACTTTGCTCTGGGAACATCCTTGCTGAGCTAAGACAAAAATCTGTGAGCTGGGGCTAAAAATCTGTGAGTTAGCTCATGCTAATAGTTTAGAGGGAACATCACTGCATCAGCCTGTTGCTGCAAAAGAAAAAAAGAAAAAAGAAAGAAAGAAAAAAGGAATGTGATACCTTAAGAACTAACATATTTATTTTTTCAAGGGATAGCTGTGTTGATCTTCAGTAGACTAGATTCCAGTTCAGTTACACCGTAAGGACCAACAAAATTTCTGAGATATAATAAAGCTCCTTTTGTCAGAAGGACTCTCAAAAGCTTATACTCTGGAAATCTTGCTGGTCTCTAGGGTGCTACTGGACTCAAATCTAGATTAATCATAGTTAATGCTTCATCAGGTATAAGACTCAAATAGTTTGTCCATTTATATGTAGGGTTGCTAGGCCACACCGGTGGAGGTGTGGGTCCCCTGCTGCCAATCCCTGCCCCCACAGCTTTTGATCAGCTGCCTGATGGAGGGACTTACCCAGGGGTTTTTTTGTAGAAAAAGTCCAGCAGGAACTCATTTGTATATTAGGCCACACTCCCTGACACCAAGCCAGTCGAAACTGCATTCCTGTACATTCCTACTCAAAAAAAGCCCTGGACTTGCCAGGAGAAAGAGAAAGGTCCAGGCCACATCTCTATCATCACACAGGAAGTGATGTCATAACACTAGTGAGGTCCAGGCGAAGTTTTGGTTTGGGGGCAAAAAGTCTATGGTGAAAGCTGTTTTACCATAGAATTTTTGCCCAAATTCCAGAGTGTTGCCCAGATGCCACTGGTGTGATGACACCACTTCTGGTGTGATGCCAACAACCTCTTTCTCCTGGTAATTCTCTCATCCCCCACTGGTTACCAGGACAGATGCAGCAACTCTTCTTGTGTGGGAGTCAGCCCCACTGAACTCATTACTTCCAAATAAATATGTATTGACTCTTGAACTTAGCATGCATAATGGGACATAAAGTATAGCCTTTAGAAAATGTGCACATGTGCATTACATTTCACTGGCCTGGTGAATGTCCATCCTCATGTTACAGTCAAGGCACACTTTCTTGAAGAGGCCAAATTAATAAGATGCAGCTGCAATGTGAATCTGCATTCAATCATTCCCCAGAATGACTTTTACAAGATGGTGTAAAAATGAGTGAATTTACCCATTCCAGTCTTTTATTGTTCTTCATGATCACTCTGTGCTGTGTCCTACTCTTCCTCAACCTTAGGTTTAACCAGAAGAATTTCTAAAATTAGTTCTGGAATTCAAGTGAGTTCTGGTCTGCCACAGTTCCAGTGGTTCAATTGCTTTGCTTCCCCCCACCCCCCATCATTAATGATGAGCATACAAGCATTGATAAAACATGGTGGAGGGCAATCTTGATAAGGCTATACATATAATCATATCTTGATTCTTTTTGTGTAGTATTTTGTCTCCCCTAAGCATTGATAAAATTTTGCAGGAAACAATCTTGATACAACCATGCGGTTGCATTAATATTTCTCAATAGCTGCTGTTGTTATGATTACTATTTTTAAGCTGTATCAATATGTTTGGTGCTTTATAGGTACCAATAATATTCATTGTAGCAGTACTAATACCAGTAGTATTCATAATAGTGATACAGCAGCAGTAATATCAATGGGAAGAAAAACAGCAATAGATCAAACACTTTAAAGAAAGGAAATACAAAATGGTGCAATTAATGTCAGTAAAAATATCCTAGAAGCAGGCACTAAGCTTTCTGTTGGGAAGCTGATCAAGAGGCAGATTCTGTCCTTGAAGCATCCAGTGAAAGTGATTTTTTCCTTTCTTTTTGTGTGCCTCATGGATCAATCCACTGTGCATTATTTTTTTTCCTTGAATAATTATGCATGTAGAGTTTGAAACTTCCATTCACATAGAACATGATCTAGTAAGTTTTTAACCCTAGTTGTGCATGAGTTGGGTGGATTTAGTGTATCCTTTAAAACTTTGCTTTCTATGGCCCTCTGCTGTTGCTGCTTTGAATGTTTCCATAATAATAACACTACTAATGCTGATTTACAGAGCACTAAATATAAAGAAATGCAGTTTTATATACCTATTCAGAGATTTCAGTAAAATGCACTTTCATTTAAATATACTAATGAATTTAGTAATTATGTTGGTGACTAATTGATTGACAAACTTGTACACACACATGAGCAAACACCTAAAGCCACCTTATACTGAATCAGACTATCGATCCATCAAGGTCAGTGTTGAATACTCAGACTGGGAGCAGCTCTCCAGAGTCCCAGCCGGAGATCTTTCATAGCACCTCCTTTCTTGGTTCTTTTTAACTGGAGATGCCAGGGATTGAACCTGAGACCTTCTGGATACCAAGGAGAGGCCACAGATACCAAGAGATACCAGGAGATACCAAGCCACAGTCTCTCCCCAAATGTATCTGTTAAATGCAATCCACATTAATCACTGATAATGAAATCTATAAAAGGACATTTTGCATAAATCTATGTGTCTAAGGGGGGGGTGCGGGGGGGTGGGTGGGCTCCCTCTGGGTATCCTACCCCCCCCAGGGAAAGTGTATGCGCAATACATAGCCTCTCCTCTCCCGGTGTAGTGAACGCCGCGTGGTCACTGTCTGGCTATGCCTGGCAGATGGTCACTGCAATGGCCTCTCCTGCATTACTGCATCCGTAGCAACACCTTCTCGCTGGTCCCCCCCGTTTTTCACAGAGTTTGCTACGTCATGGTACGACCGAATTGTCCGGCGGTATAACCGGATGGGCAGGCTGGGCCCACCAACCTCGCCAGCCTAAGAGAAGGAAAACTCTAACATCAAACCCGGGCAGATAGAGCTCGTTAATGTAACACCTACCACCTGGAGGACTCGCTGCCGGCGTCCTGGCATACTGGGCCATGGCAATGATCCCCAGGTGAAAGGGTGGAGCCAGTACCGCGCACACTGCGCTTCACCTAAAAAATTCCTCTGCGCAGGCCTGAAGGGCATATCCACATACACAACCCACAACGCATCAAGTCCTGCAGCGATGGGCAAGGGGCGAAACGGCAGGTGGAAGGTGCCACTGGAAGCCGCAGTCCCGATCCTGCATGTAGGCGGCTCATGGTATTGGTCGCCTGATGCTAACCCGGAGACGAAAGGATTTTTCGGCAGCACCCTGAACGACCAAGCAGCCTTATCTAGGGACAGCACTGCTTGCTCCACACGGAGAGGGGCCTAGAAAAGGTGGCCTAAACAAAGCTCGTCTCCTCCACCCCAGTTGTCTAGCCGCGGTCAACGGGCATCCTTACTTGCGGTCAAAAAATAACAACAAAGAAAAGGCATGCACCTGCCTCACAAAGTGTGCAAAGACTAAAGCTTGCATGTTGGAACATCAGAACCATGCTTGACACAGTAGACAGTGGTCGCCCTGAACGACGCTCTGCTCTAGTTGCCCACGAACTTCTCAGGTTGAATATCGACATAGCAGCTCTCAGTGAGGTCCGTTTTCCTGAGGAAGGTAGTCTTCAAGAACACGGTGCTGGCTATACCCTCTATTGGTTGGGTAAGTCAAAGGCTGAGAGCCGCCTTTCTGGCGTTGGCTTCATGGTCAGGAACTCCATTGCCTCCAAACTCGAAAACCTGCCAACAGGTCACTCAGATCGCATCATGTCCATCCGCCTCCCACTTCAAAACAAGCAGCATGCAACACTCTTCTGTGTGTATGCCCCAACCCTTCAAGCAGATCCTGCAGAAAAGAACAAGTTCTATGCTGATCTACGCAACCTCATACGGAAGACCCCTACAGAGGACAAGGTGATCATCCTTGGTGACTTCAATGCCAGAGTAGGTAAAGACTCGGAAGCCTGGAAAGGAGTACTTGGCAAACACGGCATTGGCAACTGCAATGACAACGGGCGCCTCCTGCTAGAATTCTGCATGGAGCACCAGCTCACCATCACCAACACTATCTTCCAGCAGAAGAACAGTCTGAAGACAACCTGGATGCACCCACGGTCCAAGCACTGGCACCTTATCGACTACATTCTGGTGCGCCAGAGAGACCTTCGAGATGTCTTACACACCCGAGTAATGCCCAGTGCAGAATGTCATACAGATCATCGTCTTGTACGCTGCAATCTCCGTCTTCATTTTAAACCCACACCCAGGAGAGGAGATATCCCTCGGAGGAAGTTTCAGGTTGGCAGTCTCCAGTCAGCCGAAGTTAAAGCTGCCTTCCAGGCAAAACTCCAGTCAAGAATTGAGGACCCCAGTTGCCCCACAGACCCTTCTCCAGAAGCACTCTGGGAACACCTAAAAACTACCGTCCTGCAGATCTCTGAAGAAGTCCTCGTGTTCTCCACAAGGAAGAACAAGGACTGGTTTGATGAGAACAATCAAGAGATCCAAGATTTACTGGCGAAAAAGAGATCTGCCTACCAAGCACATCTTGCTCAGCCCTCCTGTCCTGGGAAAAAAGCAACCTTTCGCGCTGCATGTAGCAACCTCCAGCGCAAGCTTCGAGACATTCAGAACGATTGGTGGACCAAGCTTGCAGAGAGAACCCAGCTGTGTGCAGACACTGGTGATTTAAGAGGGTTCTACGAAGCCCTGAAGGCAGTATATGGTCCATCATATCAGGCTCAGAGTCCCTTGCGTAGTGCAGACGGCCAAGTGCTCCTCACAGACAAGGCATCCATACTGAACCGGTGGTCGGAGTATTTTCAGGTTCTCTTCAGTGCCAACCGCATAGTTCAAGATTCAGCAATCCACCTCACCCCACTTCAACCAGTGAAAACAGAGTTGGATGAGATCCCCACCCTAGAAGAGACTGTTAAAGCCATCAAGCAACTGAAAAGTGGCAAGGCAGCAGGAGTTGATGGAATTCCACCAGAGATCTGGAAGCATGGGGGCACAGTACTACATAGCTCACTTCACAAAGTACTTGTCACCTGCTGGGAACAAGGCAAATTACCACAGGACTTTTGCGATGCAATCATCATCACCCTATACAAGAACAAAGGGGAAAAGTCAGACTGCTCCAACTACCGGGGGATAACCCTGCTCTCCATCGCAGGCAAAATCCTTGCCAGAATACTCCTGAACAGACTGGTGCCCACCATTGCAGAAGAACTCCTCCCAGAGAGCCAGTGCGGCTTCAGAGCTAACAGGAGCACCACCGACATGGTATTTGTTCTCAGGCAGCTCCAAGAGAAATGCAGGGAACAGAACAAGGCTCTGTATGTGACTTTTGTCGACCTTACAAAAGTCTTCGATACCGTTAGCAGGAAAGGCCTGTGGCAAATCTTGGAACGTTTAGGATGTCCCCCAAGGTTCCTCAGCATGATCATCCAGCTACACGAAGACCAGCGAGGCCATGTCAGACACTGCAACGACCTCTCGGAGACCTTCCCAATAGGCACAGGTGTAAAGCAAGGCTGCGTTCTCGCACCAACTCTCTTTACGATCTTCTTTAGCATGATGCTTCAAAGAGCCGCAGTAGATCTAGATGATGACGATGGTGTCTACATCCGCTATCGCACCGATGGCAGCCTGTTCAACCTGAGGCGACTAAAGGCCCACTCCAAGACGATGGAAAAACTCATCCGAGAGCTACTGTTTGCTGATGATGCTGCACTCGTCTCCCACTCGGTATCAGCTCTGCAGCATATGATGTCCTGCTTTGCAGAGGCTGCCAATCTATTCGGCCTAGAAGTTAGTCTGAAGAAGACAGAAGTTCTCCACCAGCCTGCACCCCAGGAAGATTATCACCCTCCCTGCATCACTGTGGGTGAATCAGTTCTGAAGAAAGTCCAGCAGTTCAGCTACCTGGGGTGCATCATCTCCTCAGATGCCAAGATCGACAAGGAGATTGACAACAGGCTGGCAAAGGCAAACCGTGCCTTTGGCCGACTGCACAAAAGAGTGTGGAGCAACAAGCATCTGAAAAAAGGCACAAAGATCAATGTTTACAAAGCGGTTGTGATGACAACCCTCATCTACGGCTCCGAATCATGGGTTTTATACCGTCATCACCTGCGACTCCTCGAGCGCTTTCATCAGCGCTGCCTTCGCACCATCCTCAACATCCACTGGAGTGACTTTGTGACCAACACTGAAGTCCTCAAGCGGGCGGAGGTTACCAGTATCTAGGGTGACCATAATGTCTGAAGGCCAGCCAGGGACACCTTGGGGGGGGGGGTGGAAGGTAGGAGTGCGCGCGCATGAAGTGCGCGCGCCGCCGGAAACAGGAAGTGACGTCACTTCCGGCGACGTCACTTCCGGTGATGTCATGCCACCGCTGGAAACAGGAAGTGACACCACTTCCTGTGACATCATTTCCCCCCGCGTCACCTGCCGGAAACGGGAAGTGACATCACTTCCCCCAAATGACATCATTTCCCCCAAATGCCACTGCCGGAAACAGGAAGTGACTTCACAGCACTTCCTGTGACGTCCCCAAAAATCCCCCAAATATCACCGCCGGAAACAATTTTGTTCTCAAATCCTGTATATACTTCATCAGTATATGGGATAAGGCACTTTCTCAACTGTGCTGCATAATGCAGCCTATTTATTTTGTCCTGTTTGCTCTGTTGGCTCTATCTGCGCCACCTTCATCATTTTCGGGGTGTGGATCCCCAAGTGGGGTGGTCTCGCGACTCCCTCCACCGGCTGTTTCTGATAGCCCTGCGCCCCCTCTTTCATTTGATATGTGTCCCGTGCGGGTGCCACCCTCCCGCCGGGAGATGCCGCAAAATGAGCCCCCTTGAGGCTTATGGCGGCAGGGCTCGGGGGAAGCGAGCTAGACTGCTGTTCTTTTGAGGGGTTATAGAGTGTTTCGAGCCCGTCCCTGTGGCATCGGTCCCATCGTTGTGGGACCCAGGGGGCCAGCGCAGCAGCACGCCGAAGCAGCCTGTCACAGGTCGAGATGCAGGACAGGAACCCGGAAGTGACCGACAGGCTGCTTCAGCGTGCCGCTGCGCCGGCCCCCTGGGCCCCACAACGATGGGACCGATGCCACAGGGACGGGCTCGCTGGCCTCTCCACGCTGCCTCCGATGGCCTCTGGAGGCCTCCAGGGACCAGCGGAGGCCTCTCCACGAAGCCTCCGCTGGCCTCTGGAGGCCTCCAGGGACCAGCGGAGGCCTCTCCACGCTGCCGGCGCTGGCCTCTGGAGGCCTCCAGGGACCAGCGCCGGCCTCTCCACGCTTCCGGCGCTGGCCTCTGGAGGCCTCCAGGGACCAGTGCCGGCCACTCCGGACCCCGCGGGCGGGGAAGGCGGGGAGTGAGGCAGCCAGCGTCCCTGCGCGTGCGCACACCGCTGTGCGCACGTGCAGGGACGCTGGCTGCCTCACTCCCCGCCTTCCCCGCCCGCGCGCGCGGCCCGCCGGCTATACCGGGACTTTGTAATGGTCCCGGTATAGGCAGCCCGGGAGCCGGGATTGGGTGGCCAGAACCGGGAAAGTCCCGGGAGACCGGGACGGTCTGGCCACCCTACCAGTATCGAGGCACTGCTGCTGAAGACGCAGCTGCGCTGGGCAGGGCATATTTCTAGGATGGAAAACCACTGCCTTCCCAAGATTGCCCTGTATGGCGAACTCTCCACCGGCCATCGAAATAGAGGGGCACCAAAGAAGAGGTACAAGGACTCCTTGAAGAAATCTCTTGGTACCTGTCGCATCAACCATCACCAGTGGTCTGACCTAGCCTCAGATCGCAAAGCATGGAGACACACCATCCACCAGGCTGTCTCTTCCTTTGAGGACGCACGCATAGCTGGTCTTGAGGACAAAAGGAGATTGAGGAAGAATCGCACTGCTACAGCACCAACCCTAAATCAGACTTTTCCCTGCAGCCACTGTGGCCGGACCTGCCTGTCCCGCATTGGTCTTGTCAGCCACCAGCGAGCCTGCAGCAGACGTGGACTATTGCACCCTTCTTAAATCTTCGTTCGCGAAGCCAAGCCGAGAGAGAGAGAGAGAGAGAGAGAGAGAGATGTGTCTAATATCCCATTTTCAGTCTTGGTCAGTTCTGTAACATACATAAATCCCAGAAATCTTGTGTAATTTTATGCCTTCATTGTCTTCCTTCAACCTGTGTTCCAAGTCAAGCAAGAGAAGCCGTGAGCATATATGGTTCTGTCCTCTTGTCGACTGGGACCACCATCTTCTCTACCACGAAGATCTGCTCTCTGCAATTCATCACACATACTTCATGTTGCATAGAACCCTTCTGAGGGCAATGTCCGGCCCCTCCCAGCCAAGCCGGCTCGCCGGCGCTCAGGCTGGGGGCCGCCTTTGCCGCCCCGGAAGGAGGGAGGGGCAACATCACCCCACATACGGGGGTTTGCTGCAGGCGCGGAGCCGGGGCTATTTAAGCCCCGGCCCCCGCTCTCCCTGCACGCAGTTTCTTTTGGCTCTCTGGACGAGAGCCACGTGCGTCGACGTTGCGGCGAGGGCCTGAGCAGGGAGCGGTGGGCCGGTGTGACCCGGTTTCTTCGGCTCCTTCGCTTGCGGGCGGCGCGTGCGTCAGCTGATCGGCGCTGCGGGGCTGAATTCTTCGGCGAGCGAGGGACCTGAGTGGAGCGTTTGGGCGGCGCGGCCCCTGCTTCTGCGGCTCCTTTCCCTGTTCGGCGGCGCGTGCGGCCAGCTGATCGGCGCTGCGAGGCTGAGTTTGCGCAGCGTCTTTGGGGGCTTGGGTGTCTGGGCCTTGGGGGGGCTCGCGCGGTAAGCCCTTTTGGGCTGTGCGGGGCGCAGGCGACAGTGGAGCGAGGCCGGGTGGAGAGAGTCTGGTAGGCCAGGTTGAGGCCCGGGTTGAGGCTAGCGCGGCGCTGGGGTTTTTCAGGGCTGGGCTTCAGGACGGCCACGTTGCCCTATAAGGAGCGCAGCGTGCTTTAGTTTATTGGTCGCAAGCGCTGGGCCAAGCTCTAAGCAGTAGCCTCGTGGTGGGGCTCACAGAAAGGGGTTCCTGGTGCCCATTTGGGCCTTCTACTCGTGGTGCTGGGCGGGTGAGGCACCTGGCCTGTTTGTGGCTAAGCCCTACGGGTAGGTGACCCCACAACCCCCCCCCCGTTTTTTCCCCCTTTTTCTCTGGCCACGTGAGTTTGGGGCCTGCTGGGAGTGGTTGGGGTGTATTGGAGGCGAGGCTTTTCTAAAAGCCCCCCCCCCCCACCTTCACACCTGGACCTCTTTTGTCCGGTGTGCAGAGTGCCGTCTCTTTCATTCTTACTCTCCTTCCACCGCATTAATTGTCAGGTAGTGCTGGGAGGGAACCCTTGAGGTGGTTTGTAGTTATTGGAGGGCCAGGTAGCGGGGCTATTCAGTTTAGTTCCACCCCCCCCTCCCCTCCCTCTTAGGAGGCAGCCTGAGCTGCCACAGGGCCCTTCCCTTCTTTTTGTACTAGAGCATCTGCTTGGTAAGCAGAAGGTCCCAGGTTCAATCCCTGGCATCTCCAACTAAAAAGGGTCCATGTAAGCAGGTGTGAAAAACCTCAGCTTGAGACCCTGGAGAGCCACTGCCAGTCTGAGTAGGCAATACTTTCTAGGTACAGAGGTTGGTGTCATCAAGCATCCACCTTCTCCCTTCCTCTACACCCTTGGGTGCAGGGAGAGTGTGGTTCCTAGGGCGCTCCCACCCCCCCCCCCCACACACACACACCACTTTGGGCTGGGCTAGGCTCACAGCCTGGGACTGAGTGTGGGACGCTCCATTGGGCACCCCTCTGGTCCAGTGGGCGACTGCTTGGTGGCTAGACTGTGACTCGGGTTCTTGGGTGGGGCGCCTTGGGGACGCCCTCTGCCTGCAATTTTATTACACTTCCTGATAGTGTGTATATGCAACCTTTTTAGGGCCCCACCTCATCTGGGTAGTTGGCCGTGGATTTGGGTAGTGGCTGGTTCTAGGCATTCAACTTCTCTCTTCCCCTGTATTTGTGGGCAGAGGGAGTTGGTGGTTCCCGGCGTGACCCCCCCCCATTGTTGCCCCGGCTACAGGGCGGGGCTGTTCGTTCCTGCAGGAGCATTTCAGTGGTGCACCCTCTCCTCTATCTTAGTAAAACACACCCCTGGTTGGGGGTTGTTCGGCAGGTTCCTTGGGTGCTTGGTTCATCGCACATTGCCATCTGGTGACTTGTACAGGATGGCTCCAAAGAAAGGCCAGGGCAAGTCGAAGGGTAAACAGCCGGGTCTTGGCCAGCCTTGGGCTGGGGGTTTTCATGTAACCAACTCACTCCCCTGTCCAGTCTGGTCCACTAGTGGCCAGTTGGCTGGTACTCCGGCGCCGCCCGCGGCCCCTTCAGCCTCACCCGTATCGGGCATTTTGCCGTGGGGAGGTCAGCAGCCGGGGCATCAGAGTAGCGGGTGGTTTTACCCCCCCAACCCATATGCTAACATCCCCTTTCATTTCCTTCCATACGGCGATACCTCTCTGCCGTTGGGAGATCATTTAACGATGGCCACGCGTGAGAAAATCCTCCGTGGCGAGTACGTGGACGTTTTCGGTCTCCTGTTCAGAGAGCTTGAAAAGAAAAGTAAAGATGAGCTCGATGATAAGGAGAAGGAAAAGTTGAAACGTCGTAAGGTGGATAGGTCATGGGCAAACTGGTTGCCTGGCTTTTTGATTTACGCTGGAGTAATCGCGAGAGCGCAGCCGGCTCGGGCGGCGGCCCTTTTTCAGTATATAGATATTGTTTATAGGGCGTATACGGACTTCGTGGGCGCAGCTTGGCTGCAGTACGACGAGGCTTTCCGTATGAGGGCCGCCGTCAATCCAGGGATGCCGTGGGATCAAATAAATCAACAGCTGTGGCTACAGCTGATGGCCCCGGCAAAACCAAACGCCGGTGACAGGTCTGACAGTGGCCATCTGGTGCAGAGGTTGCAGCAACAACAGAGCTCTACATGGGCCTGTGATACCTCGGGCCAGTCTGTCCAGTCCCGGCCATTATGTTGGGAATTCGCATCTAAAGGTGCGTGCCCCAGGAAACCTTGTAAGTTCCGGCATGAGTGCCCGCTCTGCAGCGGGGACCACGCACTTATGGCCTGTAGCAGATCTACAGCCAGACTGGGTGGTAAGACCCCCGGGGGCAGCGGGGGCGGGCAGCAGCCACCTAGTAAAGGGGCCTACCCCCACCCGCCCGATGGCACTCCGCCATCGGGCACATGAGCTGGTGGCGGTCCGTGGCCGGCCGAACTTATATTGCCCCCCGGTTGCCTACTTGTGGGTAGGGGGTTCCTTGGGTTGTATTGTGTTTTATGCTGACTGCTGTTTGTCTTTTCAGATGCTGGGCTCGTGGTGAGTGACGTCGGTTCTCATCTGCGGGCACAGCACGGTTTTCAGTTTTTCCATTCTGCCAGACGGTCTCCGGGGGGCACCCAGCCTGGCTTCAGTGTGGGGCTACTGCTGGCCTGGGATCACGCCCCTGCTGTTCTAGTAGGCTGACCGGTATCGGCCAGATGGTGTTTCTGAGTTGGGCAACCGGGCCTTTTAGTGGCTATGGCAGGGGGTTTCGGTTGGCTCTGGGCCACCCGGTGGGGCGCTAATGCCTAAGCAGAGGCTTGGCATTGGCGGTGGCTGGAGGAGGTTTGGCCACAGGGTTTTCCAGGGGAGCACCTATGGCCTAGCACCGTCGGTGCGGTGGTCTGCAGGAACCGTAGATGGGCTACACGGCTCAGTGCGGTGATGCAGATCACAGGGAGCCTCACCTGGTTGGATCTTTCCATGGGGATCGATGCCAGCCCAGATGGTGATGGCTGGTGGCCTGGCCGCTCAGCTACAACCCGAATACGGCGGGCTTGTGCTGGGGGCAGGGTGGCTCGCCCTTTGGACAAGGCGGGGTCCAGGTGTTGACCCCAGGGCTTGTCTGGTTCAGGTTTCACCCCCTGCCAGTTACAGTGTTATGTGTTTAATAAAGCGGCCCGGTTTTAAACCCAATTCCTGTGTCTGCCTCTTCATTCCGACTGGGGGGGCAATGTCCGGCCCCTCCCAGCCAAGCCGGCTCGCCGGCGCTCAGGCTGGGGGCCGCCTTTGCCGCCCCGGAAGGAGGGAGGGGCAACATCACCCCACATATGGGGGTTTGCTGCAGGCGCGGAGCCGGGGCTATTTAAGCCCCGGCCCCCGCTCTCCCTGCACGCAGTTTCTTTTGGCTCTCTGCCCGCCCACCCGTCCCTTTCGGTAGTACAGGCGTATGCCGGTCGCCTTATTAGGGGCCAGGTAGGAATTTTTTCATCTCCACACAATTGGCCATTGTGGGGGTGTTTTTTGCCTACCTTGTACTGCCGGTTAGTTTAGTTTGGTAATGATAACGGTTAAGGTCGCAGGCTGGAGGAGGTTTGGCCACAGGGTTTTCCAGGGGAGCACCTATGGCCTAGCACCGTCGGTGCGGTGGTCTGCAGGAACCGTAGATGGGCTACACGGCTCAGTGCGGTGATGCAGATCACAGGGAGCCTCACCTGGTTGGATCTTTCCATGGGGATCGATGCCAGCCCAGATGGTGATGGCTGGTGGCCTGGCCGCTCAGCTACAACCCGAATACGGCGGGCTTGTGCTGGGGGCAGGGTGGCTCGCCCTTTGGACAAGGCGGGGTCCAGGTGTTGACCCCAGGGCTTGTCTGGTTCAGGTTTCACCCCCTGCCAGTTACAGTGTTATGTGTTTAATAAAGCGGCCCGGTTTTAAACCCAATTCCTGTGTCTGCCTCTTCATTCCGACTGGGGGGGCAAAAGTATTCCTACAGATCTCTTAGCAGGGTTTTTCTTTTTGTGCGTGTTCCATAAATATGAAATTCTGAATGGATCTGGTACTTGATCTGGTACTTGAATTTTGATCTTGTAAAATATGCATTTTAACAAGCATGATTCTAGCTGTTATGGTTTTAGAGATAAGTTCTTGATGCTTTTCCCATGTGGTTTTTCCATCCGTCTTGCCATTGGGTTGAATGTAGAGATGCCATTTCAGTACTGGAGGAATCTTCCACGTGCTCTGCACAGATGGGGTCTTGAGCTAATGGAAGAAATTCTTCTATAAAGGGAACATTTGTCTATCAGTGGAAAGCCAGCAAGATGGAAAAGTTGCCTTTTTATGACAAAGATTTTGTGAATTCAATTATCTAGGTTTTATTGCTCCTCCTCCCCCTCCTTTGGAATGGGGAAGCAAAGAGGGAGGCTCTGAACACAGACCAGGTTTTTAGACAGAAAACAGAACATGCCAGAGTTTGATACGATTTCTATTGATACAGTAGAATATTTTATCTTTTCCAAAGCTACTACAGTCTATTATGTAATAACACACATGCAACATAATCATATACACTTGTGCTGCATATCGAAGCAGTGTGCTATTTATCTGATAGACTCAAATAAGTACTTCAAAGCTGTTACAGTCATTAGAGTAAACATGTATTTTGGCATGCATACTAATTTTGATAACATAAACTATTTACCCCATATGCCATAATTACACAGTCTATTGTGCAAAACCACACAAAGACACACTTTCTTAAATGCTTTTTTTTTTTGGTCATAATGGCTCCTAATGATTTCTTCAGCGTTGTTACATCTATCATGAAAAGCAAATGCTGAGATAGTGGTTGTAGCTTTCCTAATGACCAACTTGTTCTGTGTGGTGATTTTAATCCTAGGATTGGTCCTGGCTCCTGCGATTCACTAGCTGGCATCAAGACTTTGACTGCAGAGTAGGGTTGCCAAGTCCAATTCAAGAAATATCTGGGGATTTTGGGGATGGAGCCAGGAGACATTGGGGGTAGAGCCATGAGCAAAGTTGTGACAAGCACAATTGAACTTTAAAGGGAGTTCTGGCCATCACATTTAAAGAAACCACACACCTTTTAAATGCCTTCCCTACATTAGAAATAATGAAGGATAGGGGGACCTTCTTTCTGGACTCATAGAATTGGACTCCCTGGTCCAATCTTTTTGAAGTCTGAAGAGCATTTTGAGGAGAGTCATCAAAAGCTATGCTGAAAATTTGGTACCTCTACCTCAAAGATCAGCCCTTCCAGAGACCCAGATGCCCCCCAGATCAATTCTCCATTATATCCAATGACAGGTGTGGCCAACGGTAGCTCTCCAGATGTTTTTTGCCTACAACTCCCATCAGCCCCAGGCAGCATGGTCAATGGCTGGGGCTGATGGGAATTGTAGGCTAAAAACACCTGGAGAGCTACTGTTGGCCACCCATGCCCTATGAGAATCGATTTCCATAGGGAATAATGAAGTGCCCAGCAAACAGCAGACACTTCCCCCCCTGCCCCCTCCCCCCCATTTCTGATGACTCTGAAGCTGGGGACTGGCATCTCTACTCATGAGTTGCTGAACTTCCAACTTATTCAAAGTAACACAGAGCAATCAAAGGTTCAAGTTTACCTTTCCTATGCAAACAACCTCTGAAAACAGAGGGTTTGGGAGAGTCTGGGCTGTTTTCACAGCCAGTGGGAGCAGCCATGTTGTTCTCCCTCTCCTCCCCCCGCCCCTATTCAGCCTTAAAGACACAGATACACCATTCCAAGAGGAAGCCTTTTCAAGCCTCCAAAGATGGAAAGGCACATGGTGGCTGTGGGGGCAGGGCTTCCCCCCGCCGGCCAGCTGACTGGGTGCGGGAAGCAGGCTGGGAAAGCAGGAGAACCCCCACTGGGACCTGGGGATTGGCAAGCCTATTGCAGAGCAAGCTTTGACTTACTGAGAGGCACTGAATTTGGTGAGGAACTCAGCAAGAAACATATGTCTAGAGATAGTTGTCTATCTCAACTATTTATTATTACTATAGGTATAATTTACATTTTAGATAGAAAAAGCTAGTTCCTTCCCAGCTACTGAACATTTCTAGTCTCAGTTACTCTCTACATATATATTATCTTTCAAATACCGAAAAGTGTTCCCCTCACATCCCCCTGTTTTCTCTGCAGCCAATCTAGGTATACTCCAAAGACATGGGAAGATACCCCATTATTTTTTTACTTTAGATTTCCCATTCCATCATCGAACTTTTACTCTGGCATGTTTAAATGCCTTCCCATCCACAGTTCTCTTTGGTAGTATAATATAGTGGGTTCTATGCGTTGCAGAGTCTCGGAGTAAGTGATAACAAGCTCTTTAATAGGAATCACATAGTAAAAGGTTACAATACAAGGGTGGGGATGAGGCCTGCCGGCCCACCTTATATACATCTCTGGATTCCCGCACTAGCACATCATTGGGTCATTCAAAGTAGTGCAGGCTTGTGATTCTTCTAGGGCTGTAGGGGTTTGAATCCTGCAGCCCTTTGTTCCCAAATCCCCAAGCTCAGTCCGCCTGACTCCAATGAGCCCAGCGGAACATCCGAAGTCTTTCCTTGAGTCCACATACATAACAGGTAGGTTTTGACAGATACCTCTCCAAAATAGATTATGTCCATGTATTCATTGATTCTATATCCCATATTATTTTAGAATGTCCAACATAGACAATTTTTAGCTGAATACCTCCAACACAATGTATTTACTAAAAGGAAAACTCTAACCTACTTTTTAGAAGATGTTAATCCCCACATTACTACATGTGTTGCAAATTTCTTAATAGAAGCTTATAAAATTAAATCTAGGCATACTACTGTATTTTAATTGCTGGGTGTCTACTCTTGATTAGTATTATTGTCTGCCATTTTAATTGATTGCTTTATGTATTGTACATACTATATTTCAGGGCTTTGTACCTACTTTTGATTGTGAATCATTATTGCTTTTATGCCAATAAAGGTCTGAACTGAACTGGAAACTAATTTATGGTTTGCTCAGGGGAGTTAGAGTGGAAGGCCCTGCTTGAGATTGCAAATCTCAATATGTTGCAAACATATTGCTGCATACACCATACTACATGCTAGGTAGGATGCAAATAACCTAGGACCATAATACATCAGATTTTTTTTTTAAAAAAAGCTTTTTCAAAGCCATCCATGCAGAATTACTTCACTTTAACCATGTTCAAATATATAGATTTAGACTAGACTGCATAGGATTACACTGTTACTTAGTTACATAAATTCTGCAGTTTCTAAAGGTTATGCAATTACTTTTCACTCCCACCCTTAAAATTTCAGAAAATCTCTTGCCTTTTCTCTCTTTTTCTTGCCACATATGGTATATGTATGACTCTAAATAGAGCAATTTCCTTTCAAATGAAAGATTTTTTTAAAAAAAAAAATACCCTAACATTATGTTGCTGAATATTTTTCTACCTAGCAAGTGTTTTTCCTCTAGCCTGTACATCTGTTTTAAAAAACAAAAACAAAAAAAACCTTTCTGATATCTTAAGATCCACAATTTCCCATAAACCCCCCAGCCAGCAAAACTAGCACTGCTGAATGATGCATTTTTGTCCTGTTCATAAGTCTTATTCAACATCTTTGGGGCTTTGGTAAGTTTCTTTTTAAAAATCATTTTTAGAACCTATAAAACTTTTATACCAGAGGCTTAAGAATGACTACAATAGTTATGCTTTATGGGAACCAGGGAAGACAGAACCTCTGCAGTGTTTTATGGGACTGTCAAGACAGCACAACAGCTACTCATTAGGAGCCCTTACTTTCTCTGGCCTGAACTGAGGGGAAAGAAAAGATGCTGGGAATTAAAAGAGACAAGGGTAAAAGACAGGTACACCTATCATGCCACTAGTTGTGTGAGAGAGCAAGGACTGGGTCTCTGTATTACGAAATGAAGTTATTTAAGAGACCACTGCTGACTCCTAGATGCCTTACATCCACATATCATGCAAAAACTGCCTTTTTAGATCCTTTAAATGTTGGATAGGGCATTGGAATGTGAAAAGTAAGATATGGTTTTTGTTTTTTACTTTGCATCTTTCAGGACAAAATAAGCCCTGTCTGACAGGAAAAGATTGCTTTGGGAAAGAGTCATGGCTAGGCTGTAGACCATCTGTTTTGCACAAAGTGGAGTGGCAATCTCCACTTTAAAAGATCAGCTAGTGTGTAATGTGAAATATGGGAGAGTCATTGTGAGTCAGATTAGACAATACAGTCCTCGAGAGATCAATGGTATGACCTAAGTGGGAGTCAACTTGGTGCTTGTGAATTCTCTTTCAGAAGCAAGTTTGATAAACTTCAAGGAAAGGGGTCTTCTGTCACAGTGCCAAGTCCTTGGAACTCAGCATGGTAGGGATGCCAGCCTCCAGGTAGGGTCTAGGGATTCCCAGAATTACAGCTCATCTCCAGACTGCAGAGATCAGTTCCCCTGGAGAAAATGGATGTTTTGGAGGGTGGAGGACAATTCTAGGGTATTGCATCCAAGTGAGGTCCCTGTCCTCTTCAGGTGTTTCCCAGCCTAGATCAGGCAACCTTACCTACCTATCCCCTTTCAATGACTGGGGGAAGCTGGCAACTCTAGTAGTGAGAGAGCCAGTGGGGTGTTGTGGTTAAAGTGCCACTCTAGGATCTGGGAAATGCCAGTTTTATTCTGCCATGGAAGCATGAAGGGTGACCTTGGGCCAGTCACATATTTACAGCCTAACTTACCTCATAGGGTTTTTGTGAAGATGAACTGGATGAGAGGAGATGAGAGTGATATAAGTTGCTTTGGGAGCCACTAGGGAGAAAGGTAGGCTTCCCAACCCCCCCCGCTCTGGCGGGGGACTTCTGGGTTCGCAGCCTAATCTCCCGCCCCCCAGAAATCGGGAAGCGGGGGTGGGGGGGTGGGGTGGGGGGGAGAACATACCTGCAGGCTTCATATTGTTGAGATCCTGAGCCGTTTGTAAAATGTGTGGCCCCTTTAAGGCTGGGCAGGAAGCAGGAAGAGCTTCGGAGAACAGCCCCTCCCTTTTTTTTTCTTTCGTTTTCTCAGCAAGTAGAGTTCTCCAATCTGGTAAGTATTTGTGTGTGTGAGAGGGAGGGGGTAGGGGATTCCCTGGTTTGGAGGCCCTCCCCCCCTTTAGAAAGCGTGGGGGGGAGGGAAATGTCTACTGGGCACTCTATTATTCCCTATGGAGAACGATTCCCATAGGGAATAATAGGGAATTGATCCATGGGTATTGGGGGCTCTGGGGGGCTATTTTTTGAGGTAGAGGCACCAAATTTTTAGTATAACATCTAGTGCCTCTCCCCAAAATACCCCCCAAGTTTCAAGAAGATTGGACCAGGGGGTCCAATTCTATGAGCCCCAAAAGATGGTGCCCCTATCCTTCATTATTTCCTATGGAAGGAAAGCATTGAAAAGGTGTGCCGTCCCTTTAAATGTGATGGCCAGAACTCCTTTGGAGTTCAATTATGCTTGTCACATCCTTGTTCCTGGCTCCACCCCCAATGTCTCCTGGCTCCACCCCCAAAGTCTCCTGGCTCCGCCCCCAAAGTCCCCAGATTTTTCTTTAATTGGACTTGGCAACCCTAGAGAAAGGTGGAATATAAATAAAATAAATAAGTAAATAAAACCCCCTCCTGACAGAAATAGGGTGATGCTGAACCTGCTGTCCTTTAGGCATCAAGGAAAGATATTTTGTTTTGTTTCTGTATGTCTTTTGTTGAGTTATCCACCCTGCCCAGTTTTCTCTCTTCTGCTGGCTTTCAGTGGGTTGCTATTATTTACTTCTTACAGCCATTTAGTAGCATTTTACTTTATAGAGTTTCATGCTGCTTTTCATTTTAGTGCCACTGTTGTATTGCTGTTGAAGGACATTGTAAGCTGTCTTGGAAATTTGTTTTATTGCCTGTAATATTTTGGGAAAAAATGAAAAAGCTCTCCAAATCTCATGTTCACAGTTAACTGTTAATTTCAATTATGGGGGAGGCAGGGGGCAGCTCCATTTTTATTTGGGGAAAGCTGAGCACCATGGAATTGCATCTGCACATCAGTGTGTACATAGGTGTTTGGATTGCAAACAAATAATTTCTTGCATATATTACCTTTATAACCTTTATGTCATGTCATACCTTAGACAGTTTTTGTTGCCTTAGACCAGGGGTTCCCAGTCTTTCAAGTCTGTGTGCACCTTTGGAATCCTGACCTAATGTGGGGGGTGAAACTGCAAAATGGCTGCAGCAGAAGGTAGAGCCAGCCACAAAATGGCTGCTGAAGGAGGCATATCCACATACACATAGAAAGTCGAAGTGCAGGGGAGAAGAGGGGTGATTTTTAAATACTCTGGGAAAGAGTAGGAAAAAAGAGAATAAAACCAGTACTGTGGTGGTAGCTGTCATTAAAATAAAATTATTTTAATATGCATACCCAATCATATCTCCAATGGACAGCCAGAAAGCCTGTACCACCTACTTTCTAAAAAAAAAAACGTGGTGGGCACCAGGAAAGATGTTGGTGAACACCATGGCACCTATGGGCATCATATTGGGGACTCTGACTTTAGATGGTTTTGTGTTTGCATGGTTCTCCATTTCCTTTATTCTAGCCCTGTCACTTTGTTTATTGGAAAGCCTTGAACATATGAAGCTGCCTTATACTGAATCAGATCCATGGTCCATCAAAACCAATATTTTTCCACTCAGACTGGCAGCAGCTCTCCAGGGTCTCAAGCTGAGGTTTTTCATGCCTATTTGCCTGGACCCTTTTTAGTTGGAGATGCCAGGGATTGAACCTGGGATCTTCTGCTTTCCAAGCAGATGCTCTACCACTGAGCCACCATCCCTCACCTAAATGAGTTGCTTTTCATATTTCATAGTCTGTAGAGCATCTTGGTGAGAAAGGCAGACTACAAGGGAAGATAATAGTAATAAAATAGTGCTGATGATGATGATGCATAAAACACTATGTGGCAGCTAGGCCCATTTATTTCAATGGGATTCAGTCATAAAATGTTATAATCAGAGTTCACAGTTCTGTTTATAATCAAACAGATTATAAATTTAGGGATTAGATGGTAAACCTCTGGAAACCTTTGTTCCAAGTGCCAGAGTATGCCTGTAGCATCCCTGAATTTCAATAAGTGTGCACACTCTTTTGATAGGCTGCTGATAATATGAACATAAAATAATCAAGGTAGGCAAATCTGGTTCATACCCAGAATACTAAGGAGATTACATAATTATGACATTTCCCATTGATATGACTCTTCATGAGTTAAAACAGAGCACTTGCATATTGTTACTAGAATCTCTCTCTGTATTTGCCTAAAGGAGTGAGAAAACAGCAGGAAGGGGAGGGGGGAAGAGAAGACGAATCCTTTGTTTCCATTGTCTTAAACCTTAAAAGAAAGCTAAGACCTGAGGAAAATGAGTGAAAATGATGGTTATATCAAAGAGTTTGCAGAGCAGCAAAATCACTCTCTGGACTTGAGAAAGCTCTTATGTGTTTCTGAATGCACAGGCCAGCCCTTGTGATGTCTCCCAATTACTGCTACCATATGTAGGATAACATTAGATGACTGAAGAAAACAAGCTCCCAAAGGTGAAATTATCTCTCCCTACCACTACCACCCAGGAGGGCCAGTTTAGCTGTCATGAATGAGCAAATCACAATACAGATTGTCTGGCAGAGCTGCAGAAAATGCAATGGGTATCCTGGAATACTAACAAGCGAGCAGAACTAGGAGAATATAGAGTACATCTAACCGGGACGTACTCTTGCCTATTGTAAGTGTTATCTGAATAGGGAAGAGAGGGGTGAAGGTGTGCTTAAACAAGGCCTATTAGCTGTAAATAGTTCTGCCAATATCCGTCACAGTGGGAGAACTCCTCCAGCAATTTTCACGATTAATTACCGGTGGCAAGCGTATTCATAATCTGGTGTTAATTTTGCTGAGTCTGAATGAACTCTGCTCCGGCACCCTCAGATATTGTTTCCCCTGCTACCAGTAGCATGAGCTACACATTCGGGTCATGCTGTGTCAAAAGAGTGCTAATGTGTTTATATAAACACAAGAAGCACCTGCTTTTTGCCACACTTTTATAGTTAATTTCCAGCTCTCTGAACCCCTCTGGTAGGAATACGTACAATTGTTTGGGGGCAGGAACATGGAAAAGGTTGATAAAACATACTTAGGGATCTGCATTAGAGGAAATAATTTGTATAAGTATGAATTCTCATGGCCAGGGGTTAAGAAAAGATGGTCCTGGGATTGCTACTTGTGTGAAATATGGTCTTGGGACCATTATGTTCAAGAACTCCCAAAACAACAATGATTATGAATTTAAAAAATATTATGAATACAAGAGGAACCATTACACTGACAACATATAAATTATTGTAACAAATCACCATTACTTATTGTATCTAATTTTAATACAATCTATAAAGTTGAATATATTCAGGGTTGCGTTTTTTTGTTCATATTGGCAACTGTCATATAGAGTGATTGAAAGGTGAGGGTTTGTGGTTGCACCAATTGGTTATCAGTTTCTGCAAGTCAATTTCACAGCAGTTTTCAACAGACATTTCTAACACAATTTGTCAAATATTCAAGCAGCACCATCGGTGAGTTAAACGGTATTACCTGCTGAAGTATATAGTTAATACATAAATAAATAAATTTTAATACTAGGACATGTCCATCCTGGATTTAAAAAATCTACACTGCATTAAAACACATTTCTAACAGTTGTGAAGTTTGGGTCTATAAACTGCAACAAGACAAACAGGAGTTAATTGCCAACAGAACAACATTTTACAATGGATTTCTTTCATGTTTATAACTGGTAACAGTGTACTGCTACAAAGAAATTTTGCCAAGTACTTCCAAAATTGGCAGGGTTTTTAAAAATTTATTTTCAGTTATTCCCACCAGATTCTTCAAGGCTACCCAAAGGTAATATAATTAAGATGAAATCAAATCAAACTAAAAACCTTAAGCAATTATTTATTGGCTTTTTGTGATCAAATGTAGATATAATAAAGGTAAGTTTATTTGAAGTTTCTTACATATGTTGAAAAGGTAGAGACTGTTAGAATACTATGGCAAATTAAGAAAGCATGAAACCCTCTTGAAGTATTTTACTGCTTTTAGAGAGATTTGTATACATTCCTCAAAATTTCTTGGATGTTTTGTCCAGCAGATTTTCCTCAAAAAACTGATTGGGGGGTGGTGGAATTTGGCACTTTAGTGATGTGTAAACTGGATCTTTCACCCAAGATTTCTCAAGCAGAGAAAAAGAAGACTGCAGATAAATACCCCACTCTTCTCTCTGAATCAGAGACTCAGAATGGCTTACAATCGCCTATATCTTCTCCCCCCACAACAGACACTCTGTGAGATGGGTGGGGCTAAGAGGGATCTCACAGCACCTGCCCTTTCAAGGACATCTCCTATGATAGCTATGGCTAACCCAAGGTCATTCCAGCAGCTGTAAGTGGAGGAGTGGGGAATCAAACCCAGTTCTCCCAAATAAGAGTCCACACACTTAACCATTACACCAAACTGGCTCTCTAAGGGCTTGGGTGATACTGCTGAACCCCAAGGGAGTCTTTCTCCCCAGTTGCACAAATCCATTTTACCCTCCATTTCCTTCCCACAACAACCTTGTGAGGTAGATAAGCTTGAGAGAAAATGATTGATCCAAAGGCATCCAGAAAGTTTTATAGCAGAGTATAGATCACCTGTGCCCTGGTCTTCCATAGCCTAGTCAGAAATGATAATCAAATAATGAATAAAATTGGTATCCTGTCTAATAAGACCTCAAGTTGCTAGAAGTTAAACTAGGAAATCTACCACTTTTTTATTTTTTAAATTTCTCTCTTAAAAAATAATAACAGAAAAAAGAATGAGGGGAAAACCCTCAAAATCCAGCAACTAAATAGATTTTTTAAAAGGAAAAAACAGGGGGTGTATACACAAAGGTAACTAAATAACAGTGGTGGCAGATACACACATAAGTTTCTATAAATGTTTTCAAGATATCTAAATATAAGTCCATATGCAATTGTTATCTATATGCTATGTATTCACCTAAGATCCTCAAAATAACTAAGATCCTCAATCCATTGATTTACTGTGTTATAATACAAGTCTTTTAGTGCTAGTAAGGGCACAGAGGGTCCATTTCCATTGACCATCAGTTCACTTCCAAGAGATAGAAAGATAGTTTAAAAGTATATAAGCATCCTCAAAGATCAGTGAACATTCTAATACAAAACTGATATGACTAACAACTTCTTCTCAGAAAAACAAAACACACACACACACACAAATGATTGGGCATACCCAAGTGCATGTCGAAGGACCATGGCCTGTGAGTTACAATGCCAGCACTTAGACACTTCACTCAGCTAAAGAACTGCTGTGGTGTCCACTCCAGTATATCCTAAACTTTTTTTTTTTTTTGCTGAATGAGTCATAACTTAAGATCTATGGAGAGAGTAGGTGTAAACTGTGGGACCCATGTCCCATTGCTTTGGCAAAATAGGGCTCTTCATTTCATTCATTTCTGTGACTCTGTAGGTCATATTTATTGAAACTATCACTTTAAGACCATAAACATTTGAAATCATGCTACACGATTATAGTGAGCAAGGGAAAACATTTTTTCCCAAGAGATCATTAATCATATGGGATTGGGTTCTACAACTTCTTTCTACAATTAGGTTTTATTTTTATTTTGGGTCAAGGAAACTCTTTTGGAGAAGAGCTGCAGGATGCAACCCATACTTGTGAATTTTCCACTCCAAAGGTTTTTGTCTGAATAACTTTGATGCAACCCGTGGACAAAGTAAACAGATTATTATATCTGCCTTGTTCCCAGCATGATTGCAGCCTCTCTGTGTATGCCTTCCACCAGGCAAACAAACATATTGATGTCAAGCATCGAATCTGAATACAATTTTCAGTGTTAGCTGAACTGCTTGTGGAGGTTGTGCAGAAATGATTAGCTCGATTAAATATGGAGGCACTGGCACAAAGTAATGCTGATTGGTTAATAAGGATTCTCGAAGATGTAATTATGAGACTACACCTTCCCAGGTTGGGATCCATTAACTAAGAACTATGATTTTACAGAAAGAATGATGCACTCCAGGGTGGATATTGTTTGCCTCCTAACACCCACACCCACACCACCATAACTGAGACTTACGTCAATGGTACCATAACTACACCCCAGTTCAGCTTGCACTAAAAAAGCTCGTGCTTACAAATTAACTGACAACTTAGAACAAATGTGAGTCACATTCATTTCTACAATAGTGGGGAAAAATTAAAGCACAGGCCAATTTGAAGGTTCATACATACAGAAGTTTCATATGTTCTGTGGTAGTGAAACTTTCAGTCTTTAATTGGCTTCCCCTGGAGTAATCATATTGAACAAGCTGGTAGTACTCAAGGACTTGCTGCTCTGGAATGAGTGTTTTGCTTCAGAGGGCGGGACAGCACATTTGGTGAAGGCCAGGGTCTGGGAACTTAGGTCTCTGCTAAAGAGATGCAAAGCAGCAAAAAAAAAGTCCAAAAATGTGCAGGAGAAAGCATCACCCACACTATTTCAAATACATCAGCCATAAACTGGCATTCATAGCCATCAGCCATCAACCAATACAAAATTATCCCAACAGATAACTTTTCCATTGCTTGATGCTGGAAGAAGGACATTCAGCTTCAAGAGGGAATTGAATAAACATATTGAGCAGAGGTCCATCTGTGGATATTAGGCAGAAGGTATAGAGGGAACATTATGTCTGCAGCAGTGCATATCTTGCATTCTTGGTGCTTGTGGGGCAACAGCGGGATGGCTTCTGAAATTCTGAACCCATGGGTGGACCTCCTGATGGCATCTGAGTTTTGGCCATTGTGTGACACAGAGTGTTGGACTGGATGGGCCACTGGCCTGATCCAACATGGCTTCTCTTATGTTCTTATATTCTTATGAGGTCTACCCCTTTACCCCTTATACCACTATAAGACAATCACATGAATCCAAGGATATGGGAATATTAACACTGTAAGAAAAAGCCCCCCTACTTTTCATACACATGGACATCGTGATCACCAGTATGGTTGCCAGGGTGCCTGGAGTTTTAACTTGCACACATCTGCTCTAAGAAGTGGAATTTGCCCACGGTTTCTAAGGCTTATGTGGATATTATAAGCCTCAGCTTTGCAGCAGCATTCTACATCTCTGGATGAGTGTTAGCCAGAACTACAGACGAGCTTCCAGCTGCTCCTTGTGTGCTGAGTCTTGGCCACTGCAGTGGAAGAAGCCACACCGCCATGAACAGTACAGGCAAACAGTGTCCAGCCTATTTCCATGAACCAAAGGCTAACACCACCAGAATCCATCTTGTTTTCCTGACTCCATTACAGCAAAGTAAGAGACTCACGTATCCAACATCTGCTTCAACTTCTGCATAAGGCAATCAAGCTTATCTTAGGCGTGGATCCTGCCAGACCGCCTAAGCCTTTGTCTAACGGAACTCAAGACAAAGACTGGTGCCAAGAGAAGACTGAAGAAGAGGAAGACCATCTTCAGCCAGAGCCAAGTTCCTTTGTGTAAACCGGGTGTTACCTTAGGTAGCAATTTGGCCATCTATTGTCACCTTTTTAGATAAGTTTAATAATCTTAAGCACACCTCCACCCAGTAATTTCCCCCATTCTTTTCCCCAACAGTCATCCTGGAGCTTCCCCCTTGGCCCATTGCTACCTGGACAGCCAATCAGGTAACTAAGGCCAAGTCCATTCATTGGCTAGCTATGAGCATCCAATCAGGGGTTTCCAATTAACTGGCTATTGGCTACTGCACTAGTCCAGCCTTTATGGTTACTGCAGAGGCTCCCCTATTCTGAGATCATGTACCAGCTGACCACCTGTCATCCACCCCTGTATATCTCATCCCATGAGGGTCCAAGGTAGTCTATTTAACCTCTGACCCTGCTCCGCTCATGTGTGCATCTAGCAGTACCCCAGTTCCACTGTCTAGATCCATCCCCGATTCTGGCCACAGTTGAGGGTCCCATTTCTCCCATCTTCTTTCGTCGCCATTGGAGCCTTCCTAGAAGACTACGATAGGTAATTATCACTCTGTTTGTCTACCCATGTGTTGTCTCTATACCTCTCTCTATTTTTCTTAGGACTGTATGAATGATTTTATGAGTATTTTATCTTGTATGTAAGCCTATATTTTTCTGGAATAAATTTCAATTGCTTCACTTAATTAGAGTCCTTGGTAAATTTAAGCATTAATTTCTGGACGTGGAATCCTGTATACATAGGTAAAAAGATCCTGATTAAGCCAGGTGCACACCTGACAATTCCCCAACCTCAGTTTTGAGGGCATTTTGGCTTACAGATATTGGTGGAGAAAGCATTGGGCAACCCTGACTGTGTGAATACATGCGTGTCGACACGCGTGTCTTCAAACAGCCAGATGTGGGATTACACCATCCAGAACGTCTTGCTAGCTAGGCTGTTGTGTGAATGAATGAGTGATTCTTGACTTGTGTGAAAGGCTCTAGAAAGCATCTCTATATTGTGGGTTATATTGTGCTGCCACTCTATCATTCAGCACAGATTCTCCAGCCACACCAAAGCCAGAACCCTTTCAAAAGGACTGAGCCTGCCTGGGACGCAAGGGGAGAATCTCGTGAAGTCCGGCCGCCATCACAAGGCCTTCCTAAACGCATCTGTCTGGGGAGGGAGCATAAGGATAGGTCAGGACTGTTTCTGAATGGATAGGGCTACCTTCCCGCATTTTCTCTTTACTTGGAGTGCAGTGCACCATGCACATACACTTTATACGCATCCACACACATAGAAGTCCATAGAACTGGGCAGGTAATGGATCAGCTCTGGGCAGCACATAAAACAAGTCCTTAAAAATTGTGTAGGAAAAGATTCAGTTTTGAGGCACTCATTTAAGTCTCGAGGGTCCACTCTGCATGCTGCAAGCGTCCTCAGCATAGGGTAGTGAGGAAAGTCCTGGAAACAGGAGACCCAATCAATATTGGCTCCCTAGGCACCAAGCCAAGTCGTAGGCTGGTCCTTGTTAGCTTCCTAGGCACCAAAAGTTCCGGGGTCCGCAATTAGCTACCGCAAGTGACCTTAGTATCGGGCGCAAAAAAAGGTCCTAGAATGGAAACCGCTGATAGGCATCAGCCCTCCACTAGGAACCCCCTGAGGAAAAGGCATGAAAAAGCAAAAAGCGGCCAACCCACGTGTCACCATGGCGTTCCATACTAAGAAAGAACAGGAGCTTCCCAAGCTAGAGAAGTGGCTTGTGAAGAAGGGGGATAACCCTTGGAAAACGGGATCTTTCTCAAATCCCAACCCCCTCCAATTCTTTCGGGACACGTTCCAGGACCACTGTGCAACAAAAGAGATTAACCCAGGAAAGAGAGATCTCTTTGCATCGTGGGGGTTGTTCACAGCCTTGCAGCACAGCTCGGCTATGATTAAGCAGCTAAGGGAACAACTACAGCAGAAGAGCAACAGCTAGAACAGAAAGAGCAGCAGCTAGAGCAATAGTTAGGGCTAAAAGGAGCAATAGTTAGGGCTAAAAGAGCAAGCATTGGAACAAACTCTTAAATGCCATGCGGCAGAGAGAGAGCAGACTCTTGAACGCCATGCGGCGGAAAGAGAGCAGACGCTCCGGAGCTATGCGGCGGAAAAAGAGTGAATGCTCCAGATTCATGCAACAGAATTAGAGAAAACTCTTGAACGCCATGCGGCGGAGAAAGAGCAAACTCTTATACACCATGTGGCGGAAAGAGAGCAAATGCTCAAGATCCATGAAACAAAGAAAGAGCAAGCGCTCAAGGTCTATGAAGTAGAAAAAGAGCAGACGCTCCAGAGCCATGTGGCGGAAAAAGAGCAAGCGCTCAAGGTTCATGAAGCAGAGAGAGAGCAAATCCTCAAGTGTCATGAGGCAAAAATAGTACAAATGCTTGAATCTCATGAGGGAGAAAAAGAGCAACTGCATAGAGGAAATGAAGTGTATATCCAGGAAATTATGGAGGAGAATAATAACCTGGAGTGTGAGATCCAAAGCCTAAAGGAAAAGGTGGACAAGCTTAAAATTGACAAGCACACCTTAACTCTGGCACAACAAAATACACTGCCAGCCTTAAGACAGGCCCAAATGCAGGTAGCCACACTGGAGCAAGAGCTAGAGGGAAGCCAGGCACATGTTAGCAAATTAAAATATGCTGCCGAGTGCCTGGCTGAGAAGAACAGGAAGGTACGTGACGCGGTTAGTCACGGATGGTGCCAAAGGGAGATAGCTATGCTCAAAAAGAAGTTAGAAGTTAAAACAGCTGTGATTGCGACTATTTCGCCCCCTGCCCTCTATGACTTTTCATCAGACGAGGAGAGTGAGGAAGAAGTTGAGAATCACAGCGTAACAAAACCAGCCGCAGTCCATCCTGTGGTAACTAGGAAGACTACCACTAGGAAGGAGGATGGATCTGAGTCTGTAAAAGTAGTGAAGGAAACTAGAACATGGCGATTGGAGGATATCAAAATGCCATATCATTTTCTAGGACCATACACCCGAGACGCATCTATTATGTGGATGGCCAGAGCTAGAATTCACTACAGAGAAGCCTCCATAACTGAATGAAACCAGGTGTTGAGATTATGTGCCTCAGGTCCAGAACTAGCCAAAGTAAAAAATGTAATGGATCACCAGAACCCTTCTAATACCACCATCTTAGAATGGATGGCTGAGGTAATATCCTACACGTGGGATGGAGATACCATAAGGCACATCTACTACCACAATGTGCAGAGCCCAGACGAGGCCCCTGCTGCATATTTAACAAGGAAGAAATTCCTAGCAGCAGCAGCAGCTAAAGTAGTATTACCCAACAACAGTGGGGAACCAGATTATGAAAATCAAGATTTCATATCTGATGTGATCACAGGTCTCAATATACCCACTTTGGAGTTGTTAGGCATAGCAGCCATGAGAAAAACCACCTGGAAAGATCTAGAGGCTAATCTCTACCAAGTTGACAAATTTATGTTAAAAAGAGTCGAATGAAAGTTGACGATGCAAGAAGGGAAATATTTCATGAAGACTACACAGCTAGATTAAATGATTATGAGAAGGAGATAGAAAGGTTCAGGGCTGAGAATTCGGCCCATATCCAGCCATGTTGCAACAGCGGCCGTAGGCTGGGGGGGCTGCGGTTGCCTCCTTGTCAGAGGAGGAGACTGTGCTTCTTCCTGGGCATCCGGGGCTTCCTGGCGGGCAGAGCGTCGGGACTATAAGAGTCCCGGCCCCGCCCCGAACCACGCAGTTGTTTTGTGGCTCTCGGACAGGGAAGTTGCTCTCGGCTGCAGAGCGCGTCGGGCGGCCAAGAGACTCGTCGGACGTCTGGGAGGCGAGCGGCAAGGGCCTGTTTGGAGCGGCGGTTGACCTGGCGGATGTTGGGCAGCATTCGCAGCGGAGTCTGGTCCTTCTTTTGGGGCTTTAGGCCTGTTCGGGGGTGGGGTAATTTTAGCGGTTATAGCTGTCGGGCGGCCCAGTGTTGGGGTGCCTTGAGATTTTGGGATATGAATTCAACAAAGTGGCAGAGATTTTTCTGCTGGGATTACAAATGGAAAAATTTCCAAAAGAAGATAGAACTTTAATATGGTACTTGCTCTCAGCTGCTAGGACATTGTATGCGCAGCTGTGGAAGCAAGAAAAAATACCAGAGAAATGGGATTGGATTACAAAAGTTATGTCATGGAGTGAAATGGACAAATTAACAAGAAAACTAAGAGACTATGATTTGGAACTTTTTAAGTTGGAGTGGAAGAAATTCAGAAGATACGTAGAAAAAGAGTGGAAAATAAAAGGACATTGGACAATCTTTGATGATTAAGATTTTTAAAATAAGAATATAACTTTTGGGGTTTTTTTGTTTTTTCTTAATAGTTAAGGGTACCTTTAATACTTGGGGGTTTTTTTAAGAAACACTGGCAGGGGTCAAGTAACGGAGGGAGGGGTGGGGGGAAAGTAAGATATGGGGTAGAAAGATCTTTCTTTTACTTTAAGCTTTTATAAGTTGTAGATATAGTTCTGCTACCATATGTTACTAATAAAATTGTCTATATGAGACTGTGTGGGCGTGCAGGGAGGCTACCAGCCCATCTGTGAGGAGGGTACTTGGGGGCAATCTACTTGCCCTTCTCCCCACCCCCTCCTTTGCTATTGGAGAGGGGTGAATTCAATGGAGAGGGAGGCATTCTCTTTGGGTGTTAGCCTTTACTCCTCCCCCGACCCTATCAATTAATATGGGGCCAAAGAAGGGGCAGGGAGTTTCTAAGGGAAGCAGCCTGCCAAGGCACCAGGAAAGAGGGTGCAGAAGGATAATCCTGACTCTGGGGCTGAGGATTCGAAGCGCTTGTGGCTGGCAATCATTGATAAGATGGGGGCCTTAGAGCGGGAAAGGGGTTCTGCTGGGGAGTCTTCAGGGTGGACTGGGCGGCCTAGGGTCACTGGACGGTCGGGCACTATGACTTTTGAACGGGAGGTACTTGCACGGCTCTCTGCAGGATAGCAGTGGCGGCAGGGAGCAGTCTGGTGTGCAGTTCCTGGAAATGGAACCCGATGTTGAAGATGAGTTGGATGGTGGTGTAGAAGTACAAGAGCTTACAGTGGAACAGGAGCGGCCGGCCCAGTTAGCACGGTAGCGGTGGTGATGGTGCCACCCGGGTTGAGGGTAATTACTTGCAGCCACAACAGGTGCAGGCATGGCCCTGGGGTCACCCTACAACACCACTGGGTGGCGGCATGGTTAGTGGTTCTTCTCCCCTGGTGGGGCAGGGGGCGCTGTGGTCATATCCTGGAGTTTCCCGGGGTTGAGGGTAAGTATTTGCAGCCACAACAGGTGCATGCATGGCCCTGAGGTCACCCTATAACACCATTGGGTGGCAGCACGGTTAGTGGTTCTTCTCCCCTGGTGGGGCAGGGGGCACTATGGTCATATCCTGGTCAACCCGGTCCATCATGGGCAGTGGCTGGGTCTTCTCAGCAGAATATGGGTCAAGTTGGCCTAGGTGGGGGTCTCTAGTCCCAACTGGGGATTATGACACCAGCAGCTTCACAGGGTGTCTCAGGGCAGTCAGCTACTGTGGTCCTTCCATGGGGTGGACAGATGATGCTGCATCAGCAAGCGGGATGGCCCAATGGCCAGTGGACCACTTGGGGTTATTTGCCCAATCCTTATGGGTCAGTTCCATTTCAGGCCATCCCCTTTGGTGATATGGCAATGCCTTTGGGGGACCATTTGACCCCAGCTACTCATGAGAAAATTTTACGGGGCGAATACGTAGGCGTATTTAGTTTGTTATACAGGGAGCTTGAGAAGAAGGAGAAGGACGACCTCGATGAAAAAGAGAAAGAAAAGCTAAAACGTAGGAAGGTGGACAGGACCTGGGCCAACAGGTTGCCTGGTTTCCTGATTTATGCTGGGGTTATTGTGCGGACACAGCCTTTTAGGGCTGCGCCCCTATTTCAGTACTTCGATATTATCTATCGGGCGCACACTGAGTTTGTTGGTGCCGCATGGTTGCAGTACGATGAAGCCTTTCGCATGAGGGCGGCAATCAATCCAGCTCTTCCATGGAACCAGATAAACCAACAGCTGTGGCTCCCGCTGATGTCCCCAGCTAAACCCAATGTTGGTGATCGGGCCGACAGCAGTCACATTGTGCAGAAACGGCAGAGCACGCCAGGAGCCCCCACTGTGGCGGGCCAGTCGGTTCAACCCCGACTGTTATGTTGGGAGTTTATATCCCAGGGGGTTTGCTCGAGGAAAGCATGTAAGTTCAAGCATGAGTGCCCGTTGTGCGGGGGTCGCATGCTTTTTCATCCTGCACAAAAGCCAAAACCAGAAGCAGTGCCAAGCGAGCTGGGGGCAGGGGTAACCTTTCACAACCTGGTAAAGGGTCCCAGCCCCATTCGGGTGAAAGCACTTAGGGAGTTATTGAGGGGGTATCCTTTAGTGGCGGACGGTACCTATCTGTTGGAGGGTTTTACCCATGGGTTCCGGATCCCATTTCAGGGTACTCAGGCACCTAGTGTGGCGTCCAATCTTGTTCAGTTAGGAGCATGGAGCAGGTGGTCCGGGAAAAAATTGCCAAGGAGTGTAGGGAAAGTCGGGTGATTGGCCCCTTCGATGCCTCTCCGGTGCCTAACTTGAAAGTGTCGCCCCTAGGGGTGGTGCCGAAGAAGGCATCTGGGGAGTATCGCCTCATTCACCACCTTTCATACCTTTCACACCTTTCATGGCTCGGGAAATGTTGCCATCCCTGACCAACTTTGTTTGGTGCGATACACCTTCTTTGACCAGGCAGTCAAAGTGGTGCACGGGTGTGGTAGGGGTGCTGAAATGGCAAAATGCAACATTAAGTCGGCATTTTGCTTATTACCTGTCCACCCCAGGGATTTTGAGTTGTTGCGGTTTATGTTTGACGGTAAATATTTCATGGACCATGCCCTGCCAATGGGTTGCTCAATTTCTTGTGCAGCCTTTGAGCGTTTCAGTTCCTTTTTGGAATGGGTGCTTCAGGTTAAGTTGGGGTTGACCGAGACGGTTCATTACCTTGACGATTTTCTTTTCGTGGGCCCAGAGGGCTCTGGGTAATGCACCAGATTAATGGAGGCATTTGTTCAACTGGCAGCGGAGCTTGGGGTTCCGTTGGCGCACGAAAAGACTGAGGGCCCGTCATCAGTTTTGACATTTTTGGCCATCGAGTTGGACACCTGTAGGCAAGCGTCACGGCTTCCTGAGGACAAGGTCCAGGGTCCAAGGGCACGAATTGCATCATTTATGGGACAGAAGAAGGTGTCTCTGCTCGAGCTACATCAGCTTGTTGGGCATTTGAATTTTGCATGTAGGGTAGTTGCCCCAGGAAGGGCTTTCCTTAGGCGACTATGCAATGCGATGGGTTCCCTCTGTTCGCCTCATCATAGAATGAGGATAACTGCGGGCATGCGGAGGGACCTGGAGGTTTGGGGAATATTTTTGGTATCATTCAATGGGATCTCCTTTTGGAGAGAGGACATGCGTATCGAAGCTGACCTCCAAATAAATTCTGATGCAGCTGGTTCCATTGCATTTGGGGTGTTTTTAAGGGGGCATTGGTGTGCTGAAAGGTGGCCCAGGGAATGGTTGGCTGGCTGGCTCTGCAGAGATTTAACAGTTTTGGAATTTTTTCCTATTGTTGTAGCATTGTGGTTCTGGGGTGAGCAATTGGCCAACCATGTGGTGCATTTTTGGTGTGACAATTTGGCAGTGGTTCATGTGATTAACTCATTGTCCACCAGATCTGCCCCAGTAATGAACCTGGTCCGAGCCTTTATGCTGCACTGCCTTCAATTGAACCTGCTGTTTATGGCCAGGCACATTCTGGGTGTTGGTAACGGTGTGGTGGACGCTCTGTCTTGCCAACAGATGGAGCGTTTTCACCACCTGGCACTGGAAGCCGACCCCTTGCGGGTCAGGATGCCTCAGGACCTGTGGCAGCTTGGAGAGTTGAAGCTGGTAGGGTAGTCAGTTTAGCCTTGGCACCAAGTACCTGAAAAGCGTACGAGCGGGCCGTATGGCAATTCAGGGGGTTTAGAATCGAAGCAGGATTACAGGACACTTGATGCTGTTCTTAGTATATCAAAAGGAGAGGAGCTTGGCAGTTAAATCTATAAGAGGGCAGCTGGCGGCAATTGCCTTTGTCAGTAAGGCCCAGGGAATTACGGAAAACACCGGTGACTTCAGGGTCAAGAAGATACTGGAGGGTTGGTCCAGGGAAAGAGGGTCTAGGGCGGACTCATGGCAGCCTATTTCACCCTCAATGCTTAAGGGGGTTGGGTCAGATTTGGCCAAAGTTGCCTTGATTTGAAGTTGCCTTGTTTCATGCAGCAGCGCTAACAGCCTTTTGGGGGACCTTGAGAGTTAGCGAGCTGGTGTCTCGGTCCCTTAAGGATCAGTCTAACTGTGCTTTGAGAGCCAGCGATGTCACCTTTAAGGGTGAACAGGTGGTGTTAATGGTTAGGCGGTCCAAGACAGATCAGGCGGGCAAGGGTGCAGCCATTATACTTGGACCTTGTAGTGATTATGAATTGTGCCCGGTTAGGGCGCTGCAGCAGTATGTTTCAATAAGGGGAGAGGCAGAGGGTCCGTTATTCTGTCATTGGGACGGGTCTCCGCTTACCAAATTCCAATTTGGGGCAGTAAGTAACTGCTCCGGCTTTGGATAACCTGGGGCTCAAGGGGATCAAATTTGGAACCCATTCATTTAGGATCAGAGCAGCCTTCACTGTGGCGGTGATGGGGTACCCAGGCCCTGAAATACAGAAGGTTGGTAGGTGGCGTTCTACGGCCTACCACTCATATGTGCGCCCTTTGCTTCCTCCAGTTTAAGCATGGCTAACCTTTTCTTAACAAAGTTAGGCCGGGATAGGCTCGTCAGTTGAGGCTGCATATCCTCGTCTGCGGGCACAATTTTGTGTTCTGGGCAGCCCACTTTGCTTGGAGGTCCTCAGTTGGTTCTCAATTGGGCCTCAGTGAATGGGCCACGGTCGAGTGGTAGGGTCGGCATGGGCTTCGTTGGCCTGGTCTACTGCCTCTCTTATTTCAAGGGAGGAGGAGCTCTCCTTCTGATATACTGGTCATACACCTTAGAGGGAATGACCTTGGGTGGATGAAAGGAAAAGCCCTTTCTCTACAGGCGGTGGTGGACCTGCAGGTCATCGTGGGGAGGTGGCCTGGGGTCCGCCTAGTGTGGTCCGCCATCCTGCCTCGTTGGGTCTGGCAAGGGGCTTGGGACCCAGCAGGCATTGAAAGGGCCATGAGGAAAGCGAATCGGGCCCTTCAAAAGGCAATGGAGGGTGGCCTTGGGATTTTCTTGCCACACCCAGCAATTCGGGTCAGCTGCGGCATGCTGTATAGACCCGACGGAGTGCATCCATCTGATGCAGGTAACAGGGCCTTTCAGGAGGAGCTTCAGCAGGGGCTTTGGGCGGCTCTGGGCCGCCTGGTGGGGTGCTAATGCCTAAGCAGAGGCTTGGCATTTGCGTTGGCAGAATGAACAAGGGGTTACAGAAGCCCAGGTGAGCACCCAGGGCACCGCACCAGTTGAGTGCAAGCAATCTGCAGGAGCGGCAGATGGGCTCCACGGCTCAATGTTGCAGAATGCCGATTGTGTGATCCCTCCCCACAAGACTGGCTCTTCCTGGGTGATTATGCCAGTGTGCGGTAGCATGATCTGGCCTGGCCGGCTTGACATGAGCCAAATCTGTGGCTCATGTCAGGGTCAGGGTGGCTTGCTCACACCTGGACAAGGAAAGGTCATGGGATGACCCCGGGGCTTTTCCCAATGAAAATGAGAAAACAGTCCCTGTTTCAGTTCTCTTACCCCAGAATCATGAAGGAAATGTGGTCTCTGAGCCTATACAGAGTTCCACACTCATGGCACAAGGTATTCCTTTTAGCAAGGACTTGCTCCAGACACTCCTAAATGAGCAAGCCTCAGTCCTTTTTGCCAGAAATTTTCTGTCCTTATCTCGTCCCATTTGGGGAGCTTGAAAGCCAGAATTCTGTGGAACTTCAGAGAATGGTAGTCCCACGTAGGCAGGCAAGGTTCCTTTGTCTCTGAACCTCCCCCCCCCACCCAAAGGAAAATCTAACTTCTAGACTTGAATGTCTCTTAAAACAGAGAGACTTGGCTTTGTAAGGTTTAAAGGTAACAAAGACATCTTTTCCCTTGACTAAATAAGGAAACAGAAAAGCAATGATTTGGACTACAATGCGGCCCCTTCCCGCCCATGCCACTTTACGGCGGCTTAGGGTGGGGGCTATGTTTGCCTCCCCGGATGGAGGTGAGGCAAATGGACCTCTGCCCATCCGGGGATGTTTGGAGGCGGGGACTGGGGCCTTATAAGTCCCAGCCACGCCTCCAGTGGTGCAGTTCGCTGGCGCTTTCGGATACAGGAGGAGCATTTTTTCAGTGCTCCGTGCCAAGAAGGTGGCGGCTGCGCGTTAGCTCAGGGGCCTTCGCTTAGCCTAGGCTACTCGGCGCGGCCAGGCTGCAGATCAGAGGAGCATTTCACTCTTCCTCCCTCCCCGCCTTTTCATCGTTGGATTGGTGATGAATCGGACAGGTTTTGGAGCGGGTGCTCCGCGGCTTCGGTGGTCCCCTGGCCTGGTGGGCCTACGTAGCCCCCCCTCCCTTCTTGAAACTGTGTCTGGGCACAGGGGTGGTTGAAGGGTGGGCTTTGCTCCATCCCCCCCTCACCTGTTTTCCTCGGTGCAAAAGCCTTTGCTTTGCATGCAGAAGGTATGAGGTTCCATTCATCCTGACCAGGAGGGCCCAGGGTGGCCAGATCTTGTCAGAGCTCAGAAGCTAAGCAGGGTCGTCCCTGGTTAGTCCTTGGATGGTAGACTGCCAAAGCAGTTCTCCCTGAGCTGAGCTAGTGTGAGACAGTTCACAGTTTTCCTGAGACTCTGAGGAGCTGCTACATAGCGACACCCCCCTCCCAATCACCCTCTCCTTTGGTTTTCTGGGGTTTAGGCTGACTGCATTATGGCTCCTAAGAAGGGTCAGGGGGTATCCAAGGGCAAGCAGCCCCTTAAGGGAGGGCCTAAGAGGCGTACGCCTACCGAGCGCCCGGGGGAGGAAGAGGAGGCATGCACCAGGCAAGCTATAATCAAGCAGCTGGGTGCATTAGAACGGCAGCAGGGTCTGGACCCCAGGGCAACTGGGCCCTCTAAGGGTCGCAAAGCTGCAAGGACATCTACTAGGGCTTTCAAGCAGGAGGTTCTGGCTCGTCTTTCTAATTTACAGGAATTGGCTGCCCGGGTGGGTACTTCTGGAGGGCCGAGCCGTGATCCCCCTGATAACAACTCCGACTCTGAAGAAGATGGCAACACTCCGGATTGGGCAAGTCTCTCAGGGAGAGGCGGGGTTCCGGCGCCGGTGGTTCTAGCGGTTAATGTCAAAGACCCAGATGGTAAGCGCCCCAGTCCAGGTAATAATAGCGGGTGGCTCTGGGGTGGTTTAGGGCCTCTCTGCATGCCGGGATCGGCTGGCTCCATGGTTATTTTTGGTCCTGGTGGTGTTGGGGGGGTCACCTAACCTGCCCGATGTCCCAGGGGGTTGGGTCCCTGGGGCACACAAGCAGGCGTTTCCTTGGGGGCCTATTCAGATATCTTCGGCAGCTGTAGCTCAATCTACTTCGGCAGCGGCGCAGCAGGTGTCAGGGGGGGTCTTTGCCAAGGGGACAACAGTTTTATGGTCAGGGACCAGCTGGTTGGCCTGTAGTGCAATGGGGCGGATGGGGTTTGGCCCCGACGCCCTATGGAGCAGTCCCTTTTCAGTGTCGTCCTTTTGGGGACACTGCCATGCCCCTTGAAGATCATTTGACGGTGGCTACCAGGGAAAAGATTTTGCATGGGGAGTATGTGGATATCTTTAGCCTTCTTTATAGGGAACTTGAGAAGAAGGACAAGGATGAGCTGGAGGATAAGGACAAAGAAAAACTCAAACGCAGAAAGGTTGAGAGGAATTGGGCTAATTGGTTGCCGGGTTTCTTGATTTATGCAGGCATGATAGCACGAGCACAGCCTTTACGGGCGGCTCCGCTATTTCAATATTGTGATATCATTTACAAGGCCTATACGGACTTCTCCGATGCAGCATGGCTGCAGTACAATGAGGAGTTCCATTGAGGGCGACATTGAACCCCGCAATCCCCAGGGATCAGATTAACCAGCAGCTGTGGCTGCAGCTGATGTCCCCAGCTAAGCCCAATACCGGTGATAGGTCTGACAGCGGTCATCTTGTGAGTAAACAGGCTAGTGTAGTGGGTCCCCATGTAGCAGCGGGGCAGTTGGTTCAATCCCAGGGAGTATGCAACAGGAAGTCGTGTAAGTATAAGCATGAGTGCCCGTTGTGTGGGCATTCGCACGTTTTGTCAGCATGCAATAAATCCAAGCCCAGACCTGGGGGCAAGCGGCCAGGTGGCGGTGGGAATAGCCATGCAACAAATAAAGGGACCCAGCCCCATCAAGCTGAGGGTACTTAAGGACCTTTTGGCTGATTACCCCAAGATGGAAGATAGAAAGTATTTGTGGGAAGGTTTTCTTTTTGGGTTTCGTATTCCATTTCAGAGCCCCAGGGAACCCTTTATGTCAAGGAATTTACGTTCAATTCAGGGGATGGAGCAAGTGGTGAGGGATAAGATCGCGAAGGAGTGTGCAGAGGGCCGAGTGTTAGGCCCTTTTGACAGCCCCCCTGTACCAAATTTACGGGTATCTCCTTTGGGTGTGGTGCTGAAGAAGTCTCTGGGGGGAGTTCCATTTGATTTGCCACTTGTCTTATCCGAAAGGTGGGTCAGTGAATGATGCCATTCCCAACTTCCTATGTTCAGTGCGGTATACCTCCTTTGACCAGGTGGTCAAAGTGGTGCGGAGTTGCGGGGTTGGGGCGGAAATGGCGAAGTGCAACATTAAGTCGGGATTTCGCCTTCTGCCTAAGGACCCCGATGACTTTGAACTTTTGGGTTTTATGTTTGAAGGCAAATATTACATGGACAGGGCTTTACCCATGGGTTACTCTATATCCTGTTCATCCTGTGAACGTTTTTGCACCTTTTTGGAATGGGCTCTATGTAAATGCTCGGGCTCAGTTAATTCAGTCCATTATCTGGATGATTTTTGTTTGTTGGCCCACGTGGGTTGGACCAGTGTGCACGGCTGCTTCATTCTTTTTTACGGCTGGCTGAGGACCTTGGGGTCCGCTGGCCCATGAAAAGACAGAGGGCCCTTCATTAGTTCTGACTTTTCTTGGTATTGAGTTAGATACTGTGCGGCAGGCTTCATGGCTGCCGGAGGATAAAATCACGGACCTAAGTCTGAAACTTGCAGCCTTGAGGGGTAGACGGAAGATTTCACTACTTGAGCTGCAGCAGATTGTGGTCCATCTTAACTTCGCATGTAAAGTGGTGGCCCCGGGTAGGGCATTTTTACGGTGACTCTGTGACACCATGGGTACGTTACGAATGCCCCACCATCAGATCAGGATCAGCATGAGAATGCGACAGGATTTTGAGGTATGGGAGCAGTTTCTGTCCTCTTATAACAGGGTATCCTTTTGCATGAGGATATGAGGACTGAGGCTGATCTTCAGATTACTTTGGATGCTGCTGGTTCCATTGGTTTTGGGGTATACTTTCACGGACATTGGTGCGCAGAAGGTTGGCCTAGCGATTGGTTGAGCAGCGAACTGTGTCATAACTTGACCTTTCTTGAGTATTTTCCTATAGTTTTAGATGTGCAGTTGTCGGGGGCGGAATTGGCTGATCATGTCGTGCATTTCTGGTGCAACAACCTGGCGGTAGTCCATGTTATTAATACTTTGACCTCCAGATCTGCACTGGTGATGAGCTTGGTTAGGGCGTTCACTTTACATTGCTTACGCCTGAACATTTTATTCCTTGCCAAGCATGTGCCCAGTGTTTGCAACGGTGTGGCGGACACTCTGTCTCACCGGCAGATGGAGCAATTTTGACAGCTCACACCAGAGGCTGACCTTCTGCTGGTACAGATGCCCCCAGAGATGTGGCAGCTTGGAAAGTTGAGGCTGACCGTGCAATGCAGTTAGCTCTGGTGCCCAGTACCAGGAAGGCATCTAATCACTCAGTCAAGCAGTTCCAAGCATTTAGGGAACAGGTAGGGTTGGGCGGGCATTGGCCCATCCCAGCGTCACACCTCATGCAGTTCTGCATTCACTTAAAAGGTAAGGGGCTTGTAGTTAAGTCTATATGGGCTAAGTTGGCAGCTTTGGCGTTTACCAGTAAAATAAGGGGTCTGGCCAATGCCTCAGGTGATTTTAGGCTTCACAAGATGTTGGAAGGTTGGACCCAAGAGCAAGGCCCTCAACCTTGCACCCAGCACCCCTTTTCTCCTTCAGTTTTGAGGGGATTGCATGCGGTGTGGTCCAGAGTTTGCTCATCCACGTTTGAGGCTTTATTGTTCCAGGCTGCAACAATGACAGCCTTTTTAGGGCACTCAGGGTTAGCGAGCTAGTGGTTAGCTCGTGCCACGACTGTTCTGGTCGTGCCCTTCATTTGGGTGATTTAAAATTGGAGGGTGACCAGGTATCTATCAGGGTATGGAGGCCCAAGACAGATCAAAAGCAGAAGGGTGTTGTGATCACCTTGGGTTCGTGCCAGGACCAGGGAATCTGCCCAGTGCTCACCTTGAAGAGGTATATTGCAGTACGGGGTGAGGAGGTGGGTCCCTTATTTTGTCATGAAGAGAGGTCACCGTTGACCAGGTTCCAGTTCTGGGTGATCACCAGTAGGGCTTTGGAGAAGCTTGGGTTAGGAGGGGTCAGATTTGGGACCCACTCTTTTAGCATTGGGGTGGCATCCACCACTGCTGCTATGGGGTATCCAGGACCGGCCATACAGCAGGTGGGCCATTGGCGGTTTGAGGCTTACAAGGGCTACGTTTGCCCACTAGACACCCAATAAGGCTTGGGTGCTGGAGTGTTCCTGGTGTTGGGTTGCTCACTCTGTTTCTTTCTGTTTTCTAGGTGCTGTGGTGCAGCGTGAGAGGCGGAGGATTTTGATCGCTGGCCACAGCATGGTGTTTTGGGCGGCCCACCAGGTGCGGCGTTCCCCAATTGGAACGCAATTGGGGCTCAGCGAGTGGGCTGTAGTTGAGTGGCAGGGGCGTCAGGGCCTTCGGTGGGCCAGGCTTCTGCCTCTCCTATTCCAGGGAAGGACTGGTCCTCCGCCACACATTTTGGTTATCCACCTCGGTGGCAATGATCTTGGCTTGCTGAAAGGGAGAGCCCTTTCACTGCAGGTGATTGAGAATCTCCGGGTGATACGGAGCAGGTGGCCTGAGGTCTGATTTTGTGGTCCGCCATCATTCCCCGCAGGGTCTTGAGGGCTGCCTGGGACCCTGCTGGGGTTGAAAGGGCTAGGCGCAAGGCCAATAGGGCAATCAAGAAGGCGCTGTGTGGAGGTCTTAGTGTTTACCTGCCTCACCCTGCCATAAGATCAGAGTTGGAGGACCTATATTGGCAGGATGGTGTCCACCTGTCCGTAAAAGGCAACAGGGCATTTTTGCACGAACTACGGCTGGGGCTTCGGTTGGCCCTGGGCCAACCGGTGGGCCCAAGTGCCCAAGCTGAGGCTTGGCATTGTGGTGGCAGGAGTTTGATTTGGGCTATGTAGGTAACCGATGAGCACCCTTGGTTTTCCCTGTTTCAGGGGAAGTGGCAGGATGGGATGGCAGCTGGGCTGTACGTCTCTCTGCTGTGATGCCCGCCATAGGGTTCCCTCCTTTGGCAGGCTGCTCCTGGGTGTACGGCATGGCCACTTGAGGGTATTCCTGGCTTTTCGCCGGCCTTGCATTAGCCAGTACAAACTGGCTACTGCTGGGGGCTGGGTGGCTCGCCCTGTCCAGACAGGGAAGGGTCAGGGGTTTCCCTTGGCCTGTCCAGTAGTTTAGGTTGCCCCATGCTGTGGTTGTTCAATAAAGTTGCCCTGTTTGTTTTCCCAATACACCGTGTTGTCTCGTTCTTCCGACTGGGGGGGTAATTAGACCAGGCCAGTTCTCCAGGTGAAGCCTGGAGATCTCCTGGAATCCCAGCAAGGGTTTCAGCCTGCAGAGTCAGTTTTCTCTGCAGGGTAATGGGAGTTTGATGTAATATATTTAGTTTAACCCTTTAAAATGCCAGAATCAAGTACCTGAGAAAGAGAGGTTGAACTAATTTTTGTTTAATTCAAAGCATTCAGAGCAAAATGTGAGAAACTGACCGTTTTAACTTTCAAATTGGCTGAATGAAAATCTGTGAAACTCCCAAGTTCATCTTTCTCTCTTGTTTATAAAGTCAGAAAATATTTATTGCCTCAGTTCTATGAATCTTAAATGGTATAGCCTCTGAGCTTGTACAGAGTGCCTGCAGATTAGCCCAAATAGAGCTGGCTAAAGTATTGCAAATGCTCAGCATCCTTCCATCAGGAAGAAATGCTAATTGTTCCCCCTCTTGCTCAATGGAAATCTGTAGCAGTAAAGATTTGATAAGTAACTAAGGCAAAGGAACAGAGTTTTAAATGCATTGCCCTGAGAAATTAAATTTTTGTTTATCTCAGGTCTTCTTAAGGTACAAGCAACTCAGTGTCTTGGAAATAGACAGTGTCCAAGGAAATAGACAGCATGCCTTGTGATTTTCAAATGTAATCCAAACTTCCAGGAATCTCCAGCCTGGAGCTGGCATCTCAAAGTTCAGTTCACCTTAATCCTGCTTTGTTCAACAGCATGCCTCTAGGTGCCTACGAAGAGAAACTACAGTTACCCTGATAATGTTTTTCTCTCCGTTATATATATATATATATATATATATATATATATATATATATATATATATATATTATTTCTAGTAGGTCTTATATGAGACAATGGGTTGAAGTTTTATGTTTGCAATTTGATGTAAAATTTCTTTCCGCTGAAGTTTAAATTACATCCTTGCACTGCCACACAAGCCTTATCCTGGCTGTGCAAGCTCCTTATCAGTTTTTCTCTCAAGTTTATATAACCAAAATTTGATTTTTTAGGATTTTGTCATTGTTTTGTTAAGTTTGCTCATCTTTTCTTTCAATATAGATGTGCAGGGAATCTGAACCTGCAAATCAAGTCTAATGCATGCTCAGTAGTTCTAAGAGTTGTTGATAGGCCTGTTAAGAATTGTTTTATGTATGTGTAACCATTGTTGCTTTTCAGAATTCTGGTTTTGTTAAGTTTTGTTGAAATCCATACCAAGAGGTTTTGACTGAACTGGCACAGAGAAAAACTGGATTCAGTGGGACCTGATCATCTCACTTATGTCCAGATTTTTAATTTCTCTGCTCTAGCTCACCTATCATTTTGGGTCTGATCCCTCTCATATAAAGCTAGCTAGCATTGTTCTATTGAGGCCTCAGTTTTTGTTTTTGATTCCAAAGCTATAGCAAAGGGTTTTTTTGTCCCTCCTTTGTGGGACTATTCTCATTCTCTAACCAATTGATATCATAATTGTTTGTTTTACCAATCAACTCTGATTATCTATATGGCTTAAATAGCAGCAATGATTTTATGAATTCACCCTTTTATATCAATGATTGTAACCTTGTGTTTTAAAATACTGTATGCCAAACAATGTTGCCAATGTCTGTTGCCTCCGCATCGTAGTATTCGAGGAAGTAGCCTTTGGCCCATTGGCTACTGTATTCTTCAAATTGATTTTTGAGTGTTTTAGACTAGTGGCTCCAACTTTTGTAGATAGGAGGTACACCCTGGTTGATACTTGGCTCCCCTGGATACGTCGCCTGTCAAGATCAGCTGTGGACTTTTGTTTGTTGTGTTATTCAAGACCTTGTCTCAAGTTGGAGGGGAGGAAATGTAAGAAAAAGCCCCCTACTTTCATACACATGGACATCGTGATCACCAGTATGGTTGCCAGGGTGCCTGGAGTTTTGACTTGCACACATCTGCTCTAAGAAGTGGACTTTGCCCACAGTTTCTAAGGCTTATATGGATATTATAAGCCTCAGCTTTGCAGCAGCATTCTACATCTCTGGATGGGTGTTAGCCAGAACTACAGATGAGCTTCCAGCTGCTCCTTGCATGCCCAGTCTTGGCCACTGCAGTGGAAGAAGCCACGCCGCCATGAACTGTACAGGCAAACAGTGTCCAGCCTGTTTACATGAACCAAAGGCTAACACCACCAGAATCCATCTTGTTTTCCTGACTCTATTACAGCAAAGCAAGAGACTCACGTATCCAACATCTGCTTCAACTTCTGCATAAGGCAATCAAGCTTATCTTAGGCATGGATCCTGCCAGACCGCCTAAGCCTTTGTCTAACGGAACTCAAGACAAAGACTGGTGCCAAGAGAAGACTGAAGAAGAGGAAGACCATCTTCAGCCAGAGCCAAGTTCCTTTGTGTAAACCGGGTGTTACCTTAGGTAGCAATTTGGCCATCTATTGTCACCTTTTCAGATAAGTTTAATAGTCTTAAGCACACCTCTACCCAGTAATTTCCCCCATTCTTTTCCCCAACAGTCATCCTGGAGCCTCCCCCTTGGCCCATTGCTACCTGGACAGCCAATCAGGTAACTAAGGCCAAGTCCACTCATTAGCTAGCTATGAGCGTCCAATCAGGGGTTGCCAATTAACTTGCTATTGGCTACTGCACTAGTCCAGCCCTTATGGTCACTGCAGAGGCTCCCCTTTTCTGAGGTCATGTACCAGCTGACCACCTGTCATTCACCCCTGTACCTCCCATCCCCTGAGGGTCCAAGGTAGTTTATTTAACCTCTGACCCAGCTCCACTCATATGTGCATCTAGCAGTACCCCAGTTCCACTGACTAAATCCATCCCCGATTCTGGCCACAGTTGAGGGTCCCATTTCCCCTATCCTCTTTCGTCGCCATTGGAACCTTCCTTGAAGACTACGATAGGTAATTATCACCCTGTTTGCCTACCCATGTGTTGTCTCTATATCTCTCTCTATTTTTCTTAGGAATGTATGAATGATTTTATGAGTATTTTATCTTGTATGTAAACCTATATTTTTCTCACCCTGTTGCTGTATATGAGGATCTGAGTCATTTTTTTTTTTTTAGTAACTCACGTTTCGGTTCCCAACTTGATTTTCAGGTTGAATTCCCCCCTCCCCCTTTTGTGTTTCTCTATTTGGTCCCAACCATACAGGTGAACTAGATGGCTGTGTAAAGTTAATATGTTTTTGCTTTGTCTGCATTGTCTTCTAATTTTGTAATCTTAGTCTTTCTGCATTGCTCATTAGATGTTTTATGCTCTTTGACAGCATATTTTGTAATCTGCCTTGACTATTAGTGAGAAAGGCAAGCTTTAAATGAAGTCAATAAATAAATAAGCCAGAGGTTCCAGTTAGAGTAAAAGCCTTTCTGAAATGGAAACAAATATTGCTTTCCAGTGGATTTGAAGAATTGTTCTCAAAAGATAACACTGAACCTGAGCTTCACCAAGTAGTTGTGGGGAGGGGCTGTGATTCAATGCACAGTACTTGGTTGCATATAAAAGACTATATCAGCCCTTAGCATATGTAATTACAAGATCTCACTCTTCCCTTCCTGGCAGCCAATGCATTAATTTAACAATAACAACCTTTATTGGCGTAACAGCATAGATGCGTAAAATCAGCAAGGGAGAAAACATATATTACCCCAACATTTGAAATATTCCTCTCCTCTTAGAAGCACAGCACAGATATTTAGCCACAGTCCCAATAGGGCAATAGGAAGAGTCTTACCACTATCACCATTGTCCCTCATGATTTCGAAGAAGAGGATCTAAGTAAATGGCACGAATATAACAGTAACATGTACAATGCAGGAGAACATGTTCAGTACTTTTCATATCCCTTGAACCACAACCACAAAACCTGTTGGAATATGGAATTTTCTTAAACCTCCCATACAGCACAGCAGAAGGAAGGACATTAAAGCAAGCTAACATGAAGGCTCTACAAAAGGATGCCATTCATTGTAGACAATACCCAGCTTGAAGGTCTGACTTGGAGTAAGGCAGTTTCATATATTCTCTCCACCAAGAGAGCCAGTTTGGTGCAGTGGTTAAGTGCATGGACTCTTATGTGGGAGAACCGGGTTTGATTCCCCACTCCTCCACTTGCAGCTGCTGGAATGGCCTTGGGTTAGCCCTAGTTCTCGTAGGAGTTGTCCTTGAAAGGGCAGCTTCTGTCAGAGCTCTCTCAGCCCCACCCACCTCACGGAGTGTCTGTTGTGGGGGAAGGAGATTGTAAACTGCTCTGCGACTCTGATTCAGAGAGAAGGGTGGGGTATAAATCTGTGGTCTTCTTTTTTTGGAGTAGAATCAAATACTTCCATTCATCCATAATATGGGGCATATAAACTACATGTTAGCAATTTCCTATGCTGATTCCCATGAGCCTGTCCACAGCTAAGCAGAAGAATCATGGTGTCTGTGCATGTGGTACAGTGAGAATACTGCAAAATAACATTCTTAATGTAGTGCCAAAGAGCACTGTTCCCATATAAACATGCTCTTCCAGAGCACAGTCCAAGGAAAGTACCATTTTAAAATGTATTTCCATATTATCATGTATAGGGTTGACCTAATGATGCATTCATTCTATGAGCATATGGAGAGTGGGAGGTTAAAAGGGCTAGCATATGGAGCATAAAGTAGTTCAGAGTGCAGCTTCAGTACTTCATGCTACCATGGGGACCATAGTAACCTTCCCTGTCAGGAAGGAGGCACCAGATGAATTAAGATTTGTAACCCTGTTAGAAAGAAGTTTCCAGGTTTTTGGTGCTCCAGGCAAGAGCTTGTGAGCAGCTGGCTCTTTTGAGAAAGGAAATTTGCTGCAATGAATCCCTGTAGTCATGCTCGTGAACCATCATAGGCACAAGGTGCTAAAATGTCATCATGAACAGGAAAAAAAAAGAAAAGGGGGGCTGAATCCCAGAAAGGACAGAGCAGACCCTAAAGGAGAAAAGGCAACCAATCACGCTAAGCCATCATAGTACAAAGTATGTCTATTCTCTTTGCAATGAACTGGGGTGTGGAAAGGATGGCTGACAAAGAATATTGTGTAATAGCTCCATGCAAAGATCTATGGGGCGATGGAAGATTGGTGATTGATGGTGGGGCAGGTTTGTGCAAATGCTTTGGTCACACAGTGCAAAGATGGGTGGGCTTGTGCAGAATGGTGGCAAGCTATGCCCCGGGCCCCCACAAATTCATTTGGAACATATAAGTAGAGTCTGTGTGCATAAAAACAGATACATCATCACATGATCAGAAGCCTCTGTTTTGTAATTGCCTGAAGAATGTCATGCGTGAACTCACTATATTCATTCCAATGAACTTGCATAGGCCATGAATAGAACTTGCTGTGCAATTCTATATTCTTCCATGAACATTCAGCATAACGGAATAAACTATTCTTTGGAGCCATATAATGGAATAAAATTAGTTTTCCCTACTACCCCATTTTGTTGTTGATATGGCCCTCTTCTCCTATGTTTTAAACTTGAAACCAGTTGGTAAGACTTTAAAAAAAAATTAATATTTTGTTTCCAAAACATTGTGCTGTCTTGCTTTTGAAGAGGGCTGATGCCTTCAGCTGTGAGTTTAAAGACTTGTAAACAGCTGTATCAGCCCAAACAAAATTCAGAACTTGAAAACAAATCAATATAATACCTTTTATTAGGGATGACCAAAGGGAGACAAAACAGTGAGACAAAAGAAGCTTTCAATCTCATCAGAACACTTCAGTAGATCCTGTAAGAAGAGCCTTGTAAGCTCTTGGAGGATTGGCTACATCAGGGGTGTGTGGCCTAATATGCAAAGGAGTTCCTGCTACAAAAAAAAGCCCTGGGGCATCATCTTATTAGGCAACAAATTAGAATCCATCAAGATCAGTGCTTCTACTGAGACATACATTTGGGATACAAACCTGTAGAATAAATGCATATCTATTTACTTTAAATTTCTATCCTGCCCTCTCCACAAAGACTCAGGGCAGCTAACAACAGCCAAAAAGTACGTTAAACAGATAAAAAATTACATTTCCTAACAAAGATTACATTAAAATTGCTACATTAAATTCCACTGTATGCATCATGTATATATTTCATGTTAACAGGAGATACTGTTGTGTTTGGTCTTCCATTTTAAGTTTCTACAAAGACCATCAGATGCCTTTTAGACCATCTGCCAGTACGATTGGATCACATATACTCTAGCTCCTATTCTCTATGTCCTCCCCATAATTATGTTCAATAAATATTGCAACTTTATAATAAACACAGCCAATTCAGATGTAAGATTAAGCCTTCTACTTTATATATATATATATATATATATATATATATATATATATATATATATATATATATATATATATATATATATATATATATATATATATAAAGGAAATGTATGGTCATTTTTCTGACACACCTTCTTCAGAATCCAGTGCAGGAGAGATTAAATTTATACAGTATTTGGCTGGTGGAGAAGAACCTTCATCAATGTTTAATATAGTGCACTCAGGCAGTGATCCTTGGTGTGAGACCAGGAGTGCTATAAATTCACAGAAATGTCCCTGTTTTCATATAAGTAATGCTGGGGAGTATGTGATGTTGAAATTAATTTCAAAAGCCAGAAGCTGGCTTTGGAACTTGGAAACCTATCAAAACTCCCATATTTTATCCTTGGCAGTAATCTCATGAGCGTAGCTTGTAAGAGGGACAGCTATGCTTAAAGCAATGTGCAAGCTTGCTTTTAGTATTCTTGCACTGGCTTTGAGCTTGCATTGTTCACAATGAAATAGTGGCAGCTTTTGAATTGTCTTTGTAGTTACTGTTACCACATGATGGCAAAAGCACTGAAGATATAAGGACAGAGGGGAAATCACAAATGAAAATAAAACATTTGGACAATATACATGAAGAGGAGTGCAGAAGTTTTGCTGATTATTGACACCATAGTCTATAACCAATAGCTGCCTGCAATATTTGCATGACTACATTTCTCATGCTGGATGGCCCAGGCTTGCCTGATGTCATCAGATCTCAGAAGCTAAGCTAGGTCAGCTCTGATTGGCACTTGGATGGGAGACCTCCAGGGAAGTTCAGAGTCATGATACAGAGTCTGCTGCTGGCAAACCATCTTTGAATATCTCCTGTCTTAGAAACCGCATGGAGTCACCATAAGTCCACTGTGACTTAATGACACTTCAAGCCACCACATTCCTCATGACAAATTCTATGTCAACTAAACACTGTCTGAGGCAAAGATGCTTACATTGCCAATGGTATTATTGCAGATGATTTGAATGCTTGGAAAATAAGAAATGCAACTTCTGGGACTGCCTGGATGAAAGGGGCAGGCTAGTTCTTCTTGAAAGGCAAAGACTGTGGAAAAAAATAGACTGTGCCTCAAAGCATTTTATTTCTACATATGGAAAATGGTTGAGATTCAGAATAAAATATTGTTATGCCATAATAAAGGAATTAAACCATTCTGTTTCATTCAGGCTTTCTTTACATCAAACTCTGTAAATGACCAATAAGACAGTTTTAGTTCATTTTTTTTTTTAAGGCGAGCTTTTGTCTGATGTAAAGTAGGCAGATAGCCTGAGGCATGTTCCATCATGTGGCAGGGAGCTGGGCCTATGGTTTCCAGGAGGCAATCCACCACCTGCAGATAACTCGAGGGCAGTCTGTTCCTTCTTCTTGTCCAAGTGATGTCTGAGACATCAATGCCAGCCCTTCATCTCAAGGGGTTTCCTCTGTGACAAGACAATCTTCAGCAAGGTACTTACTATCCAGTAGTTTTAAACGGCCCAGGATGAAGGTGTCTGCAGAAGAAACTTGTCTTTATGAAGTACTTAAATTGTAGAGGGAAAAAAAAGAGGATGCTTGATAAATTCCACAAGCCCGATCCTTATGTTTGAGATCTTTCCACTCATAAACTACATAAGAAACGCAGCTTCAGGTACTGCCTGAATTAAAAGGGTTAGTTCTTCTTGAATGGCAAAAATCATGGTGGGGCAGAAATAAACACTTTATTTCTACATATTTGAAAGGATTGAGATATTGCTAAAATATCCTCTAGCTCTGTTCTTACAGGACACTATACAAACTCTGCTTATGGAAGTATATGTGAAAGCACTGTGAAAGTGCTTTGGGGATCATATCCTCTTCAGTTCAGACTACAAACTATAACAAATGCAACAGCCTCTTACTCCTGCTTAACAACACTGAAATGAGAAGACTGGGACCTATGGTCTCTCAAGTGTTTTTCCTGTTACTATCCTGTTATCTCCAAAACCTATGCTTCAGAGTTTCCTTCCTCTTTGCTCTGTATATTGCTTATGAATGGTGGAGTCTAGAACAGTTAATATTCATCAGTGCTGGGCATTCTCCACAAAAAGGGTATCTTCTAAGATACAAAGTGGATGGCACAAGACGGCAGTGATGCACAGTGGATTAAAAACTAAATATCTCTTAGGACTGCTTCTTGAAATATTTCTCCTTGTTTAAATTATTTTAATTGTTTTGTAAGAAGGTACTATGATTCCACACGCACACCCCTTCTCAGGCACTGTTTCTATTATGTCTGCTGGTGTTCTGTGGACTGGCACATGAATGTCACATAATGGCTTTAAATAACTTTGAATCCAGTGAGGTTTTCTAAAATAAAATAATCCAGAATGTACAACTGCATTGCCAGTGAACATGGAAGAAGCAACTGAGGACAGGCAACTGTGTAGCACATCCTTCTTTCATTAATTAATTTATTAAAAAAAATTCTACATAGCACATAGGCCATTAGACAAAATAATATAGCCATGGTTGAAATGCATGAGGAACTTAGAAACTCCTTAGGAAGAGGCAAATATTAGCATCTTCCTTTGACATTTGAACATCTTATTCCTTGTATTAAGAGAAGATAAATGTGATGGCCACCCAGGAAAAATGTAAGAAATTCACCCTCTATACGAATCAAAGAATCATGGAATAGAATCACAGAGTTGGAAGGGCTCTCCAGGGTTATTTATTTATTTAATCAGATTTATATTCCACTCTCCCTTAACAGGCTCAGGGAAGCTAACAACAGTTAAAAACCACATCAATCTTTTTTTTTTAACCCCCCCCCCCCCAAATATGCAGTAAAATCAATTCCATACATTTTTCAACCATAAAAATTCAAGACGCACATCAATGTTTCTGCTTATTTGTATTTGTCCAATGAGATTGTCAGTGCTGTGTGGCATTAGCTACCTCCCCTTAGCCATTAAATGCAAGTTTAAATAGTTTGGTCTTACAGGCCTGGTGGAACTGTGGCAGGTCCTGCAGGGCCCTGATGTTTCCGGGGAGGGCATTCCACAGAGTGGGGGCTACCGTCGAAAACACTCTGGCTCTAGTGGTGGACAATCAAACTTCTTTCCGTCTGGGGATCTTAGGAAGATTTTGATCCCACCCCCTGCACAGTACAGGAAATTCACAAATATTTCCACACACACACACACACACAGTTACCCCTGTCCCATGCCCAAAAGATGGCAACCCCAACCCCAACCTTAGCACTGATGCAACCCTTCCTACCCTCCCTCTCATGATCTGCCTAAGTTTATAGAATCAGCATTGCTGTCAGATGGCCATCTAGCCCTCTGTTAGAAAATCTCCAAAGAAGGAGAGCCCACCAACTTATGAAGAAGCTTGTTCTATTGAGGAACTGCTTCTACTGTCTTCCTAATTCAATAAAATAACAAATAATTCTTCCTAATGTTTAGTCAAAACAAGTCAAAACTCTTTTGATTTAATTTCACCCATTAGTTCTGGTCTACCTTCTGGGGTAACAGAATAATTCTGCACCATCCTCTATAAGGCACCCCTTCAAGTACTTGAAGATGGTGATTACATCACCTGGAAATGTAAAAAAAGGGGGGGGGAAGAATGTACAATTCACTTGCACATCCTCTTTCCATCTCACAGATCCATGTGCAACACCATCTTTGTATTAAGAGCAACGTACTGTGTGTGATTCACTCTATCATGAATCTCACAGCACCCAGGACTGTTTAATAATACCTACACAACTGTGCTTGTTCACTCTGCATTAAGTGCCACCTTCCTGACTCCTCTCCTATCACTGTCGTGTTTGTGGTGCAATAAAACCTTTGCTCAGCATGTCTTGCTTGATATAGCTCTAGGTGGAGGTATCTATTTGCTTTGTTCAGTGCTGAAGAGGAAGACAGAGTTCTTGGGTTATTCCCGCAAGTTGTAAATGAAGTGTGAAATGAAACATTTCTGCCTGCTACTGTGAGAAAATACAATGAGATCAATGAACTGTACTGTACTGTTTGCCGTGACAGCTAGCCTGGGTGCTGCTGCCTACAACTTGCACAAAACCAGGGGCACACACACACACACACACACACAGAGGAAGAGAGAGAGTTCCACCTCACTCTTGAGAGCAGAAGTGTTTATCTCCCTCCTACTCTGTATGCCTCTTCTATATCAAGTAAGGAGTGTTTATATTATTACACTTGGACAGGTAAGGAAGGGAGATGGCTGATGACCTTCTAGGGGTTATTCTGCAGAGCCTGTATTGCATCAGGAGGGAATGGCTGAGTAATCAATAGATTCCCAGAAAAATGCAATTAATGTGTTTCCATCTGGAGAATAGATCTATCCAGGGCTATTAGCCATCGGGACTAAATAGAATCTCCAATTTTCAGAGATGGTATACTTTCTCATGCAAGATTCAGAGAACAAACTATGGAAGAGCTATTGCTTATATTGCAGAACAAAATTGTACACCCCATACCAAACCTTTAATGGCATAACAGTTGCAAATAAAAATACACAGAATATAAAAATTTAAACATTGGAGATAAAATCAAAATGAAACCGAGCTTACAGATGCATTCATACAAGGTCAGATTTAAATTTGAGGATGTCAGCCAAAAATTTTGCCACAGCCTTGCTAACCTCCCCCTCAGTATCATTCAATAAATAATAACAGGGTGGCAGAACCTTCTGTCATCTATCGATAACTTTTACATTGATTCACTCATGGAAAGTGACCACTTGCCCCTAATTCTGTTTTTAAGATTGGATCTGGAGGTTAATATGGTATCATCTTCCCAATCTGTGAAGGCCTCTGAGAATGTTCTAAAAAAAAATCAAGTGGTCCCTGGCCCTAGAAAGAGAGTTTTCTTCCCTCTTTGGCTCAGAAGCACTGTGCATATTAAGGGATTCAATCATAAATTCCAATTCAGATGATACAATCCTTTCAGCATTCTCATTATTAATTGACTACTGTAGTGCTAAAGCTAAACCTGTGATCTTGTCTAGGTCTATTTTCTCTAGCTGGTTCGATACTGATTGTTTAATAATAATAATAATAATAATAATAATAATAATAATAATAATAATAATAATAATAATAATAATAATAAACTTTTATTTATATCCCACCCTCCCTGCCGAAGCAGGCTCAGGGCGGTTCACAAGACATGGAGTGTACCATGATTATAATAAATACAATTTATACAATAAAATACAGTTAAAACACAATTAGATAAATAAATTAATTAAAACCACAACAATTGAAGGTGCTACAGTACATATATACATATACATATACATATACAGTACATATATACATATCAAGATGGCTAGATGTCACTTTCAGGATTCCATCTTATAAGCCAGTTGAAAAAGGACAGTTTTACAAGCCCTGCGGAACTGATTGAAGTCCCGCAGGGCTCGCACCTCCTCTGGAAGTTGATTCCACCAATAGGGAGCCATTATTGAGAAGGCCTGCTCCCTCGTTGTTTTCAGTTTGGCCTCCCTTGGTCCAGGGATTTTTAGAAGATTTTGAGAACTAGATCTCAGTGCTCTCTGGGGGATATATGGAGAGAGGCAGTCCCTAAGGTAGGCAGGTTCTCGGCCATATAGGGCTTTAAAGGTAATAACCAGCACCTTGTAATGAACTCGGAACACAATTGGCAGCCAGTGCAGCTCCCGCAGCCTAGGCTGTAAATGTTCCCATCGAGGTAGTCCCACTAACAGCCTGGCTGCCACATTCTGCACTAGCTGCAGTTTCCAAGTTTGGTACAGGGGGAGCCCCATGTAGAGGGCATTACAGTAGTCCAACCTCGAGGTTGGCTTGGAAACAAGAACTGAGAGCACAATTTAAAGAGGCCTGTCACTCCAAAGACCCAAGGAAAATTAAAGCCTATATTGCTTGTAAGACAGCTTATCTGGAGCTTATTATATCCAAAAACAAAGATTTCTTTCAGAATAAATGGGACCAAATTTACCACTTGATAAAATCTAATGATAATAAGGCTTTCTGGAGAATCATTTTGGGTAATCTAAAAATCAATTCTGTTACTGACCCAAATATTTTTGTGCAAACATGGGTTGATTACTTCTCTAACATTTTTGCTGCTCCATGTGTATCCCCTCCTATCTTAGCAAACCGCACAGTTACTGATATGCCGGTCTGGCATCCAGTAACTCTAGAGGAAATCAGTGATTTATTGAAGGATTTAAAAGCGGGTAAAGCACCAGGCCCTGATGGCCTTCCCGCTGAGGTATTCACAAAGTTTGCTGATTGGTGGCTCTTGCCCCTTGCAAAATTGTTCTCTTGCATTGATCTGCATGGCTCCATCCCAGACTCTTGGCTTGATTCTATAATTATCCCAATTTACAAAAAGGACGGGTTGGAGTTACCAGAAAATTTCCGCCCCATTATTTTATTATCTATAGTGGGCAAATTGTATGCCAAACATTTAGAACTCCAATTAACTGACTGGATGCGCCTAGGCAACATCATAGGTCCTGAACAGATTGGCTTCTCCAAAGGCAAATCTGCGATGGACCATTGCTGCACTCTGGCCTTCCTTGCTGAAAAAATATATGCATACTGGGACAAAAAAATTATATGCTGCCTTCATCGATTTGAAGGGTGCTTTTGATTCAATAGATAGAGCCCAACTATGGATTAAGCTAGGTTACCTGGGAATGGACCCTCGTTTGCTGTTTCTCTTGAGGAAACTTCATTCTAATACTTTTTGCCAAGTGAAATTTTCTTCTAGGGGTGACTTGACTAGCAAAATTGTAAACCATCAGCCCTGACCCGGAGAACCCTGGAAAGCCTGATCCTGTCAGGTCTTGAAAGCTAAGCAGGGTTGACTCTGGCAAGTACTTGGATGGGAGACCTCCTTGGAATATTGGCAGGCATGGGCAGAATTTATTCAACCACCTCTATGAATATTCTTCATGCCCCAGTAGGGGTTATTCACCAGAGGTCACCATGGCTTCCAGGTGCACATACACATATAAACTCTCTCTCTCTCTCTCTCTCTCTCTCTCTCTCTCTCTCTCTCTCACACACACACACACACACACAAATACAAAAATTGTAAACAGCCATATTGGCCCATGCAAAAAACAAGAACAAAATCAATGTAATCTTTTATTAGGATTGATGTACCTTTTTTGTTGGCTTTCCAGAAGCTGCTAGCTGCTCATTGAATATAATGCTGTACTTTGGCATGTTCCGGAATTTCTTGAATATACTGTTTGATTTGAAAAAGCCCCTCACCACAATGAACAAAATTGCATTTGTCTTTTTGAGGGTTAGTTAGATATTCCCAAACCAAAATTGTACCCCAAAATAGCTGTTTCAGTTCAGGTTGGGGATATCTGAAACAAACCAAAATGTTCCTTAAATTCTGGGAGTAAGAAAAAAAATCTCTCTTGAGATCTGGGGATTGTTTCAGGTTTTGAGGAGGCCAGAAGTGAAAAGGGAGAGAGGAAGCAGCCCCCCAAAGTTGGTGACTGAGACTGTGTAAAGCCTGCAGTGTGGCCCCAGAGCCACCAGCAAGGACAACACCAGTCAAATATATCTATTTTTTTTAAGTTTTAAATAATTTTATTACATAATTAAAAGAAGCACACACACAAAAAAGAAACCAATCAACAACCACTACATAAATACAAACATAAGATTCAACATACAGTATGTTACCTACCACACTCTAATAACATACCAACAGACTAACATCATACTAACTCCTCATTCATACGAGGAGCGGTTGAGGTTGTCCAATTATAAGTTCTATTGTTCCAAATCAACACCTTTTCCTTTAACCCATCGATATACTGGGTTCCACGTTTCGTTACATCTCTGGATGTTCCCCTCTCCTAATCTAGTAGTCAGGATATCCATTTCTGCAGCTTCTAAAAGCTTAAGGATAAATTCTTCTCTATTGGGTATTATGGCTGTATTCCAATATTTGGCGTAGAGAATTCTCGCTATAGTTACAATATAACCCAATAGATGAGAATATTATACAGTCAAATATATCTAGAGCCAGGTCGATCCTTTCTTTCCTGTCAAACATTAAAGGGACATGGGGAGGTAGACCTGGCCTCCAGATGCCAGGTGAATCTGTCTACCAGCAGTTAATCAACTCAGCTGATTGGTGCTATCTGGTCCCTTTAGAAGATATTGGATTTAAATGTTAAAGGGCTACTATTGTCTTTGGGAATAGATGGGGCTGAATATTTAAAATTATATATTAGAAATGTATGTACAAATGTGTCTGGGGACTCTTTATTTCAGAACATTTTGGATGACTGCCTCCAGTGCAAAAAAAAGAGAGTCTCAAATGTACATACTACAAAAGGCACCAGTGTTTTCCCCCCAGTGATTAATGTTTTTTCACCTGAAGCTGAATATATATGAGGATTTTTCTTTACCTCTTGTTTTACAAACGGATACAAGCTGAGATACAGCCACTGCAGTCAGAGCTCATATGACACTAATAATGGCTTCTGGTGAAGTGTGGGAGAGTTTATAAAGACTTCTTTTGTACTATTGCAAGCCTCATTCACACTGGAAATGCAAATTACATGATCTGTCAGCAACAGGAGTGGGGATGATAAGCAGATTGTGAAGTGCGGTTATCTTTGGCCTTAGCTGGTTGCATGAGTTTGGGTTTCACTCTGAGGAAAGGAATAAGATGCCCAGGGAAGCTTGACAAAGAATTACCATCCTAATGTTAAAACAACAACAACAAGATTTCTGTGTATTCCTGGTGTTCTGTTTCAGAGGGTTCTGAAAATGCCATATGACATATATCATCTATTATGTTCAGATATGTGTGTGCGTATACACATGCACACATACATACATACATACATACCCTAGGGTATTAAAGGGAATAGCTAAGGTTGCCAGCTTCAGGCTGAGAAATTCCTGGAGATTTGGAGGCTGGAGCCTGGGGAGGGCAAGGTTTGAGGAAGGGAGGGAGCTCAGAAGGGAATAGTGCCATAGAGTCCACCCTCCAAAACAACCATTTGCTTCAGAGGAACTCATCTCTGTAGTCTGGAAATCAGTTGTAATACCAGGAAATCTCCAGGTACCACCTGGAGGTTGGTAACCCTAGTAGCCATATTAGGCTTTATGCTGCAGGTATTGTTCAGCTTCTAATACATTCTAATACATCCCGGCATAGTGCCCTCGTTAAAGAATAAGATCTCGAAAAGAAAGCTGATGCATACTTTCAGAGCACCATGTTATGCTTTGAAGTCATATCCCAGTCAGATTAAATTATATGGACATTATGATGTAATTCTTTATTCTGAAGGTCAGACAATTGTGCATCCCCATGCCTGAGAAAGGAGGAGGAGGAGACTGGATTTATATCATGCCTTCACTCAGAGGGCGTTTTCGCACAGGGCTTACCCCGGAGCGACGTCCCTCTTCACCGCTCAGCGTCTGCACGGATTTTGCACCAACTGCTCTGCAGAACCAGAAAGAGCCACGGCTTTTGCTTCGCAAATGTAAACTGCCAAAAACCAGTTTACATTTGCGACGCAAAAGCCGCGGCTTTTCGCGGCTCTGCGGAGCAGTTGGTGCGAAATCCGCGCAGACGCTGCGCGGTGAAGAGGGACGTCGCTCCGGGGTAAGCCCTGTGCAAAAATGCCCAGAGTCTCAGTACAGTTTACAGTCTCCTTTCCCTTCCCCTCACAGACATCCTGTGAGGTAGGGAGGGCTGAGAACGCTCTGAGAGAACTACCCTTTCAAGAACAGCTCAGACAGAACTTTTGACTGACTCAAGGTCACACCAGCAGCTACATGTGGAGGAGTGAGGAATTAAACCTGTTTCTCCCAGATTAGAGTCTGTAGTCTTAACCACTACACCAAACTGGCTCTCAAAAAGTGTGAAACAGGTTGTTATGTGGTAGCCAAGGCCCCTCAAGTACTGTGCTTTACTGTTTCAACTTGTTTTCAGGATCTAGAATGTCACTGCCCTAAAGTAGTGAGGAAGATCCACATGCTAAAGGACATCAGCATCTCAAGGAAAATCTTTGCACATGTGCATCTGAATTTATTTCATGATGCTTGCCTGGTCACACTGAACTGGCTGGATTAGTACTATGCTGAATTTTCATGGGGCTGGGTTTTTGATGCAACAAGTGAAAAGCTGTGAAAAGTATCCTCAAAATGTCTTACCTCTATGATCTTCCATAGTTTTTCAGGCATCCTCATAGTCCTGATATGCTGCTGCTTCAAAACTATTTTAAAAGCTTTCTTCTTTCGTATTATGTTATACCTACTACCATACTTACTCCACTATTATCCATAATTATGCCACCATAAGTCCATGGGATGACATCATCCTGTGACCATTTTTACTCTGAATCAGCAATGCTTCTGCAATGATACTCCCTATCTTGGTGTATTTTCTGAGCAATTTGATTGCCACCCAGTGGTTTGCAGTAAAAGTTTTGTTTCAATCTCTAGCTCCATGTAGTTACACATGATGAATGGCTGAGATTGTATGGGTGGGGATCAATGTTCCCTCTAAGCCATGGATTCTTGTGAGCAAAAATTCTACTTTGTGAGCTACTGGCATTAAATTTGTGAGCTACTGCAAAAAATAGTTTGCTCTGGGGCTATTTTTCCTGAGCTAAGACAAAAATGTGTGAGCCAGAGGCCAAAAATCTGTGCCAGCTCACACTAACTCACCTTAGAGGGAACACTAATTTGAACATGCATCACAATGAAATTGTTGAAATGTTGAGATACATCTGCATGCATTTATTCATCGAGATGCTGATGTCATCCATTCATGCCTTGTTCCTTTTAACAGAAAATATGCTTGGATGTGCATGTACATCTCTTCCCACATTTTCCCCTATCTAACCCTAGGTCAAAGCAGCAGAGGTACAAATGTCTGGTAATTACAGTCTCTCAGGCAACTTTTATATCATTGATCCATCGATCCATCATCTCTCTCTCCCTCTCTCATATATCTATCTACCTATCATCATCTATCTATCATCTTTCAATCTCTTTATTTATAGTCCACCTTTCTCACTTGGACTCAAGATGGATCAGGCCCGTAGCTACGAGGAGGCCTGTGGGGGCACAGCCCCCTGACTTCTGGAAGAGGCCCCCTGACTCTGGGGCTCCATCCAGCCCCTGGTTCCTCTGCCATGGCTCCAGGGCAATACAGAGGTCGCTTCTGGGGTGGGGGGCATAAGCAGTCCCAGTCTCCAGCCTGAGTTAAAGGACCCACCGATCAGCTGTTTCATGAGTCCTTTAACTCGCACGAGGGCTAGGGGCTGCTTCTGCTGCCGGCCCGCACATTATTTTATTGTTGGGGGAGAGAGGGCGATGGTGAGCTTGCTGCAGCCCTCCCTTCCCTGCCACTAAAATAGCATGTGGGCCGGCAGCAGAAGCAGCCCCCAGCCCCTGCATGAGTTAAAGGGCCCGTGAAACAGCTGATCCATGGGCCCTTTAACTCACCCAGGGGCTGGTGGCTGTGTCTGCCCCCAGGCTGGAAGAAAGTTGGTTGGGGGGGAGGGGGGTGGTGGCAAGAGAGAGGCAGGCAGGGAGGGAGCCACTAGAGGAAAGGTCATTTGGGGCACTGGGTGGGGCATCAATGCCCCCTGAAAAATGTAAATGCCTCCCAAACTTCCAAATTCTGGCTACGGCCCTTAGGTGGATTACACAGAGTTGACTCAATACAATTGATGGATGGGACATTCCATAAACAATGAAATAGGATTAGGGTTGTGGAATCAACCACCATATGTGGAGGAAGTCTGACCACTTTTCCTGATGCAATGGGGAAGTTTATCAAAATTATTCTATAAAGTCAAGTCAATGGCAAATACCAACTTGTGATTTTATCATTTGAAATTTTACGTTAAAGATTGGAGACCTAAAGGAATGAGATTCTCAACCGCTCCCCCCCCCCAATCTTCTGGCTTAAGTCTATTTGAGAAATCTTGTTGCTAGTTCTTTTGAAAGGGTAAAATGTCAGAACTAATGTTTGTCAACATAATTTTATGTAACTTAGAAATAAGCCCTTTTGAATTTTGTCATCTAACTACTATCTGACCTACAGGTTTACTCAGAGACTTCTAAACCTTGTGTGGGGGAAAGACTAGAGATTCTAGGACAAAGGGCCATAAACTGAAACTCAATTCTTACTCTCCAGTCCAGCCCCAGTGTACTGATTACTCAACTGAATCATCCCAATGCAAGCACATTATACATATTCTTACCAAGCTCTGCTGGCAAATACGGGCAGGCTATTCCATCGGTCTGTAACGTTAAGCTAACTAAGACATCAGCATGAATAAACAAACAGTTAATTATTTCATGTCTTCAGGGAAGGAACTTGAAAAACTCCAACAGATTTTGCCTATTTGCAAGTTGGTACCTGCAGAAGGCTCTGCTGTGATGAGCGAAGATGACATGGTGGTACATAGGGGGAGAGAAGAAGAAGAAGATATTGGATTTATATCCCGCCCTCCAGTCCAGAGAGTCTCAGAGCGGCTCACAATCTCCTTTACCTTCCTCCCCCACAACAGACACCTTGTGAGGTGGGTGGGGCTGGAGAGGACTCTCACAGCATCTGTCCTTTCAAAGACAACCTCTGCCAGAGCTATGGCTGACACAAGGCCATGCTAGCAGGTGCAAGTGGGGGAGTGGGGAATCAAACCCAGTTCTCCCAGAAAAGAGTCCGCACTCTTAACCACTACACCAAACTGGTCTTGCAGATGAATATGGCTTTGTATATGATAGTTAATACCTTAAATTGAGCCTAATAACTGATGGGAAACAAAGGAAGTGCCTGCAAGATGGAAGTAATATGGGTGCTCCATCTAGCTCTTGATAATAGCCATGTTAGCTAGTAAGCAACCTCAAATGGCTGATCTGAAGACTGGACAAAGGTTGCTAAGGTTTTATCCCATGCCACTTCAGTTATCACAATCAAGTTTCTAAGGCTAACATTAGTTCAACAGAAGAAAAAGACAGGTACAAGCGCTGCGCCTGACTCTTTCTTCCCATAAAGCTAACTACAACTTCAAATTGCAACATCATAAATAACTCTCTGGCTTGGTAAATATCAGGACAATTACATTTTCCTATTGTTGAATGTTTTACCTGAGCATCTCAGTTACTAATGGAGAGACACTTGACTAACTGGCATCTTTATATTCACAAGAGAAGAATGTCATTTCTCTCTTTCTTTTTATTCCCTCCCTAGAATCACTGGTGCAACTTCAGAGTCTGTTTTGCACCCAGCACCATTTAACCTGCAGAAGAAGTTGAATTCCACTTTACGCTGTGGCCTTGGGTCTTTGCCACCCTGCCCTAAGACAATTTATCGTCTCTTCTTCCCTCTCTCCCCCTTTCCCCCCATCCATTCTCACAAAAAGAACTTAAAAGCTTACATGCTCTTTTGTGTGAATTAGTTCACGTTCCAGTAAAAAGTATTTCATGCCTTTTGTTGAAGTTTTCACTCATTCCACATGGCTCCTTGCCATGCGTGTCTATAAGAGCGGAAACTGGCCTTTTTTGTTTTTAGTGGCATGGGAGATAATTAATTATCCTCGAGTCATCCCCAGTCTTTTCTCAGATTTTCAAATCAGCCATTGGGCTAATTAAGTTCTTAAACAATTCTCAGGTGTTTCCCCATAATGGATCTCTCATTTCATGTCCAATTTGATCTTGTTATGCACAATGGGATGGGGGAAGGTGCTTTGACCTGTTGTCTTGTAACACTGCTGTGCTCTTTCTTCTCCCTGACACCTGTCTCCCCCTTGTGAAAGTTGTGTACCTTTTTGCAAAGGTGTATGCAAAGTAGTAACACCACCCTAGAGTCAGAAATGACTGGTGCTTGCACAGGGGACTACCTTTACCTTTTTATGCAAAGTAGCTGAAAGGGAGTGAAATGCTCATGAAATGCATCCCCTTTTGTTCTGCATAGCACTGCAGAGCCATCCAGAGGCACCAGCTGTTATGCACAGTGTATGTCTACAGTCACATCTGGTTCCTACAGCCTTCCTTCCTCTTTCCTCTCTCCCATTTCTTTCTCTCTCTTTCCCCTGTTCCCTTTTATCAGAGACTGCGTACTCATCTCCAGACTTCTCACTGGCCATCTCAGTCATCTGGTCCAGCAGGGACAATGTGGGCACACCACAAAAACCAAGAAGATTTTTTTAAAAGATTAATCTTCCATCACACAATCACAGTGGCCTCCCTGGGCCCTGTTTGCTTAATTTGTTATGATGCTCAGTGCAGAGGCTGACACAGGAGGTAAGAAGTGAATGACCTTCCCTACCCCACTAACAGGAACAAGATTGATGCATAATAGAAAGAGAAAGGGCTGCTGCTACTCCTCTTTGTTGATTTCCATTCCATTTGTAAAGGGCTGCATGTTCTACTAGGAGTGGTGCTCTAATTTTCTCTTAACTACCCACCCCTTTTCCATTTTAAGTGGATTCCCCCCTTCCCTTGTATAATACTTTCTGCAGACTTTCAGACCGCCAACCTTTAGATAAACACAGTCTGTGAGTTCTTTCACCAGGGACACTTAAATCACTATCTGAATGTTCTGTGTCACTTTGATGACATCACACTGACCTCCATTATGCATGTTCAAATGTTAACATTTTCATGCTTTCAGATATGCCACCCACACCCTTTTCTAGTGTGCAAGAAGCTAGTGGCTGGATGTGATGGTAAAGACAATGGCAATGTGTATTTTTAAAGCATTGCCTTTTGGGGTTGGGGATGGGGTGGGACAGCAACTGACATTTTAAAATGACTGTATTTCCCATTGTATATCATGCCCAAATAATATAGGGCTTATTTGGAGTGAAGACTGGTTTAATGACTAATGAATTGCATCTCTGGCATCCTGTATAAAAAGACTTCATGTGAAAAGAAATTCAGATTAGTTTCAATAAAAAGGGAAGGTGAGAGATCTGGATTCATCATTAGAGTAAGGTTCACAGAATAGGACTGCTGCAAATCCTGGCTGCAGTGGGATGTTTCCATTTGAAGAAGGGGTGGCTCCTGTTTTATCATGAGCCATGAGTGTAGAACAGTCTCTCTCTCGGCTTGACTTCGCGAACGAAGATTTAAGAAAGGTGCAGTAGTCCACGTCTGCTGCAGGCTCACTGGTGGCTGACAAGACCAATGCGGGACAGGCAAGTCCGGCCACAGTGGCTGCAGGGAAAAGTCTGATTTGGGGTTGGTGCTGTAGCAGTACAATTCTTCCTCAATCTCCTTTTGTCCTCAAGACCAGCTATGCGTGCGTTCTCAAAGGAAGAGACAGCCTGGTGGTTGGTGTGCCTCCATGCTTTGCGATCTGAGGCTAGGTCAGACCACTGGTGATGGTTAATGCAACAGGTACCAAGGGATTTCTTCAAGGAGTCCTTGTACCTCTTCTTTGGTGCCCCTCTATTTCGATGGCCGTTGGAAAGTTCACCATACAGGGCAATCTTGGGAAGGCAGTGGTTTTCCATCCTGGAGATATGCCCTGCCCAGTGCAGCGCATATCTCCCGGATGGAAAACCACTGCCTTCCCAAGATTGCCCTGTATGGCGAACTTTCCACCGGCCATCAAAATAGAGGGGCACCAAAGAAGAGGTACAAGGACTCCTTGAACAGTAGCACCATAGAAATCAACAACATTTCTGGGGTATGAGCTTTAGACTTCTCACTGGCTATCTCCGTCATCTGGTCCAGCAGGGACTATCTATCCTTATAGCAAATTACTCTTCCCAGGCATCCTTAGCACATGGGACTGATGAAAATTTTTTGTGTTTTTGGCTTCTAATTTGTTTTGGGACAATGAGAAAATGACAATTACAATTCAAATTGGGAGAAAGTTATTCTGGTAACATTTTCATGGATTACTTGAAGAAAAGATAGATCCCTGTCTTGGCCTGTCTTCTACTTAAAGTACTATCTCCCACTTTACTCCCCTTTGGAAAGGTAAATATTATGGTATGGAAATCAGGATGAGTGGTAGAGAGCAGGATAGACCACTATTTGTGAATGTATGTGTTTCAAGCATTTTATGAAGATCTACTTCAAATGCTTGGAAATTCCTGCAGGGATTTCCAAGTGTTTGATATGGACATGGTCTAGGGCAGGGGTGGCCAATGGTAGCTCTCCAGATGTTTTTTTGCCTACAACTCCCATCAGCCCTAGCCAGCGTGGCCAATGGCTGAGGCTGATGGGAGTTGTAGGCAAAAAACATCTGGAGAGCTACCGTTGGCCACCTTTGGTCTAGGGTCAAACATAGAGATGTTCAGCCATCACTGATGCTTTGCTTGGTGGGCTTCCTGAAAACCTTTCAGTTGTTTGTCTCTGACAGTCTCAATATTTATTTTGCTACTTGATGAGTCTCAAGTTGTGCAGACTTGTCTGGAAGAGACTTTTGAAAAGTGCCACTATTTACAACCTGTTCTTCTACCCTGAGCAGTCTGCTCTTAAAAGAGTTCTGCTGACATGCAACACTTTCCAGCTTGTCTTCTCTCCTACTTACCAGCTATGCCTCCTTTTCCCTGTTGTGAGTCTAATAAGCCTGAAGTAATGCCCCAGGGGGTATGCCTGAGGTGAATGCATTAGACAAATGTGTTGTTTCAGAGGCTGCAACTGGACATGAATAATGTCCTGAGTCACTTGTCAACAGGCACAGCTGAGTCAAGAAAAAAAAAAGGTGGTCTTTGCAAAGGGCAGAAACTCAACATTTTAGCCAAAAGAGCAGAAATTTATGTTTGAAATATTTAGGTGTGTGCCATGTAGAATCAGTCACTCACACTATTTGTCATATGAATTTAGCATTCTTTCTTTTTCTCTTGCTAGCTTCATAAGATGTTTCAACATATCAAAATATTTATCTTTTTCTCACCTTTGTGGAGAGCACATTGAGGGTGTTTATTCTTTAGGATTCAACCTGAAAGTTCCAAATTTATAGCAAGTGGAGAATTAGGCATATAGCTTCATTTCAGTAACATAATTAATAATTGGCAATCAGAGAGGCAGTGGCGGGGAGAGAGAGGAACAGAGAGGACAGGCCACCATTCCCTGTTCCAGTACTACTTAGACTACTGTACTAACAGAGAAATCACACCTGCAACATTCAGTCTAGGAGTACATGCATGATTATGTATAGCTCCAAAGTGGATTGAGATATCTTCCTTTAGTTATGTTTTCCATTAGTAAATTTGAAGTGAGGGATGGTAATCTGTCTTCTCCTTGGTACCTCAAATGTTTACTGTATTTCCTAACTTGGTATCATTTAATAGTATTTAGGAGATTCAAAGGGAGAAAAATGCTGTTATACCAAGCTAAACTGGCAAAAAGCATGTCCCACATTCCATATTCAGTTGTGTAACAAGCTCTACTGGTCTAACGGCTGATAGTATTTTATCTGCTTTTTACCTCCAGTCTTATGAGATGATCTCCACCCTTTAAGCCATTTAACACTTGTGGCTGACACTTACTGACAGTGTTTACTGAAATTGTTAACACAATGCTTAAGTAAAAATGTATTAATAGAACTATAGATTTTTGCCTAAAATTGTGTCAGCTCGATTAAACAATAAATATATAGAAAAGGTAAAATTTGCAACTTTGGATTTGAATTGTGACATGTCCCCAGAGAGATCAATGTGTCCCTCTCCACCATTGTCTTCTGCCAGTAGGCAAAGACTTCTTTTGTGTATCGGCATTTGTGTATTGATTGCCTTCCTATTTGTTTTAATTGCTGTTTATAAGCTAGCATTGCTTTTTAAGCTGAATGGAATGCCTTCTTAACCATTCACTGCTTTGAAGGCCTTTCATTGGGCAGGAAAGCAGGATAGGATACAAATGTTTTTAATAAAATAAAATAAAATGTAGCCCCAAATTTGTGGGGCTTTTTTTTTTTGTCTTAAGTCGTAGGATGTAAAGAATTCAAGCAAAAGAGCATCACTCTTCTGTTCATCTCTCCTTGAGAATGAGAGGTTCCCATCCCTCCTCCCATTTACTTCTCTTGTGCCTTTTACCTAATGAGGTCACGAGGAGTCTGAGTGTTGGACTTTGACATGACAAGGTGTCAATGCAACACATCCTGGAACAAAACTCACTCCGGAGAAGTGACGTTAGATTCACACCATAGCAACAATAAGATCCACCAGAAGGAAGACAAAGTGAAGAACTGTAATGATTCATTCATGTGTTATGAATGGAACATTGTCAAATTAAGATGGAAGAAGACCGTCCAACTGAAAGAGGTTGTTATCAATGAAGTGCTGAAATTCATTGTTCTACTAATTCACCTTCTCTTATCTGTGTCCATGATTGACCTATCAATGATTACTCATCATCAATTAATCTTGATGGAATTTCTCTAAATATCGAATACCTTGGAATACTAGATTCTAAGGAGGGGAAAATAAAGAGTGATGACCTGCTTCCAAAGATATCTGACTAGCAATAATATAATATTAAATCACATGGATCCAGCAAACTATTTTCATATTATTTTGATCAGTCACTCATGAGGTAAGCCTCCTCTTTCTGGAATGGGTGGAGTTTAGGTTGCAGTGGATCATGTGTCTAGGACTGGGGCAGTGTTATCTAAGGCCAAGAGAGATGAGGTCACTTGTACTGTGTATTGAGAAACTCCCACAAATAAGAAAACTTGCAGCATGATTACATCAAAATTTGATGAAGGCATAGTGTTGAATGAATGCAAAAGTATGTTCTTGTGGATTCCTAGTGCATCAGTCCTGTTTTGGAGATCCAGTAATTTGGAACTCCAAAACCTGGGGATAAAATCAGATGAACATTCAAACCATCCCTGTTCATAGTTCATTAGTTTCATGAATCTGATCTCATCTCATGCACGAGGAAATACTATAAAGAACAACTTGCACTAAGCAATCCTTTGGAAATTGTTCTCCATCTTATTTTTCATCTGTTCAGCCAAGTTTATAAAATGGTATAATACCTTAAGAGAAATAGTTCACAGGTTTTTTTTTTCCTGAAAAAAAATCTGCTTATTATTTCAGCATTCAAAATAGTAACTGTTGGCTTCCTTAGAAACTTGGATTGCTTTCCACCCTTTTCCAATTTAACTAATGATGTCAGACTGATACTATTGGTTGTAAAGAGAGCTGAGCTTGATCCTTTCACCTTCCAGTTTCCCACAGGAACTGGGGTCAGCCCTTTGACTTTTACTTGCTGCAAGAGACTGAACACCTTGACAGATGAAAAACTCTTTCCTTTAAAGGAAAACCCCCACCCCCAAACTTCCCAATCTGGTCAAAGCTAATGGGATGAAAGAGAAGTGATGGATACAATTATTGTAAGTAACAGCTGAAAGTTAAGTAATAGAAAACCTACACAATTATATATTGAAGCTAAGAAAATCAAATCCATTCTTATGAAAAATAATATATATATATATATGCTTGTTCTGACTGTTGTGCTAGGAGACTTCTGTAAACACTTGTCTGCCATTCATCATTGAAATGTATGTTATAAATATTTGGGGACAGGCAAGGTAATCTTTGAACTTTATGATTCAATATAATTACTGAAAGGCAGATGATGGTGAAAATATATTACAAAAGCCTAATCTTATTGATTCTCCTCTCTTTCCATGCAGACGTTTCCCCGCACACAACTGTGCCATTCCAGTAGAAACTTTAAGATTCTTTAAAAGTATGTTGAGAATTAGGTGGAGGGTAAAATTATGAATTTCCCACTTGGAAGAAAGTGGCTTAAATTCTATCCAATTATTTGCCATGACAACCAGCTAAACACAAAAGGGTTGGAATGGATGTAGAGTACAGCCTCTATAATCATCCCTGTATGTCCTTCAAATCATGGATATGCAGTACCACTATCCCTGTCTACTTCAGGGCCATAAGCCTACACGGTAATTACATGCTTTGGAACACTCCACTTAAGTACATCAATAATATAGTGAGTGAACGCATTCTTTAATTCTGCACCTATAAATGGGGAGAAAGAGAGAGAGACAGAGAGGGAGAAGAAAAATAAAGAAAAATTCTATTGCAACACTGAAAAGAAATTAGGCAACTATATTATTTTTAACCTACTTTCTAAGATAACAGGTTAAAGTCCAGTTGATTGTTAATTTGAAACTGTCTGTGATTAATCCAAGGAAAAGAAAAGGAAAAGAAAAGCCAGTTTAAGAAGTCTGGGATATGTTTAGACAATATATAGAGGAAGGAAATGATTATAGGAGTTCTGTATTAAAGATCCAGTTGATGGTGCACTTGGGGTCTTAATCCTGCATGTGTCTTCCTATATTTAGAGTCATGTCATTATGGAACCCCAAAGAGTAATAAAAACATAACAGCAGAAGACCCCTACTGGATCAGACCAATGGGCCTATCTCACACAGCGTCTCACACAGTGGTCAATCAGTTCTTCTTAGGCTTCCCAATCCCCAGGTCCCAGAGGGGGATCTCCCGGTTTTACAGGCTTCCCCCCTCCCCCAGCCAGCTGGCTGGCGGGGGAAGCCCCGCCTCCAGAGCCATCATGCACCTCCATGAACGATTCCCATAGGGAATGATGGGGAATTGATCCGTGGGTATCGGGGGCTCTTGGGGGGGGGCTGTTTTTTGAGATAGAGGCACCAAATTTTCAGTATAGCATCTAGTGCCTCTCCCCAAAATACCTCTAAAGTTCCAAAAAGATTGGACCAGGGGGTCCAATTCTATGAGCCCCAAAAGAAGGTGCCCCTATCCTTCATTATTTCCTATGGAAGGAAGGCATTTAAAAATTTGTGCAGTCCCTTTAAATGTGATGGCCAGAACTCCCTTGAAGTTCAATTATGCTTGTCACACCCTTGCTCTCGGCTCTGCCCCCAATGTCTCCTGGTTCCACTCCCAAAGACTCCTGGCTCCACCACCAAAGTCCCCAGATATTTCTTAAATTGGACTTGGCAACCCTAGTTCTTCTGGAAGTCCAACATCAGAGCACAGAGGCCAAGGCCTTCCCTTGATGTTGTGTCCTTGACTGGGATTCAGGGATTTACTTCCTCTGAACATGTTCCCTTCCCTTTAGTCACCATGGCTAGCAGCCACTGATAGACCAATCTTCCATGAATCTGCCTTATCCCTTTTGAAAGCTGTCTATGCCTGTGGCTATCACTACATACTCTGGTAGCAAATTCCACTTTTTAGTAATAATAATAATAATAATAAGACTGCAGATTTATATCCTGCCCTTCTTTCTGAATCAGAGTCTCAGAGTGGTTTACAATCTCCTATATGTTCTCCTACAACAGACACCCTGTGAGGTAAGTGGGGCTGAGAGGGCTCTCACAGCAGCTGCTCTTTCAAGGACAACTCCTGTGAAAGCTATGGATGACCCAAGGCCATTAAAGCAGCTGCAAGTGGAGGAGTGCGGAATCAAACCCGGGTCTCCCAGATAAGAGTCCTCACACTTAACCACTACTCCAGACTGGCTCCTGATATATAAATATTTCCTTTTGTCCAGCCTGAATCTACTGCCCATTAGCTTCAATGGATGTCTTCAACCTTCAGTAATTTGGGAGAGGGAGAAACGTTCTCTCTGCCAACTTTCTCTGTGCAAAATTTTATAAACCTCTATTATGCCCCCCCTCAGTCATCATTTTTCTAAAATGAAAAGTCCCAGACTCTTTCCTATTTTTTTTCTTTTTTATACATACGTCTTACTTAGCTATAGTCAATATTATTTAATGCACTGCAATGTTATTTACAATGTTATTTACACCCTTGTTCCTTTGCAATATTGTTTGTTTTTGTATTGGAAAACTCCAATAAAATGTTAATTACTGAAAAGTCCCAGACTCTTCAGCCTTTCCTCATAGGGAAGGTGCTCCAGCCCCATAAACATCTTGATTGTCCTCTTCTGTAATTTTTACAGCTCCTCAGTGTCCTTTTTGAGATATAGTTACCAGAACTACAGTATTCCAAATGAGGCTACATCAGAGATCTGTATGGGGCATTATAATATTGGCTGTTCTATTTTCAATCCCTTTCCTAATAATCCTCAACATAGAGTTTGCCTTTTTGTTCACTGCTGCAGCATGCTAGCCTTGATTTCACCATCCAGAATGATTTTATGTCATCTGCTCACCCCCAGTTCCAGATTATTATTGAACAAATTAAATAACATTGGCCCCAAAACTAATCCTTGTGAGACCTCACTGCTTACTTCCCTCCACTGAGAGAACGGTGCATTTATTCTTGCTAATCTCTGCTTTCATTTGTTCAGCAAATATTTAATCCGTAAAAGGATCTGTCATTTTGTCTCATGACTATTAAGCTTACTCAGGAGTCTTTTGGTGTGGTATGCTGTCACCTTTTGGAAATCCAAATCTCCTGGATCTCCATTATCTGCATGTTTGTTCATTGTCTTAAAGAACATCAAAAGGTTGGTGAGGCAGACTTCTTTTTGCAGAAACCATGCTGATTTTTCCTCATCAGTCTTTGTTCTTCTATATGGCTAACCACTCTGTGTTTACTACTAATTGCTTGGGACATAAATTAAACTAAATAGATTGTAATTTTCTGGCTCCCCTATGGACCACTTTTTCAAAAATGGTATAGTCCAGTAGCACCTTTAAGACTAACAAATTTTATAGTAGCATAAGCTTTCAAAAAAACCCCCAGCTCTCTTTGTCAGATGCATGGAGGATATGTAGAAACTAGCCAGAGATATATAGGTGGGGTAAAATGGTGTAACATTTGTTGTTCTCCAGTTCTCTCCTGTAAGAGCCCCATGGCACAGAGTGGTGAAGCTGCAGTACTGCAGTTGGAATCCTCTGCTCACATCTTTCCGAGGTCGGTAAAATGAGTACCCAGCTTGCTGGGGGGAAAGCGTAGATGACTGGAGAAGGCAATGGCAAACCCCATAAAAAGTCTGCTGTGAAAACATTGTGAAAGCAACGTCACCCCAAAGTTGAAATCAACTGGTGCTTGCACAGGGGACTGCCTTTTACCTTTAGTCCTATTCTGTACCTTCTTCAGAGCCGCCGCCCCCCCCCCCCCCGATGTCTGTCCAAGCTGTCACCAAAAGAATGTCTGCCCTTCTTCATAAAGAAGAGTGCTTCTTCCCCAAAGACCTAAAACTCCCTCCTACTGGGCATGCACCAGATACAGAAACCTAAAAATTTCTGAGGCAGTCTCCATTGGTTTACATGTATTCTGACAATACTTGCCCTAGATCTACTTTATCTTCCTAGGCTGTATCAATTTCCAAAACAATGGCTTTTGGGACAACCTTTTGGAATTTAGACAAAACTGGGAAAGGAGGAAAAACTGGAATTTTTTTTTGGACCAGACTTCCGATAAAGGCAGTTTGAGCTTAACCCTTGCGCATTCATGGATATGGTTGCTAGGTCAGACTCAAGAAATATCTGGGGACTTTGGGGGTGGAGCCAGGAGACTTTGGGGGTGGGGCCAGGAGCAAAGGTGTGGCAAGCACAACTGAACTCCAAAGGGAGTTCTGGCCATCACATTTAAAGGGACCACACACCTTTTAAATGCCTTCCCTCGGCTGGAAATAATGAAGGATAGGGGCACCTTCTTTGGGGGCTCTTAGATTGGACCCCCTTTCTGATGACCCTGAAGTGGGGGGAGGGCCTCCAAACTGGGAGATCCCGTGCCCCCATATGGGGATTGGAAACCATATTCACAGAGTGTAAAATCAGCATTCACAAATAAAGGAGAAGTAAAGTTGTCCTGTCTCACCTGGGATGGAAGGTAAGGTTGACAGCTTGGTAGACTCATGGAGGTTTGGGGATGGAGATTTGGGGACTCCTGGAGATTGGGGAAGACAACAACCTCAATGGAATACAATGCCACAGAGTCCACCCTCCAGAGCATCTCAAGAATCTTCAGGGGAACAGATTCCTGTAGTCTCAAGATAAGCTGTAATTCTGGGGAAACTCTGGATCCCACCTGGAGGCTAGCTTTCCTAAATGGAAATTTTTTACACATATACATGAGGAGCAATGTCATATCATCACAAATGGCATCCAAAGCTGCTCCTGCCCATTCGTCTGCCCCAACACGAGAGAGAGAGAGAGAGAGAGAGAGAGAGAGAGAGGATTAGTATGCATCTAACCATCCACTGATTTTGTGGAATGGAAGTTTTCTGCTTTTCTCTCCTACTATGGGCCACTAAGCCCTGTGAAATTTTGTCCCTTGAAGTCAGCAGAACCTCTGGAACAGTGTAGGGATCAAAATGGAAGGAGAGGGAATTGGCAGAAATCACCACCCTCTCATTTGCAAACATGAAGGCTATTCCATCAGAGTATTTGGACACAGTGATGCATGCCAAAAGCCAATCCAACTGAAAGTACTGTATAGGGGTCCATGTGCACACTGACAGGAAGAGGCTGGTAGCCACTATGCTTTGTGATTATTCCCATATGTTAGTTCAGATCATACAATAATTTCATTTATTTATAACATTTTAATGTCAACCTTTCCATCTGATCAAGGTCCACACAGTGGCGATCATTAAATAATTCAAAATACAGTTAAAATAATAAAATTCAATCAAAAGCATGTATACAGACAACACTAGAAAGTGAACCAATACCACTTTTGGAGACATGTTAGAAAAAAAAAGTCTTCATTTGCTGGCAAAAGATACCAATACATTGGACCCTAAGTGCACCCTCAACTGGATCTTTAATATAAAACTCATATGATCATTTCCTTCCTTCATACATTGTCTAAACATATGACAGATGAATCTCCTTGGAAGTGCCAAAGTTTTGGTACCATGATGGAGAAGGCCCTTTCTTGGGTCACTATCCATCTAGCCTCAGACGGCAGGGCAAACCCTGCCATCCTCAGGCTCCACCCAAAATGTCCTGGTATTTCCCAACCTGGAGCTGGCAATCCTAGCCAGCATACAAATATTTTAAATGAAATAAGTACATTTCTTACCAAGCCAGAACAACAGGAGATGCTGATATCTGGGACAGTATAGCAACAATCATAGAGACAGCAACGACTGTGCTCCTCAATGCAATCTGTCTCAACAGATTCTTCTTTACACTGATACCGGCTTTAGCAGGTTTGAACCTGGAATGTTATTTTAACAGTCTTTTAAAAAAAACTTTCAAAAGTAACCTTCAACATAAATGTCAGTAGATGCTTATTCAGGCCTAGTCGACAGAAACAGCAAGTGGACTGTACCAGTTTAGACTGCAAGTGAAACAACACATTATTCATGATCAGGGTTCTTTTTGAGCAGGAACGCACAGGAACACAGTTCTGACTGGGTTGGTGGCAGGGGGTGTGGCCTAATATGCAAATGAGTTCTTGATAGACTTTTTCTACAAAAAGACGCTGTTCATGATGCTTGTGATGTTTGTGTTTGTACATTTTAATGTACTGTTAGCTGCCTTGAGTTTGTGAGATTTAAATATTTTAAATAAACAATATAAATATAATAAATACTATAAATGAACATATATACATGATTCAATACACCCCTTCCCCAGAGTCAAATTGTTGGTTTACTGAATATGCTAGAGTCATTTATAAATTGTCATGGTCTTCCAGGGTCTTAGAAAGAGGAATCACTGTAATTTGAAGATGTTATGGTTTTCTGCATGCAAAACATGTGTCCTGTCACTAATGTATGAACACTCTCAAGGAATAAAACAAAATGCATAAGTTAGACACAAGACAATATCAGTTACCTCCTTCCTTCCTTCCTTCCTTCCTTCCTTCCTTCCTTCCTTCCTTCCTTCCTTCCTTCCTTCCTTCCTTCCTTCCTTCCTTCCTTCCTTCCTTCCTTCCTTCCTGTTTGCCTGTTTGTAGTTCTTCCCTCCCCCAAATCCCTTTGCCTGGAGGGATCAAATTACCTGTTAATGGGTAGACTGGATATGGATATGGATTAGGCTGACCCAGAAAAGATGACTGAATCACAGCTGTGCTCATATTTAGATAGAAAAATGGCCAAATGTCACCAAATAATAAACATATCCATAAATAACTTCTCACACTCATATCATTTTCCAGTTGAAATCATAACCAATGTTGTGTCTTGCATTTCGGTCCCTGAATTTCCAACACAGCACGACTACGTGCACTGAGGGGATCAGCAGGAAACCGTGGGTCACCTGATGTAAGAGACAAATGCAATCTGCCTATGAAGATCTGTGGCAGGAAGTTTCACTGATCAGGACCTGACCAGGAAGGGGGTTGTTCCGGGTAATGTATATAATCGGGGACCCAGAACTGCCATGTTGTCTTTGTGATGTACTAGCTAATGAAGTATGTTGACTGTTACTCATCCCCAAACTCAGTACATTACAACCCCCATTGCTTTAAGTTCTGGTAAAGAAAAAAAGAGAAGTCAACAAAAGGACAATATATGTCTCTCTCCTCCACCCTACCCCTTACTGTGGCTAAAAGCAATCTGAGGAAGGAGGGATGGTTTTGATCATGGAAACAGTGAAAGCAGAAAGTCTTCCACTCCCCTCCTTTCTGTAACCCCCTCCTTCCACTCCCCTCCTTTCTGTGCCCCTGATCCACAGTTTTCAAAAGGCTAGATGATGTGTTGGGGGATCCAATCAAGAATCAGTGATGTAACATGTGGTGTCTGGCTTGGCCCTTAGTCAGGAAGCAAAAGGTACTCACTGGCAAGTAGCGTGTGGAAAAATAAATGTTTGAAGCTGGCTGTCCAAATGCTCATAAATTCTAGCCACTTTTGCACTCCAAGACAGTAATTGGTAATATCCAAGTAAGGTAACTATTAATACTTGCCACATTACTTAATTTGCATAGCTCTGTAATCTTAATTACAGTCTCAGCAAGAATTTCACCTTTTAGAACAGACAGCTGAATAAAGAATGTGAAATCAGGCCTTATATAGGAATTATCTCTTGGTGTCATCTAGTGGCTGTTTTCCAATACTGCATAAAAGAGATTCACATACTAAGGTTTGTGGTGTTTGTGTGTGTGTGTGTGTGTGTTTCAATGTATGTAGCAATGGTTGCTGACTGACAAGAGCAAAGACAATAGTTGAACAAGGTAAGGTTATCACCAGGCTAGATTTTTCCTGTTCTTCATCCTGGCCCCTTTCACTGTGTATTCTTATTAGGTCAAGACACTTCAACAGAAAGCTTAGTTAACATACCCTGGTGTGAAGGTGATGTCTGCAGCCCCATTTTGGCTGCATGACTGATCAGCTGGGGTGTTGTTAAGGGACAGCCACTGCCAATACAACAAGCTATTTCCTCATGACTGACTGAGAGGCACTCAAGGGATTCTGGGAGATTGAACTGACATGCTAACAATTTGATTGCAGATGGCATAAGAAAGACTCAGAGTCAATGGGAAGCTTGCTCTGGCTCTCCTGCCACCTCTCCCTCTCTTTCTCTCCTCCTTTTACTCCATCTCAAAAAGGCAGCACTGCAGTTAGTAGAGGACTCCAGGATGATGGCTAGGTCCACAGATGTGTTTCAATGACACGGAAGCTGACAAATACAGCTTATTTAAAATGCACAGATGGATTCATTACTCTGTAGGCCACTCCTTCCAATAAAGCTTCCATAAACTCCAAAACAATAAAAAAGTAATTAAAAAACAATCAGCACATGGCAATCTTAAAAAGCAGAATCAATGAATGGGTGCTTTCACATGGTGACTGTTTGCAAGTGGATTTTGCTATTCTTACACAGTAAAAATCCAGTTGCAACATGCATTATTTAGTGTGTATGAAGGCACCCAATGGTTTGTCAAGCGCAGCAAAAACCAACAGAAGGAATTAAAAAGGGTTTTTTAAAAAAATAAATAAATAAAACTGTCCTAGCAAATGTCATTTTTTTAAACAAGCAAAATTTTAGTATCATAAGGGAAGAAGGGAAATAATGGGTAGATTGAAAATTAAATCAGAAGAATCCAAGCAGCCTTGCTGACTCAAATAATGGTTCATTTATTCTAGCATCCCGCTTCCAAATGCAGCCAGACCGAAAACGATGACTACTTCCTGTTGCTTCCCTAGCACATGATATTGCAGAGTTATATTGCCTACATTCATGGAGAATCTATTCACCCATCCAGATTCTATTCAGCTTTAACAACCATTGACAAAATCATCCTCTGGTTGGGTTTTTCCTCAGCAGGGATAGCCAGAAATGGTGTTTTAGAGATTGCCAGGTACAGAATTGCCTATACCTGTTTCTAAGTCTATATACTCAAAACCATTTTTTCCCCTTAAAAACGTAATGTCTTTGTGAAGAAACAGTCTGTGTTCACAGGAACTCTCTCAAATAACAAAGTGAGCCCTCCCAGACTCAATTTGGAATAGATTTAATTGATGTAAACTCAAATTAAGCTTGATTCTATTCTGTTCTGAGCACTCCAACACACTCTCAATGCTGTCGTTCGGGAGGTGAAGATTTCCTAACCCTAATCTTTTATGGCAACATACACAGGGTGTGAGGTTTCACCAGAGGGCTTTTACAATGCCTCTGTTGGACCTTGGGAACTCTGGCAACACCAGAGCAGGAATCCATGCAAGACTGAGGTCCAAGCACAGTAATCAAGAAACACAGGGACAATATTTCCCTTATACTAAAAGGGCTAAGAGTATGGATACAGTGAATCTCCTATACTGTCTCTCCTAAGGTTACCATTTGGCTAGTAGCAGTGGGCAATCTCCTGCCCTCACTATCCGGCCCCACCCTGGCCGGGCCGCGAAAGCGGCTATGCGCTGCAGGGCCGTTATTTGCTGCCCTGGATGGATCTGAGGCTTCCTACGCTTTTTCGGGCATCTGGGTGCTTTGGGGGCGGGCGGAGCGTTGAGGCTATATATAGCCTTGGCTCCGCCCGTATGGCTCATTTTTTGCAAAGCTCTCGGCCCACCCACCTACCCTGCAGTAGTTCAGGTTTCGACTGGTCATCTTATTAGGGGCCAGGTAGGAATTTTTTCACTCTCATCTGATTGGCTATTGGTGAAGTGTTTTTCGCCTACCTTGTACTGTGGGCAGTGGTGTGGCTTAGGTAGGTAGGTTAATTTGGCCACTTGGCAGAAGGTGCAAGGGGTTTATCCTTGCTGATGAGCACCCAGGCCTCTGCACCTGTTTAGTGCAGTCAATCCGCACGACCGGCAGATGGGCTTTACGGCTCAGTGTCGTATAATGCAGATCATATTCACTCCTCCCCTTATTAGCCTCCTTCGGGTGATTGGGGCTCAGGGGTAAGGGGAAGTAATTTGTGGCCTGCCGGCCCAGCGCTAGCCACAGTGGTATGGCTCGCACTGGGGGCGGGGTGGCTCGCCCATTTACTTGGCGGGGTCAGTGGAAGACCCCAGGGCTTGTCCAATTGTAGTTCACTTTGCCGTGTTGAGTTTGAAGTTAATAAAGTGGCCTGTTTCCCAATTAATCATGTGTCAGCCTCTTTATTCCGACTGGGGGTGCAATCAGTTCCCTGCCCTCTGTAGTCTGAGTAAGCGATAAATGGGGGTAGGGTGTCATTAACATTAAGCACCAAAAAAATTAGGGAATTCCCAGAGCATTACCCAGAAGGAACACTATATGCATCAACCATTCTAGGAAATTCCCCCAGTTTCTCTGGCAAAGACCATAAAGATCCCAGGTATATTCCTAGATTGTCACCAAGAAGTAAAGTTACATTCCCCCTGAAATGCCACTCTCCCCAGGTGCCCCCTCCCAAATATTTCAGGATTTGCCAGTGTGAGGCTGCAACCCAAATCTTTCCCTCCTCCCCATTTTGTTCTGCTATTTGTACTGAAGACATAGTCTCATAAAATATTCCTATAAAATAATTTTATTTATATTTTCTCCAGAGCATGTATATATTTGAGAAGGGGTAGTTGCTGAGGGCTAGAGTGTCTCCTTTGCACACAGAAGATCCCAGGTTCACTCCCTGCCATCTCCAGTTAAAAGAATTGGGTAGTAGGTAAAGTTACATAGGAGACAATACTGCTGATTGCAGCAGACAATACTGACCTTGATAGGCCACTAGTCTAGTTAAATACAAGGCAGTTCATGTGTTCAATGAATTGCTGGGGAGGCATATAACTGAAATGAAGACATCAGTGTCCTCTCTAACTCCCCTTCCTCTTCTCCCTTATGACAATTTTAAAATTGTAAACTCCTTGGGTCAGGGACTTGCCTTCTCCTACACTGTAAGTTAATATGCAGACTGGTGATGCTATATACATCAATTTATCAATCACTGGGAAATCTGAGAGCCAAACTTACATGTTATGTTTTTGCACTTGCATACAAATGTGTTCCCTGCAGCCATGCATCATCTCTGGGGAACTGCTTCTAAAAAGAAAGAGGGAGAAAGATTGAATGGACTCAGAACGGCACCACAGGGGGACAAAGGGCTCCTGCCTCCCCCCCCCAGCAATTTTCTCAAGCAAAATTGTGTTGAGGAGGAGTCATTTTGCCAATTTTCCTGCTCCATGTGGAGAATCTGTGCATCTGGAGCAGAAAAACCAGCCAAATACACCCTCCCCCCCTTGCAGTTTTCACTTGAGAAGACTGCTGGGGGGGGGGTGAGAGGCAGAATTTCTTCCTCCCCCCCATGGTACTATGGGTTCTCATTTTTTCTTTTTCTTTTTTTTTAACAAGCAGTTCCTCACAGCTGCTGTGTGATGCAGGGAACACTAGAATGTCCTTGTATGTAAGTGCAAAAGAAAATAATGTCTAGTTTGGCTGTGACTTTCTTGGAGACACTAGGAAGAAGAGAAGATTCCCAGGTCCTTTAATGTTCCAAGTTTCTTTGCCTTACTGATTGGGATGAAGCTGGAGTGATCATAATTTACCAGGGCAAAATTTCTATTCCAGGTCATTCATTCATTCTTTATTATGGTCATTTGACCAGACATATAACACATTTACACATAAAAAATTCAAGTCATATGATAGACCAGATAAAACAATTTAACATTAAAATCTAATTACAATGCACTTTCCATGACCTAAAAATCCCCAAAGAGAATCTAGCTGCTTGATGAGTAATCTTAACATTCTTATAAGAAAGAAGATAGTAAACTCTTAACTTTTTCAGTGAGACCACTTTTGTCTAATAATGCAATAATATAGTGTGGGAAGCTAAAAGTTTAGCCTCTCTTAATGGACAGAAGCAGAGCCTTTCCAGGTAGAGAGTTTTGTTATATCTGCCTTCCAATATATTCCAGGTCTTAATTGACTTAATCTCGTATTATCCAGTTAGTCTTCCATAAACATGGGTGTGCATCAGGGCTTTTTTTGAGCAGGAATGCACAGGAACCTGGCTGGCTTGGCATCAGTGGGTGTGGCAAATATGCAATGAGTTCCTGCTGGATTTTTTCTACAAAAAAAAAAAGCCCTGGTGTGCATTAAAATAAAATGGAATGTTGTGAGTCACTCCTACAGTTATCATGACTGTATGGGAAAAGATATACACTTTAACCCCAGCTGTTGTTTGAACAAAATTTGAGTCCACTGGCCATTGAGACCAAAAAGAGGTGCCAGAGCTCATTAGCACAAGTTATTTGCATACGGCACACTCCCCTGACATCACCGGAAGGTGAACTAAATTATATCAGCTCAGCATCTAGCTTAAAATGCTTCTTGAATTATAATTGCCATAATAAAACCATACTCTCGTCATACATTTTAAATTACTTCTTCCTATATGGCCAGAGTGGCATGATGAAGATTTCTACTTTATACGTTTTGGCTATTTCCCCATTTTTTGTGGGGAGAAACAAAATATTAGAAAGTTTGTCACATCTCAAGAGTTCAGCAAAATTCTCATGGGGGGGGCGGGGTTTGAACAATGGAGCCCAGAAGCAAGTATTTTGGTGGGGAGGTAAGAAAGAAAGAAAGAGCACAATAAAATTTAGAGGTTCCTGCCCCAAATGAGACCTGTTTGAGACCAACAAAGTTTCATTCAAGGTGTAAACTTTCGTGTGCATGCACACTTCTTCAAATCCAATGAAATGGAAATTACCCATCCAAACATACAGGTAGAGGGCGATAGTACTAAATTAGCACACAGCATTAGTGAAGATGTTTAACAGATTCAATGACCAAACAGGAATGACAGGCTTATGATATGGTTACCATTTGTTTGGATTTAATTCAGAGGAGAGGAGGACATAGTTAATGAAATAAATGTCAAAATTGAAGATTGATGGGCAGATGTATCCTTAACTGTGGAATGCCGAGAGTAATTAACTGAGAGCCTGACATTAGGCTCCATCAGTCTCTTCTTAAGCATGGAGATAACCTTACGACGTCTTATTCTTTGTAGTGGGGCAATTGGCTGTTGACTGTTTTTAATATTGTGCAAATAATTCACAAGTTCTCCTTTTAGGACTTTTCAATACTACTTTGTGACAGATGAGTCTTCCTGGTAAGCTTAAGCAGGGTTTTCTGGAACAGCAACACAAAAAGCTTTTGGAATTAATTCAAAATAAGTAGAATATGTTTTATTAGTGTGAACACTGCCTTTTATGCAGACTTACAAATTACCACATTTTGTTATGTTTATATCTCAAACCATCTGGTCATCCCTTCAAGTAATGTGCCATGCAGGCCCTGCATTAATGCTGTCTTGGAACGCACTCAAGCATTGCTTACAACATGGCTACAGATTTTGGGAAAATTAATTTAATAGGTTGCACAAGAAGCCCCCCAAAATTGAATTAATGGGATGAAGTGGGGAAAATCATCATCTGAGAAACATCTGCAACAGATTGAGCTGCTGGTAAAAGAGCATGCATGAATGCAACTTCTTCCTTATAGATGAACAAAAAAAAAATTAAAACCCTCAGCCCAATAAAGAAGGCCTTATCTGTTCCAAGCCTTAAATATGAACGGTAGCATAAACATGCAAAAGGCCTCTGAAGCTATGCAACCTATTTAATGTATTGAATAGCACAGCCTCTGGAATTCCAGATCATTGGCAAGAGTCAGGGTTGCTCTTTCAAGTCTTTCTTGTAAGAAGGCTACAGATCTTGAGCAGGCTGAGACTTGATGGCTCCTTGTTCACAGCTAGCAGGATATGTTTTAGATAAGAGTTGCACTTGACAATGCTTTGGAAGTCGGTACATAATGCATGACCCAATTTCAGAGTCTGTAGGGCTGTGTCTATGCATGGTTGGATACTGCAAAGTTGTTATGAAAAAGCAACCATTCACAACTGGATTGGATTATCCATGAAGGAAAATCTAGTTGTGAGGGATTACTGTAGCACCTTAACATCTGAAACTGGAGAGCCAGTTTGGTGTAGTGGTTAAGTATGCGGACTCTTATCTGGGAGAACCGGGTTTGATTCCCCACTCCTCCACTTGCACCTGCTAGAGTGGCCTTGGGTCAGCCATAGCTCTGGCAGAGGTTGTCCTTGAAAGGGCAGCTGCTGTGAGAGCCCTCTCCAGCCCCACCCACCTCACAGGGTGTCTGTTGTGGGGGAGGAAGGTAAAGGACATTGTGAGCCGCTCTGAGACTCTTCGGAGTGGAGGGCGGGATATAAATCCAATATCTTCATCTTCATCTTCTTCAATATCCAACCATGTGGGAATCCAGCCCCTGATGTCATACACTGTGGTAACAAATTTGCACTCCATGGTTTTATTTTTCTCTGATTTTATACTCAATCTTTGATTTTATGTTTTGATTGAATATGTTATTTAATTGTTGAGAACTGTGGTTTGACAGTATTCAAATTCATTCATTAGTTGACATCTAATGATATTTAGCAATTGCCTTATTTGTTCACCGGCTTGGCATGCTTTTTAGTGTTTGATGGCTCACATGCAATAACATATAGGATGTGATGGTATATCGAAACAGTTTTGTAGTGATGTCTGGTATCTGATAGATAATATGCAATGGCACTAAATGGTATTTGACAGCTGACAGTTTTGAGATTTCATCTTTGACAATTGCCTAGATCAACTGTCAAAAGATGCCAATGGGTCAGTTCAGATATAACATGGAATCACAGACACTGGGAACATAAAAGTGTCTGGGTGGCGCATGTGCAGTGTGCTCCTTGGAGCCTGCCAGTGGTATGATGAAAACCAACAGAGTCTGAATTCTGGGGAAAATTAAGAGCTGAGCAAGTTATTATGTCCACTGAGATAGGAAGCTGATATCTCCATTAAGTCCTGGGGGTTCTTCTGTCTTGAGTATTTTTGTGGTGATTGGTCTCTCAGCTTTGTTATGATAGATAGGAATGCTTCTTTCTTCGGGTGCATGCCATGCCAGAACCAAGAACTAGAAAAAGTATGGTGCAGTGACAGGTTCCCAAGCTACTTGCTTTTAAAAGAAGACTAGAGGTGATATTTGTTCAATTTCTTGTCACAAAAGTTAAGGTTCCCCTTGAGCACCTTGACTTCTCAGAAGCTTCTTTTAAAACCCAAATGTCCTATCCTGGTTTCCAAATTTTTCTTTCTTACACTGCAGTGTTACAGGATTCCCCACAGGTATTTATTTTCATAGAATCATAGAATGATAGAGTTGCAAGGGACCTCCAGGGTCATCTAGTCCAACCCCCCGCACAATGCAGGAAACTCACAAACACCTCCCCCTAAATTCACAGGATCTTCATTGTTGTCAGATGGCCTCTGTTTAAAAACCTCCAAGGAAGAAGAGCCCACAACCTCCCAAGGAATCCTGTTCCACTGAGGAATCACTCTGTCAGGAAGTTCTTCCTAATGTTGAGCCGGGAACTCTTTTAATTTAATTTCAACCCATTGGTTCTGGTCCTGCCTTCTGGGGTCACAGAAAACAATTCCACACCATCCTCTATATGACAGCCCTTCAAGTCCTCTATATGACAGCCCTTCAGCTGCCTCCTCTACATGGTAAACATGCCCAGCTCCTTCAACCTTTCCTCATAGAACTTGGTCTCCAGACCCCTCACCATCTTCATCGCCCTCCTCTGGACACGTTACAGCTTGTCTATATCCTTCTTAAAATGTGGTGCCCAAAACTGAACACAATACTCCAGGTGAGGTCTTACCAGAGCAGAGTAAAGCACCATCACATCACATGATCTGGACACCATACTTCTGTTGATACAGCCCAAAATTGCATTTGCAATTTTGTAGGGCTGTGATTCAGAATGCAACGCCTTTGCATGTGGAAAGTCCATGCTCCATCTCTGCTGCTTGGCACTAGTGTGTTCAATGCACTGGTTCTGTGCTGCAGTCCCTACACAAAGCCCCCATCCCAATTTTTAAATCTGAGAGATTCTCTAATTTGAACTAAGGCCCTATGCATTGCACTACCATTATCACAGTAGCACTTGTTCTGCTGGGCAACTATATTCCTTGCAAGCTAGCACCCTCAGTATAATTGACTGCAGAGATTCTCTAGGAAAATCTGACTGCTGCCTGAGGCAGGTTTCCCCTTCATAGATGGTGCTCCTAGAGTTGAAGTCCCAGTCCAACCCTTTTGGAAGTTGGGGGTTCTGTGGGGGAGAGGCACCAGAAGCAGCCTTGCAAATTTGGTGTCTCTCACTTAATGCCCCCCCATCCCCGAGTCACGTTTTCCACTGTAATTGACACATGAACACATGAAGCTGCCTTATACTGAATCAGACCCTTGGCCCATCAAAGTCAGTATTGTCTACTCAGACTGGCAGCGGCTCTCCAGAGTCTCAAGCAGAGGTTTTTCACACCTATTTCCCTGGACCCTTTTTAGTTGGAGATGCCGGGGATTGAACCTGGGACCTTCTGCTTACCAAGCAGATGCTCTACTACTGAGCCACCGACCCTCCCCTCATTGCTTTTTTCCCATCATAGGGAACAAGGTCTTGCTTTGGGTGCCCCTAGAGCTGAATCCCCTGGTCTAATCTTTTTGAAACTTGAAGATATGTGTGGGAGAGGCTCCTGCAGCAGCCCTGCAAATTTGGAGCCTTTACCTCAAGCCTCTCCTTCCTAGCCACAATTCATTATACTCTATTTTGCCATTGACTTCAATGGCCCATAGGGTATAAAAGAATCGAATGGCTACTGAATTTTGGCAGCTATTCACAGCCGCTGTATTTGGCACCTGACTCAGATCAGAGATGCTGATTCGGCTCTATATGGCCTGAATACAGCAGTTTCAGCTGCTTTTTGGGATTTTATTTGGTTCAGCCAAACCGAATGCACACCCCTACACCCCCATACCCTTACACCTACTGACTACATAAGTATCAATGAATCTCTTCAGAAGATGGGCAGCTAAAGACCAAGAGAAAATATTCATCTCTTCAGAACCACCACTGAGTATATTGCACTACTTGCATTTCCTCTTCAATGCACACCAACTTATTTAAGAATTAAGTTGGACAGGGATGTATATGGCAGAGCTGCTTTTGAACCATGAGGAAAAGTGTGGTATAAATGCTTTAATAAATAATTGTGTGGGGGATGTTTGCTAAAATACCAGCTGTAAGGGTGGTAACAGTGCAGATACTTTTTTAAACAGAATACTGCCTAATAATGGAGATGAACAGTGATTTTGTTTTCAGGAGAAATTTCTGGAAACATGCCCAGGAGCTGGGAAAGTATCTGATATGTTGTCTTTCTGCCAAATATTATTAACGCCATGTTAAAAGTTTGCCTGCTGTCACAGTGACCTTAGGTGACCTTTTAATTTCTTGAGTTCAAGTCCAATTAACCTTTGAGAAGAAGCGCAACTGCTCTAACTAGGCCAGTCAATACAATCCACTAGTAATCATTATGTTTTCTGGTTTTTCAAAAGGGGCTGGGGTCCCACCTCAACCATTTCACACAAAGGTGACCATTTATCACTGTTTAGGGGAGTGGGCCGCTCTCACAGCGCTACCCGAAGAGTGCTAATCAATTAACACGGTAGTATCTCAGTCATTGCCACCCTGCAGGCTGCCATAGAAGAAGGCGCCAGTTGAAAAATTATTTGCCTCTTGTGATGTTTGCAGACTAGGTTCCTGTAATGAAAATATTGATATACACTTAAAATGTTGGATGCTGGTAGACAGATCTATGAAACACTGGGGGGTGGGGATAGGAAGGAGATGAGTCTGCCAAGCAGAAAGATCTTATTCATGCTTTGGCTCCCAGCCTTCCATCTCCCAAAGGATCTAAATAACATGAAATCTGTCTCATTGGACTGAATAGTGAGTGCCCCAGGAGGTTAGAAAAATCATTGTGTCTAGGGTGGAGGTGGGGCAAGAGGAGGGAACAAGCTTATTAAAAGCTGGCAGGAAAACAAAACAGCAGAAAGAGAAGGAAGATTAAAAGTGTCACGTTTTAAAATTTCGAGCTGTATTTTCTATGCCATGGATCCCCCCCCACCCTTTTAGTTGTCCTTCTCCACCTTGTTCAGATGAAACAATATTCTTTACGTATCCTTAACTGATGAGGGTAGTTTTGGCTCTAAAAAGCTCATACTTCAAAGATCTTGTTGGCCTCTAAGGTGCTACAGGACTCAAATCTAACTCTTCTATTACAGGCCAACATGGCTATCCTCTGAAACAATCTTCTTCACATGTACATAAGCGACAATGCACCTGTTGCTTCACAGACAGGGCTGGTTCACCCACTAGGCAAACAAGGCATTTGCCTTGGGCACCAGCAGGGCAGGGGTGCCAAAATCAGCCCAGCCCTGCTCCCTAGGCAAATCCCTAGTTGCCTGCTTCCCCCTCCCACCCACCCACTTTTAGTGCCTGGGGAACCGGTGATGAAGCACTGGCTCCCAGAGCTCTTTCAATACAACCCTCCCCCGTCAATCAGCTGATTGGTGGGAAAAGTGGCGGGGAGGCCAGTGCTCCTATGCCGGCCTTTCAGTGCTCTCCGGACCTTCAGGCGGCGAAAGGAAGGATCAGCAAGCCGCTGAAAAATCAGCTGCTGCCGCAGCTGCTTCCTCCCCACTTTCTTCCCACCTATCTGGGGAGGAAGTGGGGAGGAAGCAGCAATGGCAGTGGCTTCTTTTTCAGTGGTTTGCTGGTCCTTCCTTTCACCACTGCCCCAGTGCTGAAGGTCCGGAGAGCGCCAGAAGGCTGGCATAGGAGCACCGGCCTCCCCACCGCTTTTCCTGGTGATCAGCTGATTGGCTTGAGAGGGGGGCACCTTGAAAGAGCCCTGGGAGTCAGCACTTTCCTGGGTGGGCATTAAAGATTGGAAGGGAGGGGGAGGTGCTGAGGAGGGTGGCAGGGCATGTCACAGGGGGACAGTGGGGTGCGGCGTGGGGGGGCAGGGGGCATCGGGGCTGCCTGGGGTACCATGCGCCCATGGGCTGGGCCTGTCCACTGAGCAGAACTTTCAACAGTGCTCAACCAAATGATATCCTGATGTGACAAAGTTAGAGTCCAATAGCACCTTTAAGACCAACAAGGTTTTATTCAGGATGTAAGTTTTTGTGTGCATGCACACTATGTCAAATGGATCCTGTTTGGCAAAGTGTGCATGTACATGAAAGCTCACATCCTGAATAAAACTTTGCTGGTCTTAGAGCTGTTATTGGACTCTAACTTTGTCACATTGCTTCAGACCAATATGACCTGATATTCTGATGGTTTTGTTTTGTAGCTATGAATGGAAACTGTACTGTAGAAGAAGAAGATGATGATATTGGATTTATATCCCGCCTTCCACTCCGAATCTCAGAGAGCGGCTCACAGAGTCTCAGAGCGGCTCACAATCTCCTTTACCTTCCTCCCCCACAACAGACACCCTGTGAGGTGGGTGGGGCTGAGAGGACTCTCACAGCAGCTGCCCTTTCAAGGACAACCTCTGCCAGAGCTATGGCTGACCCAAGGCCATTCCAAGCAGGTGCAAGTGGAGGAGTGGGGAATCGAACCCGGTTCTCCCAGATAAGAGTCAGCACACTTAACCACTACACCAAACTGGCTCTCACCAAACTGTACTGGAGAGGTCGAAGAAAGAAACAATGGGAGAGGGGAAAGAGTGTGGAATATAGATGAATCCAGCCACCCAACAACAAACTCAGTTTTCAGTTTCAACCACTAGCTACTAGACTTGCTATGCCACCCCAAGGCTCTGTCCCTATCAGACATCTTTTGAGGTTTTCAAAGTTTCTTTACTGAAATAATAAGATTATGAAAACCATATCCAATAGAGTGACATAAACTATTACAAAAGAATGTAACTATACAATATTAGTAACTATTCATTCACATCAGTGTGCTTTCATGTTCCCTATCAGACATGATGCTCTGTCATCCTCGGCAAAAATGGCAAGTCCCTTTGTGCATGTGTGACATTTGATAGCTATGTTTAGAGGAATTAACAATGAAATCTGTATTAAGAGGATGCAAAAAGAGTAAGATTTATAGTGCAATCCTAAGAGCACTTTGTAAGCCCCATGGAATATACTTCAGTAGAGTTCAGAGTAGACCTGCTTAGATTGCTCTCTTAGATGCAGAACGGCAGGTATTTGGTGCGTTGAATAAGAACATAAAAGGGGATATGGGCAAATATGGCTTTTTCCTCACAACTGCAGCAGTCTGATATTTAAAAGTACTCCAGCTGCAGAACAACTATTTAAAGTTCAAGAACTTAGTCCTCTATTGTCTCTGATTCTATTTCATCTATTGTCTCTGATAACTATAAAGCAAATAGAAGGCCTAGATTAGTGGTGTTCGGTCTGTGAGAAAGGATACTTAGGTTGATCATAGATTTACACTGGCTGGAGTATGAACCTCTACAGATATATATATATTAAAAAAAAGCTGTCATTTTTTAAAAAGATACTTTTTGGACTACTAGTTCATATTCACAAGTTAGAAAAGGTGTTGTCCCTCTTGCCTATCTTTGTACACTTGTTCAGAGGATAGTTTCAGGTAGGCAGCTCTGTTGATCTGTGTGATGCTCCTCCTTTGGCTGTCAGTTCCCAATTTAGAGTACACTACACACTCAGGTCTCAAGTCCATTCAGCAGAGACAAACTGGCTCAAAACATCAGCCATTTATTTGCAAGGAGACAAGCCAACAACCAACAACTTCAGCTAACATGCAAAACTGGAAACTGAAACAAGAGTTCCACCCAACAGGACCATTAAATCACACAGATATTAGGAGAGGAGCAGACTGTCCCATTACATACATACATATACAATAAATATACCACAGTCTGCAGAACAAGAGCAAGATCTGAGTTAGGCTTCCCAAGGGCGGGGGACCCCCCTGATTTGGAGCCTTCTCCCCCACTTGCCAAAAATCCGGAATGGGGGGAAAATGGCAGCCTTTCCCTTCACACCCAGCCCCAATGGCAGCAGCTTCTCCTTGCCCCTTCCCTTCACACCCAGCCCCATTGCAGCAGCTTCTCCTCGCCCCTTCCCTTCCCCTTCCACCCAGTCCTGATTGCAGCAGCTTCTCCTTGCCCCTTCCCTTCCCACCCAGCCCCGATCGCAGCAGCTTCTCCTCGCCCCTTCCCTTCCCCTCCCACCCAGCCCCAATCGCAGCAGCTTCTCCTTGCCCCTTCCCTTCCCACCCAGCCCCGATCGCAGCAGCTTCTCCTCGCCCCTTCCCTTCCCCTCCCACCCAGCCCCAATCGCAGCAGCTTCTCTTTGCCCCTTCCCTTCCCCTTAGCCTCCCCAATCCCCTGGTCCCAGCGGGGGATTCCCGGGTTTTACAGGCTTTCCCCAGCCAGCTGGCCGGCTAGATCTTGGGCAGGACCTGCAAACAGGTACAGTTTTAAAATGTGTGTGTGCCTTTAAATTGGAGCAGAAAGTACTTCATGGGGAAGGGTTAGCAACAGCAGACCTCCTGAGAGTGCAGCCCCTCTGTTTGTTTTGCTTTCCATTCGGACAAGTGAGTGTGTGTGTAAAGGAGCAGCGTAGCCCCTGTACTTTCCAGACCTCGTTGTGGAGACACCAGAGACTCCTGCTTTGTTCTACTGCTTCAGACCAACACGGCTGCCCACTTGCACCAGAGACAGTTACACATGTGTGAGTGAGAGAGAGAAAGCGGGGGGAGGGGAGGAAACTCTATTATTCCCTATGGAGACTTATTCTCATAGGAAATAATGAAAAATTGATCTGGCTCTGGGGGGGCTGTTTTTTGAGGTAGAGGCACCATATGCAGCACATCATCCAATGCCTTTCCTCAAAACACTCCCCAAGTTTCAAAAAGATTGGACCAGGTGGTCTAATTCTATGAGCCCCAAAAGAAGGTGCCCCTATCCTTCATTATTTCCTATGGAGGGAAGGAATTTAAAAGATGTGTGGTCCCTTTAAATGTGGTGGCCAGAACTCCCTTGAAGTTCAATTATGCTTGTCACACCCTTGCTCCTGGCTCCACCACAATGTCTCCTGGCTCCACCCCCAAAGTCTCCTGGCTCCACCCCCAAAGTCCCCAGATATTTTTTGAATTGGACTTGGCAACCCTAATCTGAGTCCAGTAGCATCTTAAAGACCAACAAGACTTCCAGGGTGTAAGCTTTTGACAGAGAAATCTCCCTTGAAGGCCACTCAGTTGTTTAAAAAAGGGACTTCCATTAGTCATAGAACCATAGAGTTGGAAGGGTCATCTAGTCCAACCCTTGCACAATACAGGATATTCAAAAATACCTCCCCACTACACCTCCAGTGATCCCTGCTCTATGACCATAAAATGGCAACCATGTTCAAACACCAATTCTTTCCCACAAAAGATCTCCCCCGCTTTCTTTCTCTACATTGATCTGGCACAACAACCAAGATCCACCCCCCAAAACACACTAATTAATATCCTTTATGTGTGGCTGCAACATAGAGTTCCCACTTCCAGAGAGAGTTGATTTTTTGAGGGACAGATATATCTGGCAAGTGTGGACAAGGCTAGATGGGAAGGTTGCCAGCCTCCAGGTGGGGCTGGGAGATCTCTTGAAATTACAACTGACAGACATCAGGTTCACTAGAAGAAATGTCAGCTTTGGAGGGTGGATTGTATGGCATTGCATCCCCAGTGAGCTCTCTCACTTCCCCAAACTCCACCTTCCCCAGGTTCTACCCCCAAATTACCAGGAATTTCCTAAGCTGGAGTTGGCAGCCTTAATAGCTGAACAACTGGTATAGGCAGAGGTTAGCCAGGTTAGGTAACAGAAGAGAAAAAGTAAGGAGGGACAATGATATATATATATATATATTCCTGACTTCTTTATTTCACATGACTCTGACAGCATGTGACTGTGGTGTTATGCAGCTTTGTGATTCCACATAGCTCCCTGTCAGGTAGTTGTGATGTCACAAGATATCCTGTCTCAGGGAGTCCCATGAGGACCACTGGGGATTAAAGTTGGATCCTATATCTTAAAATGGTGAAGATCACTGGCCTTGATTCTAAAACTGCAACTTTCCCCTGTCTTAAGGTTATCATTAACCTCCAGACTGAAATTTTCTTTTCACCCTACTTTTCAGCTTGGTGCCATGATGTTCAGGGAGGAAGAGTGAAGAGGGGAAGCGTAAGATTTGGCTTAATCTGCTTCTTCTTTGCTACAAATACTGAAAGCCTAGGTATGTCCAGAGGCACCAGCCCTTGAGCATGAGAAGCAGGACATGTTATACAGACACAAGGCAAAGTTGATGTCCCAAGTTCTTTGGGGGGAAAACCCTCCTACTCCAACTAAGTGGAAGAAAGCCAGCATAGGCTCTTTGCTCTGAGGAAGAGATGTGTGTGTGTGTGGGGGGAGGGTACCAAGTTAGCAGGAAACACATTGGCAGGTGCAAAGGATCCCATAGGCATTACTTTGAGGATCCCTGCTATGAATGCAAGTGCAAAACCAACACTGAAAAGCCAAGAACACAAACCATTAACAAAAATGTAAATGAATATGAAGTTAATTTTTCCAACCTTATATACAACTGGGGCTTACATTTTACCACTAAATTCTACAATGTCAAGGATAAAATAAATTCTCATTTTGTGAATAACCTAAAACTTAACCCCTAAAGCGGGGGTGCCAAACATGCAGCCTGAGGGCAGAATCAGGCCCCCAGAAGGCTCCTCCTATCAGGGCCCTGAGCATCTGCTTCCTTCTCCCTCTCTCTTGCTTCCTTCTGCATAACAGTTTGCTTTGCCAGGTTCTCTCAATTGCACAGGAGCTACACAGCAAAACCTTTAATTGTGTTTGTCTGTGTCCTTTATTAAGTTTATATCTCTGCTTCCTAATCTTACATAGGTACACACATGGCGTCCAACATGGCTTGGCCAAACAAGGTCTTATTTATGTCAGATCCTGCCCTCATAACAAATGAGCTCGACACCCCTGGTCTAAAGTGTATGAAGTGGCAGTTCATGTGCACAGATTCAAATCAACCAAAAAAAAGCAAACGTGCCTGTGTGAGCTGTTTCCCTAATCAATGGCAAGCCAAATGCAGCCCACTGAAAACTTATTTCTGTGTAAGAAGTTTGTTATAAGTGCATCATGCTATGTTTTGGTTTGGCTGGAAGTAATCCTGTACACTCAAACTTGTACAATGAAAGCTATGGACAATTTCTTAATTTGTTCAGCCCTCAGAACTCAATTTGGAGTGTCTTGTCCATCTCTCCTGAACAACTGTGTAATATTGTACTAATGAAAAACAGGAACCCTTTTGTTTTGTTGGCCTTGGGGTCAATTATCAATTTATCATTGTGTCCTGCAGGTTTAAAATAAAATACTCTGTGAAGTGCAACCACTGTACAGAATTGACATTAAGTAGATACTGCGAGTATGGACTTAATAAAAAAAAATACAAAGACAGCTAGCTAAAAGGATTCGACTTCTATAAATTCTATTAGACTGCCTTTAGTACAGAACAGTGGGAAACTGCAAAATGAAATTAAAGACCTTGTTTGTGCTACTGTCTTCTGTCCATATGCCACAGAACAGTAATACTGTAAAGTCACAGGAGAGGAAAAGAGAAGATAAAATCCTTATAATTCAGATGTGTTTGGTTTGCTCATCACAGCATGCTAAACACAAATTCAGGGTTCCCCCCTTTCTACATATGATGTTTTTTTCATAATACCCTTTCTCCAAGAAATGTAGAATTGCATGCAAGGTTGTCCCCTCCTTCACAAACAAACTGAGCACCCAGGGTACTTATGTGCTGAACCATGGTTTCTTGCTTTCTTTTCAGTTGTAGTAAGGTACAACTGAGATCTTGCCTTTTGATCCTCAGTGGAGATCCTGATTACATTTCCTTGTAAGAAGTCCTTGGGTCTTTTCTGTGGTGGCACCACCTTTTTGGAATTCAGTCTCCAGCGAAGTACATCTGATTGACTCCCATGAGTGCGACTCCTCTAGTAAAGCACAGAAAACTGAAGCAGAATTACCACATATAGGGCAAAAATGTCAGGTCACAATCAAGATAAAAATAGTTCACTAACAGATATTGTATGTGATTTTTTTAAAAACAAAAGGTATACACAGGGCGTTTTAGAAGCTGAGAGAGGCCTCAAGCTACTTTCTCTTTGTGACATTCTTGTCTAGGGTTGTCAGGTCCCATCTTCTCCCTGGTGGGGGGATTTGGGAGGTGTTCTGGGAGGGGCCATCCCTGATGCAATAATATAATTCAGATTGACATCATCATGTTGGGGATGCAGCATCATGTGTGCATGCTCCCCACTTTCCCCAACCATTTTAAGAGAACCTTCCCTTTAAATGGTGTGAGGGAAACATGCACCCTGCTCACCTGCCCTGAAAGCAGCAAATTCACAGCTTGCAGGGCAGATGCACACAGTGCCCACTCATTTCAAGTAGGGCCACAACAAGTGTTGGGGGTGGGGCTTCCCTCCACCAGCCAGCTGGCTAGTGTCTGGGGAGCCTGAAAAAGTGGAGGATCCCCTGCCCCCACCTGGAAATTGACAAAAAAGGGAAAAAAACATGGAAAGCTGGAGACTAGGGGAAAACCGTGTTAAATCTACCAACACATATAACTTACTCATAAGTAATACTAGTTTGATATAATGCTTATTTTTATTTACTCCTAAAAATTGATCAATTTGCACTTATATCATGAATGTACATACACAGAAGTATACACTACATGTCTGAAGATACATTCAAATTACAATAAATTCCATGTATAGTCCACTGGTACAATAATAACAATTTATACATGAAAACTTATATAAAGGTGCCAGAGTTTCTCATCTAGAAAATGAATTGTTTGTGACATGTTTCCGGTAATATACGTGTTTCGAATACGATTCTTCATCCGACAAAAGAGATTAATTTCTCTGGAACCACAGCTCATTTCAAAGTAAGTCTAGGTCAATTTCACAAGGCAACAGTTCTCATTGGTGGCTGATAGCCGCAGGCTGATAGTTCTCTCCATAGTGCCTGCTTTGAGTAACTGACCAGTAATACTGTGTTTGTAGCATAGAGAGCACTGGTTCCAGACTAATTACTATCAGCCGCCAATGAAAACTGTTGCCTTGTGAAACTGACCTAGACTTACTTTGAAATGAGCTGTGGTTCCAGAGAAATTAATCTCTCTTGTCGGACAAAGAATTGTATTTGAAACATGTATATTACCAGAAACATGTCTGTGGAGAAACACCATTTTAGGCCTGTGCTTGTCTGGGAGTTGGCTACAACTCTAGCAAAGGCTTTGGCCTAGTCTATTCCTCCTTCCCCCTCCCTTCCTGTCTGGAAGCAGCACTTCTGAGGAGGCCTCCTAGAGAGACAGGAAGTCTTTCAGGCTGGTCTCCCAGAAGGCTGCAGGAGGGAAAACCAGTTCCTGGGCGGGAACTGGGGTTTATAGTATAGATTTTGGGACGGAAAGTCAGTTGGAGATTGATTTGAGTCTTGGTGACTGGTGAGTTGGTTCTGGATGGTATGGTCAGGGCCAGTTATATATTAGGGAAAGAAGGAGCATTTATCCCTACTTGCATTTATTACTTCTGTTCACCCTGTATTTTAAAATGCCTGTATATAATTATAAATTTAAAATAAATATTTTGTCTGTTTAAAAATGTAGTCCCTCTGTATAGGGTTGCCAAGTCCAATTCAAGAAATATCTGGGGACTTTGGGGGTGGAGCCAGGAGACATTGGGGCAGAGCCAGGAACAAGGGTGTGACAAGCATAATTGAACTCCAAGGGAGTTCTGGCCATCATATTTAAAGGGACAGCACACCTTTTTAAATGTCTTCCTTCCATAGGAAATAATGGATAGGGGCACCTTCTCTTGGGGCTCATAGAATTGGACCCCCTGGTTCAATCATTTTAAAACTTGGGGGGTACTTTGGGGAGAGGGACTAGATACTATACTGAAAATTTGGTGCCTCTACCTCAAAAAACAGTTCCCCCAGAGCCCCCAAAACCTCCAGATCAATTCCCCATTATACCCTATGAGAATCGATCTCCACATAGGGAATAATAAAGTGCTCAGCAGACGTTTCCCTCCCCCCACCACCCCGTTTCTGGCAACTGCGAAGTGAGGGATTGGCCTCTCTACTCATGAGTTGCTGCCAACTTCTTCAAAGTAACACAGACACACCATCCCAAGAGGAAGCCTTTCAATCGGAGATTGAAGCCTCCAGAGGTGGAAAGGCACATGGTCCTCTGGGGGTGGGGCTTCCCCCCGCCGGCCAGCTGACTGGGGGCGGGAAGGAGCCTGGGAAAGCGGAAGAACCCCCGCTGGGACCTGGGGATTGGCAAGCCTACCTCTGTACCACATAGGTTCCCCAACTGCCTTAGACCACACTACTGCAAGAGGGGAGGGGATTGGCAAGCCTACCTCTGTACCACATAGGTTCCCCAACTGCCTTAGACCACGCTACTGCAAGAGGGGAGTCCAGGAAAGGGGGAAGGCATACAGTTGGCAAGGATGCCAATCCTCCAGGGGTCTCCCAAAGAAGGACTTTGATCTCTGTCATAACCAGGTGCTGGGTTGGCAGAGGACCTTGAGGCCAGGCTCAGAACTGGCAAGGGGGATTGGGAGTCCTGTTGCTCTCGGTCAGGAACCCCTAAATTGAACAGGTGGTGACAGCATGCCCTAGTGGTGGGAAGAAGATAAGCTCCCTCCAAGAATTGGCAACTCAAAAGGGAGTTGACGGGACCAAATCTGAAGGCGGGATCGGGCTGGTTCCATCACAGTGTCACAAACAATTCGTTTTCTGGATGAGAAACTCTGGCACCTATATATAGCATTATAGCAAATTAGTATTACTTGTGAGCAGGCCCCAGTTTCAGTGGGAGCTCACAGGAGCACAGCTCCTGAACCTTTCTGAGAGTTCCACCTCCTCCTTCTGAGAGTTCCACCTCCTTGTCCATTGAATAGTATGTGCAGCTGCATAACAGTTCCTGGGTGAGCTCCACCACCTATTTTTCTACAAAACGACCCCTGTTTGTGAGTAACAGTTATATGTGTTGGCAGATTTAACACTTTCAACATGGTTTTTCCCTACTCCCCACCTGGGGACTGGCATCCCTATTATCCTGTCCTGTCCTCTACCACTGCTGGGGATCAGCATGTCTCCTGGTCTCACCTCTACCAATGGAGGAGGATATTATTTCATAATGTGCACTGCAGGCAACGTGGGCCAGAAATGGGGTACAAGTTTAAAGTTTATGTGAATGTCTTCTTTCAGTCCTGTCAGAGTATCTCTACAACTCTACGTATAACTTCATTTGGAGATTATGTGAAAAGTCTAAATTTGAGGCCCTATCAGAATGTGAGGCCTGAGTCAGATAGCCTTCCTACCACCACCACCCTGCGATGGTATACTGCATCACTTGAGATTTCTTGAGTCGGGTTGAATGTTTGTACATAAATAATGATAGCAGTATAATGGGGTGGCCAATGGTAGCTCTCCAGACGTTTTTTTGCCTACAACTCCCATCAGCCTCAGCCAGCATGGCCAATGGCTGGGGCTGATGGGAGTTGTAGGCAAAAAACATCTGGAGAGCTACCATTGGTCACCCCTGCAGTATAATTCAATACAGATAATGTTAACAATGTGCTGCTTGAATATAGACTCAGCCCATTCCACAATGATGGGCCTGCGGCAGGTACCCCACCTCTATACCCTGCATTTTAAGAACAACAATAGGCAGACATCTCTGTTGTTATTCCATGAAAATCAGCAAGAAGAATCAGGTCACAACTCTAGAACTAAGAACAGAAAATCTAGCTCACGCACGCTACAACTCACCAACCAGCACACAGTCTTGCATGGTGTTTTGTCTGGGATCTTACTTTTTGCTGCCTGCCAAGGATAAAAATCTGGACAGATCACAGTACATAGTTGGTGGGAGAGTCTGGCCTGATAGGTCCAAAATTGTACATGCCTGATATATTTATTGTTTCCAAGTGTGTAGCAAGGGATTTTTTTTGTAGAAAAAGCCCAGCAGGAACTCATTTTCATATTAGGTCACACACTCCCTGACATCACCATTGTTTTGTGCAGAGCTTTTTTTTTTTGTAGGAAAAACCTAGCAGGAACTTATTTGCATATTAGGCCACACTTTCTGATACCAAGCCTGCTGCAACTGCGTTCCTTTGCATTGCTGCTCAAAAAAAAGCCCTGGTGTGTAGTGAAGCCAGGAGATCATATGACTGGCTGCTAGAAATTCTACCTTCTTAGCATTATCCAGGGTGCACCACAAGGAGGCGAGCTAGAATTGCACCCCTGCCTGATATAGTTAACTGTTTACCAAATTACCTGGTTGTTGTTTTTTTTAAATTGTCTCAAATATTTGCAGGATTGATGAAAGAATATGTCTCATTATTTCAGATTCGTCAAAAAATGCATTTCAATGTTGGCTAGGAGACTTTTTCAAGCTGCTTTAAAGTGTGTTAGAATTTATAAATAAATGCACCAGCTAATAAATATGTATGAGACAGTGTAAGGGATTGATAAAAGGTTCTTTGAAGCAGTTCTCTTGTACTGTATAATTCAAATGGAAAGAGATCCAAGAATAAAAGTGAAGCAAAACATCAACAATCTTCATTTTATTGTGAATATGGTCAGGAAGAATATGAACACATATGCACCAAAGAGTGCCATCTGAAGTCAAAGTTCATGTTATTTGACCTACAAAGAAAGTGATAGTTAATAATAATTCAGTTGAACACATTGGATTTAAAAGGGAAAAAAATCAGGGAGTTTGCTTCAATCTTCTCTTTCACATCAAGGCTTAGCAGGGGAAAATGTAGCATTCTCTCCTTACCTGACTAATCTGTTGTCACCGTAATAAGTGTGAAATCAGCAAATATACATGCATTTACTACAAGCAAACAAGCTGTCCAGAATCTAATTAGTCACAAAACTGCCCATCTGTTGTACATTATCATGGGGCTTGTTCACATGAATGTTGCCTCATTACTAAAAGACAGGGAGGCAAATTGAATTGAGTCTGCCCTCCCTTGTAGAGAGGGATCAAGGGCATAAAGTCAGATCCTTGCTCTGAACCAACAAAGCACCAGTGGGAGAAAGTGGGATGAGATGAGAGCTTTTCCCTTCTTCCTTTTCTTCTAGTTTTAAAGACCACATGTCCAGGGTTTATGAGTCATAAGGGAGTGTAAATGGCATTGTTTTGCAGAAGACAACATGAGTCAGGACCATATCACTCTTGTTGCCTTCGTTCATTGTTGATTTTTGGTCTTTGTCCCCTGTGGCACTTTGCTTTTATCACTACTTAACTACCAATGTATGCTGAATCTGGCAGTTTATTGCTTCAGAGGAGGAGGGGGATTCATTTAAACAAGTCTTTATGTTCTACAAAAGATGGGTGATGCCCATCTTTTGAATGAAAAGTATGGCTACTTTTGACTAAGAAAGTCTATGCAATTTCAGGTTAAGCATGTTTGGAGAAGTACAAGTATATTGCGACTATGTACTTCCTCCCATATTTATTGTTATTCTTACTAATCCAAAACTGAGATGTCTAGTCCCTCAGGCATTTCAGTCTTTCATTTTGGAGTCTGAAATATTTTTCTCAGGTTTGAGGAAGACTGGTAACTCCAGATTTTATCCTGTTGGTTTAAAAGCATGATGTGAAGAATGCAAACTATTTTGCACATTCTGTATTTATCATCGATGATTATAGTGTAGATCCTAGAGTGTCAGACTAGGATTTTGGAGCCCCAGGTTTAAAACCCCATGTCACCGTGGAACTTGCTCAGTAACTGAACGTCAATCACTCTTTCTCAACCTAACCTACCCCACAGGAGGATAAAATAGAGGAAAGAATGGTATTGTAAAGCACTTTGGTCCCCACTGGGGAGAAAAGGTAGAGTACAAATAAATAAATAACAGGAATAATTAAAAAAAAATAGTTCAGTGGCTGGCAATGTACAAGTGCTTTAAAAGCTGATCTAAATAATGCCATCTTAATATAGGTTTCTGTCTGACAAAATCTAACCAAGCAAAAAACAAAACAAAGCAATGAAAATAATATTTCTGGTAAGCAATGTGTGCAAAATTGACAGAATAGATAGTCTCACTATGTGGATTCTCATCTCTCTATAACTTCAATCTGAAGATTTAGCAGAATTTTAGATTCTGGACTTAATGGTCTCACAAGAGCCCACCTTGTCTTTAGATGATAATGTACATATTTCAAATGTCAGATGCCAAATGAACAAGCTTGTCACATCACATTCCACTGTCTCTTAGGTAAGCACACATGGTGTACTCTGACTTTATGCATATTTACTGAGATCAGTCACCTTTCATACTGATGCACCTGCCATCCAGAAGGCTGATCAAAAAATAAAAGACATCTCAAAGAAAGGCAGCACTTTAGGGGCACCACACTCTGTTCAAGAGTCCAAAGCCATGGGATGAAGACCACTAGTATACATGATTTTTGTTTAGCTATATTAGAAGAAGAAGAAATTAGATTTATACCCTGCCCTTCTCTCTGAATCTCAGAGTGGTTTATAATATCCTTTACCTTCTTCCCCTAAAACAGACATCCTGTGAGGTAGGTGGGGCTGAGAGCGCTCTCACAGAAGCTGCCCTTTCAAGGACAACTCTGTGAGAGCTATTACCTATGACCATTCCAGCAGCTGCAAGTGGAGGAGTGGGGAATCAAACTGTTTATGAATTATGTAGCTCCATGGTCTATTAAGAGTGAATATGTTTCAATTCCTTATTGAGGATATTCACTGCTGATGTTGGACAGCTATACATGGAAAATATTGTTCATAGAGTACTTTTAACTGAACTTATTGATTCCAGTGGAACACAGCTGACAAGGTGACTTTGTGTGGCCACTTGGTCTAAGCACCAATATGTCTTCTGATTACAGATAATGCTCACTAGGCATTATACAGACAATGAGAATCAGAAAGGTACAGTACATTTTTATGGGCCTTCTGAATACGTTGGCAGATCCTGTTAAGTCTGAATGTGTTTTAAAGCTTATGTTCTTTGCAGATGAGCAGCCTGATTGCTTTTGTTTCTGCCGCAATGGTTGCATAAGTATTGGTCCTAAAATGAACGCTAATTTCCCTCCATACTGTGCATCAGTATTGCATACTTGCCAACAGATGGTCCATGTCTGCATGAAATTCCAAGCACCAAATTGCTCCTCTATCATAAAGTCAAAGGAGGACTATTTTAATTATATTTCATTTGTTACCATTGTATTTTATGATTATTCTGGCAAATTATTAATAATTCATTGTAATTAGAATCAGTACAGCCCTGAAATTAAAATGGTAGAATACTGCCATTGTCAAAGAGGTTAAAGCCTATACCTTATTCAGTCAGAAATATTTTCATAGATCAAATGAGCAATCCTAAATGGGGTTTACTCCTAGAAAGTATTTGTGGGATCACACTGTATCAGTGTCACTCTAAATAGATTTACACCTTTCTACTGAAGGCAATGAGTTTATAGGGGCATCTGTATACTAGAGTCTTCATCCACACATCCCACTATAGTAATACAAGACAATCCAGTTAGGAACAATTGCTATAGATTTAGTGCTATGTCGAACCTTTTGCATGCAGCCAAAACATTATGTTTTACTGAGGATAGACCCAAAGGTTCACAGCTAAATCTTTTCAGCTCAAAAAAAGGTGTTTTCCTTTCAAGGGATAAAAGGATTTTTTTTTTTGAGTTTTTCATTTTATTGCTCTTTCAGTCATATTCTTAGGCATACACAACAACAAAAAAGAAAAAGAGACAAACCATAAAGGATTAATAACATCCTGTACATCTAACCTTATTGCTGACATCATCTAGCATACCTCCCTACGTGGACTGCTAGATATCGAACTTACAGCTATGACATCTATGACACCTAGGATATCTGTACCGTAACCATAATACGTGTTGTACCATTCATGCTGCATAATTTGATTGTTCATTGATTGTTTTATGGCTTTATGATTTTATTGTTCGACTTTACTGTTCTATTGTTTTATCATGCTTGTGATCTGCCCTGAGCCCATTATGGGGAAGGGCAGACTATAAATATACTAAATAAATAAATAAAATAAAAAAGCTATTAATCAGGTTAGACTCCCATAAATATTTTCAAAATCATCCAACAATAGCTCGTTGTCACTGATGGTAAGGGCTCACATGCTCAGGAAATTGTCTTAGAACTTCAAACACCAGGCAAAGTCAGCTGGAGTTATGTCTTAAACAATATAAAATATTTTAGTTTATTCTTGCTAATTTTTTATTATAAAAATGTTTCAAAGTACAATTTTCTCATTTTTGCTTCTGAAAAATTGAAAACAATGAATATTCACTGTTATCTATAACTGAAAAGTTACCATAACAAATAAAAGGAAAGGAAAGGAGAAGTTACCATCAATATAATTTTGTGTTTAGTTAGAAACTGATGAGAAGCATAATAAACTGTTTATCCAGAATTGTGCATTAAGAAATTAGTCAGCCAAAAGTTTATCTGAACCGCTCCTGTTCTTGAATATAGTAATTTCAGTAATCCAAATGAATGAAATTCTGCATGAAAGAAAATGATGGTCTGTAATCCCTGGAAACCTTTGCAAGTTACCATTATTTGGATACATCATTGGTTTGGATCTAGAATGCATGTTTTCATGAGTCTGAGGATTTCCACCCAGGGAGAGTTTTCTTCTTCTCCCCCGCTAAGGCAGCCAAAAATACCCACCATCTTGTTATTGAGAAGGGACCACACAAACATCATTTGGGGGGCATTCTGGGTCTACTGCAAGAGGGGACAGGTGGGAGAATCACTCTCCATTGGTGGAATTCTTTGTGCCTGCAGAAACTCCAACCCAGAGTCTGCTTTTCACACTTAAGTGATACAAGGATAGTGGGAGATCATGTACAGGAAAGTGAATGACTCAGCAGATGATCTCAGGGATGTTTTTAAAGCAGAAGAGTTAACAGATGTTCCTGCCTATAGAGATCATTCTCATTGATTTTCTTTGCCCAGCACTTCCACTTTCCATCAGTCATTGCAGTGAGAACTTTCAAGCTTCCCTAATATTTAAGCAGAAGTCAGTCTAGCTTGTTTGCTATTCTTTTTTTCTGTTGCAACACTGGCACTAGCCAGGAGCGAATATTTTCCTTGTACACTCTGAAGGCAGGTGCTGTAGACTACAGGGTAGAGCAAAAAAATAGGATACATGTCCCCATAATAAGCAGTATGTTTGTGGAGAAAGCAAATGTTTTGCATGTATCTTTTGGAATACAAGCAAAGTGGGTAGGCTAGAGGTAGAGACTATACTATATCTCCATCCCAGCTACAACTTCTGAAAGGCAGGCAGATACTGCAGAGCAGAAGGGGGGAGGGCGGAGATCAGAGGAAAATATTTATTTTCTCCACTGAAAGACTGGGCCAATCCAGATGAGGCAAGATAGATCCTTAAAGAGGAAGGATCTCATTGTGCAAGAGGCCAGAGCAGATCAGATTTTTGAGATCTTCCCACATGATTAATTTCACAAAACAGCCAAAGAGCTGCTTCCTTGATTCACTTCCCATACCTATTCTTGTTATGGTCATTTGTAGATAGACTATCCTTTTGTAGATAGACTGTAGCCACTTATAATTGTACCATTTGTTATGGAAGTCAGAAGCAGGAAATATAAGGACTATCTTGTCAAAGCTAAAAAGTAGCCAGGAAGAGATCATCAGGGTTGATTCCAAATTTTTCTTCCCACCTTTTTAATCACCAATCCCTATTTTAATTGACCTTCCCTCTTATGATTCTTTATTTTCATACTCTTTTCTGTTTTCTCATACTGATCCCTCTCCCCCAGTAAAATGAAGGCATTTTCAATATTATTTCTATTAATAAATGAGGATGTTAATAAAGCAGTTTCTAACTGCCCTGTCCTCGAAACATCTCCTACCTTTCTGTTGCTTGAATAAATATGGACATATGCAATCCATGCATCTAATGGATAGCTCATTTATGCAGAAATAAATGTTGTTAGTCTTCAAGGTGCCACTAGACTTCTGTGCTAAATTATATGAATGATGAATAAATAGTATATACAGTTGTGTACTGAGAAAACATATAAACTCAATGAAAACAAATTCATTAAACCAACATAAAAGAAAGAAACACAAACCATTGTCAAAAATATAACTGAATATAAAAATAAAATAAGGATTCATTCATCCCTACTATTAATTATTTTCTCCTGTATGTATTATTTATATTGCATTTTATATTTCAATTCAGGTTATTTACTTTTTAATTTTCTTTTAAGATATTCATATTTATCGTTTGTTTGAGAAATAGTTGAAGGTACATGAACTCCTAATTACTGAGCAACTTATTTTCTCTTTATTCATCTAAAAAGGCCCATTGCTGCCCCATAAATACACATTTGCAAAAAGAAAACCAAATATATTTTCTCTTCTGACTATCTGCATTGATATATTGAAATAGCAGGGGAAGGCGGGGAACCCATAATGCTTCATTAGTTAATTGTGCAAAGTGAAGCTCTTTAGGGGTAAACATGTGAAGGACATTTGCTGAATGGTCTTTGCCCATCATGCATATTATGGCCTAATGATGTTGGTAATGGTAGGGGGCTCCTGGAGAGTCATCTGTCAAATTAGCACATTGAATTATTTATTGGCTCAGTGTAAAGTGATGGAAAGGTAGCAGCTGAGAAAGGTCTGAAAGAAAATATATGATTCTGCAGAAGCAGAACCATTGGGAGAGCAGGCTTAAGAACAGGTGCATAAATGAAATGAAATATATAGACAGGGCTATACACATATCCATGCACACATTTTTAAAAACTATTCTTGCCCATTGTATCTACATAAATATACCACATCTTTCAAAAGCACTGATTTGGAATGCCATTTGTTGAAGATTTCTGATCTAGGATGTCATTTGATAGTTGGTGTTGATAGGAAATGAGAGGTCTTGCATTTTGTTCATGTACCTAATTTATTCACCCAATTGGTTCTTTAGTACATGATTTTGCCTCTTCAGAAAGTTATAGCTTAATACATATGTGGAATAGGGATAGGCATGAACCAAGAAAATGGTGGTTTGTGTTGATTCGTGATTCATTTGATTTCCTGAACTGGTTCATGGTTCATGAGGAGGTAGAACAGCCCCCTCATGAGTTAGAGATGTGAAACTCACAGGATATCTTCAGCCAGCTCTCCTCCACTAGCCCTCCAAGTTTGGCAAAGATTGAATTTGGCATGTCCAAGTTATAGCCCCCCAAATAAGGTACCCTCAGGAAAGCTCAGTTCTAGCTTCAGGTTTGGTTCCTGAAACCACTGCAAGGAACACCTTCCCAGCCGGGAGACGTGTTTAAAAAATTGTCCCACTGTGTGTATATGGGGAAAGGAGACCTTCAAAGCCTCTCCTAAATCAGCCATGCAGCAAATAACAACTAAATTAACTCTTTTCTCTTGGTACTGCAAAGTGCAAGCAGCTGACTCAGGTGAATGGCAGCCCCATGGTTGACACCCAGAGCTGCCAATCAAGCTATAGACAACTGCTCTGGGTGTTTCTAGGGCTCTCCATAAGTCCACCCCCAGCACTCCTTAGGAATTGATTGAATTGGCACCAGGTTGTCTGGAGAATGAACCACAAAAATGAATCAAACAAAGCATGATGGAGAAAAAATTGATTTATTTTTTGGTTCAGAAATGATGCAACAAAACAAACTGGTTTGTGCTTAAACCGCAGTTAATTTCTAGGTTCATGCCCATCCCTAATATGGAACAATGAATACTTAGTTGGACTTGGGTCAGGAAATCTTGCTATTAAGGTAGCCGATGCAGCCATTTTTCTGAAGTTAAGCTGAACCAAGTCTAGTTTAGGGGCCCTGTACGTGTTGGTGATGAAAGAAGGATTGGATTTAAGTGAAATAAATTGCTCCAATGCAGATTGTAGAGGTTCTTGTTAGATTATGCCCAAATATTTGAATAAAATCTCTTTCTACATCAACTATATTGTCATTATAAACTAATTAGCACAGGCTTCCAAACTTTCAGACTCTTGGAATATTGCTCATTTTTTTTGGTTGGATCCTAAAATACTGTTTTGGGTTAAGTCCTGAAGTGCAGAATTTATGCTGGTGGAATGGCACTTCTGCTGATGGCAAACAGGAGGACTATTTATGTTGGTTTCACCTCCCACAGCAAACTCCCATTTTCTCCTGCTCTGTTCCTGGAGAACTGATCTCGAAAATCCTGATCCCCATTAGTAGAATTTATGAGCTCAGTAGGCTTCAGAAGGGAGATAGGGCAGTCTTACTCCATGGGCTTCACTCCAGCATAGGGTTGCCAAGTCCAATTCAAGAAATATCTGGGGACTTTGGAGGTGGAGCCAGGAGACATTAGGGGTGGAGCCAAGATCAAGGCTGTGACAAGCATCACTGAACTCCAAAGGGAGTTCTGGCCATCACATTTAAAGGGACAGCACACGTATTCAATTCCTTCCTTCCATAGGAAATAAGGAAGGATAGGGGCACCTTCTTTTGGGGCTCATAGAATTGGACCCCCTGGTCCAATCTTTATGAAACTTGGGGGGTATTTTGGGGAGAGGCACTAGAT